>NC_092587.1:96785000-97410000 GCF_047663525.1 Anas platyrhynchos | reverse complement strand
AAAGAGTAGTCCAGCTTGAAAATACAGTGTCCAGTTGTCTGGTAATTGCTACCTCTGATCCAACGTAGTTTATTTGATAACCCCTTTGATTTCCCAAAGGGTCATTTTAGTGGTCATTTGCAGTGTCTAATGAGCTTTGTGGCATTCAGATTTTAACAGCTAAGGTAAACTGAGGCAGTATCTCTGTCCCTCTGTCCCTGAAGTACTGTAAAAACCACCAGAGGATTATCTAAGTAGCATTTCTGGATAAACTTCAGGCACAAAAAGTAACAGGCTAAATGAGCCTTAATTGATGAAGTCTTCCTTCATGCTAAAACCTTGATGAGGAGGCACATGTGAAAGGTTTTCCCTACTGCTGTCTATGTGAACCTCTCCTTAAGGCTAAAAAACTTAATGCATGTAATATATGTTTGCATGTGTGTGTGCAGATAGGAGGGGGTTAAAATGTTACTCAAAATTCTCACACCGGTGCTGTATTTGTACCAGACGCCAAACAACTCTGCGTCTGTTGGTCTTTTCAAAATGTACTCTGTTGAGAAAGCAGAATGTTTCTGACTTTCTTCCCCCTTTCCTTGAGAGCAGAACAGTAGTTTAGGAGAATTCCTGAGGGTTCGGGATTTAAAATACTCATCAGACTCTGGTTGCTTGGGAACTATGTTAAGTATTCCTGCTACTATAAGTATTTGGCTTTTGTTTTGCTTTTTTTTTTTTTTTTTTTTTTTTTTTCCACTCAACACTCTATATTATCACACTATTTCAGTATTTTGGACTTTCACATGAAAAATTTAAACCTTGTCAGGAAATATAGATCTTCCTACCCTAGCCTCTCTTCTCTTTTTGACCTTCAGAGAGATTTCACACATTCTGCACGTTTGTCCTTGTTTTCTGACTTATCTCAAAGCATTGAAAATAGACAAGAAGGAATGAGTAACTCAGCACTATACCATGTCATTAGGGAGCATATTTCAGAGACTGCTCCACACCTCGGGTGCTGTTGTATGAAGCACGTGAACAGAGGCTTAAAATTAGAAATAGTTCCCAGGAGGCACAAGAGAAACTTCAATCTTTGTGCTAGGAATTCTTAAAGAGGAAAAGAAATCAATTTTATGCTTATTGATAAACAACGCATAGATTTCTATAAGCAATGCTCTAATATGCCAGCTTTTTCATGAAATAAAGAAATATTCATGTCATACAGTAAGTAATGAGCCAAGATTCATGCCTGTAAGTATCTCTAGTGTGTCATTAAAGTGGGGTCAGTGGTTTTTAATGTAAGAACTAAGGGTTTTACACTTACATTTCTGTCTTTCTTCGTTATCTTTGTCATAATGGACATGCCTTGAGAATGGCTCAGAATTCCCATATGAAGCTCTTCTCCCTTAGATGTGGGAAAGCTGGCAGATGCCTCTGTAAGGGCACGGTGGCTCACGAAGCTGAGCAGTCCAGCCAGGGTAACTGTTCCAGAGCTCCAGGGTCTTACACTGCATTTGGATGCCTGGTGGGAAAGGGAGAGAATAGCAGCATGGGAGAAAAGCTGTCTCCAATTTAAAATCACACAAAGCTGTCCAAGAGGACAGGTTTTTGTTCTTGCTACTTACTCCAATTTCCTATGCAGAGATGGGGCAAATCACTTAAACCGTGTTTGTTCACAAACGGCCCCTCGGTGGTGCCTCTTGTCTTCTGGATGCCTGCCTCTTAGATGTGGTCTAACTGGTGGAAGTGATAAATGCTCCTGCTCCAGCGCTAACCGGGGAGAGCTCTGCTTCGAACATATGTTACATAGTGCTAAGCACACCGAAGAAAACAGATTAGCAACATCTCCACACAGCTTCCAAAAGTAATGAACATTTTTAATCTTAATCTCCCTCTGCCTTAGTTCCCCAGCTGCAAAATTCATGTAATACCATCTCCTCACCTCCGAGTGGTAATGAAAATAAGTAAATTAATAATTGTGAAGCGATCAGATACCGTTGTGATGAAAGCCATAGGAAAACCCATGAGGAAACTAATAATTCTGTCTTTAGAACAGGACTTGAATAATGTACAGTAAATGAGGCACAGGCCACCCACTGAACAATAAGGAGAAAACAAAACATTGAATAGCTGCTGCTCAAGAAAGCCCCAGCCAGGCTGGCACGGAATAAGGCAGGCATCCTGTGCAAAGAATGAGGTGACAATGTGAGGATGTGGTTAAAGACTCATAGCTAGGAGGCACAGGCACAAAGAGATTGAATTAAGATTGCTTAGGAAAGTAACTCTAGCATTTGCTAACTCCCTACTGCTCGGTTTTGAGAATTTAATATTAGTTGTTTTTAAAGGGGAGGAGGGCGTATATATGTATATGTATGAATATATGCTAAGTATAAAAAATCGTCCACTCACAAGCTATAGCCAAACTTTGCCCTGGATGAGAAATTAAATACTTAGAAGCAAGGTTACAGCACCGAGGCTGGGGTGTGCAGAGAATCCCAAGGATCTTCGGACAGAAAGAAGAAATGAGATTTGATGAGGTATAAGTAGGTGGGAAGTAGATAGTTGCTTAAAATTTCCCCTTTCTAAAGCTGAAAGTGTTAGCAACCTGGGTGCTGTAGGCAGTTAAGTGGTCAAAACAGCCCAAAAGCTGACCCTCCAGAGAAGGGTCAGTGTGGAGCTTGACTGTGGGAGAGCAACAAAGAAGGGATAGGCAGAGAGACACTGAGGGAGAAGGGGGAATAAAGGATAGGGTAAATCTGAATTAAAGCCATTTCCTTCTCCTGTTACCTCTCCAGTCTGTTTTATCTTGACGCTGTTCTGAGTTGCATCTCATGCAGCCTGTGAAACAGCCTAAAATCACAAGTAGGTATTTTACTGCTGTATCAGGCCCAATGCGATGCCCACCATCACCTCCGTGTCTCCTTATACCAGCCTCCCCCACTGTCTAAGCAGTGCTTAAAAACAATTTCTGTCAGCAGAGTTCAGGAACTGCTTCACTATGGCAGTCAATTTATCGACATGTTTCTATCTTCTGGAGCTCCCTCTGCCCTGCTTGGCTGTCCTCTCTCCTGTACACAGCACTGCCCAGTTTAGCACCAGCTGCAGATGCACCTAGGTAAGCTTCTCCCCACAGAGCTAAGTATACTGTCAAGAGCACCAAGCTCAGTCATCCTGAACTGGATGCTCTTCAACCTGTTAGTTGAGGAATAGGCTGGATAATATCCATTAGCCCATTTGTAGCATTTACATCAGAGAGAGAATTGATTTATTTTTCTGGCAAAAAGCATACACAAGCCTTTGTTTAGCTTATCCTAAGACTAGGGTTTTATTGCATTTGTTTGGCTAAAGGCTGATGTTTGCAATGCACAGAGAGAATCCCAAGAGAATTAGAGGGTGCTCCCTGCATGCTAAGTATAAGCCTGGATACCAATACCATAGATGTCCTGTATAGACCAGCAATAACAGCTCAGCACGATGGAAGTCTGCAGCTTCCAGCATCACTTCAGATGAAAATATTCTCCATAATGCTGTCATCTGTGTGTGTAACACATCCCTGATGTACACACTTGGAGGTGTTGAGTGAGCTCCCTCTGTCTGTGTCTCTGTGTGCGTCAGGGTGTGTGTGTGTTCAGGAGGTGACAGGTCATTCAGCTCCCTTATCTTCTCACCCACTCTCATTTTTTTGTGAACTCTGAGATTTTCCACAGTTGGAGAGGGGGAAAGCACACCTCATCAAGGAATAACAAGCTGTCTGCAACTACAAGCAGGGCCAGTGGTCTGGATACCAGCATGACCCTTCCAGAAATTGCAGTGAACTCAGGAGGAGCAGGGAGATGAGAAACATTGGACGGCTGTCTTCTGGGACAGGAGCTGTTAACACAGAGCTCTGCCATGAGATTTGAGCACAGGAGTCAAAGTCAATCTCCTTGCAGCTTACAGGACTTTGAACTCAAGGAACTAGCAGAAAGGAATATGAACCTATTTAATGCAGATCCATGCACAGATCAGAGTTACAAACTTGGCTAAAGAACTGGCCTCTTTCAGGCAGAAACTTATCATAAGCATGTGTGTGCATATGAAGCCGGGGGGATGGTATTTGGATGGCAATGCCTGACGTGTCACTGCTCATCCATTGTACGTACACATGAAAGAGCCAATGCCAGCTAATAGTGAACAAAAAGATACATCCTGAGGTGGGCTTTAGCATTGATTTCTGTCCCAAAGCTCTGAAAAGCCAGCCTGAAAATGTCAGCAGCTGTATTATGCGGGATGCTGAGAGAGTGGATTATTGCTGCCGGGGGGCTGGAGACCCCCAGGTGAGTGCGTTCCCTACCCTCCAGTGCAGAGCTGGAAGTGTCTGCAGGTGTGAACGGCCAGTTTTGCAAGGCTGGGACCACTCAGCTCAGGCTGCAGCCTGCCAGTTGTTACTGCAGGGGAAAAGATCTTCGCTTGCATGCCTCAGCAGTAGCTATCTGTCGTGTTGCCTGGGCCTGGAAGGAGGTGACACAGCTGGAGGAAGGCAGGCCACAAGCAACTCCTAGGCATTGACCGTGCCAGAGCTGACCTGGATGCTCCACTGAACAGGGCTGACACTTCCCAGAGCTTAGAGGAGATGGCTGTGGCTTGAAATGGGGGACTTGCTGCATGGCCTTGGGCAAAAATAGAGTGACTTTGCATTCATTACTCTTTCCCTTCCCTGGGAACCTCACTTCCCTTGCACAAACGCACCCTGCTGAGAGAGCCTCTCTGAGCCTGCCTGGGACCTGCCAAGGGGAAGAGGTGAGCTGAGAGAGGGAGAGCAGAAACAGTATTATAATCAGGCTCTCCACTTTATTTTAGAAACATCCTGCAGAGATGTCGACCTCCTGTCACCTTCCTTGTGGGAAAAGTTAGTGTGAAGTGTGGAGCTGGGCTATTTATATCACTGCTGATAGTCTTGCCTGTCTGCTAAAGAGGGGAAAACCAGTGAATTCCTAGCAACTCCTGGGGAAACAGACTCTCATCGAGAAGAAAACCCTGCAGGAACAACCTTCCTGCCTCTTTGGTGTGAGTTTCTTAGCAGTTCCCCGCAGCTGTAGCGAGTCTGCCCAGGCCAACACCACAGAGCAGAGCAAGAAGCAGGGATGCAGCGTGCCTGCCTGTCATTCAGAGCACGTGGCATCATAAACAGGAAGGGCAAAGCTGCTCCAAGAGCTCCCAACACCTCCCCTCCCACAGAAAAAGGTAGCACAAGAACGGGATGGTGGAAAGCAGCACTCTGTTGGCGAGGCAGCCTGGTGCACTAGCAGGTGCCATCCCTGCCGGGGTATTTTTATCTCGGCATTTGGCAGTCACAAGGCCCCGAGCTGGGTGGGAGCCACGCTTGGGCTGCGGTTTTGCTACTTGGTTTTTCCCAGCTTTAACTGCGTTCCAGGTGACGATGAAGCCGGGGCAGCCACGGCGCTGGGTTCGTGCCGGGCTGCGCTGGGCTTTGTCACATACACGTTCCCTCTTGCCAAGACCTCGTGACTGTGCACAGCCCCTCTGCCGCGCCAGCAGAAAGCTGCCAGCCAAGAGCAGGGCAGCGTGGTGGCACGGCCCGAGACTCCGCATGAATATGCACGAAGGCTGTCAAGACAGCCTGCTATCAGGTGCCGAGACCTCGGGAAGATACCCAGAGGTATTTTTCGCTGAGTCACACTGGAGAGAGATGAGATTTGTCCAATTAAGTGCAAAGCAGGAGTATAAAAGGCCACAGATGCTCACATGCTGAGAGGCCAAAGTGTGTGGGGATAACAGTCTGGGAATGAGGAAGGGGAACTATATGGAAAATTCCCAAGAATAGTAAAGCCCCGGGGAGAAAGGCTGTGTCAGAGACAGTCCTGCATAGCCAGGAAAAGCTGTCAGGAGGTGACAAAAATTCTTCTTTGCTCGCTGGCAGCACAGAACTAGATGCTTTCTTCTGTTCTCGGAGGTCCTTGGGCTGGCATGGCAAGAATAGCTCACTGATAGCTAAAACCAGCTAAGCCAAAAAGGACCCCCCTTCTCTTGGTATCCAGCACCCTTTCTCCCACGTCCTCCTACCCCCTCGCAGCAGCCACAGGCTCTCTGGGGCTGCAGCAGGCACAGCAGGAGGTGTAGGGCTCCTTGGGCAGCCCCTCCACCCGACAGCCTGCGCAGGGAGCAGCCAGCAGGGAGGGACAGAAGGAGCGGCCCTACTGTCTAGTCCAAGCCTCATGGCTGCCAACCTTGGATCATTCAGATCTACCTCCTTTGGGAAAATGCTGTGGGACTGTTACTCTCACATCTGGTTCCTTTTTTTTTTTTCCCCTGGACTCCTCTTGCACTTACACTTGCCTACTTCATTTCTGTACACATTGATCTTAAGTTTGCAAATATCTAGGTGTAGTAGCCTTCACCAGGGGATAGCAGACCATAATAAAACTTCAATCTACCTGCACATGGTAGAACTGATGCAAAGAGGTGCTCAGTTTGTGAGTGCACATACACACAGCAGGAAAGAAAACTCAGCCTTGGTACAGCCAGGGAGAACTGTTTCAATTTTTACTCTAACACGCAAGGTGAATTAAGAAAAGGCAGCTGTCAGCTAGCAACAGCGGGAGCCATAGGGGCACCTGCAAGCAACACACACTCACCTGGACAAATGAGGACACCCACAGTCCTTCATGCTGTCAGGGAAGGGATATTCCACGTGGTACAGTTGTGCTACACCCTAGCGACCTTGGACACACCTGTACACTGAACTGTAGGTTGGTGGCAGCTTTGTCACCACTCTGGAAAAAAAAGAAAATTAAAAATCCTGTTTTCAGTGCAGCTTACTGTAAACCCATCACTGATTTAACTGCCTGTATTTAATTCTTGGTGCTCGCAAAACAAAGCCATATGTTAATTCTTCCCAAATGCAGTAACTGCACCAAAGCCATTTCAGCAGACAGACCCTCCGATTTCTCAGTTTTAACAGCGTAAGGAAGGAGAGAATCAGAAAGACAATTTTGTGTGTTGCTGCTCCTCTGGTTCTCAGCTGGCAGCAGATGAAACAGTTTCTGCATACTCCAGCAGCCACCAGGATCTACATTAGCACGACTGCAGCATGCCTGCCAGGAAAGAGCCAAAGCCCATTCTCGGCTTGCTGGCGTGCCCCTTCTCCCTCCTCACACAGCTTCCAACAGGCAGTGGGGCAGCAAGAGACCACCTCCCCATCTCCTCACCTGGGAAATCCTCACCCGTCCTCGGGGCAGCCCTCAGCAGCACCGGGAGCTGAAGAATGAATCCCACTTTCATTCTTTGTCCCATTCACTCATGCAGATTGACACTGCACACAGACAAGTAATGGTAAAAAAAATCATCATGTGCATTGCTACAATAAATTACATCAGTTACATAACCGGAGGAGGGAGTATTGTTCCCTCAACAACCGTATGGTCTCCAGCCTTTGCTCACAGGAAATGTACACAACGTCGCTGCAGTAAATTTTCAGCATTTAACAGCATCTACTCTCCACAGGCATTTCTGCGCAGTAAAAACAATTGGCTTTTAAAGAGGAGATGAGGGAAAACAAGGGAGGAGAGTTATCACTTTTGGTGCCTGCAGCTTTGGGATTTACCTTGTCTAGTGCTTTTAGTATTTCATTATGATGATTATTAAGTTTTGCATACATTTATTGAAAAGGCATTTTCAAAAGGAATGACTGTGGGAGAACATTATCTCCAAGGTAATAACGCATACTTCACAGTGCCCAGCCCTTAACCCATGCACAAGATAGTGCCCTGGGAAGGTCAGCATGGTGAGCATAACTGCATCAAATGATCACCCAAGTACTCCCACAGAGCCCCACAAATTAAGCCCATCATTCTCCCTTTATCCAGAGGGTTAAGTGACTTGGCCAGAAACAGTCTGCCAGAGTTGGAAACAAAACTGAAGCAGGTTCTCCTACATCCTGAGCTTGCAGTCTTACTACCAGCCCATCTAACCTTTCCTCTCAGCAGACCACCTACCAGGAGCTGCTGGTCCTTAGGACGTATTTCAAGGGAGGCTTGTTTCCTTTGCCCATGCCATTTGAGCATTGAGTATTGTCTCAGGGCTTAAGAAAAGAGGAGAGAGCAAGATCCTTGCAAAAAAATGTAGATTTTGCAGCAGTTCCCATTTTAAGAGGTATGGCACAGTGGCAGCAGATTAGGTTCACAGGACTGGCACAGCTCACCAAAGTCTTTACACACCTGAAACATTTCAAACATGTAAATAAAATGCTTGTAAGTGGTGATACTGCAAAATCAAAGCAAAACCTATGTGCAAGGTGCAGGTGGGCAACAGGGAGGCTTTCCATGCCTTTCTTTCAGTGGTGACACTGAGCTCAGACACAAAGCTCAGAGCTGCAAGCACTTCACCTTCCAAGTGTCAGTGCAGATATTACACAAAGGCAGCACGTGAACGTGCCAAGGCACTGCCCAGACCAAGCAGTACACCCCAGATCCCAGAGGATCAACCCATTTAAGGGTTCTCCAGAGTGCAGTTTGCAAATGGATGCCTACTGCTTTAACTACACAGGCCTCAGAGGATGCAGTATGCAGACCACAGCGAAAGGACTTTCTGAACCAAGGAAAAACATGGTTCACCCTCAAAATTTTAGCAGCCCATTTAACAGGTTGTAGTTTGATTGTGCTAAATTAATAGTAATAATAATAATAACAACAACAACAACAATAATAAAATGGGTTTGGCAAATGTGAAACAAAGTCTTCAGCAAGCCAGAACTCATTCATTTCAGGTCAAATCAAAATGTTTCCTTTGACACAAGCCAAATTATTCCACTCCATGCATTCCCAGCTGGGCATTTCCTGACCTTCCTTAGAACCCCTCTCTTCTGTCTATTTTCACCCACAGAGACTGTCTCCAGTTCTGCCATCAAACCTTCTCCCCCCTCCTGGTGAGCAGAAATGGGGGACTGGAGTTTCTTGGGCGAGTTCCTCGAGGAGGTCCACAAGCACTCCACAGTGGTGGGGAAGGTTTGGCTGACCGTGCTCTTCATCTTCCGGATGCTGGTGCTCGGTACCGCAGCCGAGTCCTCCTGGGGGGACGAGCAGTCCGACTTCATGTGCGACACCCAGCAGCCCGGCTGCGAGAACGTCTGCTACGACAAGGCCTTCCCCATCTCCCACGTCCGTTTTTGGGTCCTCCAGATCATCTTTGTCTCCACCCCGTCCCTGGTGTACATGGGCCACGCGATGCACACGGTGCGCATGGAGGAGAAGAGGAAGATGAAGGAGGCAGAAAGAGAAGCCCAGGAGATGAAGAACAGTGGTGACAATTACTACCAGCAGAAGTGCCCCGCGCCAGAGAAGGCCGAGCTGTCTTGCTGGGATGAATCGGGAGGCAAAATTATCCTCAGGGGCAGTCTGCTGAACACCTACGTCTACAGCATTTTGATTCGCACTGCCATGGAAGTGGCCTTCATTGTGGGACAGTACGTCTTGTACGGGATCTTCCTGGAGACCCTGTACATCTGCCAGCGGGCACCTTGCCCCCACCCTGTCAACTGCTACGTTTCCCGTCCCACAGAGAAGAACGTCTTCATCGTCTTCATGCTGGCCGTGGCCGTGCTGTCCCTGTTCCTCAGCCTGGCTGAGCTGTACCACTTGGGCTGGAAGAAAGCCAAAGAGAGGTGCTCCCGGGCCTACAAACCCAGCCCCAGCACAGCTCCTGGCAGACTGGAGTCCGCCCCGCAAGTGGAAAGGGCCCAGATGTACACTCCCCCGCCAGATTTTAATCAGTGCTTGGCGAGTCCCAACGGGAAGTTCATCAGCCCCTTCAGCAACAAGATGGCCTCCCAGCAGAACACCGCCAACTTCGCCACCGAGAGGGTCCACGGCCAGGAAGATGCTGCTGGTGAAGGGCCCTTCGTGAAGTCCAGCTACGCGGAGAGCCCGGAGGTGGCCAACGAGTGCGCGGCGCCTGCCTTCCCCGAGAGCTACTTCAACGAGAAACGCCGCTTCAGCAAGACCAGCCGCGCCAGCAGCAAGGCGAGGTCGGATGATTTGTCCGTGTGACCTGTCGCCGGGAGGGATGAGGAGAAGGAGTGGTCTCGGCGCTTTGTAAAACTTGTGCAAAGTGGGCCGCAGACTCTCGCCACTAACCTCTCTCTCTTTTAACGCCCCCTTGCTCCTTCTCGGTGAACGTCATCGTCACACTGCAGACACCTCTCACAGCTTTCGGCAGGGGCAGCCACTGGATGCCGCACACCTGGAGGCTGAGGAGAAGCACCAGTCTCGAGGTGTGAAGCTCTCAGCCATATTCTCACCATGGGACCTGCAGGGACTGGGGACTCGCCGTCCCTAGCTACAGACTGGTAGAGCACAGGCTAGCACGCTCCTGGGGCTGCCTGGCTGCTCCAAATGCAAGGCCAGCCATCCACTGCGACACCACATCCAGCAGGCTGGCTGGACCTCGATCCCCTCAGCCCCCTCGCATCTCCTTTTATGTCTGTCCAACACTCGCTACAGCGCTGGGCAATTATACCGAGCTGAAGCTTCTCTCACTGGCAGGGAGCAGAAACACACCAGCGGGCCTTCTGAAAGAAAGACTCTCTCTTCTTTGTTCTCTCTCTTTTTAACCTTCCCTTTCTCTACCTGAGCCCGGATATTTTATACCAGTTTACCTATACGATAAACTCTACTTGAATTTTTTTTTGACACTGTGCATAGAACTGTTCCCATAGATAGATAAGGACAGCCACGGTCCCCCCATGCACAGCTGCTTGGTGTCTAACTTTGGATTCCCTTCCTCATTCCTATGGCAGCACAGCAGGCTGGCCCCTGGGATATCGCTCAGACAATCAGTGGACGAAGACTAGGGAATTTTCCCAACATACTTATGTCAGCAATTTTAAGCAAGGCATCCACTAACAGAAATAGAGATTTTCCTCTGGGAACAGACGTTCACCTGGTAAAAAAGGAGGAATCATCATGTGGAAACAAAGTGATTTTTCCCCTTCTTATGCTCATCTTTCAAGCAACCTGAATGCTGCTGAAAGGGTGCTGACAGCTGCCAACTCGGGAGAAAAACATCCTCTGTTTACCTGCAGAAGAGGTACGGCCTGTGTCTTCTCCCTGCTACCCTACAAAAAAAAAAAAAAAAAAGACACTTCAGTATCTTTTGCAAGGAGCAAGAGGTCCCTCCAGGTCCCGCACATCAGTGAGCTCCTGGCTGCTCTCTCAAACCTGCCAGCCACTGCAAGCCATGATATCTGTCCTCCTGGCCAATCTCTGTTCTGCCATGAGGTCGTCTTCTTCACCTCTGGTTCACGTGGTGTAAGGAACCACTGATGGACCACTTCTTTCCTCCACCACAGCCTCCCAAAGCAGCCACTGGCTCCCAGCACTGCACAGTGAGCCTGGTGGGTGAGGTCTGCAGGCAGCTCCCACCCTAGATACATTTTCTCACTGCAGAGCTGACCTTCCCCTTTTAAAGAGGGGTGCCAAACAGAGCTAAACTGTTCCTTGTTAATTACCCTGCTGTTGGACTGTGTGAGTGAATGGCCTGGGACCAGCTTGTGAGGGGACCGAGCCATTCCCTCTCTTAGCAGCTGCTGAAAAAGTTTGTGAATCCTCGCTCCCGTTACACAGATAGCTTTGGTACAGTTCTCTGTACGTATACAAACACACCCACACACTGGGGGGAGAGGGGGGTGAGAACTTGTTTTTGTTTTGTTTGTAAGGTGTTTTATAAACATGTATTTTATAATCCTGAAAAGACCTGTGTGCTCGCTCTCCCTAACATGAGATTTTAGTCCGTTGTGCCTAGGTTTCTCCTAATAAAGTTCTAACTCCATCTCTTTGTGTTGGTGTTTTGCCTCTCGTGTGGCTGAGAAGGAGCCGCTAGCATTGACCCGGCTGCCCGCCAGCCTCTGCTGCTCAGAGATCACAAAGATTCCCACTGCCCAGAGTGGCAGGGATGAGGGGAGAGCTCAGCCAGGGGCATAAATAATAAACACTGGGAAATGATTGATTGACTGGCTAGCAGAAAACCCCTCCAGCTCCCTCTGCACTACCAAGGAAGAACGGGAAGAGCTGGCCAGGGAGCAGCTGCCTGGCTTTGTTGTGACAGAAAGACCCCCGGCACACCTTTACACCCAGAGCCTGTGCCTCTCCTTCCCATGCCCAGCCTGAACTTCATCTCTTGCTCCCACTTTCTGGCTTTCACAGGCTCCCTTCTTCTGACCTCAGGTCCCTCTGTCCACCCAGAGGAAGTGCCCTTCCTTCCTCTCGCCTCACGATCTCCCATCCCGCGGGACTCCACACACTGGGAAGCTGGAGACCACTAATGTACCGGGCCCCAGCAGGGGCATAAAGAACCAAACCGAAATTTCACGAGGACACCAACACAAAGACCTTTAACTGGTGGAAACAGCAGGGACCCTTTAGGATCAGAGGAACCTTGTTTGGGGGCAGCAGGGGGTGTTCAGCCCAGAAAGGAGGATGCCACGTAGGCCCCCATTGGCATGCAATGCAGCAAGGAGGCAGGATTAGTCCTCAGTCCTAGCACTAACTGTCATGCATGTAGCCTCAAGTTGTGCCTGTCCCTTAGGGTGCTACCTTGCTGGGAGAGATGTATTTAATAAGTCAGGAACTTATTTAAGCATATTCATGGACTTCCCTTTGGAAAACCTGGCTATTAAGTGATATTGCTGCTTTATGGGGCCATTTAGGCACTAACACAGGCCTTGTTTAATAAATTATTCTCAGTTTATGCCAAGCAGTGGCGCAAACTTTAAAAGCCCTGCACTACAAGCACTCAGAGGGGTAGCAACTCCTTGCTGGAGAGCAAGGGATGGTTAAAAAAGTCTACACTATTTCAGCCCTCTATGATCCAAACATGTTCACAGGGTGGGTTTTGGTAGTTGTTGAGACCACAGGAGGACAACCACACCAGCCCAGCTCTACACACACATCAAAGCAGGTAGTCTCCCTCTGTCACTCCTGCCTTAATGCCTCCCCAGACCTGTCTTCTAGGTATAACAAGTGGCCAATAGTTGATGGATGGATGTTTGCACTGGCTGACAGACCATAAACTTATGACTGGTGGAATCCATTGCCAAGGCCAGCCAGGCTGTCACACCACAGTAGGAGCATATTTACTTCAGCCAGGAAGCGGAGAGGCTGGCCTGTCATTGCAGACAGAGTTTGTGGTTATTGCTTTGTCCCCAGTGGATGGATGGATGGACAATCTTTTAGCTGTGACCTAAATCAACATCATATATTAAATTCAGCCCTGGGATAGGCAGTCAGTCTTTAAATGGCATCATTACAAAGACAGTGCTCTGGGGAGAAAAAAGGGAAACACCTAAGAACTTTTTATTCAGCATTTGTCCCTCTTTTCTCAAGAGCCTTACCTGCTGGGGTTAGCTCAGCCTCTGAAAACTGTTTTTTCCCCTTGAGCACTGGAATTGCTATTTAACAGAAATACTGTTCCCCATCTTCCTCCATGAGCACACCTCAAACCATTCCAGCATTGCCTTCTCCGACTGATGTCTTTCAGAGCCAGAAGCCAGTTCTATCCTACAGCTGTTTGCTAATCAGCTGTCAAGTCTAAGATGTGAAAACAGAAAATGTGCGTTTCACCAAGCTCTTAAAACAGAAAGACTTAAACCTATTAATGGAAAAGCTATATTTAAAAATATATAGAATGCCAAAACTAACAAAGTAATGAATCAAGACAAGGTCACTCCTGTAGTCCCTCTCATCTCTCCAAAAAGCACAGCGAGACAGTTGAGTCAAGGAAGAGACAAAGGAGGGAGATACCTAAAAATAATGGTTGATGCACAGCATGCAGGTTGAGCAAGTTTTTTCTTCTTTCAGAATATGCGCACAAGGCAATCCTCGTGCAAACACAAAGCTGATGTTTAAGACGGTTAAAAAAGAACAGGTGAAAAGCTGCCAGACTACACTATTCTCCTTCAAACACTTTTCCACAAAATAGTGGAGGCCAAGGCATTAGGAAGATCAAATAAATAAATAAATAAACACACTGCATGCTCATAGGAAGGAGAACATGTCTGACTGGACCGCAGATGTCTCAAGCACAAAGACCATAGAAATGCACTGTCCCAGAAGTCAGCATAGCATGGCAAAGAGCCCCAGCAGGAGTGGTGGAGGCTGCCCAGCCATTGGCCTGGGCCTATGAAGGCAACTGCTGTCCCCAGAGGGAACCACTGTCTCTAGGAGCCCCTGCTGCCACTGCTCCCTTCCCTCTCAGCAACAACACAGTCTCGCCAAAAGGGTGCCCAGTCTTCATAAGCATGGGCTCAGCAGAATGAAGGTATGGACAGCTAGCGGTCTCTCTTCTTCTGGGCCCCAAGAGCAGCTGGCACCCAATTTTCTACTTATCTGAGCAAGGAAGAATGACTTCAAAAACTGGCATGAAGCTGAGAGGCAGCTGAAGAGACGTAATGCCACTTTTTCAATTATATCCCACTCCTATTTTCCTCCACTCACTAAAGTTAACAGGCAAATCTGGTGCTGTTCTTCTGACCTGGTGAACTACCATCACGTGCACAGAAATCAGAAATCTCCCCATGGCAAAAACAATGATAGAAAAGGGCAACACTGTCTTTACAAATGGCATTTAAAATAAATAAGCAAACAAACCAAACAAAAAAGCAGGCAGCCCTATCCAAGGCTACACTACTAACCTGCAAGATGTTTAAAACAAACAAATAACAACAACAACAAAAACACACAATACATGGGCAGCATGGGGTGCGTAGCTCTGCACCGAGTTCGTGTCGTATCCAGCTCTCAGCGCTGAAAGAGCTGGCAGCGTTATGAGGAGCCTCCAGCTGTGATAAAGGCTGTGCTGCAGGAAGAAAAGCCTCCTCCCTCTCTCCCAGTAGGACCACTAACTGCCCCAAGGATTTCTGGAACCTCCTCCCAGTAGGGATTACAGGAGGGTACCCACGGCTTATGCCAGTTTTTGCACACATGTGCACACGTGAATAAAGCACAACGTTTTGGTGATCAGGTTGCCAGCCACAGCAGATGTGCAGATGGCCTGAGAACGAGGATGGAAGGAGGCAGCTTCTTAAGACACACATTTTAAGGGGAAAAACTGTGACTTCAAAATGTGAAATTAATAGCTTTGCTTTTGCCCTCAGTGTTTGTTGCTTGTATGGGCTAGATGAATAAAGATCTTTCTGGGGTCCACAGGAATTGTAGCAGCACACACACACTCATATAGATAGATACTACATCACCATGAAAATGTGATGACAGAAAAAGAAAGAAAATCAAATGAGTTTATAACACCCACTTCATCCAAATAATACAGAAATTGTTCATTTTTCCTGCAGTGAACATTGTTTTACATTTTTTTTAAATGGATTTGCTGAGGCCACATTCACATACCACCACTGTTTTCCCACAGATATCTGAGTGATTGAGTTTGACGGGCAATAGAGCTCTCAGAAAGAGCATGTCAGCCATGGAAACTAAGTTTTAAATTCGTATGTACAAATATTCACCCCAGAGGCAGCTGCGTGTTCCTCGAGCCATTGGGAAGCACAAACAATATTGTGTAACCAACCAAACAACACACCTCCACAGTAGAGTACATGCCATAAATTCACACTGGAACGCATTTTAAGGACAGTTGTGGGTTATACCAGTCAGAGCAAACATCAGAGAAATCTGTAATCCGCTAATACTCTGTTGGTGGAAGTAGAAGTTAGCTCAAACGCATATTTGTCTGCCTTTCGCTGGGCCCTAGGCACAGCCCGAGGCATGGCTGGGAGTTGTGTGGGACCCACACATGAAGGAGGGGTGTGCACAAGGGGTGCAGAAGACCCCACTTTCTTGTCTGCTCACAAAGTCCCTACCAGAAGGTTAGAATATTCCATCAGCTTCTTAATGCAAGCAACTCTCTCCATTTTGTGCTCCTGCACAGAGGGCTTCACAGCATCCTTGCAAGCCCCTACACTTGGCAAGCGCAAAATATAGCGGAAGCATTGCGAAAGCACTGCCACTCAGGCATAAAAACACTCCCCAGCCTCTAACACAATTTGCCAAGCTAACGCAGGGCTTCATAGCCTACCTATTCACACAAAGGCAGTGGTCTCTGGATGAATAAAAGTAATCACGCTGTGTTTGCTAGCAAAAAGTATTCCCCCAGAGCAAGCTGGGAAGCAAAACTCTGAGCAGCTGCAATATATTTACTTACTCCTTTAAACCTATTTCTGGACCGAGGCCTGTAGGACTGCTACATTAAGCCATGTTCCTCCCTCAAAGTGGCTACATCTTACTAGTGGATTAGGCAATCCTTTTCTTTTTTCATTTCCGTATTACTCTGGCCTCAACCCCTGCTCGATTGGCACGTAATGAGCTCCCCTGAGGCTCTGTCTGCAGGAGCAGGGCAGTGGGCGGCAGGGAATTTGGCAGACACCCTGCCTCTTCCCGCTCTCTCAGGCCACGTACTCTGCTGTCCTGCTCTTCTGATGCATCCTTAGGCAAGAAGAGCTCTCCATGGACCGCTGTTACTTTTCATGAGGACATCTCCATCTGACAGGGCTGGACCAAAGCGGGGAAGCGCTCAGGGATTACTCCAAGTGGGGTCTTGTGACTCACTGTTCACACACAGTAGCTCCTCTTCACCATAAGGTTAATTTAGACAGCAGGGACAGATGCAGCCAAGCCAGACATCAGTATGCACAGCTGGGGACCCATGAGAGAGTTAAATTTTCTTGTTCACGTTGGACATGAGCCTAACCTTAAAAAGGCATGTCCATGGTGGTCAGCTATATGACAATATAAAGAGAACAAAAGTCACATCTAGCGATTTTTCCAGAAACTGGATATGTGCTGCTAGGACATGCCATTTTTAACAGCCCCCCCCAGTAAAACCCGACACTCTCATACTCAGCTACACACAGGCTTTCACTAAAAATTACATTACCCACCAGCTCCTACCCTTAAAAGGAATCAGATTAGCAGGGAGAGGCAAGCTTGAGGTCAGAAACTTGCTGCTATTTGTTTGGGTTTGTTTTTTAAGTAAATGCCATGCCAGCTGTTCAGCCTGGGAACAGGGTTTGAGGTTGAAAAGTGCTCTTAACAGAACCGGTTTGATGGGTGCCAGGTTACGGGCAACAAGTCTCAGAAACAAACGTCTCCATTTAGCCACTGCTAAATAATGCTCAGTTTCCACCTGGCTTTTCTTCTAATTCATCCCACATTCAATAAAGCCTTAGGTACAGCAGAAATTGCTGTCACCTTCACTGCCTAACATGAACTAACAACCCAAGGGCACATGTGGTTTGTAACTGATACTCCACTGAAAACTGGACTATTTTTCCAATCAGCTTTCCCCTCCCAGATCACTAGAACTCTTTTCTCAGCTTTTCTTCCCCTCTGAAATGAGACTTGGGATTATTTTTACTCCTCTGCGGTCTTGTCTTTTCTTAGGGTACAGCTATATGTTCCTTTCCACATTTCTAGTTTCTCCATGCTTCCTTTCGTCTCTGGCATTTCCAACGTGTCAAATTTGAGGACTCTCTGAAAAGCTCATTGAAGTACCCACTTCAAAGTCCTCAATAAAGAGGTTATTTATGTTAAAAAGGACTCAGAATAACCCTCACTAATTCCTGTCGGGCATCTCTGTCTGAGCAAGCACACCACAGGCTCCCCACACAGAGAGCCACCCGATAGACCGATAAGGTCCTCAAAAGCCCACACAGCAACACCTCAACAACCCTTTTCTTCTCCCTGTATACACCCACTGCGGGGTGACCAGCCCAGTTCCTACAGCACAGACACCCCACGGCTTCCCCGAGCACCCTCCCCACAAGCGGGATGGGGGCTGCCACCACCCCGTGCCTGTAGGCCTCGGCGCGCAGGCCGGCGCCGCCTCATGGCGCCATGAGCTCGCAGCCCCTCAGGGCCTGGTCCGCTCCCCGCGCTGCTCAGAGAGCCGGGGTAGTCACGCCAGCCTCACAGCCCACACGTCTGTGACAAATTCACCGCCGTCAATGCGCTGCAGTTCATAATGATTATTTTCTGTCCACAGCCCTGCTGTTTGTTTCAATCCATTTAGCAATATTCATTAGCTCCCCACTTCAAATTAGGGTAATTGAGAGGAAGAGATCGCGTAATAAAGTCTTTTAGTAAGGGAGACCTGTCACATTCCCCTCACTGACTCATTTGTTGACTCTGTCAACTTGCAGTCGTGTTTTACCAGGAATCTTTCTTCAGAAACGCTGAACAATTCTTGAAAAATGTTCTGCTGGCCCTTCCTTATGATCTCACTGTCACTGAAGTTATTAAATCAAAAGCTTCTCTTCACATTTACCCTACTATCTTACAAGGGGAGGATATTAAACTCCAGCACAAAAGCTGCTTTGCTTCTGACCCTTTAATGACTGAAACCACAGATACCAAAGCCCTAGTAACACTCGTATATATCAACAATCCTTAAAATAAGTACTGAAAAAGTCTTAAGACAAAACTGCTGTTAGCCATACCATTGTCTGGGATACTTCAAATTCTTTCTTTCAAGGAATCTCAGTCACTCGCATCAAATGACTCCCAATTGAGACATGAGAACTGGTAGCAGTGCAAATACCCATGAAGCAGTGACTGGTACAGCTGACAGCCACATGGGATCAGAATGGCAACAAGAGATAACACAGAGCCAAAACAAGAGGCTCAGACACACAGCTAAAGCTTTGGAGAGCACCGTCCGGTCCCTACTCCATCAAGATGTGTGTGTGTGACAACCAGCAAGACAATAAACCTTTCTTTGCCTGAAATCCATCTGGAAAATGCAGCCCTCGCCTACCCCTAAGAAGGTGCTGAGATCCTACTGAAATGCAATGGCCTGAGATAGGTGAAAGATGGACATGGGAAGCAGGACAAATAGGACTATGTCCAAAGGTTAAACTCCATGTCTGGAGCTGCAATAAAACACAGATATGGCACCGTGCAGGTACCTGTGTACTTTGCACAAAAGCAGTGTAGCACTACTTCCATTTTGTAATAGCAACATTTTTGCAACCATGATGGGCCATCTTCAGGCAAGACCTGAAGAAAGATCATATCCCTAATTCAAAAAGCTAATAACATATTTGGAGAAACAGCTGAGAATTTGCATATACAAGCCCTTCTGCGTGTACTTCGCTACCTCACAGCCTTCCTTGCTGTGTGCCAAAAAATAATCTGTGTTTGAATGGCCTACTGAACACTCCATGTGAAATTACATCAACTTTGATTCAGCTCAAGCTCCCAGTGCTCCCTCCACAATTCTCCTAATGTGTCAGGACCCAGTTTCAAGTTCATTACCTTCATGGTTTGAATTATCACCTACCATCTTCAAGCAAATATATTACTTGCAGTTAACATTTCAACAGCTTTCAAAAAGCTGTGAAAACCCTCACAAGAGATACAATTCACTCCTTCCAGCACTGTTGCATGACTCAGGTTCCTGTGTGCTGTTCTCTGTCTGCCATGGATTTGCTGCATCACCAGGACAAATCATTAGATCTCCTCACAACACTGTCTTTCCTATGTGTGCACTAGAAATCATAATGACTTCATATTATAAGACTTCACTTCATAATTACAGGACTTCACTGGGAAATGGTACAGATTTACAATTTAGAACTGCTTTGCATTGCATGGGTGGAAGACACTATGAACATATGAACCGTAAAGTTAATAAGGAATAACAGTATTTCTTCATTAAAGTCATCAGCTGCTGATTCCTACTGGCTTTCTCTTCCAATAATAAGTAGTATGCACCTCCTTTGTTAATGGATATAAAGAACATGGTACAACTCATCCCTCTGCTAGTACTCCAGGAGCATTCACCCTACAGTTCTGCAACACCAGATCCAGAGGCTGCCCAGCCTCTGCCATAATGCAGCTGGTTTTGTGCTTGATTAGGGATGGTGCGGGGAGCCTACTGCTGCTGCCTCTTTACTGATAGACACTATCAAGTGTCTATGTCAGTCTGATACGCAAAATAGTTTTCCATTTGACCGTATGAAATGTATTAAAGAGACCTGCCACACAGTTGAAATTAGGCACTGAGAAATAAAGTGACAAGACACGATATCTGCTTTGGAAAAGGTCTCATTTAGGCCAAATAAAAATAAAATAAAATAACAAAAAAAAAAAAGATTTTCACAAACCTGTGTGGAAAAACACAGTTTAAAAAAAGGTTTGTTTTCCCCGGATATGAGAGCTGCAGGACCAAGAATAGAAGGATGAGTTATAAGCCTTTCAAAGCAGAGATTTATCACGGAAAATTCTGACAACCGTCAATGTGAGCAATGCCGTCAGGCACCACTTACAATCCACAGCATCTTTGAAACCTGTTGGGGGTTTTTAGAAAGGGCTAAAAATAAATGCAGAAATGCAGCAATTTATACACACACACATATATATTATTGTTCAATAAATAACAGGTGGTCCTGCCAGCAGTGTAAACACAGATGACTCTTGAAAACAGCTAAAAAGCACCCAGCGAGGCAGCCCTTGCTAGCCATACAAGCAGCACATTCAGAGCTCTCCTTAAATTCTCCCAGTCTGTAAGCCATCATCATCTGGGATCCTGACTCTCTGTCACGATGAGGCCTGAGGACTTCCAAGCGTTTTGATCTCCTTCACCCGCTGAATTCACACAATTCCACCCTCCTGACCTCCCACAGATTGTTGCCCTTCTGAAAATAACACACACAGAACAGCTGGTGGGACCAGAAATGCCTTGAATGTAAATAGCATGGGTCCCTGAGACGAGTTTTTTCCCCTCTTGTAGCTAACAAACCCACCACTTGAGCTGGTCCCCATCCTCAGATAGCAAAGAGGAGCATATCCTAAAAGAGAAAAGAGACTGGGGTACTATGGGCAACCTAAAAGGAGTCAGACATCCAATCTGGATGACCACATGTTGAAACCCAGCAGGTCTGCCACCTGCAGTGAAGGTAAAGAAGAAAACGGGAAGCTGCCTTTGAATCTCAAAACTTAACCTAAACTTGCAGCAATACAAATGGGTAACATCTCACCCCAGCTCCAGTTAGGTCTCTCTACCCTGCAAGAGGTGGAAGACACATCACAGGTTGTATCACACACACAAATCCTACTGTTTGGTCACTTCTGTATGAGTATGAAAGTGTAACAAAACAGCTTAACTTGCTAGGAACCCACTGTAAGGTTCAAAATGTTCTCTTTGTGGCCCCTCTCCTCTGGTTGCTTAGACAAAAGTAACTAGAACCATCTACACTTACACCATCTCCTTTAACTTCATATCATCCCCAACCTTTTGATGTAATATATACTCACAAAAAGCAAAGGAGCTGGCAAAGATTAAAAGTGCCAAACAGTTCAGTGCTGCCACAGGAGAGCACATCTGCTGCAGCGGCAGAGCACTGAGCCTCGGGATGCAGCAGCTCAGCAGCAGCGAGGGCCTGGCAGCTCTCCCACCACACCCAGGGCAGCTCTGCCATGCAAGCACAGAGACTTCATCTGATGCAGCTGGGAACAGCTCATTGAGCCTGCTGCCGGAGGTTCCTCCTTATCTAAGCCTTCATTTTCCATGGAGAAATCACCCTTTTAAAGCTGACGAGAAAACTGTCCTGCTGTTATGCCAGAGAGGCGCATAATTGAGTCTGCGTGATCCCGCAGACTACCAAATGCAGCAGATGGCTGCAGGCCATCCAGTTTAGGATGACAAAGTTTGAACAAAAGAAAAACAGAAGGCAGGGAGCGCATCTTTTGCACTAGGTTACAGAAACCGAGGACGAACCCCTCCACAACCAGCATGCCACCCGGCATAGTTGTCTTCTGCTGCTTGTAATGACCAAATGCCTGAGCCTGCAACTTATAAGGAAAAGAGAGGGAAAATCACATGGTCCCGTGCAAGAGGCACATGGAAAAAACTGACTGTCTGACATGCTATTTGTTGAACCCAGAGAAAAAACGACTCTGAAAATGCCCTTATGATGCTGACTCTAAATACTGTGACTCCAGCTTTCAGGAGTGTCTCAAACAACCTACCCAAATACAGAACTAAAGCAATGACTGCAAACATCAGCACACACCATTTCACTGCTGACCAAAACAAGGAAGGTAAACTGGTGGTGTGAGAGCATGCAGGAAAAGTGATGAGATGCATAGATCCATACACTTGTACTGGGTCTGGCTATGAACCATGCCTTGTGGGGAGGGCTCAGTCTGTGGCGGCATCTAGGAGTTTATTTTTGCCAATTCCACCCCAAAGGATCACAGAAATGAGGAGTGGAGACATTCTTTTCCATTTCCTGATCTGCCTTGCTCACCAAGCAGCTGGCTGCAAGGTTTACAACAACAGACAGACTGGAGCAGAGACACGAGTGATATAGCTCCATGGGAAGCAATATAGCATACTCAAACAATTTATAAATATTTTTCCCCTTTTTGAATGCAACAGACTTACATGCCCAGACTGACTAGCTTATTATAGATGCTGTGGTCATTGATCCTCACAGGACAGAGATATCAGCATTAGCACCACTGTTGCAATTGGCGAAGGCTCTTGTGGCTGCAGTGTAAAGAGGTTTGTAATTTTGAACATGAATACTGCACGTATCGTTGTCTACCCCAGAGGAGACCTGCTGGTCACAGCACCTGAGATTTGAGTAGCTGCTGTTACTTCAAGACACCAGAGTGAAAATTAGTGCTTCTGTACACAATTGGAGAGCCAGCCATGCAAACATTTGCTGGAACGGCGTATTGGGCAGGATAGTAAAACACCCACAGTAAGATTTGACCCTTTCTGCTGCACACAGACCCTCCTGGTGCCCCACAGAACTGGGGCAGGGGACACCACACGTGGCATTAGCTGCTCGTGGTTGGCTTTGGACACTCACACGAGCCTGGGTACATCACCCTCCTGTGGCAGCCAGCTTCACTGCCACGCTCCCAGTGCAGCTGCAGCCCGTGCTTGCTCACAGCTGCTGGGGAACCTTTCCAGCTTGCTCCCCTTGCTGAGCAAAAAGCTCTTGGAAAGGAAGCAGAGAAGCCAGAGGCAATGCAAGACTATTTTCTGACCCCTACCATTCAGAAAATAAAAGAAAGAAATAACATCTACCTGAGGGGTGTCCAAATTCTCTTTGTGTTTCTACCATAAGGATTGTTTGTGGTATCTCTGATTTACACCACAAACAGCTCTAGCTATTTCTTCAGGTTTTCAGTAAACCAAGAAACAATGAAACACCGGAACCTGTCAGGCTAAATTGTTTCTTTGGTGGGTAGCTTTTAAACACTTCTTAATTTCAATGCACGATGTGGGGAAAAAAAAAAATATCTAATCATGATAGTTGGTCTTGAACTTTAAGCAAACAACAGAGTAAATAACTTATCCATGTATCAGCCACATAATGACTGCATGGTTTGGTCAAACTGAAACTCACTACGAATCGCTTTTATTTTCAAGACAATGAGGATGTAAATGCAAGTTTACCACACAGGAGTGTTCTGAGATGCGATCCATTTGTGGAGCACTATAAAAAGGCAAATGAAAGGAATAGTAATACTTTGCAAAGGTAGCAATCATCATAATTTGGTTAAATTCCAGCCAGGAGGAAATTTGCACTCTGCTTTCAGAGAGCACGAGTTCCTGAAACTTGCTTATTTGTTAGAGTTCATTAACTTCCCCCAGAGAAACGAAGCTCACCCACAGTGGCCATTGGAAGAGCCTTCTGCTCCTCATCTGGTCACAAAAAGCAACAGAAGGGTAAAAATAACAGGTCCTTTGAAAATGTTTCTGTAAAGATGATGCATCTTAGAATAAATTTCTACACAGTTGGGACAAAGAAAAAAAAAAAGGGGGGGCAACACCATTTGCTAAAAAATCGACAGCCGCCTGCTATTTTGGAGAGCTCTCCTCTAATTGCACACACCTGCTGTGGCATGGTGTATTCTAAAATACATCTCTACAGAAATGCTGCTTGGCAGCAGCCAAATCCCCCCAGGAGGGACACCGCAGTCCCAGTCTTCACAGCTTCACAGGAACTGGGGTTTTCTTCCAGCATAAGGTTAGAATGGGAATGCAAATAAAGGCACTGCCAGCCTCTTCCCTTGTTCCACCTCTGCTCATTTACATCACGTCATCTCGCTCTCTCCCCTCTCTTTCCCCCCTCTTAACTACCTTTTCTATTCCCTCTCCACACAGCATCTTTTCCTCCCTCACCCCCCACATCACACAATTCAGGCTTGATTTCTCCATTTGTTATTTTATCGGCTTCTGCAGTAATCTTTTCATCTCTGCTATGGCCATGCTCCTCTGCTTCGCAAGCTGCATACTCTGGAAACTCAGGTAACCCTTTAGGAACAGCACTGCTTCGAGACACCACCGAGATCACCCAGTTCCCCCACCCGCAGAGGGATGGCAGGGCTGGTGGCTGTGCCACCCTCGCTGCCTGCAGCGCCTCCTCCCTCTGCCCTTTGTGCAGGTTTCCACGCTCACTCCTGCTGCTCCTTTGCCCTGCTCCCTGCACGTGCCAGCTGCGTGAGTCCCTGCACGTGCCAGTCTCCTGCCCCTGCCTCTCCCAGGAGAAGGCCAGCGAGCTGTGCCTGGATCACCCCCAGGAACTGACAAAGGCGTCCTCAGAATTCACACCCAGGGGATTTCCTATGCCCAGCTCTTCCAAATTATTTATTCGCCTTTGCCTTCGGTTTCCAGCTGAATCATGCCATTTGGTTTGAGGATACTCGCCTTTAAAATCTGGCAAGCGCTGAGCTGCTGTGGTGACTGGGGCCACATGCGATTTCCCAGCAGGTCCCCCTGGGAGCAGGAACTGCCGGGCCTGCCAAGCAGACATTGACAGACACCCTCCTTCGGCCCGCACCGAGCTTCTTTCCCAGCCTGGCGCCTATACCACATGTATCCACACACGGCTCCTCTTTCTTTCAGGGTCAGCCCCAAGGGAAACAATCTTGTGTCTCTTTCCAGGATTTCTTTAATTGCATTCAGTGGGAAAAACGGAGAGCGGGACAGCTGGGAGCCAGGAAGAGGTAGCTGGGGCAGGAAGGTCCATTGGGTCCTCGCATCCTCACAGTCCTAGCTGGCCCCAGACAACACAAGCAGCACCTGCACTAGCTGCTGAGCTTCTGAGCTCAACGTGGCCAAGCAAACCTGGTCAGATGGATCTGGTCAGCGGCCACGATGATGGCCCTGATGTTAAGTGTTAGGCATAGCTTTCTGATGCTGTTTGCCCCGCGTCCTTTGGGGCATGCTCTTGGCAATAGTACAAAGGAAAAGCAGCAGAAAGCATGCAAACAGCAGAAAACCAACAGATCACTTCAGACCGAGCAGAAATAGAAAGCTTTGGAAACAGAGGAGGCAAGACTCTTCCCAAAGAAAGGGAGGGCAGCAGTGGAGCACAGAAGGAACACCTTTACCCTTGTCAAAAAACACAGACACTTTAGGAGGTCCCAGAGACACCAGCACCTCCTGGTATCAATCTCCAGTCAGGAACTTTCCCTAGGGCCTTGTTTACTGAAAACACCTTTTTTGGCCCAGTCTTCACAGCATTTTTTTCATGTGTGATCTTCCAAAGACCGCATCCCACCAATTCCCACAGACAAAGCCCGTTTACAAATGGGAAAATCTAAAAGAAGGAGATAGTGAACGCACTGTAATCAGGGCTGCAATTCCCTATGGACAAGTTAAAGAACTGACAATAAAGTAACTGATGCATAGCTTTCACAGACATCCCAAATTTCTGTAAAACTTTCCCTGATCCTAAATATCCCTGATTTTAAAACTCTTTAGAGTCCGAAAGGAGTTTAAAACTCTAATGTGTTTTAAAGTGCTGGCACCCTGAAAGAGGGAAGAGAAGCAGGGAGGAGAGACACAGAGGAGAAGAGCAACCAGGAAAAGGAGGGCATCGAGAGCTATCAGCGAAGGTGTGAAGTAAGGGGGGAAAGAAAGAGGAGCTGGGTAAAATAGGGATGTAAGCCTAGGGGAAAGGAATATCAGGGCCCATAGCATACATGTAGAGGCAGGATGGGTGCATGAGGAGGAACACGGTAAACCTTGATAAGTCAAAGTCAAGTAGATCTAGTCTAAGGAGCAGGTGAACAGCTTATTCCTTGGCAGAAATATTACCTATGTCAGAGTGATATTACCACAAACTCTTGAATTTGAAGATTCGTAGGAATGGAGGGGGCAGAAACCTGTTGACTGCTGCTTTATAAAGCCCGAGAAAGGCGTTGTGGATACACAGCTGTCTAGCTCCCACATCTACCAGTTATTAGGTACTGCACTAAAAAGATGCTAAGCAGCACAGCCGATTGCCTCAGCAACCACTGCTCTCTTCCAGGAGTACCTTGATTGGTGCCAGCTGGGCACCTATGCTTAAAGAGAACTTGTTGAGCACCCTCGCTGTGGAAAAATCCCTTCTTTTAACCAGCACCACCAACAAGCCGGGAGCATCACCTTTAGCACTGCCCGCAGACCTCAGCTGGCAAGGCTGTGGGGTCAAGGGAGCATTGGCACCGAGCCCTTCTGTCAGTGAGGTGCCACCTCACTGTTTGTGAGGAGCCACCAGCGGGGCTTTTCCCCTTGTATCACGCTGTGAGCTGACTGAAGGGACCCCAGTGTCACCACCAGAGCCCTGAGCCCAAGGCGCCATCCACCCCAAACCCCCTTCCCCTCAGTGCTCTTAGGGGGCGGCCAGCGATGGAGCCGAGGGGGACGCACGGGCTCCTCTTTCTCCCTACAGCTGGTGAGGCAGCCCACGGGGACACCAGAACTTCAACAGCCTCACAGGCTTCGGATTTATTTTTTTTTTAAGTAAAAATAAGGCGGGGGGGGGGGTGGGGTGTTCCCTGAGGGAGGAGCGGGGTGGCGCGGTGCCCGCTGGGAGTTGTAGTCCCGCGCCGCGCCCCCGCCGCCCGCCGGCTCGGGCGGGGCACTCGGCTTCCCGGCACCCCCCGCGGCGGGCCGGTGGCGGCAGGGGAGCGGCGCCATGGGCTGGTGCCGGCGGCTGGCGCTGCTGGGCGGGCTGGGGCTGGGGCTGGCGGGCGGGAGGGGGCTGTGGGCGCGGCACCAGCGCCGGGGGGCGGCACCAGCCGAGGGGCAGGGGGCCGAGAGCGGGGCCCTGGAGCTGCGGCTGGTGCAGGTGCTGTTCCGGCACGGCGCCCGCACCCCGCTGCGGCCCCTCCCGGGGGCGATGCCGGTGAGCAGGGGGGGGCTCGGGGCGGCCCCAGGGGGGCTGTGGTGGCCGCGGGGCTCGCGGTGGCCCCGCTGAGGCGCTGTGTGCCCGGGCAGGTGGAGTGGCACCCCCGGCTGCTGGAGGTGCCCGCCCGCACCCGGCTGGACTACGCCGTGACCGACCTGAGCGGGGGGCCGCGGCCGCCCTCGCCCTACGAGGAGAACTACAAGAAGACGACGTTCAGGGTGAGGGTCTCTGAGTGCTGCCCCTGTGTATTTACATCATTTATTTCCCTCGTGTATTTCCCCGTTCCAACGCCGACCCTTCCTTCCTCTTTTTTGTACCTAGGGCGGTGTGATCGCGGGGCAGCTGACGACGGTGGGGATGCAGCAGATGTTTGCCCTGGGGGAGAGGCTGAGGAGGAGCTACGTGGAAGAAGCCAACTTTCTCTCGCCGACCTTTAAGCCCGCTGAAGTCCTGTGAGTCTCTCGGTACCTCGCCTTGCTTCCTCCCTCCTGGCAAGTACCCCTCCGCTAGGGAAGCTTCCTGAGCGCGTACATCTCTCCCTCACATAGCAGACAGGGCCTTCATCTCCGGTCAGTCTGCAGAGCCCAGCGTGAGATCCCACTCATGACACGAAGCATCTGATTTCCCGGCAGTCCTGGGAGGGACCCTAGGGATGGATTCATTGCACCGAGGTTTAGCCACTGACATTATGTGCTTTTGTGGTGACTGAAGAGGAACAGACATCTCTGGAGCGCAGTTGAACTCACTGTAGATGAAATAACTAAAGTTCAGTGAGATCAAGTGCACCCCCGCTGCTCACATCAGTAATGCTGGGAGTGTCTGGATTAGGATGAGATAAAATCACAGATAAGAGCCCGTTCATCATTTTCACTGTCTCTGAAGGGAAGTTAAATGGTAGTTCAGAGAGAGGTGTCTGTATTTAAGGTATCCATAGCAGGGCGAGATGAATCCCACCGCAGGTTTCCAAAGCCAGAGTGAAATCTGAACCCTCGGTTCCAGCGAGTCTTCCCCAGCTGCAGCCCTGTCCACGCGAAGGAGAAAGTGCTACCTCACAGGCTGCTTTCTCTCTTTCAGCATCCGTTCCACTAATATTTTCCGGAACCTGGAGTCCACACGGTGCCTGCTGGCTGGGCTGTACCAACAGCAGAAAGAAGGTTGGGGAGACTTCTGACCAGTACCTTTCCTTAATCAGTCTTCCCTAGATGCACACACCTCTCACATCCCAACTCTCTCTGGCTCCCGGTTGTTGCTTCTTCATCAGCTCTTTGCTCCTGGCCCTCTTCCTCGTGCTGTCCCGTGTGTTCTTTATCAACTTGTCACTTGCTCCCTCTCTTTGCGTAGCTTACTGCCAATGCTCAGCCTGGATCTGTTGCCATCAGTGCTGCAAGTTCAGACCTGCTGAGGAGGTTTGCATTAACCGCACTTCAGAATCAAGAGGGCAAAGAGTTCCAGGCCCCGTGTTCACAAGATGCACTGCCACATCTGAGAAACGTTTCTTAGAGAAATCAGAGTATCTCAGCAATAGGAGTACCAAGATCCCTCACAAGTTTAGTGTATGGAGTAACTTTCAGCTGTATGCAACAGTTGACAACTACTTGTATGTCCTAGAAATATGCTCTGGGTTTTGAAGAACTCACCTCTGCTCCCTCAGGAACAGATACCAAAAGTGATGTTGCTAGAGATCCTTACACCTCGTGACACAGGAACTGATGTTTGGCACATGCAAACACTAGGAGAGAAATGAACACACAACTAGGAAGTGTTACAAGGTACACAGCAGACAGCCCTATGGAAATAAATGCCAAGTGAACAGAAACAGCAGAGTGGATTGTGCTGCAGGTGATAGCTCAGTGGGAATTGCTAGCTGACAACAGTAGGCTTGAGCAGAAAGACTGGGGGAGTGATTAAAGCGGTCTAAAGACATGCAGATGCACTAGTGATCACAGAAGCTTCCTTCTCGTTCCACAGGATCTGTTGTCATTGTCACTGATGATGCAAGCTCAGAAATCCTCTACCCCAATTACCACAACTGCCAGCGCCTGAAATGCTTGAGCAGGTAATTGCCAGCCGTGCCTCCCCGTATGATTTCACCGCTGTTTCATTTGAGCAGTAGTAATTTAAAACAGCACATTTTCTTTTCATTTCTCAATTTCTTCCCCTGCCACTTACTGTTTGTTGGGAATGGTTAGCCAGTTGTATAAAACACTAGGTGAGCAGAGTCACGTATCAAGCAGTAGCACCAGAAAGAAAGAAAAAAACATTTTTTTTTCTTGAAAGAGTAATTTAATTTAGCGTACGACTAGCAAACACTCATTACTAGGTAATGTACAGCTATTCTGTGGCATTGCTGCAGGCCAGCATTAATGTCATCTGCATCCTTTACCATGCCTTTCATGTGTGAACACACTGGGCCTCCTTTTTAAATTCATCTTCTCGTCTGGGGATTATTATAACATTCCTGCCACGCTTATACCTTCAAGAAACAGGAATATACTTAGCCTTGACACCTTTAATAAAGACTATTGAAGTAAAATTAAAAACATCCTCCACAAAAAGAACGCTCGTGTTTGTGGAATCAAGCACTCCATAAATGCTTATGCCAGGTTGGGCACCAGGTAGAAACCAGACAACAAGGCAGATGTGTTGCAGTTTGGTTGGATGATACATCAGTGTCTTTTTGTCCAAAGTTATTTAAGGGTTATCGGAATTCCTTTGTTAAACCTCATTATATAGTGCCTGACACTGCAGGCAACAGGTTGCTCTTGACAGCAGTGAGGTGACAGCCCACAGAAGCAGCTTAGTAAAGCCAAAGGATATTCAGATTTGCACAAAGGAGAGTAAACTGCCAGCTCTTCTGCTCCCTCCCTCCATCCTACTGACTGCACATTTTGCAACCAAGTCGAGGTGGATTTCTTGAGCTGCATTAAGCAGCACAGACCCAGCCTAAAGGTCTGCCTGTGCCAGAATCTTTTCGAATTTGATTTCAAAACAGAAACTACAGCTGTTCCTAAACAAACGCTTTCTCTCACCTCTTCTCCAACAGACCGGAGTCAGACAAAAAAACAAACATGCAAAATGCCTAACTCAAAGTATTTGGCTAGCATTGCTAGTCTCTGCTAAACACTTAAAAATAAAATTCAAATCAGTGTAGGGGGGCAGGTGGCTTCTAACCAAGTCAGGGATGAATTTAAGCTACCAGTGAGTACCTAGGTGTTTCCCTTTTCACACACCATACAGAAATCATCTCGAAGCTTTACAGCTCTTTCCTTCCATGAGGCAGTTAAAGGCTACGCCTTGGAGAGGCTGTTAACCAATACAGAGCCTTTGCTTGCAGGAACCTTCTCTCTGGAGATGTTACTATCTCATCTTAATTTTTGTTCCCCCGCCTCCATGGGAGCAGATACCAACTGTTGACACCCAGGCCCAGTGTTTGTCCTCTCTGCCAGGGAGACTCCCAACATGAGGAATCCCTCAGTATCCAGCGGTGCTCCCACTCCTCCCTGTGAGACATCTCCACTGGACTGGGGGTTATTAAAAAAATGAGGGATAGGAAGTCTGATGTGTGAAAAGTTTTTGTTTCGTTTGTGTTTTTTCCTGATCCCCTGACAGGCAGAAGTTGAAGAATGCTCTGCTACAGCCAGGTATCTCCGATGACTTGAAAACAATTAAGGAGAAGATGGGTATTGATGGTGATAAGTCTGTGGACTTTTTTCTTCTCCTTGATAACCTTTATGCCGAGCAGGTGAGCTGAGGTGCATTGTCACGCTGTTACAGAAAGAAATACCCTTTAAACGCCCTTTTTTTCCCTGTTCCCATGCATATGGAGAAAACAATGGAGGAGTCAATGCCAACTGATACCATTGGGTATCCCGGTATCTTTCTATTTAATTCAGAAAGTTTATAGAATTGGCACAGCCTTTTTAAAAAGTCAAGATACAGTCAGCCTTCCACTAGGATGGTTGAAGACTTACCTCCTGCGTTTATGTTCTTACCTTGAAATCCAGTATCTCTTTCAGGTGTAATGCAGTAGAGCTCAGAGGGTGGCTGGGCCTTGGTTACCACTAGTACAGCACTTGTAATGGCAAAGTGCTTTCCCTTTTTTTGGCAGTCGGCACCTAACAGGATCATCTTAATCCTGGTTCTGGCATGCTGGCCCTGAGCCAGATTGCCTCTGCTCCTGGAAGGGAGCTGGGCATATTCATACCTCCCCTTAATACCATTAGCTCCAGCAAAAACGTGTCATTGGGCTTGCTGGTGTAGCTGTCAGCTGAGTAGCTCAAGGCCTGTTATACTCACCTCACACAGCCTCAAGAAAAGACGTGGGTCCTTTTGGTACGTGGAGCGAGTCCGTGTGTTTAAAAACCATAAAAGAACTCCTGATACGAATACTGCAGTGCCTGCAGTGGTACAGCTGCTGTGACATGCACAGCCAGTGTCTGTGGGCTGTCATTTGTGTGGCTTCGGGCTTGGCTCAGACAGGGGCGAGCCCGTTGTTACGTGACCTCCTCTCCTTGCAGGCGCACGGTTTGCCGAGCAACCCTGTGCTGAAGAGCTTCCAGCAGACAGTTGAGCGCCGCTCCGTTGACTCGCTGCTTTTCTTTCTGGAAGACGGCTCAAGGTGACTGCCTATACCCGTGCCTCCAGCCTGCGGGGTTGTCCTAGCGTACTCGGGGTGGATGAGCTACGCTAGCTTACCGTGGCAGAGCTCAGAAGTCCTTCCCAGTCTGCCCCATTTCCCTACCAGAGGTAATTGCTCCCTCGTGAGGTCTGTGCCTCGGCCATCTCAGTGCAAGGCCTTGAGTCAGGAACTCCACAGCGAGGAGGCCAAGATGTGGGCTCATGTCCCGTTTTGCTGATAGCTGTGGAAGGAGTAATGCCTGAGGAACAGTACGAAGTCACTGGTAAGCAGTGAGTGCCTCAGTTGCCAAAGCTGTTCAAGTGAACCATGTGTCACAGGCAAAAGCAGAAGAGCATGGGAGATGCTTCAAGCCTGAGTGCTGAGGCTGCACAAGCAAGGCTGTCCTTGCAGGCACACAACTACAGTCTGAATGCCACCCAGGTACGTTTATCCCAGGCCTGGCACCTGCACAGCTGGGCTGAGAAGTGTTGATGCTAGTGGAAAAGGTGATGCCAGGCCCTGCACACGTGTAACGACTTGCAAAAGAATCTGCTGCTACATGCAGTTAATTACTTCACAGTAATTTGTAAAGGTGGCTGAGTTGCTAACCTAGCAGCAGCTTGCTTTCCAGATTTATTCGCAGCTGCCATAGTCACATGTGCTTCTCAGATGGTGGCACAGGACTGCCCTTTCTGTTAAGACACTTGGCCTTAGCCTTTTCCTTAACTTGTGTTAGAGATCTCGGGTACTGAATGACTGATTTTCCCCTGGTCCCACAACAGCCCAGAGAGCCACAGTCACAACCATACTCCATTTCCAGTTAGGAAGTTATTCATTAGTAAGAGTTTCTTCACACCAGAAGTTGTCAAAAAGAACTCCTCTTTGTTTGATACAGAGATAAAAATACGTATTTTGTAAATGCAGGTGCTTGCTTCTTATTCCCACCCCAAGGATTCCAGGCACTTCGGTTGGTCACTCACAGTCAGCTACAGTCATCTTCCCTGGCTGAAATCCATGCTTCCAGAATCACAACTAGGTGAAGCAAAATGGGATAGAGAACATCAAGGAGTTTCTGGCCTTTCCTTTATGTGGACCACATCTTGTGAGACTGGCTTGTTAGCACTTCTCCCCTCCCAATCTGCAGTCGCGCTGGAATCTCAGTGGTGACTAAGCAACTGCTGAAATAAAAAGTAACCGTAGGAATCACATTTAATAGTTCTTAGCCACATTCAATACACATTAACAATTTGTGAGGGAAAAGCAGGTTTCCAGGCGTTCATTTGAAATTAAGTAATTCAAAGGTTAAAAAACTAGTAGATTTATTTCTGCTTCTTTTATAGAGAAGTTCTTCAGATGTGTGTTGGTGTCCTTTTCTATACCTTACAGAAGAACATTACAGAAGCAGCAGATTCCTCATCTCCAGCTGAAAAGGCCAGGTACAGGGCAGATCTCTCCCTCTAATCGTTGTAAATTCCAACTTGCTGCCAGTGTGAAAAGCTGGTTCAGAAAGATATTGAGTGCGTGAGTAAAGAGAATGAGTGTTCATTGACTAGGGAAAGCATGAGCAATACTGGCTATCCACAGAAACACAGCAAACCTTTTAGGATTTTTTTCTGTCTCCTCTTTTTTTTTTTTTAATCAGAAAGCTTATTCTCTATGCTTCTCACGACGTTACCCTTATTCCTCTCCTGGTGGCCCTGGGCACCTTTGATCACAAGTGGCCCCCTTACGCTGCGGATGTGACCCTGGAACTGTATCAGCACCGGCAGTCCAAAGAGTGGTTCGTTCGCGTGTCTTACCACGGGGAGGTAAGGTCCCACAGGAAGCCCATTGTACACATCCTCAGCTTTTGTTTTCGCACGCATCTGTGTCAAATGAGACTTGTTTTGGGCATGCTATGGAGCCAGATAAATTAAGACACCTAGAGCTCATCCATAGTAGCCAAGGCATCTCTTCTGGTGAGCTGGCCCTCGATCCAATACGAATTTATGCACGGACGTGCCTTGGCTAGCATATTTCCCTGCTGAAGAATGCATCAGGATCAACAACAAAAAAGATCTGTGATTTTTGTCTCTTTGCCTTTGCAGGAGCAAGTGGTGAAAGGATGTAGAGCAGGTCTCTGCCCACTGGAAGAATTTCTAGAAGTACTTTCACAGTATTCAGTCAGTCCAGAGGAATACAATAACCTGTGCTCTCAAGTGGAAGAGAACCAGCAAAGTGACTCGTAAATAGTTCTTAAATTAAACGGTTTATTGTCACAATCTTTGACTATTTTTCCTTATATTCTTGCTAGCCTTCCCTATTCTAAAGCTATTTCAGATGAGGGAACTTTTTCTGACCAGACACAGGGTGGCACAGTGTCACTTTTCACCGTTAGTAGCTAGAGGAAGGAAGCTGCATAACAGAATGGCTCGAGTTCACTTCTGAAATAGCCATCCAAAGGCACAGAGTCTGAGAACAGCCCTGTTTAAACTGCCCTGCTGCTTCAGGAGTACCAGAAAGCGACTGCTCCTCATATGCAGGGACTGTGGGATGAAGCCCAGCTCACTCTGTGCTACCAGACTTAAGAGCTTTGACGTGACAGTTCACAGAAGGTTCTGCAGTTCGCAGAAGCTGCTCTGCCTTTCCCTTCCCTTTGTCACATCGGAGATTTGCTCCGCATACAGATGAACCTCCCAAATTGCATAGTGTTTAGCCACCCCATCTTCTCAAAGGCATTTTTGTGCACACAAAACCTCTCCAAAGGGACAGGAAGCCTCCAAAGCTCTTCCCTGCACTCCTGTAATTATGGAAATTCTGCTGTGAACATGCAAAACAACCACAGTGGGTCCAGTGCAGGAACATGCACTTGGGGTGAACTCTGCTTAAAGTGCTTTAAAAGAGAAAATCCAGGGAGCTGCTACTGTCTGTAGCTTTGGGCAGTGCTGCGTCTGTTTTGCACTTGGTGAAACAGGAATATTACCAGCAGAGCCAACAGAAGTACTTCTAGCTGAGATGCCAACACTTTAGACTATAAAACAATACTAAGGACCACGATGCTGCCAAAATCCTCACAGTAAATAAAACTTGGATCCTACTTGTGGGATTTATAAAGGCTAAAAATATGGGGAGACCACTCAATAAAATGGTGCTGCGGTTTTTGTTCTGCACTACCCCTTCTCGCTTAGAGAAAACAGACTGCAGCGATGTTAAGCGCAAGTCATTGATGGATATGTGACTGCAGGCACTAGACTACCTTCTCCCTGCGAAGCGTGGGCTGGATTTACCTCTACTCTTTCATTAAACTGCCCCCACCACAATTACATGTTGACACCGTGCACAATGAACAGAATAATTTGAATACTAAATACATCACTGGAGGTCTCACTGAACTGCTATTAGAAACTGTCAAAAAAGCAAACAAAACATTGTTATTTTCCACCAAGTTCTTTATGCAGCCTAAAAACATAATGCCATTATAGGAAAATCAATGGCCTTGCTTAAGAACAGCGTGTTCTGCTCTAGTCAAGCTCTCTCGTTTGCATGGTATAAAGTATTTGGAGAGCCATGATGCAGACATGAGGTATACAATTGGAAGTTATTTGCAAGGTGTGGATGGCTTGGGAATGGGGATATGGGGGAACAACACCAGAGGCTTCAGCTGTATCAGTAGGAAGCAGGAATTCACATCCCTTCTGAAACGAGAGCCACGAGCACACCCCAGCAACACCGAACAGGCTAGAAACTCAGGATCTTGAACTGAGCAGCACAAGCCCAAACAAGACTATGAGAGGGCACTGCATTCACCCCATTAAAATAATCTAATCACTCTAGGCAGAATAACGTACATTTTGGTACCAACAGAAGATCTCAGAAAAACAGGCCAGCTTCTTGGCAGTGGCTAGGAAGAAGCCTTCTCTGTGAACAGGCTCCTTCATAGTTGTCTCATAGCTGCTTCTGCACCCACCTCGGCCTTGGTGTGAAACTGCTCAGACCACGCATTGGTCTAAGCCTGCTGAGCAGCCCCCAGTATGAAGGAGCCGCGTTTCTGACCAAGCAGGCCCAAGTAATGATTTTGGAAGTGGGATTGGTGGGACAATGGAAGAGTTCAAAGACCACAGGACACAGTTAAGGGTCAAGTGCCAAACTGCATGTACAGAAGAGCTAAGGCATTTCTGAGAACATGGAATTAAATATATATATAATTATCAAGAGTTAGAGTTATAATGATAATATATATATTACGATCAAGAAATCCAAGATTTCCTAAGGAACCAGTGCATCTCTATGGAACAGGCCTACTTCCCTCAGAGTAGTGCTGAAGTGAGCTAACAAGTTCAGCCTTGGGTTCCCTTATAAACCTGAAGTAACCCAAGTTAGTTGGCCTCCCTGGCTACTTTAATCCAATGCAGTTACCTCAGGTCAGTCAACTCAAACCAAAGGCCTTTCTTCATTTTGCACTGCAAACCAATCCTCACGTACTATGTTACACTTCAGGCCAGGTTAGTATAGCGGGAAATTGGCAGCAAAGCTGGCAACTTAAAGGTAGGGTTTTATTTTCACTTCATGTAAAAGAGCCTATCTTAAGGTTTCCAGTATTCCAGACGAAACAGCACTGCTTTTCTTTCCTGCCTCGTGCTCCAGCTCAAACGAAACCAACCGTGAGGTTAAAGCCTAAGTGTATAACAAGTCATGAGGACCTAAATTCTCTCAGTGAAGGACCATGAGCACTGAAGGTTTGCTACTTCAAAGTCAAGATCAAGGGGATATCGAGCTCAGTACAGTTGTCAATAAGGCCAACATAGCAAAGCTAGCACTTTGGGTTTGGAGTAGAAGGCCTGAAAAACCACTCCAGGTAATGTGCTTTAATCTTAAACAGAAGCAGCACGATAAAGCCAGGTGTTACACATCTATCACAAAAAACAGCATTAACAGAAACTACACGGACTGCCTAAGTACTGAAGAATCTTTCACCAAGAGGTCACCCCCCCCATGAAGATGACCCAGCCCACATAAGCAAGACTTTAGCTTAAGGATTACTACATGATCAGTACAGTGAAGCGCACTCTACTAAACACTGGCCTACATCAAATATTGCTAATTTCTCCTCAAAAAATAGCAAAATAGGGAACAGGTTTCAGCCAACACCCTGCCAACACTGCGCGAGGGAAGTATTTATCACCTTGAGTGCAGAAGAAAACCACCAAGTGTAGCCTTTTTGCCATCAGAGTAAAACCAGCAGACAGTAGGCAGTCAACATAGCACCCACTACAAAATTAAGTTGTGTCTACACCGTATTTGTAAGAGCCCAAACACTTTGGCACAACAAATGCTAAGGTCCGATAGCCTGAGGAGTGTTCCAGGTGCACGTTTATCCTCCTCGGGAGGAGCCCGTTACTCACATCTACTCCAAGCCAGGATATGTAGGCTGTACCAGAAGCACCACCAGCGTTCAGAGAAGGGCGACGAAGCTGGTGAGGGGCCTGGAGAGCAAGTCCTATGAGGAGCGGCTGAAGGAGCTGGGCTTGTTCAGCCTAGAGAAAAGGAGGCTCAGGGGTGACCTTATCACTCTGTATAAGTATATTAAAGGAGGCTCTAGCGAGATGGGGGTTGGCCTGTTCTCCCATGTGCCTGGTGACAGGACGAGGGGGAATGGGCTAAAGTTGCGCCAGGGGAGTTTTAGGTTAGATGTTAGGAAGAATTTCTTTACTGAAAGGGTTGTTAGACATTGGAACAGGCTGCCCAGGGAGGTGGTTGAGTCACCATCCCTGGAAGTCTTCAAAAGACGTTTAGATGTAGAACTTAGGGATATGGTTTAGTGGGGACTGTTAGTGTTAGGTCAGAGGTTGGACTCGATGATCTTGAGGTCTCTTCCAACCTAGAGATTCTGTGATTCTGTGATTCAAATCCCAGTCAAGACTGATGCAGATCAGATCTCCACGCATTGGTCTGTTTTCTGAAACATTACCTGTTAGGTACCGCCGCGAGATCAGCACTAACTGGTAATTCCAGCGACTTGCTTGTAACGTTCCTTGGTAGATTAGCTAGCCAGCTACCACAGGTACAAAGCTCAAATTCATTTGGGCAGTGCTTAAGGCTGCCAGCATACTTCACAGATGACCGGTTCGCAACAGTCTACTACTTTAAAACAAGCAGATTTCAAATATTTTAAACTTTTGATTTAGCAGGCACATTACTTTGCGTTTCAGAAGTTCACCATCTGCTGGCTTTACCTTTTAAGTCTCTCCGCGCTCCGGCTGCGCAGCCATCTGGGATGAGATAATTTGAACAGCAGACTGTTTCCTCCCATGCTACTAGAGAGGAAGAGCAGCCAAGCATGTATGAATAAAGTCTATTTCATTCTTTCAAACAAAGGTGGAGGAGGAGGATTTGAAAGTTTAAAAAAAAAAAAAAAAAAAAAGAAAGAGAGAGGAGGGGGAGAGGAAGAAAACTAAAAATGGCAACCCCACTTTCCATCTACAAGCGCACCATGGCTACCAGAGCTGAGTCACAGCTACTATGGGAGATAAATGAGCAGGAGAGAGCAGAGCCTGACTTGCAGATCCCAAGGTGAATTTGCAAGGCGGGCAGCTAGAATGCCTTTGCATTTGTGAAGCAAAAAGGGGAAAAGTGGGATCGGAGTAAAGCAAAGCAGCTCAGCCTCCATCTACTGAGTTGTTTTTCCAACTGAATCCAGCTAAAGCCTTTGAACCTCCTGTCAGTTACCTGGTGTGAATCAGGCAACACCCCTGAGGTTAAGGGCATCCACACGGACTCAGGAGAACCCAAATCTGCATTTTCTGCAGGAAAAAAGCTAAGATACTAAATGCCAGCATTTTAAGTAAGATGGGCATAAAAAGAACTTCAATTACCCGGCATCTTAAAAATGCATCCTTTCGCTATCAACTGGCTTTGAGACCGTGCCCCTCCTATGCTAATTCTTCTCCACTAAGCTGCAGTCACCTCAAATCCTTTGCTATTCAGAACACCTCAGCACGCACAGGAAGCAGCCAGGAAGATTATTAAAAAAACTCCAGTTTATTACTACGTCAATCAAGTTTGCTTTGTTCAGTATGGTAAAAATAGTCAGACGTGGTGGCAGAAGCGGCAACGTTTAAAAAGGTTGCACTGTGACAGTTCCCGTGCAAGGTGCTAAAAAGGGAGCTGTGCAACCATTTAAAGAAAAGGTAACTCCTCTGTACAGAAATAACACTTACTGTGTCACTGTCAGCTCTTTCTGATATCTTGACAAGCCCGTGCTTCAGGCACGCTGCTTGTCTTATTAGAGGGAAGCACCACAACACACATCCTACACTTTGTCAAAAGAGTAATTCTCACCCAAAATCATTTTAAATTTGCATGACAGCACAAAGGTGAATTCAGAAGCAGCCAAGGGAATGCTTTGAGGACTGAGTGCCTCCAAAGGGGCACGGCTTCCCTTTAGTGTTACAAAAACACTAGCAACAAAAACTTCGGTAAGCTGGCCATGGACAGCAATTCTTTTTCCACCTGTTAAACATCAGTTAACTCCCAAACGCTCTCATGCACAAGCATCCACTCCCTTCCCCGCAGACCTGACACCTCCTGGTCTTCTCCAGGAGCGGGGCTCAACTCGCGATCGATGTTCTAGCATCCAGTCTTTCACTCCTCATAGACAAAACCGTAAAACCTGCTTGCTGAAATTCTCTCAGAAGGCAAGTTTGAAGAGACAGGGGATTAGAAAGCAATCGATGAGAACCGCAGCAAAGCAACAATTTACTCAGCAGGGCTGTCTTGATAAAAATCTCACCGACGACTTCTCCCTCACCTTTGTGATTTAAGTTCATCTGCTCCCCGCTGCCTCAGCCTCCGAGCGGCAGAAGTCAGAGACCCTGCCCACCAGCCCGCAGCCCCCGGGGGACACACAGCCCCAGCAGCCTGCACAGTGTCAAGATTCCAGCGCTCGGCAGGCAGACGTCGCTGCTGCGGGGAAGCTCCAAACCACGTACCTGTAGTGCTGCGAATGCTCGCCAAGAGGAAGCGGCAGAGACAACGGGCTGCGGCTATTCCTTGACCCTCGATAAACTGAGGAAGAAAGATCGTAACCATCGTCCCCGGGGGTGTTCAGAAGCAAGACCTCACTCCGAGGAAAACCAAGCTCTGTCCAGCAGTAAGCAAAGAGAAGCGCCTCGCAAGGTTGCCTCCAGAGCCAATTTTTATGAGCTGCTGGAGCTTGCCCCACCTGGCCTCTAGACTGCCTGTGATCATCTCTGGGAGCAAAGAGTCATCTGGCCAGCCATCCGATGCACTTAGGAAACAGCTGCACTGGATAAAGAAGACAGTTCATCTTTGTAAGAAACAATATATTTTATTTTTCTGACACCACAGCCCTGGCGAGTGGTTTTGTACCAAATTTAATGGAGGTTACACAGAACGTTTTACGCTGGGGAGGAAAAAAAAATAACCACAAAAAAAATCCTGGATAACTTTTAGTGTCTGTTCCACTCCCACATTAATAAAATCACTTGGGGTTTCTAAGAAAAGGAGAATAGGAAACAGTGAGAGAGACTACTGTAGAATGTAACAGTGTCCAAGTCCAGCCCCTTCCTAAAAGTGGGAAGAGTCCCCACAGGAGGAGAGGCGCTCCTAGGTTTACCCCCCAAAATAACACAATGTATTGCAGCTGCCATAGGAGGAGACAGAAGGGGGACGGAGAGAGAGAGAAGCCTATTTAATAAAGAGTGGGAGGGAGAGACAGAAGGTGCTGGACAGCACGCCATAATTTGAAAAATATGTCCTTAACTTATTATTTATTTCTTTTAAAAGATTCCCCTCACTGAACTTAAGTTCCTTTTTGTGCTTTTCATTAATACTCTGCTCTGAGGTCGTAGTTTGGTTTTTCTATACATTGGAGTTGAAGGAAAATAGTCCGAAGTTCTGAAGATGGATTCTCCACCTAAAGTAAACAGCCTAGAATCCCATTCTCCTCTCACCCCAAAGACTAAAGTCTCTGCTAAAATCCCTTTTACAATATAGTACAGTACACAAAAAACCCCAAAAATAACCGAGAGTCCTGGGAGAAGCCAGTCCGAAGGACGTAAACATACAGAGAATGGTGCAACTTGTGACAAATGGCAATTCTCAAAATACAGCTACAGATTCTCAAAGCAGGTGCCATCACGGGATACCCAAGTCCACAAAAATAATTTTTAAAAAATAAATCTTAAAAAAAAACAACCTGTTAAAATGAATAATTTTTTTTTTCAGGTAATTCCATACATTCGAGATTTCCCAAAGCGTCCTCTGGTCTCTTTTCACCTATTGCATGGCCAAACTGTACTCCTGAAGCTCCCAAAAAAGCCCTCAGGACTCGGAATCTCATCTTCACAAGGATCAGAACATCCAGTCTTACGGTAGCAGCTTAAAACATCATGTTCCCTGGGTTCCCAGGGCCTTGGCTAAATCCTCCCATGCCCACGTCAGCAGCCATGCCTCGGGGCCTCATCTGGGGGGGAATCATGATGTTCTGTTGGGGTCCCATCATGCCCTGCATTGACATCATCATGCCGGGCGACCCGACGGGGCCCGGGTGGCTGTACAGCCCCGCGGGGGCTCGGTCCTTGCCCGGGATCATGCCCACGGCGGCCACGGGGTTGCTCATGAGCGCGGGCTGCCCGGGCATCGCCGTCTGTGCTGGTGCCATCATGCGGTGGTGCGGCCCCATCATGCCCTGCTGCAGGAAGGCCGGCGGTCTCATCGGGTTGTGGCCCGGCATGGACGGGGCCGTCCCGAGAGGGATCTCCGGAGTCCCCACCGGCCCGGGGCCCCCCATGCCAGGCAATGTTAGTCCCATCCGCGGGGTCTGCTCTCCGATCATCCCCTGCATGTGGGAGAAGCCGGGCCCGGGCCCCTGCGGTTGCTTGCGGCCCGGCACCTCCCCGCGAGGGAAATACTGTAGTGTCTGGCTCGGCTTCTCCGACGGGATAATCCGGGAGAGGTCGAACTCGGGTATTCCCGTGGCTCCGGGACGGATCACCTCCTGCAGCTCCGGATCGGTGAAAACCGAAGGCATGTTGTTTCCAAGAACAGTGAAGGAGTCCGGACCGCCAGGGCCTCCAGTCTTGCAAAGTGCTGGATCTGTCGAGCTTTGGGGCAGGTTGGTAGGACGCCCCAGAGGTCCTTCTCCGTGGAAGCCCATTCCCGCCGGGAAGTTGCCTTGCCCGCCGCTCGGCCCGTTGTGGGGAAATGGCACCTGCTGTGGAGGGGACTGTACGGGAGGGAACCCCTGCGGGAAGCCCAGGCGTCCTTGAGGTACCATTGGAGACTCTTGGGAACCGTGCCCCATCATCGGGTTGTGTGACATCAGGCCGGGTCCCACGGGGACCCCGTGAGGAGGTATATTGGGTCCCATAGCATTTGGAGAGGGCATCTGGTTGTTGTGGGAAAGAGGCTGGGTCATTCCCATTGGGCTAAGGGTTGGCATTGGACCCACTGGGTTTGGACCTGAAATTCGAGGATTCTGAGAATTAATGCCCATTCCTAGGGAAGAGACAAGGAATCGGATTTAGGTAACGGCCAAGCATAAGCAAACAAGGAAAACAGCAGAGAGCTTTCTGCAAGGCTACCACATCCACCAAAAAAATAAATTCATTTATTGCTAGTAAAAGACAGCAACAGCAGTGGCTCTGGAGAGCGCCATTTGAACCAGAAAACTGATGCCACCTGCACAGCAGCCTCCCTAAGCTCGTCACTGCTCTAGCAAGAAGGGCCTAAAGCCTGCTCTGGAAGTAGGATCTCAGCCCGGCTCATACCTTTGCTACTTTCCTGGCAGTCTAGACGTGGCAGTCAGTGACAAACAAGTCTGTGGCAGATTATCAGCACATGGACACTTGTCCACCAGGAGGTGACTGACTCTCCTTTCAAAACCTAAGAAGCGATGAATCAGGTAACGCTGATAAGCCTAGGCGGTGGCGATTGGCGAGGTTAATGAGCTAGCATCCAACTTACTCAATTAGTCAGCTTTCCCAGGTATATTCAGCAACTCTTATCATTAGTGTGCGAAACAGATAGCGAAGCTACAGGTAAACTCATCAAGAATTCATTACCAGTTGCTGCTCTCTTCAAACATCCAGTCATCCCCTCTTGCAACTATTAATTCAACCGGGCGGAGGGCCTACAGCCTACTTTTTTATTAAATACAGGTCTACCCATCAACGTTAAACTGTCAGCAGAAACTGGATTTATTGTATGAGCACACTTTTCTGTGAGAGAGCCCTAAAGAACAGCATTTTATTTTGCCTTTCCTCCCACTTTCTGAGGTAGAGACCAGGACAGTTTGCCTCAATCCCGGTTGAGGTCGCCTGCCTTTACACACTACTCCCTTTACCAGAAAATGTACATTTTGAGAAAGTCTGCTAACATTCTTCTGTAAGAAAGGCAACACACAAAAATAGTGGAGAAGACCAGATGATCCAGTGTCAACAAAAAAAGAAACCTCGTGGTGCTTCTATGACACTGTCTAAAAACAAGGGAAGAATGGTTTCTTCTAGGTAACACATTGTAGGTCTGATGATTATCCCCATGAACAGCCTTCACTCACACAAGTTATCCCGCTTGTGGAATAAGAGTGGGAATCTCTCCCATACATAAAACACCCCATGACTATATATCCTTTAATGTTTCCCCTCTCACCACCTTCATATGAAGCTTCATTCATATGAAGCTTCCATACCAATCACTCTCACTGCACTGCCCGAAAGCTTGGGCTTACATTGCCTCAAGTTTCTTACCTGGTACACTGTTCATAGGTGGCAAATTTGGGGAGCGTGCCGGAGGGGAGTCATCATCTGAGCTGGCCACGGTTTTGATGGCATCATGATAGAGCGGTGTCGAGCTGGGCATGGCAAATTTGGACATCCTGGACATCATGATGGACAGAGGGTTCTGGGAGAGGGTTGGCTCCGGAGGCATTGTGTAAGGGCTGCTAGAGGGAAGATTTCCAGGGAGAGTCGCAGGAGCAGACTGGCTGACTGTGGAAGGAGGTGGACCACCTTAGAGGGGGAAAAAGGAGGAGAAATGATTTATTTTTTTCACCGTTTTTTTCCTTAAATCACACCCTCTTCTCCTAGGGGATCTCAAAAACTTAAAAACCCTTTCATTAAAAGGGACCATCTGACTCATACAGCCAACACCTGTGAAAAGTAACCAGAAAAATAAGCCTGTTGGTCAAGATTTGGTAAACATTTGTTATCCTGGATTCTGCACTTCCCCTGGAACTCTCAGGAGCCTGTACAAATCTACAAAAAACACCACCAGGTACGTCTGAAATCCCTACAGTTCACTTTCCAGGCACTGAAGACACACATACGTGCTACGTCTAGCCATAAAAATCCAAATAAATACCCAGTCAGTTAACTGATCCTGCGCCCACCAGATGTCAACTGCAACTCCCTTCCCTTTTTCTTGAAGCAGCACCAAGCGAACACAAAGGATGCGTGCGGTGCGATGAAAAGCTGGAGTAGATATTACGCTGAGACATGTGGGCAGATTTCTGACAAGCTGTATCAGAGCAGCTACAAGCAAAACTCCTTGTTTTAATTTCATTTCTGCTTTTACATATACGTATTTACTGCTTGATCCCGTTAAAGAATTCTCTGCACTTATTAGCTCACTGTAATCATCCTCTCTCCCCATACTAGAGGTAACTGCACCTCCAGCCTCCTTTGTCCTTCAGCCACGATCTCCACGTCACATTTGAAGAAAAAATGCTGAATTGCTGGCACAGCCCGGCCAGCAACCCTGCTCAGCGCTGCAAGGGGTCAGCCTCCCTGCAGCACCACTGCTGGGATTCCCCTGCTCTCAGCAGGCAGGCGCCGTCCCCCCAGCGCTGCCTGTTACCCGCAGCAGCACTAGAGGGCAACGTGGGCAAACCTCTCCCAGCTCAGAGGTTTCCCCAGGCCGGAAAGCTCCCGAGCTTGGAGCCTGGCTGTGGGGAGATACACAGGGTGAACAGCCCCAAGCTGTTCAGGAGCAGGCTGGGCTCTCAGACCTCTGTGCCAAGGTCCCAGGTCACAGCAGGGCTCTGGTTTGCTATCAAAGGGAGATCATACAGTGCCCGCTGGCTGCTCAGCTCTCTCCAAAGCGCTCAAAGCCCAAACATTAGCACATCTCCTCATCTGGGCTGGGACACCTGGAAAGCTGTAATCACACCTGGACATGCAACTGGCCCCTACGCTCTGCATGTCTTTGTCGGAACTTTTTATTCCGAAGCATTTCGTACCTCTACACCCAACCTGTTACTTTGCTGTCCCCCCAGCCACCAGCCCTCACCCCCAGAAGCTAGGGCACAAGACGGAGTTGGGACGAGGAGGAGGCACTCACCCGACTCCACGTTCCCCAGCATGGCCGGAGACGACATGGTGAGAGACGCCTTGTGGTTCGGGGGAATCCCGGGGCTCTGCAAAGGAGGCTTTGGAGACGAAGTCCATCCCGGAGAAGGTGCGGGGAGAGACGGAGACTTGAGGTGGACAGGAGAAGCAGCAGCAGACCCCAAGACCGGGGGGGACTTAATGGAGGCAGCGGCAGCTGCGGCAGTGGGGCCCGCGAGCATCCCTGCCAGCTGGGAGGGCGTCTGGGGGGACTTGAGGTTCCCCGAGGGAGACCCCATCATGGGAGACTGCACCTGGCGCATGGTGGGAGACTTCAGGGGGTTGATCCCCGGAGAATGCACCTGACCGGCTGCGGAGATATCCAGGGGCTTGCGGCCCAGGCTGCGCTGTGCGGGGGGAGCAGTGTTGAGGCTGTTGGGGTTACTGGTGGGGTTGAGAGGTAGTGGCGGCATGTGGCTGAGCCGGTTGTTAGTCCTTTGGTCAGGCCCCATCTGTTCTCTGAGATTTCGGAGGCCAACTCCTGGGCCCTGAGACATGGGAAGGAAAGGCCTGGGACCCATGCCATACTCCTGCTGCGGGTGCTCCCCGAACGGCAACGGCACCATCTTCTGCTGGGAGGAGAGCATCTCCGAGACGCCGGGCCGCAGCTTCATCATCTCTTCCGGCCCGACTCCCGCCTCCCTCAGCTTCTGAGGTACCAGGGGTGGGTTGGAGCCCATGCTGACGTTCATGCCCATGTCCCCCTTCATGCCGCCGGGGCCCATCCCGAACTCCAGCTCCCTGCTGGAGCCCATCTGGGGGGGGATTCCTTTGGGGAAGTCCCCCCGGGAGGGGCTCATCGGCCCTTCCACCGGCATGCGCGGGAAGATGGGGTTATTCCCGGGCTCCATGTGTCTCTGGGAGGGAATCATCCTGTTGATCTCCATGCCAGGCCGGATGCCCTCCATGTTGAGGCCCGGGGGGAGGCCCATCTGCTTCTCAGCCAGCTGCTGCTGATAGATCTCTTCAGGCAGGCCCTGCGGGTTGGGGAACCGCTCCCCTCGGCCGGGGCCGCTGAAGACGCCCTGGCCGGGAGGGAAGTTGCGGCCGTCTGGGATTTTTGGCACGTCGTCTGGCCAACTGACCCCTGAAAGCCCCGGCCGGGAGGCGGGATTTGGGACGTTGGGGCCCTCCATGTCAGGGTTCATCATTCCCGCGAAACCGGGCAGGCGCATCTGGCTCCCGGGCATGTTGGGATGAGGGGCCATGCCCCTGGGGGGCAGCGAGTGGGACATGTTCATGCCCTCGGGGAAGGGCTCGGGACCCCCGGGCCCCCAGCCTTCCCCTGGGGTCATCTGGTAGGGGGGGGGAGGGCCTCGCACGACGCTGCGAGGCCCGTGCTGGTGGACCATCATGTCCTGCAGGGAACACTGCTGCACGACCACCTGCTCTTGCTTCCTCCTCTTCTCCTCGTAAAACTCCTGCTGCAGCTTGAGCCAGGCCACCTGCTCGGGAGTCATGTGGTCCAGGTGGTCGGGGCCGATGGGTCCCGACTGGGAGTTCATTGGTGGCGGCCCCATTTCGTCTGGGGAAAAGGGCATGTCCCTGTGTCCTTGAGGGCCAAACGGAGCCCCTCCATCTGTCCGAGACCCTGACCCTTTGCCTAAACTTTGGGATTGAGCCATCATGGCCTGTATCGGCCCTTCGGGTTTCTTTTGGGGACCATCCAGCACCCCAGAGTTGGGGGGCGGCCCCCCGCTCTGCCCTCCCGCAAACTCCTTCTCGTCGGGGAAGAGCATGCGCTGAATGTCTCTCAGGGTCTGCAAGGAGCGCTCCCGGTGCTCCAGCTGCTCCTGTGACAGCCCGTCCGGATTCTCGCCCAGACTGGACGGGTCCCCACCAGACACCGGCTGGGGAGGACCTTTGGGGTCTGCAGCAGAGCTATTGCTACCTTGGGACACCGGGCTCACTGCGCGGTTGTTGGGGGTCGAACTCTGCCCGAATCCTTCCGTCTGCAGTGGGGTGGAGTTGGCGGGGCTGCCCACCGACATCACTTTGCTTTCCACGCTGGGGCTGTCCTGATCTATGGGACACGGGGGACCAGTGGGTTTGGACACCGGTGCTGACACGGGTGGAGTCGGCTGCATTTTGGCGTTCTGGGGAGGGTTCTGGTCCTGGGCGGCGGGGGGCTGAGGCTGCGGCAGGGGCTTGGGTTCAGTCCGAAGTGCAGAGATCTGGGGGTTCTGAAAGAGAAAGCCACGTGCCATCACTCCTCTTCTCACGGCTGTGCCACACAAGCAGAGGTGCCAATGAAATGCCCTGTCTCGACCCCCCCAGCCCACGCTCCACAAGGAAGGGTAGCCTCCATGCAGTCTTTACGGAGCGGCATCTTGGCTGTACGAGAGAGATTTTGCTCACGCATTACAGCAGGTACCCCTTGCTTCTGTGCAGGCTCTGCGTGAGCAGTGGGTTGGAAATACACCACCCAAATACTGCGAGACTCAAACTCCTCTTTGGATAATCCAAGACATTTATTTGAGGAAGGCTAGGCCAACTCTCCCTCTCTTTTCCATCCTACAATTTATCCCAGAGCATAAACAACCGTCCCTCTCTCTGAATCACACACGTACAAGCACATTTACCATTTCCCTTCCCACCCACATGCAGGTAACTCCCTACCAAGGGTACAGTGTTTCGTTCCGCCTTGCTGTTTGAGATGTTCTGGATATGAAAGGACACGATGGTTTCCACCTGTCCCTTCAGCACGGCTTCTGCAGCCCTGCAAAGACAGACAGACAGACGTACATATCCAGGTGAAGCTAAGAATCAAATTTTCCTAACCATCCTCCCCTTCTATCCTTCAGCTGGCAGAAGGGAGAAAGACTCAAACACACGTATTTTTATTCCAGATGAGTAGCAAGAGAAAGATGCTCACATCTACAAACTCATCGCCATTTAGGGGTCATGTCTCGGTTTAAGTCACCCCAGCTGTACTCGCTGCATGGACTGCAAACCAGTATCTTATCAGCATTTGCCAAAACTGCACCTCCGAGGACAAAACAATCACTTTTTGGAGAGCAAGAGGCAGTGACATTCCCCACTCCAGCCCTTTCGGCATCTCCAAAACAATTAAAAATGTCTTTTTGCTACAAAAACACACCAGATGGAGGAAAGGCACACGAGAATTTCATAAGAAGGGAGCACAGATCTAAGCCTTGCTTTCTGAAGGCATTCAAGCATCTACCTACTTGTTGGCCATCTCAGTAGAAAAGACGTAAACCACTTTGGATGGAGTCTTCTGGCCACTTGCTGGCTCCAAAGTAGCAGTCAGGCCATGGGAAGGTGTGGAAGACCTCGGGGCTGAAGCATTTGAAGGAGTCATGGAGTGTGGGGTGTGCTGAGAATCCTGGGACTTCACGTGATCGGCAGAATTGCAGTCTGGAAGGGCGAAAGAGGGAAAGAGGGGAATCACGATCCTGGGAGCTCTTTGGGAACCATTCCTGGTTCATATTTGGAAACAGAGATTTTCCTCCTCTGAAACTTCCCGCTTCCCCCTCACGCACTGCTAAAGGCGATTCTTCCGTTACGCCACACACCCTCCCCCCAGTGCCTCCATGCTGCTACAGGCCCTGCTGGCAGAAAGCTCAGCCTGTCCCATTTGGGGACAAGGGGCAGCTCCCAGAGCCGATCCCGTTGCATTCTCTAACGGTCACACAGAATAGCAGGAGAACTAGACAGGGAGACATCCAAATATACAAGTGTCTGCATCTAAGGAGAACACACTGGGCCAAACCCAGCTTTTTCCCCCTCCTCTTCAGCCACCTTAGCCAGGAGACCTCGCAAATGGGCAATAAACAAAAGATGGACAACTGCCCACCTCATCTGTTTTCCCACCGCCTCACAAGGGCAATATTGGAGCCAGGAACAGAACCCAGAAATCCCAACTCTCTGCCTTGTGCTACCAGCCAGGGTGCTCCGGGTTATGTATCTGTGTTGACAAAACAGGCTTGCATATTGTTCAAAACCCCAGTTACAACAGAGCAGTTCCTGAAAGGCCAAAGGCCAGAAGGAAACCAACAGGTTGCATTTGTACTTTCAAATCCTGCGGGGGAGTTTCAGAGTTACAAAGGAACTTTCCCACCAGAGCCAGGCCTGCACGTCAGCTGAACATGATGAGAAGAGACGCGTTTACCGATGCCGGCTACGACAACCTCCCCTCTTTGCTTGCCCTCAAGACCCTTGGACATCGCTGGCTGGAACTTAGAGAACCAGAGGCAAAGAAACGTTTTGCTGACGCTTGCCTAGCACTTCTTCATCCCACAGAGGACACCTACTAATTGCCTGCATTTGTGCCCGTACCCTAGCAAACGTACCTTTGATTTCAGGGTCGTCATTAGGAGTCCCGGCTTCCCTCTGTTCAAAGGAGTCTGCCGAAATGCTTCTCTCTCTCTTCCCCTTCCCCTTGGCACCATTTCCGGCCCCATTCTTTAGCCCCATGCTCCCACCTGGGCCGGGGAGCACTTTGGGGGGGTGACCTCCACTTTTGGGGTCACAGGGAGAGGGCTGGGATTGGCTGGTGGAGCCCCCTTGTTTGCCCTGGTTGGAAAATTTGGAATCCAGCTGGGGGTTGCCAGACGGGGACATCACTGTAGGGGGACGGACCATCACCTCCTGCTTTGATTTGGGGCTACTGGGGACAGAGGGAGGAAAAAAAAAAAAGGAAAGAAAAGAAAGTGACAAATCAGTCCACGGATTCATTCAACCCTGTGGGAAGAGAAAGCAGAAACAACCAGTGCCACCTCTGCGAGCTAAGACAATTGCTGCCAAATAAGAAATGCCTGCAAGCTTAGAGTCATCCAGGTGCTTTTTTGAGCGTGCCCTGAAAGGGTTATTATCCAAGATGGGATCTCATTGCTCAAGAAGGCACCAGGGCAGGCTGCGGACCTGCCAGATCCCGGGAACTGCTGTCACATGAGGACCTACCTCTGGGGCTTCTGTCAATAAAGACAACGGTTTCTATGTGCACAGAGAAGCGCCTCACACCAAGCGCAGCTCAGAGTAAACAGAGGCGGCACAATAAAGTTCACCTCACCACTCTCCCGGACCCAAATCACACAGCGCAGCTCCCATCTGAGCAGACCCCCCCTGCTCCTCCCTATCCAGTTCTACAGGGAGCACAAGGAAAACCCAGCATTACTGCGGCATTCATCATACGTTGGGGCGAGCTGCCAGGAAAACACAAACCTCTGACCGTGAAAACAATTAAACCAGCTTCAACCTGCCTCTGAAGAAGGAAAGGGAAGGATAGCATCTCCCTGCACGCTCCTGCAAAATGGGGCAGATGAAGCTTCTTGCATTTGCCAAAGGAAATGCAAAATCCTTTCCTCCCCTCCTTCATTCAGCCGATTGCATCCTAAAAATATTTTGCTCCCCTGGGTTTTGCACACACATCAGGCATCCTGTCCTCCTCAGCATCCAGTCACTCCATTGCTACCGGATCTCCTGCATTTTGGTTTCCCATCACCACTGCTTCCGGCAGGCAGTGCTCGCTAGCATCCTCGCTGTGGGACTGGCGCGTGCCAGCTCCTCCTTTGGACAGGCATCTGCCTCAGAGGCATTCCCTCTGAGTCACTCCCAGCTCCTGGTGACCTCTAGGAGTAAATAATCGAACCGGAGAATGCTGTCAGTCAGACCACTGCGAGTCCCCGGACGCTTTTCACTTCCAGATTTTTCCCCTTCCAGCTTAGCGGAGGAGAGATGCTGACCCGCTGCACTGGCAGGTGAACGGTCTGGAGGATCTCGGGGCACGGCTGATCAGTTCTCCAGGCTGCTTCGGCACACAGCGGGAGGGAAGCATTTTGTGTGGAAGTACAGACAGAGACCTTCTGCTGCCCAACTACCCCTCGGGGAAACAGATAATTAGAAGGGGTTGAGGGGAAGAGCACAAACGGATAGAAACGGCACGTTCGCTCTCCTCCAACCTATTTAGACACCTGGTGGAAGGGAGGAGGGCAGGAGGAATAGAGAGGCCAAACCCCACAGGTTAAGAGCTCTTTCAGCTCACCCCAAAACTAACGAATGTGGGGGCTCATCCACACCGTGCAGCCAGCGCCCAGGTACCCAGCACACCCGACAGGAGCGCAGAGGAAGCTCGGTAAGTCGCATGCACCAGTCCTCAGCTCGCACCGCAGCAGAGCAGGGACAGCACCATGCGCTGCTGGCTCTTTTCCTTACCTCTGTGTGTTGCCTGACGGGGAGTTCCTCACTTTGGGGTTACTGGAATGCATTGACAGAAATCCTGAGCTCACAGTCTCACACGCAGGCAGATGGGCTCTCGTCAAGTTCCTCTGGGGACTGTGCCACCAGAGGCAGCTCTGAAGCACTTTCTGCCACCCGCTTCTCTCAGCGCTGTCTGTCTGCTTGCCTTTTTTCTCTTTGCTCCTCTCTGGTTTTGCACGGGGCGCTTCCCTCCTGCAGCTCCAGCATTCTCTAGACGCGTGCCTCCTGCTGCCCAGGGGAAGTCTCGCATCTCCAGGGCACACTGTTAAAACCAGCCCACAAGAAGAGAAGAGAAATCTGGTGAGGAACTCTGCGAGCAGACGTGTCTGCGAAGCAGCACATGGCAGTCCTTGCCCGTCACTGTGAAGACGCAGGAGAAGAGCTCTCAGATGGCTCTGCACAGCTGCGTATTTCAAAGCAGAGGCAGCCCCGGCCGGCCGCTCGGTTTACAGGCAGCGAGGCCAAGCTTCCCTTCAGCCACTCAAATCGCGCGGGGAAGCTTCTCGTACCTGGAAGCTTTGATTCCGTGTCTGTGCTCAGCTTGAAGACACCTCACAGCAAATCAGCAGGAAGCCAAAATGACAAATCCCCCACATGACTTAGCTATCCAGAATTCCCCCGTGAACGGCCATAATCTGATATTTCCTAAGAACATAAACTCTGCTCAAATCTTTTCTGTCTCCTTGGTCCAATATAACCAGACATAAGTTCATTGATGTGTGCTAACAGTTGCACAGAGGGAGGAAAATAAAATAAAACGCCTTCCTGACCACCTGTAAGCAACCAGCTATGCTGTGATTACTCTGTAAATACCAGAGAGGTTAGTCAGTCATTATTTCTATTAGAAAGGCCAAGAGATCGCTAGAGAGCTGCCCCTCTAAATTTGCTCAGCAACACTGTACAAACTATCAAGACCTTAAAAAAATAAGAATAATAAAAAAACACACACAACAAAATAAGCATTTTTTTTCAGCTTCTTGCTAATAAACAAATATGCGTGATGCAGGCAACACGACACTTACAAGTGTTTCTGGGAGAAGAAACTATTGAACATTACTGTTTATGTCCTTTGGGCTAAATTATTTTGGAACAAATTTCTGTCTTGTTTATGCTTCAACAGAATCTCTTCTGCTCATCTCATCTACTCAGATGCAAATCCACTTAATTTAGAATCTAACCAAGATTTATTGTTAATGTATTAAGCAATGCTAGTTAAATATTATTCAAATGTAAATATTCCTGGTATTCCTCCTCAGCACCGAAGAAGCAGTTTCTTCCTGTCTGTATCAAATGAAACAAAATAAATCTCATCGGACTGGGAGCACCTTGAATATTATGGATAGACAACTGTTTGGATTGTTTGTAAAAAGGAAAAAGCACTTTGCTTATGTGTTGACACCGGAGGACTAAGAAACTTGTGTACTTTATGACCACCTCTGGCCAAGGAGAGTTCTCAGTAACCTGCATTATCGAGCAGCTGGTTCTCTGGTTCCCCAAAACGATCTCATTGTGAGGCTGTGGTGCCATTACACATTTTAGTGACTTTGTATCACTGCACTTTAACAGGATAGCACCCCACAGTCCCTCCTCTGTAGTCCTTCTATGAAGTGTATCGCCTCCCAAACATCACCTCCTCTCTACCATGTACCTCCTCGGCAAGCCAGAGGAATATCCTGCTCCATATTCTCACCTCCACTGCGCTGCACAACCCCATTAACGAGGGGAATGTTTCTGCAGTAACAGCCTCATTTGTCCTGCCTCTTACTCGGCACAATCAGGTGAACCCCAGTCCCAGCCACACGCTCCACAGGATCCCTACATCTCGCTGGAGCTGTGAGCTGGTTATCCCATTGATTCCGAGAACAATGTTGGGTTCCTATTGTTACCACTATCAGGCTGTAATTGGAGCTGGTGCTGCACAGACACATCGAGGACAAAAAAGAACATTTTCCTAAACATCTAAATTGTCCCAACGTTCCATGCAAATTCAACTCCTCTGTCTGTTCGACAACAAAACTGCAACATTATCACTGCACTGAATTACAACACTTTTCAAAATAGACTCAAGCATCAGTAAAAATCAGTGTAACTCAGGGAGACTAGAGAATCCTCACTTCAGGTGAAGGCGTGACTGAAAATAGAGTGAATTTCAGGTAACAGAGAACAGGAACAATAGCATTAAAGAGTGGAGCTCAATGCTAAAAGCACTGCGTGGGCGCCTGTGTGACGGACTCCAGTATTCTACTTGTTCCTTCCTCTGCTTTTCCACTTTTGCTATTTATGCCTTATGATGCTCCCTTTCACAAATTACTAGATGAGAATTTTCTCAGACACCCAGTCCTGCACAGTGCCGTGGGAAAACATGAAGAACAGAACCGAGACCACCCCCTCTGCACGGGACTTCCGACAGCACCAAACTTCCAAGTACTTCACAGAGCAAATTAAAAAAACTCCCGTTTTTTAACCGTGTATTTTATGCTATATATACACGTATCTTCCAGCTGCTGGAATTGATATGTTCTGCAAGGGAACTGTGTTTTCCAATCTCAGTTTAAATTTCTTCTTAACAGAGAGAGCTATAAAGAATTCATCAATATATTCATTGGATATATCAGAAGAACAGCAACTCACCTTCCTCTGCTTCTCATTTCTGCACGCTGGGAACACACCGTCTTTTATAATGTGAAATGGGATGCCTCATGATTTTTCTAAATGCACTTCTAACGTATGTCTGTCTGCAAATCTAGGGTTCAATAATGGAAAATCTCCAGAGAAACGTATTTTTGCAGCTGGAGCCTGCCTGCCAAAGCAAAGCCCTTATCATTGGGTTGAAATTAGAGGAAGGTTCGTTGACGGTGAATGGTCAAGCCACTTCCCAAAGCATTTCGGCAAGCTGACTCTGGGGCTGTGTTTGCTTGAAGGTACACAGGCTGCAAGGAAGAGGGGTGGTTCAGCAATCTGCTCGTTCTCACCACCCCTCTCCTGACCAGATCAGGGGAAGATCCAAGCGGGAACCAACCCAAGGAAAACAGGAGAAATCTCTGTTCAGCTGGATCAGTCCCCTTGATCTGGTTGATGATGCAACCACATCAGTGCCACTGCAAGCTCAAAGGAGGAGGTGAGAACAGGTGAAAAGTAGCCTCACCCAACTCGGTGGCTGCTCCCAGTTTGGATGGCACAGAATGGCTTTAAACATCAGTTTCAGAGACAAGAGAGACGGACCCACACTCATGGAGATATCACAGGCCCTCCCCTTCCCGTCAAGTAGCTTACCGAGACCCCTGGCGTCACGACACAGCAGTACTCATTGTGGAGGCCATGAGGTGCGAACCACTCCTCTCACAAGCAATGATCACCTGAAAAAAAGGAGAGAGGCAGAGCTTCAGCAGCAGGAACCACAGCCCAGCCAGCTGCCGCCCCTCCTTCCTAGCCCCAGGAGCGAGCAGAGGAGTTAAAATTCGTTCTGAAGCACTGGCAGGAGGGAGCCTCTGCCTAGGCTGGCCAGGTTCACCAGCAGCAAAAACGCCAGCATCAGGCCAGAACAGTCTGAAGATGTCGGCAGCGAGAGGAGGTGCGGAGGGGAAGTAGCTCAGACCTGCTTTAGCACTCCCACATTTGAGCTTGCTGGATTCCCATGAGCTCATCTGTGCTCTGAGAAGCTGGCACAAAGCTCACCCGAGCAACCTCCCCTTCCCTGCGCCCATGCCTCTTCAAAGGCTCGCCTTCCCCTCGCTGTGAGCCCAGCAACATCTGCCAAACCCCTGTGCTCCACACACAACCTCCTCCACAGCCAGACAAGCTATAAATAAAAACATCAAGCGTCAGGTAAAGCCAGGCAATTGCTCAGTGGCATCTAGGGGAAAACCAGGCAGGTTTTGGAAGGAAGACGGGCTCCTTGCTGTTCTGTCAGCCCCTACTGCACGTCACTGTGCTACGCTACAGGGAGAAAGGAATCCAACTGCAAACCTTGTGTGAGACAGCCTGCAAGCTTGCTCACGAGAGAGCTGCAGATGCGAGTAGGACCCCTTGTCCTACAGTTACTCCCTGTAAGGCCAAAATAGTTTGTAGCCCATGAGTGGATCAGCCACACTTTCAGTACTGGAGACATCCCTGCATCAAAAACTCTCGGTCACATCTTAAGGACAGACACAAGCACCTGAAAACTTAGCAATAGCAGGAAAGGCAGACTGAGGCTCGGCTCAGCGGTAAATCTGAGGTCAGGAGGGAAAGAAAAAGCAGCTACCTGCCAGCTTCTTCTACCTCATCCACTGAAAACTGGTGAGGCCGTGAGGGCAGCGAGAGCGCAGGGAGCATCCAGGCTGTCGGGGCCAGCGCGGTCCCCGAGCGCTCAGCTGTTTACACTGCGAGGATGGCTCCCCAAGCGCTGCCAGGGGCTTTCCGTGCAGCCTCCGTGCCTGCTGCTGACCAGATCCCTCCAGCAGGGAGGCAGGAGCTGCTGTGAGGCTCAATTAGCTACGCGTTGTGAAACCCTCTGCGCATTCTCTACCCTCCGACGTTCTCCAACTGTTATCTCCTGCAGCTTCACCTTACCAGTGGGGCAATACCTCGCCGCGTAATCCGCCTCGACAAAACCAAACTACAAAGCCAGGCCCAAACAATGGAGCTCCGTTCCCCACCCAGTCCAGCCAAATCAAACAATGAACTCATCGTGATAGACCGTCCTTATCTAGCCAGGTCACACCTGCAGCCCGAGCTGGAACAAACGCCCATCGCAACAAGCTGCTTCAGCCAGCACAACCTCCCGCAGCGGCCCCATCAGCCCTGCGCCCGATTCCCCAGCCAAGCTCCTCTCCCCTTTCCCCCACCCCACCCACCGAAACGACATCGGCCGTGCCATGTCGCTGCCAAGACTGGCGTGCTTGTGCCGGGCAGCGACAGACTTGCCTGCTCCCTTGGGAGGGCAAACGCCACCACCAGCACGCAGCGCGGTGGGGAGAACCCATCGGAGGGAATGGTCAGGTTCAGTTGGCAAAGCACCAGAGAAATATGGCCTTAAAAAAAAAAAAACATGGACCACAGGAGGGACACAACCAGACACAAGGCACCGCTGTGGCGGCCCAGACCCAGTTATCACGATGTTATTCCATCTTTGCTGCTCCCCGCACAGTCTTGGCCCACAGCACACAGGCAGCTACCGATACACGCTCAGCTGAGCTTACCTGGTGGCAACTTGCTCATGAACCATCTCCGATAACTGGCCACCCTATTGCTGTGATGCAAACAAGTCAAAAAAAATAAAAAAAGCCCACCCAAACTAGCTTATTCCCTCTCCCTGCCCTTGCACTGCAGAAGCGGCGCTCGCACTGCTTGGCAGTGACAAGTGGCCGGGTACGTGGAGGCGCACAGCATTAGGGCTGCTTCAGCAGGAGCAGCCATAGTTAGCACTGACTCGCTTCAGTCTTTTCTCCCTCTTTGAGGAGGAGAATGTGGAGAGATGAAATGAAGGCAGAGCAAGTAGATAAAAGTACCAACTTATGGCCTTACTGCGACACGAAGCATTAAAGGCAAGAAACCTCTTTCTTGGGGTACAAGAAAGAGCACGCTTCTTTTTTTTCCCCCCACAGCCTTTCCAAGGCTGTCAGTCTGTGCCGGACTGAGGGTGGCAAGAGCCCAACATCAGCAGAGAAAAAGAAAAAAGGCTCCAGATGTGCTGCTACAGACAGCAGGTGGAGACTCCGAAAGCAAGGAGAGCCAGCACACTGGATCAGCGCTGCGGCAGTGGGGTGAGGAGAGGAGGGAGAGGGTGGAGAGAGACCCAGAGCAGCAGCTGCAGGAGGGACTGAGAACAGAGGTGCCGGCAGCAGGGCACAAACAGGAGCAGTGGGCTCCCCGTGTGAGTGGGTTGTAGGGTGAAGTGGTGAATCAACCAGCGCGCTCCCTCAGCACAACTGTGCTGGGAAGGGCCCGTCCCATCTCCCCGACCCTCCTTTGACCACTTGTGAGGGAGAACAGCAGCACTGGCAGGGGGTGACCCCGCTGTACCCGGGACAGCCGCAGAGCTACCGCGGGGGCTCACCCCGTGCAGCACGGACCAGTTTTGCCTTGCTGCACACCTGCAGCCGAGCAGCACGCGTTGCTTTTTAATAAGCGGCTGCTGAACAAGGTGCTTGGTCACACACCTCATCGATAAGAGTGCAACCAGGAAACAAGGAGGACGCGGGAAGTGTTATTCAACGCTTTTATTGAGCAGTCAGAGGCCTTTAAGGTTGTGTGTAAGCGACTGTGTACGTTGACGTGAGTATTCTGACACCACGCACGTCTCCCCGTGACGCTGGGGGAGATGGGGACACGGGGCAATCTTCATTCCCTTGAACCAGCCCCAGTCTCCAGCTATGGCCCATACGCAGGGCTTGTAACTGCACCCTTACATCTGCCCCCTACCTCCTAGCAAAGGCTGTTCTCCTCATCCTCTCCCAGAAAAGTGTAAAGCACGTGCCTGTAACACAACTCGTGGTGAACCCACCTGCCTTACCTTCCACAGGCCCAGCACGTGCCGGACCCAGGAACCCAACTGCCATCAGCCTAAGGCCATCCAAGCCTTTCCCTTCCAGCCACCATGAGCACTTGTGACCAGGCTGAAAACTGACTAGAAAAGAGAGGATTACTTTTCAGCCACCCAGTGGCCACACGCTCACTGGTGCTGCAGTAAAGGAGGCAGCAGCGACTGGTGGTGCAGGCGTGGACAGGCTCAAGCTGGTTGTTCAAATACACTGCTGTTGTTCCCCTGCCTGCTCCCTCTGCACTTTTTCTTAAACGTAGGCAGAAAACACACTGGATACCTAAAGAACCCATGGGGCTGAAGACACGGGATCAATACACATCATGTGGACCCAGCATAACGCCACCCATCCAAGCAAGCAATCAGCAGCTGGCCTGACCAGTTACTGTCCTGGCTTTTTCAATAGCAGTGCTTGCAAGCCTCTTCCTCTAATCAAACTACACCATCATCGCTCCAAAGCCTTCCAGCTGCCGTGCGGATGTGCTCCTCCTGCCAGAAAGGCAGTGGCTGCTTGCTCCTGGGCACCTCAAATGGCACATGGACTGTACCCTGCCCCAAAGCTGCTGCTGATGTGGGGAAACTTGCAAGATCTGTCATTCCCTGGTATGCTGCAAATCCCACTGACTCACAAATCATTTTCTCAGCATGGCATGGGGCTGGGACAGGGGAGGGTCAGGCTGGGGGTTAGGGAAAGGTTCTGCACCCTGAGCGTGGCTGGGCACCCGGACAGGCTCCCCAGGGCAGTGGTCACAGCACTGAGCCTGCTGGAGTACAAGGGTTTGCACAACGCTCTCAGACTTAGGGTCTGATTTTGGGGTGGTTCTTTGTGGAGCCAGGAGTTGGACTCGATGGTGCTTGTGGCTCCCTTCCAACTCGAGATGTTCAGAATCACTGAGCCACTTTACTAACGCTAGGCTGACTGGACAGCAATGCACAGCCAGCCACCAATTTCTAGATGGCCCGCACTTACCCTGAAACAGCACAGACTTGGCCATGTTTATGTCTGGCTATAAAAAAGATGCCATACACTAGGTTCTCACGCCTTCCCAAAGCCTTAAGAAACTCCTTAGGCACAAGTCAGAGAAGTTTCCCTAGCATTACTTCTTTGCTGATAATCTGCTGGCAGCAACTCTCAATCAAAAGAAGAATCCCAAACTTGCCACCTAAATTCATTCCACTACATGAATGTGGGACCCAAACAATCTTCACCAGGCTCACTGCAACTAAGTGCCTGATGAAATCTTTCCTCATACACATAGTGTGCGTCCACCACCGCACTACCTGCTAAAACACAGGCAGGTTATTGCCCAGAACTAACTCCATGCACACAGAAAGGGGCTGAGCAAAGATAAGCACGCTTAATGTACATGGAAAATTTACAGCACTGACATGGAAAATGCAGGCACGAGACTATGCCATTACAAGGTTCCTTTGAGTAGCTCAGATTAATGTAAGAATTTAGGACCATGGGATGAACATCCCTGAAATTACAAGAACACACCTAACCAGCTCTATGTGAACGTGGTGTCTGTGGTCACACAAATCCAGCTCTTCTGGGCCTGTGTCTGTGCCCGCATACTTTGGGTAAAACAGCACTCACACTCTTCCTCCCACACTTTCCCCCCCTAACTCTGACCACCACACACATGAACATTTTTCAAAGAACCAGACTCCCCTGAACTCCTGAAGTCACAGAACCATAGGATGGTTTGGGTTGGAAGGGACCTTAAGGACCATCTAGTTTCTGTCCCGCTGCCATGGGCAGGGACACCTCCCACCAGCACAGGTTGCCCAAAGCCCCATCCAGCCTGGCCTTGAGCACCTCCAGGGATGGGGCACCCACAGCTTCTCTGGGCAAGTCCTACCTTCCCTTCTCCACTCTTAAAAAAGTGCAGTCAAAACAATCAGTGACAAAGGACAATACAGACCCAAGGGCTCAGAGAATCAAGTGTTTCATGACACTCCCAACACAACCGCCCCGTGCCCTCAGTGTGATCTCCTCTGACCATTCACTTCCCTGCTCCGTCTGACAAGCAGAAGGCTAACCAACAGCAGCAGGGATGTACAGGCTGTTTAAGTAGTTACTCATCTGGGGTATTCCAATATCATTCTAAAATACTCTGTTGCAACAGACATGTGGCCCACTACACTTGTAACCATAATTTTACAAGTTGTAACACTGCAAACACTTTGTGTCTGGAAGACTACTGTGAGTCCACTAAACTTTAATTTTGGTGCCCTAACAGTACTTCAGTGTGTCATTAGTACAAAGAGGATGATGGCTTTTCCCTGACAGTTACTGGTTTCATACAGCTCTTTCCACAACTCCTTGCACAAATTAGGAGAGAAGACAGACACTTGTGGACACTGGTGAGCAGATTCGAGTTGTCCACAGACACCTGGAGAGCCTTTCAACTTCTCCTCTGCTATGTATAAAACTGAGCTACTTGATACACGTGGGACCAGAACAGTCTCTTGGCATATTCTGACACAATTCCAGAAGCCAGTTTTTGTGGGAACAAAACAAACCAAAAAAGCACACACCGAAGCCTAAGCCACAGCTACCTGCTTCTGTAGAGGCTGACCGATTCCTGCTGTTGCTAACACCGATTCAGCTACACCAACACGAGGGGCATTTGCAGCTGCAGGTCGGCCAGGCTGCTGTCACGTCGCCGTGTTGTGTCGTGACGTCCCGCTAGCATCAGCTTGGCCTCAGCGTCTTCCAGCTCAGCTCCCCCTACGTTAGGGACACCAGGAGCAGCGGGTGTACTTCACGGCCGGAGTTTTTAGCACTTTATGCGGAGTGTAACTCACCTTAGCAGCAGCCTGGCTGCTCTGGAGTTCCCACTACTGTGTGCGCCGGCAAAGATCAAAAGCTTTTAGCAATCAGGGATTTCTCAAGAAATGTTTTAACATTATTTCCCTAATATATGACAGGCTTCTGCAGCTTTCTACATCGTGTTAGCAGTTAACAGACCCAGCACCAGTCAACATTACGTGCAGGAGTCCAGCAGATAACGCTAGAGCTTCCGACCGGCCCACTTCGTAGCTTTGCCTCCTGTCAAAATTTCTTCTGTTTTTTAGGGAAGCAGGTAACACGTTCAGGGCCAGAGGCAATCTCCTTTCTCTTGCTCCTCTGGGTTTACTTTTTTGAAAATTTCAATAGTGACATCAGCACGAACAACCACCACAGGTAAAAGAAGCCCGGATAAAGCTTGTCAGGAGCTCTTTCTTCACAAACTAACCTGTGGAGGCAGTGGGGGGAACAAACAGGATGCAGTGGATAGGAAGACAGGGCTGAAGAGACCCCAGTTTGCTCTTCAATGTATAGTAACGCCACGTTGCTTAAGTAGAAGACTTGGGAGAAAGTTCAGCATGAGGAAAACTGAGAAAAAGGAGAAGCGCTTTCTCTTTTCCTTTCCGCATCCCCTCACGAGGCTTCCAGAATGAAAGGTATCAAACAGTCCTCAGGCAAAACACCCCAGGCTGCAATCTTGTCAGATTTCATAAGCTCAACAGGGCCAGGACGGGTCAGCACCGGACAGACCCATGGAAAACCCAGTGCTACAATGAGCCCTAACCCCGCAGCACGCTGTGAGGGGGCACCACACGCCAGGTCCAGAACTGCTGGGGGCAACCCCACAGCTTCCTCCACCTACCCCTCACCGAACAGGCACCCAGCCTCTCGCTCAGCCAAACAAGCAGCTTGTTGCGGCTCCCCTAAGCGTCAGCACCCCGTGGCACTGCCTGCCAGTGCCACTTCTCACCCAGGACCGCCACCACCAGCTGCCCCGTGCCCTGCTCACTTCTGCAGCTCTCTGACACCAGGCTCTCTACTCTGGGAGGTCAGCAAGGCAAAACATGAGTGCCTGTGGCAGCAGAGCGAAGAAATGCTCCAGCCCTCACGCGCAGCTTACTGCTGGCTGCGCTCAGCCTCTCGTTTCTGTGCCGCTGTGCCCACGAGAGGTGCCTCACAGGTGGCACAGCCTTTGGTGACCTGGCGCTGTGTGTCTGTGAGCTGGTTTCCTAGCTGCTAAACGTCGGATCGTCAGCAGAGCACTGACTCTTCTGAGGAGGAAATCACTTCAAAGACCTCTAGCAAGCAAAGACTGCGCGCACACGGCACTCCAGGATGCTACATGATCGTATCAAAGCCGCTGGGATGAAAAACTGACATTTGATAACTAACGCGAGGTCACCTAAAAGATCTCGAAACACCGCACGGAAAATTCTTATTTTGACACGAAATTAAGCAATTCCAGGATCAGGCCTATTATCTCCTCTGCCGCTTCGACGTGATCTTATAAAAGCACCGGGCGCCTGCAGTCCCAACTGCTGCAGGATCCTCCCTCACTCAACACAAGACGTACACGTTTAATACTTCTCTCGTTAGCGGGGCATGTACAGCAAAGCCTAAAGTACTTCAAGTTATTTACCGTGCTGTATAAACAGAGCGCTGTTTTCAAAGCCTCGTAACTGTCAAATCAAAGCTACCTTTCGCGGGAACATTCAGAAGCGTTTCTTCTGGATGGTGGCTATTTGCCTGACAGTTTCAACTTGCCATCCCCAACCACAAGAAGGTTAAGGGTGTTTTTTTTGAGACAGCAGCGAGTGTTTCCTCACTAACAAGCTGTCAAGCCGTTTCGGCCTGAAGTTCTTTGCTCCCTTCTCATCCATACGCATAAAATGCTGCAGAAAAATTCAATCCCACCAGCGCGAGAAGAGCTCCTCTGCACGCACCAACGATGGCCTCAACTCCCCGCTGCAACAGCTCCAGTTGCAGAAGCTGTGGCCGCTCCGCTTTGACAGCCACAGCTTATATTACACTGCAAATACGCTTCTAATCAATCCTCAAACAGCGCAGCAGATCGGTGCGGAGATAAAGCACTGCCATTTCATAGGCGCAGGAGCAGCGCTGCCGCGGCACCTGAGGAAGGCGGTTTAGCAAAACGCAGAGCCCAGCTGAGTGAGCTGGAAAAGGGCCTGCTGCTCGTAGATCCGGGTTCTCTTCCCAAATTCGCCGCCAGATCCAACTAACCTGGTTGGAGAAAATCCCGTGGGCCCCAGCTGCCTGGGTTGAGCAGGTTCCCACACTCCCCCTCCGCTCAGAAGGTGCACACGGAGATGCCCAGCCCAGAGGAACTGCTCAAGTGCTCTCGGTGCCCGACTCACAAGCACGCTGACCTGAATACCGAGAGAGGCGAGCTCTCCCCCGATCCTGGATGCGGTTAAACCACTGCATACGTCACGCGCTCTTTTTGCCACAGATTGCACCACTGAGGAGCACTTAAAACCAGCATTGTTTTCAAGGCTACAGCACCCAATTTCAGTGAACTCTCAGAGGACACCGCTCCAGCACCTCTCAGCCCTGCTTTGTTGGAAGAAATTATGTCACATGTAAAGCATACTTGCCATTCTCCTGCTTCAAAAGCATTTCATTGATTCTGCCAAGCCTTTAGAAACAAGCAAACAAACAAACAGCCCACCATACTGTGCCACTTTTCATCTCCCTTCCCCGTTCCACCAGCTCCTCCTCAGAGGGCAAACAAGGAAAAGCTCACCTCTGCTTTTAAGTCTCCCTGAAAAAAGGGGGATCTTGGAGCGTGTTCAGCCACCCCAAAGAGATAACGCTCATTCTGCAGATAGAGTAAACTGCAATTTCGTAACTGCCTTTAAAATAAATTCAGCGAGTCTTGTCAAGGTAGATCAAAACCGGATCGCTGAGATCCAACCACCGAGGCGCAGGTAACAACACACAGAAGCGGGAGCAAAACCCACAAACGGACTCAGGCAGCAGCAGCTCGCTTTGCACCACAGCCAAGGCTCAGGATTTCAGACTGGGTTTCAGGACGGGTCACTAGGATCGAGGCAGAAGCCCAGGCAGTTTAAGGGGACATCTCAAACTCCAGTCCCAGTCAAGTTCATGCAAGACCCTTGCAGAAGACGCAGGCAAAACAAGCTACGCCCTCCCTCTCCTTCCCCAACGCAGAAGCACATCTGGTAGAGCACAATAAAATCAAGGTTTAGACCTCGGGCTTAATACTCCTTCCAAAATTTCTACTATCGCTGATTAGGATAATTGGATATTCTTCATATCCCTGCAGACATCTGATCCTTTTTAACTCTTGTTGAATCCTAGCTCCTGATGATTCTCACAGCATGAGTTTCACTGCTTAATTGCAACCACGCTAAATATTCTGCCATCAGTTTACACTGCATGTTCTGCATCACCAGACAGTCCTGAAGAAGCAGAAACTTTTCCACAGCTCAACAAGCACGCTCCTCTTTTTGCAGTCGCTATAAAGCTGCTTAAAGAGGGCTCCTCTTTTCGTGCATCGCGCGCATGTTCGGGGATGAGAAACGCTGTTGGCAAAAAGGAGAAGGTAAACTGAAGGAGCTGCTCTCAGGCAAGGGAAGCTGTAACAAATAGGTGTAAAAAACATTTAGCAAGTTTAGCAGACTCTTAGAGGTACAGCTCGATGAGCACTCCCCTTGGCAGCAACGCCAGCTGAAGAGACTGCTGCTACCAATATTTACTTCCACCCCTGCACCACGCTGTCTGATGTGCCGGTACAACCGCATGCGTGGCCAAACAGCGAACGAGTTTGGCAAACCCATCCAGGCTAAATATAACCTTTTCTTTTGCCAGGCTACTTATAACCCAGCTCAGCCCCTTGATCCATTGCAGCACACAGCTGCTCGAGAGCAGCACCGGCACAAAGGGAGGGCTGCTGCAGAGCCCAAGAGGGGACGACGCGCTGAGGACCACCCGAAAACCAGCTCCACCAGAGAAAGGCTCGCGGGCATCATAGCTCCTACAGCTAAGGATACAGCCACCAAATGCAACCCTGTTTCTTCAAAAACACCAGCAACGCTCATTTTGAAGTCAACATCGGAGCAGCAGATTGGGGCTGAGCAGGCAGTAAAACATCACCTTCTGGTTTGCTGTTGTTACGGTTAACCAGGGCTTGTAAGATGGCGCGGTCTTAGAGGCAACTCTTCCAAAATTTCCTTACAGAATGGCTTTTTTGCCCAAGTTTGTCAAGATCACCTGCAAGCCCTGATCACAGGCACAGTCCCTGCCTGTTCGGTGCTTGCACAGTCCCTACCACAGCTGAGATCCAGCCCCAAGAGAATTAAAGCAGGGACATAAAAACCCGACAGAGGAGAACAGGTATGGGGAAAGCCATTTCACATGGGGTAGGCACAGCAGTGCTCAGACAACAGATCAGCAGTGAGATCTCCTTCCATTCACAAAATGCTCTCAAAACCTGAGTTAACACCTTCGTTTTGCCAGCAGGAAGACCAGAGGGACTCCAGCAGAGCTTGTAAGCAGGAAATCCTAGCCCACAGCAAATCTCGCTGGGTTAAAGGACTTGATATCTATGCAAACAGACCACAGACCTCACTGAGGCTCGGAGATTTCTGTGAAGTCCAAGGCCATGCAAACCAGATAGGAGGATTTTACGAAGGCTGCCTGCCTTGCTCTGAAGAAATGCTGGTAAACTTCTAGAAAGTGGGAGAGATCAAACCCTGCCAGGTAACACAGCTGACATTTAGGATGTGAATTAGTTTCGATACTCACTTGAGTGTCAATTGCTCCCTGAGATAAGGGGGTCAGGTTTTGTTTTTCTTTTCTTCCACTGAATTTTTAAAGCCCAACAAAACTCCTAAGATGCACGCACAGTTAGCAAGGCAACACGGTGTGTCAGGAACTCGAGAGGCGGAAAAAAAACAAACTCTAGAAAAAATCCTATAGAAATAGGGATGGAAATTCAACATATTACAGAGCAGCGAGTCTTTGAATCGCCAGGAAATGCGGATCAAAGGTTAGTCCATTCTTATCCCCCTCGAACACATAAACTGTTCACAAAAGCCGCTGCATATGAAGATTTTAGCCGTGTGGCTTATAGTCGCCTTACGTTCTATATTTGGGTGTTCAGTGACAAATGCAGTTTCTTTGGCTGTGGCCTAACCCTAACTGAAAACAATCCAAGTGCACAAACTGCAAAGATGAAAACGCAAGATGGGGAAGGAGGGAGAGAGCGAGGGAAGCGCGGGGAAGAAAGAGCCCGCGCTCTTTGTAACCATAATATACAGAAGACATCCACAAAGTTTCTGGTTGTACGCACAGACACCTATTTATTTTCTTCCACATTGAAATTCAGGTCTTGCCTAGCTTAGAAGACTGTGTTGACCGATAAACAAATTAACTGATCACAAGAGCCGAAAGCAAGACGCCTCCCCAGAAAACACAAAAAAATAAAATAAAAAAAAGCCACAAAACCCCTTTACACACACCCCTGCCCCACACGAAGATGGTTGCAACAGTATTGTCATATTCTCCCTACTTCCCTCGCTCCGCAGCGGATCACGGTTTCTCTCAAAACATCTTTATTGCGTCTATGAACTGAACAATCTGCCCTGGGAAAAAAAAAAAAATGTATCCTGGGAAGTCAGCGACAGAACTTTTACCAAACGCTGCCAAAACCAAGTCCGTCTACGTACACACAAAATACATCCCCAGAGGAATTCCCAACGTTAACCTGACCAAAGACGAGCAACTGAATGGGAGGGGGACTTAGACAAAAACTTGTTTCGTTTTTTTTTTTTTTTTAGTTGGTTTTGTTCACACTTATTTAACGTCAATGATTGATTAACATTTTGGATAAAGGAGGTCTTTGTTAGTGCTTCAGCATCTCCACCCCTTCAATTAAGGTGTTAAGAGTTCACAACAGTGCAGTGAGACCGCAGACCCCAAGACCCCCTTCTCCACAAAATCCACCCCCCCCCAAGGAAAAAACAAACAAACACCAAAAACCCCACCTTACTGGGAAAATTCCCAAATCCCAAAACTGTCATCGCTGCTAACTCCAACTTAAAAAAGAAAGCTGCCTTTCTTTTGTTGTTTGAGGAGGAGCCAGCAAGGGAGACAAGGAAAGAATACGAGCCCCTGAGCCATTTTTATGCTCCGAGTAAGAAAAAAAGGCCACATTCATTGAAAATAATCTGTTTGGAGATCGCTGTTAAAAACCAAACCCAACCCAAGCCCAGAGCCAGCACCCAACCGGTCCGAAATGGCTACAGAATCACACCAAAGCAACCCCCGTGCTTTCCAGCAGCTGGCCAATGGGCCTGCAGTGGGATATGGGAACACGCAGGGTGAAGGCACGACTGCCTGCCAGCCCTTGCTGCCCCTCAGCCCTGCTCAGCTCCACCAGTCCCACACCGTGACACCCCCACGGGCAGCAACCAGGCCTTATGGCCCTAGCGGGAAGTGGGAGAGAGGTAAACCAAAAGACAGGGCTAAAGCTCTTTAGGTATGTTAATTCTCTCCCTCTGTTCCCTGGGATTTTTTTATTTGATTTCGTGTAGTGCATTGCCTAGCTTCCCGATACTTGTTTTTGTAATGCATTGAGCAATCGCTGACTGAATATTAACCTCCAACAAAACAGGGAAAAAAATATGCTTTGCTTTTTTTTTTTTCCCCTTTTTAAAGCTCGATACATTTAAGGATGCTTCACGCACGGCTCCTGTGCTGCCTGTGTGGGCTTTTCACGGAGAAATCCAGGACGAAATACTTACGAGGAAAACAAAACCGTTCCTGGAACCCCTCAGAACTGGCAGAGCCGTCTCCCCCGCTTCCTCCAACTCTGTTTTGACAGGAGAGCGACAGTCACCCGCAGCAGGGCTGAGCGAGACGAGCCTGGCTGGGCACAGCCTCCCGTGCTCCTCTGCCCCGAGCCGCCGAGGCGAGGAGCTGCCCCAGCCCGGGGCAAGCCGCTGCTCTCCATGCCGGTGCTGATGCTCCTCTGCAGGACGAGGCTCTGGGTTGCTCCTCGGCCAGTCGGGACGCGAGGCGAGGTCTAGCACCTCTCCCCGCGCTCCCCAGCGCTGCCGCTCGTTCCCCACTTTGTTCCCTGCCCGCTGCCTCTCCTCGCTGTTCCCTACGAAGCCAGCATCACGCCCCCAGCCCAGCTCGGCGCCTCACGCCCCGGCACCCCCCGAGCGCCGCGTCCCGCGCCGGGCTTTGTCTGCCCCCGCTGCCCCCCTGCCCCCCGAGCCTCGGCCTCGCCCTGGCGTCCACACGGGGGCTCCGGGGGGGGGGGGGAGCCCGGCACCCCCCTGTCCCGGCGCGGCCCCTGGGGGCAGCCGAGGCCAGGCGCTGCCCGCGCCCCCCTCAGCTCAAACTTTGGGCGGGCGGCGGTTGAGGAGGGGACGGTTGGAGGGGAGGGGGGGGGGGGGGGGGCGACCGTTGGGCGGTCGGTTGGTTGGGGGGGTGGGGGGTCCGCGCGCCGCCTCCCCTCACTCACCGGGGGCCGCGGGCGGGCTCAGCGGCGGGCGGGCGGGGGCGTTGTGCCGGGTGCCCCCGCCGCCGCCGGCTGCTTCCCCCGCCCGCAGACGCACACAGGCTCCATTGTCCGCCGGCGCCTCCCCCCCTGCCCGCCGCGCGCGTGGTACCGCCCCCCGCACCCCCCCCGCTCCCTCTCTCCCTGCCCGTTCCCCCCCCCCCTCGCCTCGCTGCCTCCCTCCCCCCCCCGGCTCCCGGCCCGCTCCCGCCGCGCCCCGCCCCGGCAGTGGTACCGGCCCCGGCTCGCTCCGCCGGCGGGCCCGCCTCTCGCTCCCCGCGCCGGGCAGTGGGCTCGCCCGGCCCCGCGCCCCGCCCCTCCCCACACAGGGGGCGGGCGCTGCCGTACCCGACCCCCCCCTCCCCTCAGCTTCCCCCCCTCTTTCCCCCCCCGCCGCCTACGCAGTGGTAGCGGCCGGGCTCTTAAAGGGACAGGCCCGCCTCCGCCGGCGCCCCCCGCAGCCGCAGGGGAGGCGCTGGGCAAGCCACGCCCCCTCCGCCGAGGCCACGCCCCCACGGCACAGGCCACGCCTTCTGTGAGGAGGCCACGCCCCCTGCCGGCGGCGCGCGGGCCCGCCCCGTAACGGCCCCAACGGCCGGGGCGCGAGCCCCCTGACAGGGCGCGGGGCTCCCCTCAGGGCTCCCCTCAGGGCTCCCCTCAGCCGCCCGGCCCCGCTCCCCGAGGCGCCGGGAGCCGTGAGGCGTCAGCGGCTGCCGCCCTCGCCCCTTTCCCTCCCTCCCTCCTTCCCCCGGCCCCTCTCGCCCCGGCGAGGCGCAGGGAGCCCGCGCGGCCCCCGGCTCCCCCGCGCTGCGGTTGCCGCCGCTCCCCTCCCCCCGCCCCAGCCCCATCCCCCTGCGCTCGCAGCAGTTATAAATGACTGTGCAACTCGGCAGGCAGCGGGCTCAAATAACCGCGGCTTCACGGCTCTTCCTCCCTCCCTCCCTCCCCTCGGGGCTGCGGGGGGCGCGGCGAGGTGCGGTGCTGCCCCCGCAGGAGCCCGGGGGGATTGGGCACGGCCCCGAGAGCCCAGGCGCTGCCCTCCCGGGGCCTCACCATGGGAACCGCCAACACGAGGCTCCCGAGTGACCCCGGCCGCGGTGACAGGCGGTGAGGCAGGTACGTGGAGCCCCGGCCCACTGGGAGAGCATCCCCACCGCGGGGCCTTGCCCTCCCTTGGGAACTTGTGACTCGGAAGCGGGGTCCTCTTCCACCAGGGTGAAGCGAGCCTAAGGAAAGCGGCTACAGGAGCTCCACTTGTGCAGAACCCATCAGACGAGATAGGCCAGCCAGCAAAACGCATTTGCATTACACTTGCTGTAGAGAGTTCAGAGCATGGCACACCCCAGTCGCTGCTTTTATGCTCTGTAAGGGCCCGGCCCTGCAAACACCGATTTTTACATGTGTAAGTAGAGTCCCACTGAAACACAATGGAGCTACTCATGCAAATAACATTATGAGTGTAGGGCTGTGGCTCCATTTCACCACTCCATCTGCGGCAGACTTGGAGGATCCTGCTGCTCCCTCTCACAGTTACCGCCGCTCGCTTGTGCCGGATAAACTATTTATGGAGCCACAGCCACAGGTGAGCTGTTTAAATGACCCATCTTTCCTTTAAAAGCCATGCACACTAACGAGAACAACCCCTGAACACAGACCAGCTCTGATGCAGATCTCATCCCCGCAAGTGGCTGAACAGGCGCAACTGGAGGAGGTGGAAACATCTGAGGAAGAGGAACTTTTGAAGACGGGACTGAAGACAGGCAAAATGGCGACACGGAGCCCTAGCGTGCGAAGGCTGCAGGCATGACTCTTCTGAAGTTAGACCCTGCCCCTGACCACCCGCGCTCTGCAGCCGAGCCTGTTCTCTAACTGCACAGTTGTTCCACGTGACAGAAGTTTCACCTCCAGTGAAACAGCAGATCGCACCTTTTCAGTCACTGGTGCTTAAAAACATTCTCTCAAGAAAGTCTGCCACCATTACGAAGGATCTGCCGACAGTTATTGCTTCCAGGATCAGGAACGTACACTCACTCCTCCTTACAAATAAGGGACGCGGTTTCCATGTGCATCCGTAGCCAGCACGCCGCTGCTTCTGCAGTCAGAGGATCCCTCGCTATTAGCTTTGACACGGCACATTTGGGCCAAGCGAAGTATTCCCTACATTTTTTTCAGTTTATGGGCTATTTTATCTCCAGCAACTCTGGGTTGAAATTGCATCACATATTTCCTGTCTGCTGAGGCAAGATTTCCCTCTTTCAGCGTGATCATAACCTTCCAGCAGGGAAGCTCCACCAACTCCTTCAGAGCTTTGCTCTCTATTCTGCCCTCGACTTCTGTGTTCACATACACCTGTGCAAAGTGGGTGTAAAACGCTCACACTGCTGGAAGTGAAGAACACACATCATTAGGAGGATGTGTTGCTTTGTTTGTTTGCTTTAGGTTTGGTTTTTTTTTTTTTTCCTCCTTTTGCTCTGGTGTAAATGATCAGAGGAGCCGCAGGACCACAGAAAGATCAGGCTCTGCGAAATCTTTTTCTTACGAGCTTTGAGTTTTACATGGCTGCGTGCTCTAATGAGCCTTCTCGAAAGGAAACAACCCGCTCTGCGAGGAGCCCAGGTGATGGCAGTTCTCCTACTGCCACGATCTCTCTGCATGGGCTCAGGGGAGCTGCCTTCATGAATCCCGCTGCAGGACAAAGCCTGATGCTGGACGGCATGAAAGAGACGGCAACAGACCACAGGGAAGGGCAGCTTAACATCCGCTGTTAACTTGGAAAAGCCTCTCCTTTCTGAAAGCATTTATCTATTATAAATCATTCCTAAAAGATGAGGAAATCAGGATTAGGAGGAGGGGGAGAGATTGTTGCGGCTTTGTTTCTAGTTCCGTTTCTTTTGCCATCAGACTAGAGCCTAGTCTGGCTAGCCCCGAGCCTAGCCAGTTTTGCTGAACCTCAGACTTGCAAACGCCAAAGCAGCAGCTTCGCTGGGTTGGGGCGAGCGATCCCTCTGCTCCTGCGTGGGACTGCACAAGCTCTGACAGAAGGGAAAGGCGTACATACCCATAATGATCTCCATGTATATATGCACACACACGCACACCCCAGTGCTGGCTTAAGGCCACACCTGTAGCTCCCCATCGTGGCTCATGGTGGCCTTGATGGCCACCGAGGGCACAGAGCGCTGCTAGGAGGGAGGCTGGCTGCACAGCATCGCCCTCCAGCAACAGGCACATGCAGCGTGGCAATCAGGGCGCTTGTCCTAGCTACACTGCGAAGGGAGAAACGTTTAAGCTCAGGTTTTCCTATTCACTCATCAATCTCCAAATGACCTGAGCCTTAATCAGGTTTGCGCTGGAGCGTGGAACTGGGCCTGTGGTTAAAATATGTGCCAGAAGAACCTCGGGATCTCCAGACAGACTGCTGGAGGATCTGCCCCCCTTCGAGACATTATCCCTCATCAGAACCGTAATGTGGTGCACAAATCCCACGCATTATAACAGCCCAATTGCAGGAAGCTCTCGCCCTGTTTAGAGTCATGTCCAAAGTCAATAAGCAGGTGTGAGGCAAACGCTAGGCAGCACTACGGATAAATGCTCAGTTTTATCTCCTGTGATTAAAAAAAAATAAAAAAAAAGGAAAGAGGAGATTGAATCAGAAGGGGAATCAGGTAAACAGAATCTGGGGAAACATATGCTCATGCAACACATGAAAAATACGAAATCATACAAAACAGAGGTGGCAAATTTTGGCTTACAGGAGATCCCAAAACCAATGTTTGCACAGGAACACCGGTCCTATTACACTGTTCCAGTGTTTTACAGGGAGCTGCTAACACACACCAAGTTGTTGTGGCCCAGCCAGGAGAATTTGGCTGTGGACCTGCCTGACCCTTGAGCATTTCAAGACTCTCAGCAGAAACATTACACTCCCTTTGTATGTGCACAACTGTCTTTGACTGCAATGAGAAAAGGCACGGCAGCAGCCCAGGAAATTGCCCAAATCACCTCCTGCTCCCATTCAGCCCCCTGGTGAGCCTAGTCCAAGAGAGCACACCCTTGCTCAGCCACAGCTCTGCTGCACGGGGACACACACTGCGCTTCCGTGGTGTAAACCCCACCAAACAAACCATTATCCCCAGAGGAGTATTTCTGAGAAAGCCACGAACAGCTGAAGAAAGCACCTCTCAGAAGCATCCTTCTCACGGGAGGAATGGAAGAAGGCTGAGCCTGCCCTCAGGCAGACAGAAGCCACCTGTGACCAGCAGGCACAACGCCGGCCCTTTTGGCACGAGAGGCTCCTCGTGCCTCCCCGTGCATCTGGGGCCACTCGGGGTGCCCGCCTGCTGTACCACGGGGCGGCAGCACAGATGTTTGGGGGTAACATTCGGCTCACGACTCTCCTGCAAGGCTACACGAAGATAAAAATAACTTCAGCATGATTTCCCCTCTCGATTGCACATGAAGAAGAAACCAAGCCCCCACTGTACTGCAGACTGGCCCATTAGAGCGAACGGTTAAATTCTTGCTCTGAAAAAGTAGGCGTTGTTGTCTGTTTTGTGAGGCAGAAATCAATATTCCCGCCTCCTCTCCTTCTGTTATTTCACCTTGAGATACTCACAGTCGGGTAGATGAGATCTGAATCTTACTCCCCGTTACTGCAACTTTTCTCTCCCCAGCACTTCGCGGGGTCATCGATGTTGTCGGCGTCCTAACCTACCTGTAATTTACCACTCAGCTCCCTAAACTGAACGCCACCGGGGCCTGAGGTAGTGCCTGATTTTCCTTCCAAATCACACTGTCGCGGCTATTTCTAACTGTTTATCTACACCCTCTATCTCAGTCATTTTGCTCCCTGCGTGCTCCAATAACAACCCTCTCTCTGCCGCAGCCTCTTTCTTCCCTGGGCCCCTATAATTCACCCCCTGGTGCTAGCTTCTTCCACGCCACGGGCCTCTCACACAAACCTTGTTTAACAGTGAAAATCTTCTTCTGCTCCCTGCCCCCCTCTGGGCCAACCATGGGGGCAGCTTGGTAAAGGGGGGAGCGAGGTGAGAAGGCCCTGAGCGAGCCAGCTTCAGCCCAAGCATGCCCGAAGCATCGCCAGGTGAGATAAGCGGCGCCGCGCAGGAGCAGCTGCTCCTCGAGCAGGTTTCCCTTCGGCACTTTAGATTCTGGGGCCGGGACTGGTTCCCGCAGACCAGGTAGCGATACTGCCAGGCTGCCTGGGCTGTCCCGACGAGTCCTCTTGGATGCAGCTCTGTCTACTATCGTGCCTGCCTCTGTCACCTAAGGATTAGACAACTGCAATATGCTCTACTTGGCACCATGCTTTAAACCCATTCATAAACTGAAGGCAGAGCCGAATTCAGCGCTGCGAGATAAGCCGTGTCTCTCACCCACGGTCCTTGTCACGTTTGTGCTCCATTTTTACGCCTGCTGACCGCTGCTTTCCAGAGCGATTTTAACACGTTCCTGACGACCTCTAGTGCCTTGCGTACCAGGAGCCTTCCCACCTGAGAAATCACCTCTTACATTTCTCAGAAGCAGCAGCAAAGTCACTGGCTATTCTGCCTCGAGTTTCAGGAATCACCTCCCCGGGCGTTTGACCACCCTTTTGCATCCCATCCTAGCACCCCGGAGACGCGTAAATTTGCACAGGTACCTGGGAGAGCGGAGCTGAGGGTTGTTCAGTCTCTAATTTGCCATTGTTTGCTGGTGACAGTCTGATGAAATAGCTCGAGTTATAATGAAGACAGTTTTCATTATCTGTCACTTAAAAATGTCAAGGGAGCTCCGACTGAATGGATAGGTGCTACCTGTTGTTTCAAACAGCTTGTGATGAAGGAAATACATTTCAAAAGCGCTAGTCACTGATTTACAGGTGCTGTACAAAGATTACATAAAACAGTGAGATCCCTCCAAAGAAAACAATCAGATTTCCCCCTTGCTCTTTAGACATGGGTTTATTATCAGAGCGTGGTGCTGGCTTTCCTCTGCAGCAATCACCGGAGGCTTTTCGGACCTGCAAGACCCTCGATGGCAGAGGACTGCACTGACACACACAGGTGCCTTCTTTACGAGAGGGCACTCACGAGTTTTGGCTCGGCTACATACACGCCTCATTCTCGCTCTGCATTTCTACTTGTGCACTTTTATGGTGCAAACTTTAGCAGCAGATGTCATGGCTGGACATACTTCTGTCCAAGCATTTTGCTAGTCCCTCTCTGCGGAAGGTGTTGGCCTCTCACAGCTGAACTGCAAGAACAGACTGTGTGAATGTTCCTAGTCCATCTGAGCACAAAATCTGCCAGCTTATTTTAAATTTTATCTGTTTATTCGCTGGTAAGAATGCATCTGCTTATGATACCTGCCTTGCAGATCCTGAGAGACACCTAGCACAGCGTGTTTCTTTTCCATCTATATCCTGACGTCTCTGAGCGTCCATTTAGCATGTGAGCTGGTGCTGCACGGGGACCTGCCTAGGTAACGCAGCTCTTATGGGACCCACTGTGCCTCGGCGTGCTTGCAGCACGGGCTGTACCTACACACAGCCCATACCTCCTGCCTGTCCTTTCTGTCAGGCAACAGCAAAATGAACGCCAGAAGTCCAGCAACAGGCAATGAAGGCGGTATCGTGATACTCTGGCTATGCTGTCATAACGAACCCCTTGCATTTTTGGCAATTGCTGTTCCTGAGCATCCAGCATGAGTCTCTTGTGAACATTTAAATGCTGAAGCACGGGTACCTTCAGCTTAAGAAAGAGACAACAAAGACTGCTCCTGCTGCTGCTGTGTGCAGTGAGCACAAACACAGCCTGCCCAGGTCCCATGCAAGTCAGCTGGCTTCCTTGCCCAGGTCACTATTTCCCCCCATGGCAGCCGAGCTCTCGGTGTTGTATTCAAAGCTCAAAACTAAGAGTTGCTGGTGATGAGGAAGGAGAAAAGGACAGAGCCTTTGGAAGGTGGGCTCTGCACGTCACAGATGTGGGAAGAAGTAAGAGGTGTTCTGAGACCCGATCATTTCTGCATCTTGTTTCCATCAGGACAATGCTTCCCAGCCACTCGCCTGAGCCACCCTAGCAAAGCATCTCCCAAAGAAAAGCATTTATGTTCGTGGCAACATGTCCAAAAAAAAACAACCATTCCCAGTTGCCTACTGCCATAAGCAAGCATAACTCCGATGACTGCAATAAGGCTGCTCTTTCTGGGGCCCTAAGGCTCTAGCACCACAGTAACAAAGCCAAATAGTATTGTGGTAAGACGGCCAATCCACCAGAAGATGGCTGAACCCGCATCGCAGGCTGCCTACAACAGATCTCCTTCCTGCAGAGCCCCCTGCCCTCTCCAGCCCCGCACCCCGCTCTGAGGGCCATAAGGACGAGCTGCAGCAATAAAATGCAGGCACCAGAGCCTAATGACCTTACAGCTCCAGCTGCTTGCCACTCCGGTTTCCTCACTATCCCGGCGCACGGCTTGTTCTCCCTGTCTATCTGAAACGCCCCGACATGCACCTCACTCTGAGCTCGAGGCAACTGCCGGACCCGTTTGGGGATCCATCGGCACACCCCAAAAGCAGCCCACAGCTTGGAGCACCTCCTGGATTGAGAAGGCTGCAGTGCTGCTTGGTAGCTCAGGACTGAGGAGAGGAGCACAGCAAATGGTCCTTCAGCCTCAGAAGTGGTCCCTCGAGGCTGGCAGCGAGGAGCCTCGGCTCAATAGTATAGTCTGGGGAAAGCACTGCACACAGATCCAGTGGGTAATGTTAAAAACGCATCGGCAAAGGAAATGTTTTAAAACAGAGGAGGAAAATCTACTTGAAATCAATACTGTGAAGGTCTCTAAAAGGAAACACTGTGGGGAAAAAAAAAAAAAAAAAAAGGGATGCATTTGCCACATATAAATCTTTAATGCTATCTTGTAGTTTTAAAAAAGCCTTAAAAAAAGGCAAATAAAAAAAAAAAGAAAAAGAGGGACTGTAATACACCTGATAGAGCAATCATCCTCACATGGCAAAATATGATTTTCACACCTGGTAAATGAAATGACTCGGCTGCGTCCCAAGGCCAGGGTTAGGGGCTAAGGTGAGCTGTTAATGGAAGGTTAGAGCCCACATAACACATAATGGCTCTTCAGGGAGCACCTTTCAGATGCTCTTTTCATGTATGGCAGCGCGCGGCGATCAGAAGGCACTGGCGGCACACACTGAAGTCATTGTCACTGACAGTGGGTCTCGCTGTGCAGTAGCCAGCTGATAGCTTGGGTTAAGACAGCCGGCTTACACGCCAGCGCTCGGGCTCGGGGTAAGTCTGCTCTCTTGTAAGAGCAGTCCCGGATTCTTTCATCTCCCTCCTGGCATGCCTCCTGCAGCACGCCAGGGTTAACCAGCCGCTCTCGCCTCACAGGCGAGGAGCGAAGCCATTGAACTGAGACAACAAACTTCTCGGCCACGTACAGCCAGAGCCTCCGAGCCATTAAAAGAAAAGCATGCCGTGAGAATCAAGGAAAATACTGATCACAGGCCACGTTGGTAGGTACCCGATGGCGTTCAGAGCCTGCCCTACACCAGCAGGCGGGACTGCTAGATCCGTGCTGCACAATTTGCCAGTCACTCGGGGACGAGAGAGAGCTGAAGCCGGCAGTGAGCCGGCAGCCCCAGAGGTACCAATACGTGCAACAACAAAGCCCGAGTGGAATCGGCCAGGGGAAGAGGCGAGGAGAAACGTACCAAACACTCCAGCGCCGAGCGAAACATGTGGCTTCACAATGCACTTGAAAATATCTGGCTCCATAAATTAGCCTGCGATTCCCAGCTCTTTAACCCTCGGCTCCTGCTGATTTCTGTGGATGAAGGAGATGTTCGGCACTCCCAAGATCAGAGGCCGGATCGAATGCTTTTCAAGAAGTACACAGATGCGCGTGTTCCTAGGGAAGGACGAGCTAGAGCGAAGCCTTCAAATGAGCACTAGGAGAACCTCCTGCCCACAGACAGGAAAGTGGTAACCTCCTTCACTTCCTTTGTGGCTTTAACCTAAACCACAACTCCTCCCTTTGGGTTAGGAGTCTCCTCCACTCATTCAGATGTTTGTCAGCTTGCCTCTGCCTAACGCCCAGCATCTGTCGCTGCCACATAGGAAAAAGAAGCTCTCATCTTCTTTCCTCTGTCCCACACCCCTTCTGCAGTCTCCTTCCGAAATAAGAATGGCTTCGATGCTCAGCAAAGCAAGTCTAAACCTTCAGCTCTTCAGGCACGAGCGCAAAGCTCACCAATTCCAACACCAGGGAGAGGGGGGAGAGGAGACACTGGCATGCAGGCTACACCGACATTTGGCATAGCTGGCAGCAAGGAAACTTCAAACCATTGTCCCAGACCTAAGCAGGGAGGGGAAAAATAGTTCCCCAGCCTATACCCGGAAACTACGATCAAATGAATGAAGGCAAGATTTTACTTCATCATCTTGAAACACTGTAATTCACATTTTGATACTTTTTGTAGTAATTTACTTATATAGAAGCAAATGACCACTCAGGACAGAAGGGTAGGATTTTGACCTTTCAAACATCCGGGCATTTTGACCATTTCACAACTTTTTCCCCCCTCTTTTTTTTCTCTCCCCCCGCCCCCAAGATGGGACACTACACTGGAATCAACTTTTCCCGAAAATAGCAACAGTTTTGGCAAATCAGCAATTTTCTAAGAAAAAATGTATCACTAGAGAAAAATCTTAACAAAACCTAGTCCTGTTATTTCCTCCCAGCACTGCGCAAGAATATGCCTCCACGGTGTAATTCAGCCTGAAGTTTCATAGCAACTCTGATTCAGACATATTGCACACGCAGATATTAGGCTATGCCTTTGACATCATGAGAGCAATGCAAAACAGCACATATACAACGCGGCCAAGCAATGCTGCTATGGAAACCCTGCCTTTTGAATTCTCTTATATGGGGTGTCTCGGTTCGTATCCCTAATATCGATTTCATGGCATTTGGTGTACTCAATTTCCTTGCCCAAGTCACCTCTCCCCTTCGGGAAGGGAGACATCTCCGCGGTGAAGCAGAAGGGGATGATGCCCGCGTTGTGCTCCCGGCTCGGCGAGCTCCAGCCGGCCAAGGAACCGATTTGTGCCTCAGTTTCTGCAGCCGGGAGATGGAAGTCGCTGGCAAAGAGCTGCTCGCAGGTCTGCGTTTGGCTCTGACTCTAATATGCTTCGAGCTCCTTTGTGACAGCCAGAAGATGCACGCATCGCCGTTCTTGCTTGTTACTTTCCGTAGGCGAGGAGCCACTGTCCTCTGCAGACCTGTGCCGCTGATCTCTCGCTAGTGAAGAGCCGACTCAGGAAGTACAGTCGCCCACTCAGGCAGCGAGGAGATAAGTAATAAAGCAGTGCACTTGCCAAGTTCTAAGGAGGTGGTTTCTTAAAAAGACACGGGAAGCTTTCATGCCTCGAAGCTGACTAATTTCAGAAAGTTCCCGTTTCGCTCTCTTTTTCTTCAACTTCTGCAAGAAGTGCGCAGATCTGCTCCTCTGAAGCTCTTCCCATGAGAGAGGGCCAGGCTGTCTGGACAAAAAGCGCTCCTGCTGGAGAAAAGGGGGCGCCTTGCCTCCGGCCCCCTCCCCGACAAGGTGCTCCGTCCTGGTGCCTTTCTGCTCTGGGCTGAGCACCTGAGCAGAGCGCACGGCCTCGTCGGCACAGCGCAGCAGCCGAATAAACTCACCCGTGCGAGCCAGCGATCCCAACTGCAGATTAAGTTCCTTGCATTTGTCTGATTGTGTAATTGCCAGGCTGCACATTCAAATGAGTATTTGTTTTACTGGGTGATATACAGATAGAGCGTATGCACTGGAGGCCAAATTCACCCCTGTTGTAATTTCCCCAACTCCGGCAGCAATTACTCAAAGGATTAATTTGGCCCACAGTGTTTTCTAGTATATGTGATTCATCATTTCTTCCCTATAACAAAGAATAATACGCTGCTTCAATCAGCGGTGATGTCCTGGCCTCCTTGAGGCTGCTGGACTCCCTGTTTAATCAGACATAAAACAAATCACTTGTAGAGGCAGAGGCGTATGAGCATGCTTTAATTACAATATTGTAACACCAATTAGAGATCTATCTAATCGAGGACTCAGTATTTCCTACTCGGGTATTACTCCCATGTTGGGATAATTACTGCTAATTAAGCTTGGAACTAATTAGGCCAAATGATCTCATTTATACCAACATAGATGACTTCGAGGAGTTCGCACACACACACAACATCCAAGGGTGATTTTATCATTCCTGGACTCCCCAGCACCTTGCTTTTGAGACGGACCGTCCCTCCCCAGCAGAAAGCCCTGCCGAAACACGGGTCCCAGCGCTCCGGTGACCTCAGACCCTTCCCAAGGCGGAGAAACGCTCTCTGAAGGTGTTTCAGTGTGCAGGCCCAAGTCATGTTCTGCTCTCACAGACAGTGAGTATGAACAGAGCCGTGTGCCATCATGGTCCTACACGTGGTTCGTTGAAAACCTACAGACTGCTCGCCCCGGGTCCTGGCCGCGGGCTCAGCACACCTCTACTGCGTAGGGTACGGAGGTGTGCTGCGGGGCCCAGTGCAGCACTAAACTCAGCGTAACTAAACAAGACACAACAAATGCTCTTCTTAAACATGCTCTATATGCACTGTTGCATGATTTGCATGAGTGCTGTGTACAGTTAGGAACGACATCCCAACAGCGTTCAGTAACGGCGACTCAGCCACGCCACAGCTGAGGGCGGAGGCCAGCTCTGGCTAACTTAGCTCCTCAGTGCTGCTGCTCCCGGACTCACCGTGCTCACAGCCTGCTGGCGTTCAACAGAGCTGGCTTTCCACGGCAGTCAGGAAAATAAAGGACAGCCACGAGGCTGTGTTTATGTTGCAGCTTCTCCTCCTCTCCCCGTGCCTCTAAATTTCTGCACTGGCTCAGCGCTGAGACTCACAGGTAGAAGAGACACCAAGTCAAAGCAGATGCTATCAAACTGGCATTTAGACCTGCCTTTGGCTGATGGAAACAGCAGCAGACAGGCAGCGGGGTGTTCCCTGCCTAGTGCTGACAAGGTTGTGAGTAAAACAAAACCTTTGGTTTTTGTCTGTGTAGTTCAGGGGACTGTAAGTTGGCTGGGACTTCAACTGTTGCTTCTCACCCAAAAGGCGGTTTGCACCAGCAGCGTGATTTTCTCCTAAGTATTTGCTGATTTCACTACTAGACTGACTCAAAGAGGAATACCGCTTACTGAAACACCACCTACCAAAACACCAGTCCCACCTCTTGAAGTGATTCAAGGCACAGAACAACCCTGCCTGTAGTAAACCCTGCTTTCTCTTTACTTTTGGCTTTCCCTTCCCAGCTCCCTTTATAACTCCTAAAGCTTCCTCCTGAACACTTCATCCTTTCAGGCTTTCTCCCGTTTCTGGCTGGGACCAGGAATGCACCATTGTTGTCAGGTCTTCTTCCAGCCTGCCCCTTTGTCCTCGCAGATCATTGTTCCCCGGTGAGTCACAGACTCCCCCTCCTTCCCCTCCAAAGGCCTCCTGAGCAATCTTCTCTTTTCCAAAGTCTGTCAGAAGGGAGCCCAGCAGGATTCCTTACCCGGCCCCACCTGGTGACAGCACCTCCCGCAGCTGATCCTCCAGCTGTCCCAGGCGTTCCCGCAGAAGTGCTACTTCTCTGTGCAGCACCATTAGCAGAAGATTAATAAGTAACACCCGGGACTAACAGAACCCCCAGTGACAACGTGCTGCTACTTCTGCCATTTTCTTTAGTGAGCAAGGCGACTCCTAAATCTGATCTCCCCCTCCAGTTGTTACCCAATCCCCAGCTCAGCTTCCAAACTCTCTCCTCCCTCCCCTGCCAAGCCTGTCATTCCTTGCTTCCCAGCTGCCCCGGCCCTCGCTGCTCCCTCCTCAGGCCCAAACAGGCCGGCAGGCACACCGCAAGCACCCATACGCATATCAGAGTGCATGCTGCAAAGGCGAGCGCTTCCACGTGCTGAACCACGCTTGTTTGGGTGCCTGCTGGAACCCTTGCAGGAAGGGGTGGGTTAGAGGCCTTCTAGTGGAAGCACAAGCATTGACCCCAAAGCCTGAGCACAGCAGTGCTCAGCAGAAGCACAAGTTGGGCCAGGGGGACCGCCCTGAATGACATCTTAAGGCGAGGAACTTGAGAGCTTGAGATCAGAAGTGCATCCCAACCGGGCACGAGGCTCGAATAAATACGACGTTTTACACTGACAGAGCGCCAGAAACCTCCTAACACCCTCCCCAGACTCCACACACAGGACTCTTCTCAGCCACCGGCGGCTTGGATGGCAGAAACCAAGCAAGCAAGCTCCCCACGTACCGGAGGAAGGAAGGGAAGGAACACCCCACGGGGAACGTTGTAAGGCATTGTTTTCAGAGAAAATCCGTATTCTCATTTAGCGTCTTACTACGTGCAGAGGTCCTGCTGGTGGCCAGCCCCACGTGGCTCTATATGGCTCACCCTGTGCCTGCAAAGAGCAGGCAGAAAGTACAAGGAAACTGAGACAGGTCAGAAGAGGTAAACTCTTGTTTTCCCCGAGGGAAAACCATCCAGGGTCCAGCAGCAGGATGGCAGGAGAGAGGGGACACTGGCCCTGTCCGCTGCCATCCCAAATATCTGGTTGGTACCGGCAGCATCTCCGAAAGGAAAGCAAAGGGGCTGCTGCTTACTGAAGCACACAGCTGCTGCTTCGTGTCCTCAGCCCTCGCAGGAGCCCTGGCTCAGGCTCTCGCAGCACCGGGCAGGAACACATCCCTGAGCCCGAGGTTTCAAAACAAGACGTATGTATTTGTTATTGTTCTCAGGTATCTGAGTGTGGTAAAGGCCAGAACACTTATCTTCTTGGTTCCTGCTCCCACTCTTGTGATTCAAACCCAATTGAATGATTTTTTTCCCGTTTCTCAGACAGAACAACTCCCGTGGGAACGAAGCCTGATATGGGGCATTTTCCAACAAGGAGCAGCGGGCAGCGAGGATCCACCACAATGGGACAAGGGGAGGCCTGGGGGCGTTCCTGGGTTCTCCTCCCCAGTCCTACAGGACACAAGGGAACAGGCACCAGGACGGGTGTGGAGGCCACAGCTTTCTCCCCAAAGTTTAACCAAAGCTGATGGCAAGGACTGGGGTGGGCAGGTCACCCACGTGGCACTCCCGGGTCTGCATTTGGGGCGACGAGACTCAAGGACACGGCTGCACGTTCCCTGCCCTGAACAGGGGCTGCTCCATCACCTCCAGGATTAATTCATGCCAGACATGGGAAGACACGCTTTTTCTCTTTGCAGCAAACGACTTCATTAACCTTTCAGGAGCTTGCCAGTAGTGAGGTAGAAGCAATGGGGAAAATCACAGTTCTGGGGGAAGGGGATTTCTGCCATGTCACTAATGGCACGTCCTGGGGAGAGGCCAAAGCCACCAGCAAGCCATGGACCCTCAACCGGTAACACTCTGCCCTCCAGCCCTGCCATCTCAGTGCTGCTTTTCCCCCAGCTCCGCACTGTGGCACAACCAGGGAGACAAGGAAGCCAGACGGGAAGACAAACGAGGCAGAGGAACACGATGGAGAGAATCTGGGGAGAGACCCAGCCCAGCGCCAGAGCAGGAGGGAAGGAGCAGGTAAAACTGGTGAAGCAGGTACAGAGAAGGAGAGAAACGGCTGTGGGAAAAGTGGAAAAAGGCGTGCGGCACCTTGCACGGAGCATGAGGGATACGAGGTCAGCCCACTGTGGAGACAGAAGGGGGAAATCAGGAACTGTTTGGATAGGAGAGCTCAAGCTCGTGACTTTTACGAGCCTAGGACTGAGTCATGCCTGGCAGGGGCAAGTGTGGTGTTACCCAGAAACGGAGCTCAGCTCTGCAGGAGGCCAGAAAGTCACCGTGCCCCGTCCTGCAGGACACAGGCTGGACTTGGATCTATTTGGCCATCTGCGTGACCTCTTCGTGCTTCGCTGCCAGGAGCGCCCAATGAGCCCGCATCTGGCCAGTGCTCCCACCGGCCACCCGCACCACCTTCGCCTGCCTCGGGAAAGGGCTCCCCCAGGCTGTGCAGCCCCACTGTGGGAGGAAACACATCCTGGGGAGGGAAAGAGGACTCAGAAGGGACACCCAAAGAGCGGCTCTCTTCCCTGCTACGCACAGGTCTCCCAGGAACAGGGCACAGATGTCCTGACCCACCTCGCTGGCTCAATGCAGCTCTCCAACAAGAAGCAGAGACCTCCCCACACCTCTGGGGAGAAAGAAATCAAGCATGCTGGCACCAAGGCGTCAACCCCACACCGTCGCTCAGACTGAGAGCCGACACAGCCCAACCCAACACCAGTGAGGGAAAGGCAGAGGGAGCCTCACCTCGCTTGGTCAGAGGGCAAGCTCCACCTGTGTGCCTGCACCCACAGCACGGGGCTGCTGGGCTGAACCCACACGCTGCCCTTCTCCCTTGGCCCACGGGCACAGCCAGCGGCCCCCATGCGGCCAGGCTGCAGGAACAGGCATCAGAGGAAGACAAAAAAGGGGTCCAAGGTGGAGAGAGACGGGAGGGAGGGATCCAGGGGAATAAACCAGGGAGAGGAGAGATGAAGAGTGTGCGGCACATGAATAATGGGGGATGGTAAGGAGATACAGGGTGAGAGAAGAAAATGACATGAACAGAAGGAAGGGAGCTGCAAATAGAAGGGGATGTGGAAACAGCAAAGAGAAACAGATTGCCAGAGCGGTGGAAGTAGAGGAGACCTAAAGGGACGGAATATAATAAGAACTCTTAAAATGAGAGGAAAATGGGAGAGAGAAAAGAGGGACACGAAGGGGAAGAGGAAGACTTAATGGTCTCCCTGAGAAGGAAGGAGAAAACCCTGCACTTTTTTTCTCCCTAGCTCTCAGAAGGCCTTGTGAAGGAGACTTGCCACCCTCATTTTAAGAGTGGAGGGGCTAAGGTACCCATACTGAGGGATGCAGTGAATGAATGAGATGGCAGGAAAGAGCTTAGCTCCCTACTTAGAGCCTCCCGTCAAAGACACAGGTGAAGAATAGTCCTGACTTTCTCCCCCTGAGCACACCAGAGAGCACTGCCCAAAGACAGCAGGAGGAGGACCTGCAGGGAGAATGAGAGAGAAACCAAAGTAACGTAGCTCAAAGACTCGCACCTGCTGCTCCTTTTCACCAACACCCCATCTCTGGAGACCCTGATTTAGAAGCATTCAGAGGGAATTAACCTAGGATGCAGCAAAACAAGTGACAGCTGACTGCTTACATGGAGAATCACCTGTGGGGAGAAGACGCCGTGGTGTGGGTCCGGGTACCTGCCTACCCCAGCGGCTTACAGCCCGCTGCCCCGAGGGAAGCGGAGAGGAGCAGTGTGTGGCAGGGGCTCTGCTCCTGCAGTGCTCCCTGACACCTTCCATTTGCAGAGCCTTTTTTTTTTTTTTTTTAAGATGTCTAATATTTATCCAGCTTAATTTGCACCGCCTTTATGTTTCAGCTGCTGCTGCAGAAAACAGGCTTTTTGTGCACGCAAACAAACATCAAACCCCTACAGCCACGTACGCCTGAGCCAAATATAGTTTGCAAGAACCCTGAATAAACCAGATACCTGGTGCCTGTTTGCACTCCCGTACGCACACGGGCAAACAGAGCTTTTCCCAGTCGCTCGCTGCACACGCACACCAGCCTGCAGGATCCGGTACTCTCCTAACCTCAGCTGGTGCTCCTGCCTGGCTTGCCAGCACGGGAGCTGTCTGGATTCCCTCCTCGATGAGTGACGAAGGTCTCTCAGCTATAAACTGATGTTAATGGCAGGTTGTGTACCTTGTTTGTTTATTGCCGAGGAGGAATGTTTGTCGTGGCTGTCAAGAGTATAAAAATATTTCCATGACTTCAGACAGCTTGGCATTTTACATGCAGCTGAGAGAGTGGGTGAATGTACAGATGAAAAATTGAAGAAACATTATTAAGGGAGCGCAGAGAATATCTCCTAGCACCACCGAACCGGCTTAGAGAGGCCAGCGAGGTCAGAGAGATTTCTGAATAAAACGCACTTTTTTCCCCCCAGGGTCTCCGAAGAGCTGGCAATAATTAAGCCTTACAACACCTTTCTGGAGTAGATAAGTCAGCCGAGGCCAGCTGAGGTTAAAGGACTCGCCCGTGATCACACACAGCAAATCCGTGGCAGAGAGGAAGAAGACAACCCGGTAGGCGTCGCTCCTCTGGCCCGAGCCCCAAGCACCTGGCTGACATCCAGGCCCGGGGACTGGGGCTGCGAGGGTCCTGCGGGACGTGTGGCCACGGGACAAAGCCGTGCGGCGGCGGGCACCCGCTGCAACTCCGAGGCGGTCCTGGTGACAACAAGCAGCAGAAGGCTGGGAAGCGGCGCCTAGTTACGGGCTGTGGTGCCAACTCTATTAAATATACATTGGTAGATTCAATTACAACGAGCATCGTGCACAATGGAAATGACTGCAGTCGAGGACCCAGGGTGGCAAGAAATAACCCCGAAATATAAGCACGTTTTTCGGCAGGAAGGAATCCCTGCTTCCCAGCCCCGTAGAAAAGGTGCAGCCTCCTGTTTTGGGAGGCCAAAAGAGCAAACAGACAGTGACACCCAAGCTCCAGGGCTGGCAAGAAGTGCGGGTGACTCGGGTTTAGCAGGCTCCATTCGGCTGCCAGGGATCCGTATCACCTCTGCCGAGCAGCCCTTTGTTACCGGTGTCACCAGAGAAGCCCTAGAGCCAAGAGGCAGAGCAAGTGAGCTACTGCCGCACGTCCCCACTGGCCACCAGCGCCTTGTCGCTGTCAATATTCGGCCCCGCACCCATCCGTGCTGGAGCACACGTCTCTCTTAGCCAGCCCTGAGAGCCCTGGGCTTGGCAGAAGGCGAGGCCAGCTCCTGGCATCGTTAACAGACTGGGTGGTTAAATACACCGGGGCTGCAGCGGGAAGGGGAGGTCACCGCTTGGCTCTTCTCCTTCACCCGCTTCCAAGCGTTTCCGCAGGATTTCAGAGTTATGAAATTATCATTGTCACCCCCCAGAGCTTCGCCCTCTCCTTACCATGCGTACTACCCAGACCACTAGTGATGATTTAATTTCCTCCTCCTTCTTGGAGCAAAAATAGCAGGGATAATCACTCAACACTCCGTACACGCAACTGCCACCTAAAACACGCAGGTGAAGGCAGCTAAACGGAAAGGCGAGCACAATCTTGGGCCATTTTTTGTACCTGGAGAACGAGAGCAGCCGTATTTTGCATGCAAGATTACAGGTCTGTCTGTAGTTGCATTTTCACATTCCATTACTGCAATTGCACACGGCCAGTTACGTGCCTTAGCAGCAGCTTACAAAAGCAATTGCTGCTAAACATACAAAATCCAGCTCGCAGATGCAGGCTAAAAAACTGGTCCTTATTTTTCTGCTGTAGGAGAAGACGTGCCTTCGTTAACTGCCTGCCCCTTGTGCAAGCAGCACACTGCTGTGTTTCCTTGCACTTGCACCTTGATCCACATTGCCAGTCAAGCCTTCTAATAACCTAAAATACACACAGCCTTTTGCAACGAGAAGCGTCCCAAAAATGCAAAAAAGCCCCGGGTTTTGCATAAAAAAATTAATCTCCCGGCAAGCAACTGTAACCAGCTCTCCAGTTAGAATGTACTATCTGTTCGAGGCTCCAGAGAAACACAGCGCTCACAGTTCAAGACAGTAAGAGAAGAATACTTTTTTTCATTGAAACTATAGGGGAAGTTTTACCTAGATAGACTGCAATTTCCTGAGCTCGAACCTGGCAAAGCGCCCAGGGCTACGACCACCCCCACCCCCTTCGTTTGCAAAAATTACCATGCGGCCCTCAGCAGGCAAAAGCAGCTTTCAGAGGTTTGTTTTTTACATTTCGCCTGAAAGATGCCGGGGCAAACTCAGTTGTAAGCAAGCCTGGGCACTGCAGAATTTATTCCAAGAACTAAACTGATGCGCAATGTCCTAAGCATACTATCCCCAAATACCCTACCGAGGAATGGTTCAGGACTGAGTCAGAGGGAAGCGGACTGAATCACAAACAGCAATTCCTGCAAACTGCTCTCCCCCCCGCCCCCAAGTTTGCAATCCAAGCAGTGACCAGGTTGTGGTTAGCTTGGGAAATCTGATGAGATCACAGTCTGGGGAGATAGAGCCTCAGACACTCCAGTTTTTGTTACTCGGCTCCTTGTTTTGTGCGGAGACATGGACAGCAGTTGTTCCACCAGGTTCCCCATATGTTTATAATATTGTTGTTATGGGAATACATGTACAGTCCATGTCACTGGCAAGTTGTGCTGTTTTGTGCTGGAAGGACAGAGAGGAATTCATTGTCCAACAGAGCACCGAGCCTAGGCAGAGCTCGAGCAGAATTTATCGTAGCATGAGTCACGCTCGGTGCAAAAATGCGTGCTTTGTTCCTGCGATGCTCTGCGACCCCGCCACGCTGTCCACAAAGGAGCGCATGGCCCCACACCAGCGCAGGGCAGCAGCCGGGCACACTGCACCTCGGGAAGCAGGTGAGGGCGGCTCCCATTTTACAGCCTGCAGCCGCGATCCCATTGCCCAGGTTCTACGGCTGCCCATCAAGTCAATGTCAAGACCTCAAGTTCTGCAAGACCTCCACGTATGAGATCGTTCCTTCTCCAATGGGATGAGTGAAGGATAAAGCAGGGACAACACTGACTCCAATACCACCATACACAAGTCTACACCACAGTGCAAAAGCATTCGTTCTCCCAAGGGTCCCCAAATGGTGTTGAAGACAATGGGCTTGCTTCCAGGACACAGGAATAATGTGTGTGGTTACATGTGTGAGGCTGTCACCAAAAATACCATGCCCAAGATGCCTACACCCTTAGGTGGCAGGCAGGGAGCGTTTGTGCTGCTCACACCTTCAGTGGGTAGGAGCAGCATCCGAGGCTCGAGCGGCTCCACCACGTTGGAGCGGCACCGAAGAACCGATGAGGAAAAATCTTCACGCCTGACAGCCAGGCAAAGAGCGCAAAAGCCAGGCTGAAGGAGTGAAATACGTTTTGTTTACTGCCAACCCCACCGAGTCCTGAGCTACCACTGAAGATCTCAGAGGCGAGCGAAGCTCACTGGAGCAACGCGTGACCAGTTCGTAGGAAAACAAATTTACCCGTGTAGCCTCCTTTTAGCCATCAGCAGGCAGCACAAGAAATGGCCAGCTCCCCTCCCCGCCCCCCCGGCCCTGACACGTTGCCATTTTCTGGCCCCGTCTCCACGCAGCCAGGCACATCCCATGCTGTAGTTGAGGAGCGGTGTGCGTGGTTTAATTGTGTGGGCGCTCTCCGGGGAAGGGCGGCATGGGACGGAGCTGACTGTCCACAAAGGAGCCAAGGCAGGAGGCCAAGGCTCGTTACTGGCCTCGAGTCATCCTTGCTGCTCGGTGCGGCTAGGATTTTAAAGTGCATCGCTGATCGGATCAGCAGCTTGTCCTAGAAGGAGAAAAGTGACATAAAATATGCACAAGCCTTCCTTCTGTCCTGACAGCAGGTTGAGTTTTCAGATGATGTGGAAACAGCAGCCTGCTCTCCTCCCCCCAACATGGTCTCCTCGCGCGCCTTCGCTGCAGTGCTGCTGCTCGCTGCTGGCTCCAGGGGCTCTGCTCCCACTCCGGCATCCCTGCCGAGGCTCAGCCTCTGCCCGGGGGCTCCTCACCGCTGTTTTCATGCCCGCTCAGCCCTTGGCCTCTCCTCTCAGCATGCCAAGCAGGGGCTCATTAGTGGTTTCCCTTGTTAAGCTTTTGTGGCTCCAGCTTGTCCAGCACAACGCAGGAGCAGAAAGGGCATCAAATCGGCATCCGAGGGGCAAAACTTCTCTGTGCCACCAGCCCAGCTGGACTTCAGGCAGGCAATCCTGGCGAGGGAAGGTGGAGCGTGCAAGTGTGCGATCCATCCACATGCACGGGAGCAGCGTGCTAGCCCCGTCTGCGACGCACAGGCACTGCCTTTCTTCTCTCCTCTTCTTCAGGAGGAGCAACTTGGAGCACGTTTGAACCGAGATCAGCTCTCCGCATGTAAATGTGCATAAAATTTTTATGGCATTGTTTGCGTGCGTGATGTCTTCCGCTCTGTCACAGGAATGCCGTCATGAACAGAAAGGCTGAAGCGTTGCACGTACTGGTTTCAAGTCTTGCCTGCCCTGCACCTCGCATCACAATTCATGCAAAGTTGGCTGCAAAGTACTACCGCTGCCATGCTGACAGAATAAGCTCTTATGTAAACTGAGGAAAACAAGAGAACTGGGCTGCGTCCACGCAGGAACCATGCTTACAACGTGTGCACCTTGCCCCTCGGGAGGAAGAACGTGCCACACGCACAGGTGTGTTTGCACAGATTTGCTGCTTCCATGCACGCAGAGGGGTAGGGTGCATGGCGGCAGTCATCAAGAGGCTTGATTTCAGCCCTACACCTATATTCACAAAGGCTGGGGAAAAGTCGCATGTTTTGTCCTTGCTGTTGCTGCATTCCAACAAAATTAACAGCAATTCACAAAGTCATTTCAACGGAAGATGCCCCACCAGACAAACCACCTACCGAAAAGGCAAGCCACACGCTCTGTCCCCCATCCCCTCAGCTGCCATACTGGCCCTACGTGCTATCAGCCCTCATGCTGGCTATACAGACCTCTCCTTTCCCCTGCCCCAAACCCCATTGTCAGGACACCAGACCTCTGCTTTCTTCCATGCCCAAAGTCCCTCTACACCACATCCAACTCGTCTATACTCGATTTTTGCTCGTGTCCTGACTGCGTTCAAAATTCCTCCTCTTTTCAGAGCCCTCTGAGAAGCCTGTCCAAGATCTTCTTCGGACCTCCTTCCTCCCCGCTCCCCCACCTGTCTATGTCCTCCCTCCATTGGTTTTCCACCTGGCATCGAAACTGCGGGAGCCGGAGCTGCCTCCTCCACAGGTCCGGCTGCCTGGCACAGGCATTTTTTATCCCCACCTCAGTGCCTGACAAGTCTGGTTTCAACCACGAGCTGAGACTTCTCCCCCTCCTGTGACTGAAAACCTCCGAGCCTTCCTCCCTGCTTCTCGCACGCCTCCATCACTGGACTCTCCGCCTGCAAAGCGCGCGGGATGAAGGCATTACGGCAAACGTTCCACCCAGCAATGGTTTGCTGCTTTGATTCTCCTGCTGCTTATTTATTTATTTTGGGGAGGGAGGTAACAAGTCAGAGAGAAGCCGGCTGAGATTTCTGCCGTATACATTTTTTTTTTTTTTCACAGCAGCAAGATCCTCCATCTTCCTTGCCGGATTGAATAGGGTCTCAGGACAATTTAGACTCCCTCCCCCATCTCCCGTTCCTGCTCATGTTCCTCAGCACACGATGCTCTCCTCCCAGCCCTGCCTGGGAGAGAACAAACCCTGCTCTCCCCCCCTCCAGCCCCTGCCTCGCTCGGGCTGTGTCAGGACGCTGGGATGATGAAGGCTGGTGCGGCTCGGATGCTCGTCGGTTCTGGTTTTTAGCAAAACAACTCGAATCAATGAAACCCGAACGGCGGCAGATGACGAACTTAAAAGACCTCACGAGGAGGCACCTAACGTACTGAATGGCTTTCCAGGGAAAAAATAATGTATATAGATATTTCAGCCTCCAAATTTTTACCAAAATCTGGTGCAGGGCTGGGCAGGAGGAGGGGGTTTTCTCTGCTTTTCCCCCCCTCTGCCTGTATTTTTTGAGCTCCCTCACGCCGCCAGCTCAGCCACAAGCCCTCGGGCGAGCGGAGCGGCGGCTCCACATTGTTACTCTCCCGCCCAGCCAGGTACCCAGCGGCTGCTCCGCGCCAGCAGCCAGCAGCCTCCGCCTCCCCGAGCACACGGCGTCAAAAAAATAAAAATATAAATATAAAAAATACAAATAATACGAATAAAAAAGGGGAAGCGCAACCCAGCCCCGGGGGTGCCGCCGCCCCGTCAGCGGCGGGCAGGGGGGCGGCCAACAGGTGGGAGGCGGGGGAAACTGAGGCAGGGAGCCCGCCGGAAAACTTTGCGCCCCCCGCCGCGCCCAGCCGAGGAGAGGAGAGGAGGAGAGGAAAAAAGGAGGGGAGAGCCGAGGAGAGCCGGGCCGTGCCGGGCCGTCCCCACAGGCGGGGGCCGTTGGCGCGGCCGTTGCGGCCGTTGCTTACCTGCCTCAGGCGGCGGGCGCTCGGCGCGGCATGGCGGGCGGGCGGCAGGCAGCGGGAGGCGGCCCGGGCGGCGCTGGCCGCGGGCGCTGTGCGGGCACGGAGGCAAGTTACGGGGCCGGCCGGCGGGGCCTATTGTCTGCGCGGGGCGGCGGGGCGGCGGGGCGGCCTCCCCCCGCGGGCGCCGCGGCGCTTGGTACGGCCCAGGCATTCATGCCAAGCGGCTGTGGCGCACGGCGCCTCGCCTCCCGCCACTGCTGGCGAGCCGCAAGGCGGGCGGGCGGCCGCGGCCCCCTCCCCTCCCCTCCCCGGCCCTCCCCCGCCCCGCCCCGGCCCCGCCCCGGCCCCGCGGCCCCCGGCACGAGGCCGAGGGGGCTCCCCGGGCCCCGGCCCCGCGGGGAGGCGCCGAACGCCCCCTGCTCGGAGCCCCTCAAAATGGCCCCGGCCAGCACGGGCTGCGGCTGCCGCTCTGGGGGGCTGCGGCCCCGCCACGAGGGATCCCCCGCTCGGCCGCCACGCGGTCCGGGAGGGGCCCCGGGGGAGGGGCCCCTGTGGGGTTTGGGTTCGTGGAAATCATCGCAATCCTTGCCACTCGGGTAGCGGTTCTGGCCAGCGATCGCCCAGGCATCCCGCTAACCCGGGAGGGTGGTTTTATCCAAATTGGACGAGCAGCAGAACAGATGAGGTGACCTGCCCAAGGTCGTCTTCCAAATCTGAAGCAGAAGGGAGAACGCAGATACCTGACCCCAAGGGCTCAACAGAGAAGCACCTCCCAAAAACAGAGCTCCCACAGTCCCCCAAAACTCAGAAAGTTCATAGGAGCCTATGTGCCACCATGAAAAGAATTTTAAGCAGGTCTAATTTGCAGTTTGGAGACTGGGACAGACACCAGAGGTGCCTCCCAGGAAAGAGACACAGAGGCCAAGCTGGGGAGAAGGACCGCAACCCAGAACGCCTGGAGACACGGAAGGAGAAGCACAACCAGGCTGGAAAATCCGAGCCAATCCTACAAAGGTCCCAGCTGGAAGCGCAGGGCAGTGCCAAGGAGCCTGGGTGAAAGGACTTGAGATGACGTGGAAAACACAAAGAGGTGGAAGAACATAAACTCTAGAACTTGAATGGCAGGAAAACAAAATCCCAGCGTGTGCGGTCTGGGAGGTGGCGGAGCATGGTTTCACCAAAGCCTTGGGCACAGGCACTGGTCAGACCCTCTGAGTGGCTGCAGGAAGCAGCGAGGGCAGGCCCAGAGGTACCCGCTGCCCAAGCACTCTCTTCAATGCTGGCGAACGCTGGGAGCATGGCACTGCAGGTCCTCAGAAGAGGATGAGCACCCCACTTGCCCTGCCGAAAGCAAAGCCAGATTACATGCAGAGCGGTCATCACACCCAGCGCCATCTCCCGCAGCCTCTGCAAGGGGATGCGCAGCAGCAGACGTGCCTAACACTGTGCACAGGGGCACCGAGCCTCCTTACACCAAAGCCGCTCTGGAGTCCTGGATTTATGTCCAACAGAAGCCAAAGCCTAGAATTTGTCTCTTAAGAAGAGACCTCGGTAAGCTCATTTTGGCACTCGTCAGGATGCCCTAAAGGCCGGGATCAGTCCAAGCTCCCCCTGAAAAGCTCAGGATTTCGGAGTCTTTTGATAGTCTTTCAAGGAAGAACAAAACCTCTCCAGGCTGACACAGGTTGAAGCCTGATCGTTTCCAGTACCCGCATTCTGCTAAAGGTGAAAAACAACCCACGGCTAAACTCACCTTGTCTGGGAAAGGCTGCGCCCAACAAACAGCCTCTCTCCACTGCTCCAAGCCTCAGCTTTTCAGGTTGCCTTTGTATCCCGATGAAGATGACAGTCTCCTCTCCCTGTCCCTGGACTTCCTAGTGCCTAACCAGCTCTGGGTGAGGCCATGTCTTCTTCCAACTGATGAGAGCTGCTGCACTCGGCAGGGCGGATTTTCCCTCTTCCTTCATTTCCATAACGTTTCTCTTCTGTTTACTTTCCCATTGCTCTCCTCATGGCCCCAATTCAGGACAGCATGTAAGCACACGTTTAATCTCATTGATCTCATGGTATGAAGGAAAACACGGGTCCCTCTGCCCAGCACCTCTCTCCGAATTTTACATTAAAGAGGCATCAGGTAAAATTCAGACGTGGTCACTTGAGAGTGGACTGCAACACGGGCTTCCCCCTCTCCTCGGGTGAAATCCGGAACAGCCAGGCTGGTGATTCCTGCAGATGCTTCCTCTCCGGTGTGTGTGTGTGCCCAGGGAATCCACAACTCTTTTAAGAAAAGCACAACGCCCCTGGCAGAAGAGGTGAGCATGCCCTCTCTCCCGAAACAGCCGCAGCTTGGGAGCTGGAGCGCTTCCATGGGAGATGCAGACAGGAAATCCCTGGGGCAGAGGAGGCAGCGCAGGCTGGGTCTTCTGTATCCTCCACAAGTGCTTTAACCCCTCTGGATGCTGCAGCTTAAAAGGCAGCATCAGCCTCCCTGGGGTTCTGCACAGCGCCCATCCTGCAGGCACGCTCCTGCAGGCAAAGCAGCATTTTGTTGCTGGATCCTCCTCCTCCTGCTGCTGTCATGCTGAGCCCTGTCAAGCAGGAGGCTTTCCCAGACAGGTGCAGAGCAGAGCTGCTGAAGCCAGGGGCCTCGCTGTCAAGTCTGATGGGCGTCCCCAGGACTAGGCATCAGCTGAGCAAGGGCTCACAGGGTCACAGTTTGCGCTCAGGTGTCTAAACCTCACCCGAGTCCTGCATTAGGAGACTAAGAGCTTTATTTGACTCATCTCTGGGGCTCATTTCCATGTCCGCCAAGTAGGAATTGTTCCTTTCCTGCACTCCCATTAGTTCAAATTATGTGATGTTTGGGATTTGGGAGGGGGCAGGGAGAAACCACACCTTTTCGCTGTGTGCCTGTACACTGTCCTTTGTGACAGAACCCCAACTCCAGTTCAAGTGATCAGGTGGCTCCTGTAACACAAGTAGGGGAGGCTTGCTTCCATACGTATGACTTAATATTCCTAAGTTTCTTTTGTCCACTGAAGCGTTCAGCTGTCACCTCCTCTACAAATGTAACAAGAATGTGTAAAAACCCACAACCTTGTCCTTGTCCTGTTTCCAGTCAGGAATACACAACCTGCACCATTTAGACCTTCTGTGCGTGCCAGCCAGACCAGACACCTCTAAAACGCACTGGGCACGCTGTACACAAGTAGATCATCTGCACAGCAGGTCTGACAATTTCTGGACTCATTAGATACAGCGCATGCATGCTGTACAGGTCACCTCCCCAGCGTGCAGTCGACCTATCCTGAATTTCTGGATGTTCAGCAGCCCGGCTATCTGAAAGGCCTGGTGGGCATGTGGGAACTCTGGATAAACACACGTGGTGGTCAGATTTCGTCCCCAGAAGACTTCCAGGTGGAGAAAGATGAGATGTCCAGGGGAATAGGCACACATGGCAGCTCACAATGGGTGGTTCCTCTGTACCTGTGCAGCAACTGTTCACATCTCTTCCGATCTATGCTGCTTTTCTTTGCTTCATGCTGTTCTTCCCAGTCCAGAAAGCCAGGAGGTTCGAGTAAAATATGCTCCTCCAAACTGGCATGGCTCCGTCTGCCCGTACATGCACATCTCTTCTCCTAACGCTGGTTGTGATCACTGTCTGTCCCTCCGTCCCTCATGGTGGATTTTTTGCAATGCTGTGCCCCGTCCCATTTTGCACCACTTTTGGTCTCTTTTGCTCAGCCCCCTTAGCTTTACCCACTGTCAGCGCAACTTAATTCCATTGCCATGGCTGCTTCATTCCCGGTCAGACCTCAGATAAAATATTCTTAAGAAAATCTCAGAAATCCCATTATTGCCAATTTTCAAGCCATCTGTTCCTTTTCTTAAAGTCCCTGATGTTGGATTCATGGGCTTATGCAAGAATCTCAGCTTTCACTAAAAAAGGAAAAGTAACTTTTCTTGCTCCTGAAAGACTCCAACACTGGAATACCAGAGGAGGGCTCTGAAGTGATCGTGCACTTATCCTCGAGCCAGATTTCTGAGATAATGCCTCGATTTGCAGGTCCTGCCTCTCGCCTTTGCGCTCTGGGGTGACAGTGCTCCGTTTGGCTGGGTTTAGAGACCTTTGGCTGGAAGCAGAGGGGCTGCGCTGTGCAGGGCGGTAAGAGGAGGAGCAGAGCTCTGAAGCGGTGCGTTACAAAGGTACCCAAAGTCTTCACAGCCGGAGGGGGGATTGTTCCTGTTGCAGTTGCATTGTTTTCTGGTGGTGTCATGCAACGAGATGGTGCCGGTTGTGGTTGTAACCAGCAGGCGGAGCTGAGCTGAATAAACAAGAACGAGCTATTCATAGCCATAAGGAGGGCAGAGCACTCCTCTCCTAGCAACACAACCAGAAGAAGGGAAGAGCTCTGCCCAACTGGTGAAGAAATGTGCACGAAATGTTGATATTCCTCCCCTTCTGAGCAGCTCCTCTCCCATTGCTGTGAGGCACCTGGAGACCTCGCCTGCCCCACTCACCCTGTCAAAAAGCTGTTTCATCTCAGCCACGTGCTCACGCAGGTTTTGGCAAAAACTGTTTTCTGGGGGCTGATTAGCCAACATCCTTGTCAGCTTTAGAAAAACAATTCTAGGAGAGGCAGAAGGCAGAGGGCAAACCCGTGCCACGGGGCTGTAGCAGCCGGGAACAAGACGCAAGGGATAGGAAGATCGGGGCCACCCACTGCTCTGCTGCCTCCAAAGGCCAGTTACATCAACACTTGCACATACAGTAAGATTTTTTTTTGGAAGGGGGATCCGAGGGCAGAGCTCCAGAATTTTGGGGTGCGAGCATGTGATAAAGCCTACGGCAGCTGAATTCATGTGGCCACTCACTCCACAAGAGAAGCTAGCACACCTCGCCATTTGAAAAATTAGGCATGTAGTAGCACAGCACTGACAAGTGTTCCAAACACCTGTAACATCGCCAGTAAATCAAGCAAGAGCATTTGTCAGCTCGTCATTAGGGGAGTAATGAGGTAAGTACAATAGAATTTAGGCCAAGCACAGAGGCCAACATCTATCTGCGGGAGATATCACCAGAGACAAAGCAGAATCAATGTTTAAAAGAAAACGTATGGGCTCTAAACAAGGGAAACATTATTCCCCGACGAGAAGTGTCCCTTGTTCCGACCTCTGTGTGGTGCAGACATACAGCCACACCTCATCGAGCTACCATCACGCTGTAAGCAGACTTCTCCGTGTTCAGGACCCCACACCCATGATTTCACCAGTCCACACGCTTAACTAATGACCCGCAACCAGAATACAGGTAGTGTGGTCTCAATGAGCACATTTTTGAAAGACATTTTATTTTTTCCAGCAAGTTTTCAATGCGTGAACGTCTTAAATTGCTGGGAACAAAAAAGGAGGAGGGTAATCACAGGCACGATTACAATGTCTATCTGAGAGGTTGCATACTAGGCTTCCAGATCTCTTGCAAGACATGCCACCACTTGAACTCCAGGAGTAATTATCTTTTATGGAGCTTGGCGAGGAGAGAGGGCCTCGACTCATAGTTTGTAACCAAATGGCAAAGTATCTGCTACAGAAAAATGATAAAACTCAGGGATCCCAGGCTCCACTTTTAACTTCAGGACCTAGAGGTTAAAATAAGAGAGGGGCCAACCAAGTCACAGATTGGGCACACTCAGACAAAAGTCTCCTTATCCCTTCAGCTACACTGCCTTTCCTGGTCTCAACTGATGTGATAGAGCACAGCCTTTTCTTTCTGTTTGCACTGCAGGAGGGTTAGGTGTGCAGGGGGCCACAGAAGGAAGCCTCACTCAGCAAACATTAGGAAATGCCCCAAAATACAAGTGAAATAGCAAGAGGAGAAGAACAGCAAGGTTTTCTAGGTGTGCTCCCTCAGTGCAGCCTTCCTTAGTCTGCAGGAAATTCGGCGTGGGACTCTTGCTTGGTGTACCTGATTCAGCTGAAAAAGCAGAAGCCTGGTACAGTTAAGAGCACTTGATAGAAACAACGATAAGAGGGAGCAAAGAAAAAGGAACAATTGATTTAATGCCTTCATTTGTATTTAAATAAATAAAGATGCCAATATAAGGCTCTAGGCACCTTAAGACACAATTAAGGCTACCAAAGAGAAACCAAACTATGTACGGCTCCCAAGCAGTGTGAAATAATTATCCGGAATGTGCTCTGCCACCTCCCAGGGGAAAAGAGACTTGTTCGAGCCCTCCCCGCTTCCCTCCCCAAATGATGCCATTTAACAGTGTGCTTGTTCTGGGGATTTCTGCTGGGAAAGGGGGACGGCACACCCCCGAGTGCCACTGCTGCCCTGCCCGGGACACCCTCGCACCCTCTGCCTACCCGCTGAGCAGGGAGGCAGGCAGGAGCTGCTCCTGGTGAGTGCCACTGCTGCCGTGCCGCGTGGGAAGGGGATGCAACGTGCTGCTGCTTCCCCTTCCCTGGTAGTGCTTAGCAGAAAAAATGTTGGCTCGCCCCAGACCCTGTTGACACTGAAGAGTATTGTTGGCCCCAGTAGAACAAGCTGGAGAACTTCTGTGTCCAAACCAAGACGAGAAAAAAAACCTCAAAGCAATTTCACTAGCAGTTATTTCACTAGCAAGACTGTTACAAGCTCCCAGCTCGTAACATTGTTAGCGTTTCCCCCACCACATTGGGCTTGAACTGTTTCTGTTTCCTATTAACATCCCTTGCCCAAGGCTGCAGCTGCACACACAGCTCTCCTCCCTGGGGCAGGGGCTGGAGCTGGCAGTCCTCGGCCGGGACAGCAGCCGCCTTTCCCAGGGAGCAGCCAGCACTCGCAGCGGGGCACCAGCACCACTGCCCGCACCACTCCTTGCAAAAGCAGCTCCAGCAATCACAGAATGGGTTGGGCTGGAAGGGGCCTTAAAGCCCCCCCAGTTCCACCCCCCTGCCATGGGCAGGGACACCTCCCACCAGCCCAGGCTGCCCAAAGCCCCATCCAGCCTGGCCTTGAGCACCTCCAGGGATGGGGCATCCACAGCTTCTCTGGGCAGCCTGTGCCAGGGCCTCACCACCCTCTGAGTGAAGAATTTCTTCCCTGTACCTGACCTAAATCTACCCTCTTTTTATCAATAATAAAGAAATAAATCATTACTTTTGTGGCAGAAAAAGCTGTGCCACGGTACTGGCTCTCTGCTCTAGTTTACGTGTTCCAAATTCATCGTGAGCTGGTCCTGTACGAGCCGTGTAGGTGAGGCTGCCATCACCACCTGCCTTGGTAGCCTAGCAGAACTTGAAGGTACAAGGGCAGCTCCTCGGTCTTGAACCACAAGCAGTGGTTTGCCAGGCTAATTCCAACATTGCTTCCGCTTTGGCTCTGCCCTCGCAGTTTACCTCTGACCACTTGCTCTGCTTTGTCTTGCAGGATGAAGCTACAAAGACAGGATTCTCAACGCTGCAGTTACCTCCGCTTGTCTTCAGATTCTCTGCAGGTTCCCCTCACTCACCGACCACGGCAATACTGGAGCGATCCTCAGGAAGCACGGCAGGGTTCACACACTAAGACAGTCCTTATCAAAGCTGCACGTTGCCCAGATGGCAGGTCAGCTGGTGCCCTGAGGAACCTGTCTGCATGGCCCTGCAGGGTTTGCTACCCCAGTGACGCTGACACCTATGTGGCAGTTAGCTCTGCTGCTGCCAACTCTGCACCAGAGCACACAGACATAGCAGGGCTGGTGGGACATGAGTCATTTTAGGTCCTAGTCCTGCTTCCTCAATCAGGCAGCATGACTTATGCAGCGAGCCTTATCCTTACTACTTTGTGCACAGCTTCAAAAAGTAAGTATGAATCCCACGGGATCAAGACCTGAGCTAGGGGTTCTGCAGGGCTTCATGGCGTTGCATGGGTATAGAAGCTGAGATCTTCACTGGCACATCCATTCATCCTGTGTCACAGTGCCAAGATGCCTCCAATACGCAGAGGGAGCAGGAGGAGGAATGAGTGCCATCGGGAGTTTTGTTTCTGAGGGAAGAATCCAGAGGGTTCACCCTGAAATGGTCTCAGGTACACTTTGCCACCTGTCCCAGAGCGGGGCATGCCTCAGCACACACACTGACACGCTCCCAGCCTGGCAGTCACTGTGGTGTGTCCCTTCCCTGAGCGCTGACTGACTCCGAGCCTTCTCCTCAAGTTTCCATCAACTGTCAGAAAAGCTCCCACGCCGTTGTCCCTGGTGGCCAGAACTCGCATTCAGCACTCACAGCCTAGCAGTCCTGCAGGAAGGCAAGCCTCAGTAAAGGAGCTGAATATATTTCCTCCTCACCCAGCAACTATTCTGCTTCCCCTTCTCCTTCTAGGTCCCCAGCCTGACTGCCTCTGCACGCACTGGATATGGGCCCAGCAACGCTCATGTCAGCTGGGAGCACGTGCAGCCGTGACACCAGGAGGCATGATCCCTGATCCCAAACAGCACCAGCTGTCACCACCTCCATCCACTGGGACTCAGCGAAACCGAGTTTTCCTGCTGTGCGTTTTCTGGCTGCCCCTTCCCCACTGGAGCACTCACAGCCAGCCCTGGGACTCAGGAAGGCAGCCGGGTCATGTTTGCTCAGCAAGCCCCAGTGCTAATTGGCATCCCAGCGAGGACAAGCTGCAGGCACTGCTCGGTAGCAGCAAGGAAGCAGCAGCCCTCCCAAGGGCCGGGGGAGCTCCAGGCAGCCTCCCCACAGGCCTCTGGGGAGCAGGCTCAACCCTTCCACGCGCTGCCAGCAGCCGTGGGGCACAGGTGCCCAGCAGAGCTCCCTCGGGAGCCCCAGCTGCAAGCAGGGGAGGAGGAAAACAAGCCCGCACAAAGCAGAGCGGTCAGCGTGGACACACCGGGCCTCCATGGGAACACGTGCCGCAGGAAGCCTTTCCTATCAAACATCTAGCCTTGAAACGGCATGGGCGGCCTTGCCTGGCTCCCTCTGTACTCTAAACACCGACAGTCCTGATGTCAAAGCTGTGCTTCTTGCCTTGGAAGAGCCCGGTCCATTTCCAGGGTATTTCAGCAGGAATCTTTTCACTGGCTTCAGGGAGGACTGGGGTGAGGAGAAAAGCAGAGATGTGGCGCTGCTACGGGGGAAGCAAGTTCCCTGCTACAAATCCGTTCTGGAAATGGAGATAAAGGAAAAAATCCAGAATGGAACAAACTAACATCTGTAGCTACCTGGCTCTAAAATTTTATCCTTCTATTATCTGTTTGTGTAACGGTAACTATCAGTGCCCCCGCCAAGGTCAAGGTCTCCCCGTACAAGACACTAAATAGGCATAACAAGAAGCAGTTCCTGCCCTGAGAACTCGACTAAAGAAAAGAGTAAGGACACAGGGAAGAGAAGCAGGGATGTGACACGACTTGACTTATGGTCACAGGGGCCAGAGGAAGAGCTGGGATGCCAGCACAGGTCTGCCCACCTCCCTTCTCCCTCTCCCAGCAATAAAACCAGCCTGACACTCCTCCACCGCTCCGTGCGGCTGCAAAGTTAATTAGTTAGGTCTGAGAATTAGTTAATTTCCAGGAACGGTTCTTCCATTACAAGCACCACGCAGCAGGCATTTTACATCCACAGCTACAAGAGCAGCCTCTAAGCCCACAGCCCTTTGTCGAGAGCAAAAATAGCAAACAGTCGCAGTAAATGGGAAGAGAGTCAGGAACAGAGCAAGGGCAGGGAAAGATGGCTCTGCGAAAGAATGGATGCTTAAAAAATGCCCAATTATCTCCAGAGCCTGCATATACTGCACTTGTTTTGGCACAGCAAGATGATAAGAGGGTGGCTCAGGGCTACACAAAGACAGCTCTAGCAGTTGTTTGGATTCAAGCACCTTAGAGTCATTCCCCAGTAATTAGGAGCCCATCCTACCCCACAAGTCACATCATCCCGTGTTACTTGAGCTGAAGAAGGCCCTCGTTGCTTCCATTCCAGCAGGGCTCAGAGGCCCAGCAGAGCAGCCCTGTGTTTGCACCTGCTGGGGGGCTGCTGCTGCCCTGAGCTTGGGGACCTTGGGCCTTGGACATGCAGGTGTCCTGCCAGCCAAGAGCCAGGGCACTGAAAACATCAGGCTGCTTCGGGCAGTGAGGGCCTTCATCTCCTCACCTCAGCTGCTCAGCCTTCCACCTGAGTGCTCGAAACAGCTGCAGGGAGACGACACAAACACCACCCACGGGCTGCCTGGAGTCCTCAGGATAAACACCAGGCTGGCACAGCCAGATAAAGAAAGAAATCCAAACACGTCCAAGGTCCCTGCTCCCATACGCCTGGGAAGATGCTGAAAACAATTTCCCCACACGATTCTCCTTTTAACGCTGCTAGCTGTTTTGGCTGGAAAACGTAACTTGGGAAGAATCTGGGGACATCTTGCTGAACAGAGAGGAGAGCAGCAAAACATCAGAGGATAGAAATCACTTCCCTTGTCACGCAGCCAACACCCAGGAAGACCAGCCTACTGCTGCTCCGGAGGAGGGCTTGGACGGAGAGGAGAGTTTGCATGCTACGCCACAGGCAGCGGGTTGCTTCGCTAAGGGGATCAAACGCATCATTTACAGCCCTGATTAACAAAGCCAATCTTTCGGTTTCATTGGTCAGGCAGGGGAAATCTCCCAAGTACTCGCACTGCTAAAATAAGATCTTGTTCGCTGGAGATTATGCAGAGCCTTCTCTTTCCAGGCATATTTTGTTAGCAAGGGATTAACTAGGAATGTTGACATTTAAGTTGTTGTCACTGAGCGTTTGAGGCTAAGCGCACATTAATTACAGGGCAGCACAGCTCCCAGCCTCAAAGCTGCTTTTTATGAGGAGGGCGCAGGGCTGCGCATCCCCGTGCGGGAGGGGGGACGGACCTACCGGGCACTCCAACAGGGATTTCAGGGGGGCAGAGCCGAGTCCCGTGCTGCAGAGGCAGCCTCGGTTAACACCATATTTAGCTGAACAGGGCAGCTTACACTGATCACGGCCACTGTCTTTTTAGCTGCTCTGGCAGGCAGCAACTGTTCATGTTTGAGGAATTGGGCGTTATTAGAGGTGCTTTGATTGAAGAACCATATTTGTTTCCAAAAGAAAGGGAAAGGGGGGTGAGGGGAAAGGGGGAAAGGAGGCTGATACCACTTCAGTGACTTGGTATGTCGCCGTGGTGCTCAGATGATGGGTAACATTCAGGGCGTGCTCTCTGCTCCTCCTGAGAGGTCCTCCCGTCAGTAGCAGGGCTGGGCATCTGAGATAACTCTGAATTCAATCAGCTCAGAATATCAGTACAACCATCCATCACGTCTCATTCACGTTCTCCTTTAAATCTCATCACAATCCAGAAAGGCAGAGGCAGAAATCCCCAGTTTTGTTATCGCCCTGGCGTCTCCAGCACGACCGCGTTCAAAAACACCACAAGAGAAATGGTGCCTCGGCGCACGGACATATGGCAGGAACAGAAAGAGCTGCTCCGGTGCAATTGTTCAGCTCCATTTCATGGAGAGAGCTGCACAGAGGGAGGGCTGCGTGGCGGGGAGAGAAACAGAGAAACACGCCGGGCTACATGGATCTGACAGGGGGAGTGGGGAGGGCAGCGAGCGGGGGGCGCAGGCGAAAGGCGAGCCTCGGGGGCACCCGGGGAGGAGGGGATGCAACAACGTCCCCCCTCCGAAAAGCAAAATGAAGAAATTAGGAAGGGAAAAAAGCCAGGCGCCCTCCTCCAGCCCCTGGTCACCCCCAGCCGTGGGCACAAGCCCCGGGCCGGGCACCCCCGGGCTGAGAGCGGGGCCGAGCCGCGCCTGCCCCCTGGCGGCCCCGGCCCTGCTGTGGGGCGCCCCGCCGGGAGGACGGGACCCGGAGGAGAGGGACATGGAAAGGGAGCTCTGCTGGAGGAGGAGAGGTGCCACAGCCCTGGCCCCGGGCAGGCAGCAATGCGGCACCGCCACCGGAGAGCGAAGAAGGGGTGCCCGTGTAAGGCAGACATGGGGTTGTGGACATCACCCGCACCACAACTCCGCTCTCGGCGGGGGTAAGACGAGGACAACCCATGGGAGCATCCCCTGGGATAAGGGACCAGGGCACTGCGATGGGAAAGGCCACAAGAACCAAAGGTCTGGCTCTTACCACAGCGGAGAGGGGCATCTTCCCTCACAGGGAGGAGGAGAGGTGGCCACGGCACCCTGAACCATCAGGCAAGCAGTGCGAGCTTCACACCATTTTTTTTTTCCTGAAACCTGAAGGTAGGAGAAACTAGATCAAAGAGAAGAGAAGCAAAACCATGGCTAACAGTTATATTCCACCATCACCCCCCAACTCAGCAGGTTTATAGCACATTAGCGTAAGACATAGTATCCCTGTGATAAAGCAGGAAGATTAGTTTGGGCAAAGCCAGCCCCCAAAATGATCTCCTGTCCACGAGGGACTTCCTCACTCCTCCTCCAGGCAACGCGAGCAATTTGAGAGGCAGGTCCATCCCCACAGGGCAAAAAATCACCCTGGGCCCAGGGCTGGGAGTGCTCATGCCAAACCCAGGCGCAGAAGCTCACTGCATCCCAGGGCCTTCCCGCCTGGGTGCAAAGCAGAGAAAGGGCGGCGTGTTCACAGCGGGAGGGTGCAAATTGCCCTTCTGGGAGAGCTGCTCTGCTGATTTCCCTGTGGCTCTGGGGTGGGAGGAAAGACCTCCAGCTGGGGAAGCAGCCAGGAAGGCGAGTATCTGCAATTTCCTAGGGGGAAAGGATTCGGAGTTGAACTGTCTGAGCCTATTAACTGATGCTGGTTCCTGTGGATAGAGACTGGCGCGCTGGTTTGCTGCAAATCGTCTGCTCCCATCCCTAATGTCGCCTTCAGACGCCCGAGCCCAGCCACATGAAACTCCCTTCCTGCTACACTCTACGGCGTCTCTCTCTCACTGGCAATTTTATTTTCATAAAGGGAGACCTGAAGGGCGGTTCGCAGCAAATGGAGAGAGCTGTGTCCATTTGCATGGTTGCATAATCATGTTATACATGGATCTTTCAAACACAGGAGAGCAGAGAGAGAGAGAGAGAGAGAAAAAAAATCGGAGCGTCGCGAGCAGGAGCTAAAAGCCAGATTTCTCGATGAGATCAAGGAATAGATGTAAAGTCAGTCAGATGGAGAAATGCCTGAATAGCTCTTCCAAACAGCTCGGAACATAAACAAAGCAAGATGTTTCTGGGGGTTGGGCTAGGTTTTGTATAAACTCTATTTCCTCTTCCATCATTGAAACCGGATGAGAAGAACAGCCTGTAGCTTGCATCTTTTGCCTCTCCGCCGAGGGCTTACACAGGGCTCATTTTCCAGGGCTGTCAGAGCAGGACCTCTCACAAACACCATATTTACTACGCAGAGAAGGAAAAATCACTCGCATCCACGCTGCTGAATGTGAAACTGAAGCTGAGAATCACCGAGAAGCAGCATTATGCATTCTGGATTACTAAATCATGATTTTACCAGCATTGGAAACTCTCCCTTTCGGATTTACCAGTGACCTTCGATTAGCCCAAGCCTCAGCACAGGGTCACCAGAAACACAGCCCTCAGACAGAAAGCATCACTCGAAACGTAAATGTGATTAAACAGAGATGGCAAATTTTCACAGAAATTAAGTATTCTCTCCGAAACAAGGGAAACTGAAAACAGCAAGTGTACTATGTCCTTTCTAAGGATAAGAAATTGGCTTTGAAACACCCATCTCCCTCCCTGTTGCCCTAAAATTGCACCTCCCCCAGTAACACCGGAATGAATAACAGGGTAACAGAAGGGTAGGAACACTTCCACAAACATTTTATGGTCCACTTTGTAACTCAAGCACTTCTGCAGAAATTTTTAAAAATCTAGGACATTTACACATCCAAACTGTTTGAAATGTTTAAACATCTGAAGGATTTCTCAGCTGCTTCCTCAAGTGTGAAGTCAAACATAGCCTATCCTGCGGAAGAGGGAGAGTGGGAGGACATGTTTTTTACATGTTGTACCTCCTCGCCTCCTTTGCAGTCTGATTTCTTGCTCAGGGAGTAGGTAATAAATACAGCATTCAAAGGAGCTGTATCCTCAGCCCGAGAGGACGAGGGAACAACAGGTGCCCAATCTGAACGAACCATCTTACCCCTAGGTGCAGAGCTGTCATCGCCAACCCCGAACCCGTTACGCAGAATAAAAGGCTAACGGGAGAGGCACGAGAGCGCCTTCCCTCCCCAAACAACCTGCAGCATATGGCAGCAAGAGCCTGCAGGATTTCCAGTGGCACAAAGCACGACTGCAAGGGGCTGCCTTCCCTTTTACACTTGGGCCTTTTTGCAGCATTCTGGAAGTGTGAAGAGGCAACAGGCAAAATGCAAACCTGGCCCGCTGTACTCACACTAAATTCCTCGACATGTGGCGCCTCATGCGAGTGGGATAGCTGTCAGACGTTGCCTCTGAGGACACGTTCCTCAGTGAGCTCACGCTGCTCAGAAAATCCCGGATGTCTCTCCCAAGCCAGGCAGCTCCCAGTTGCTTCTCTCTGCACCACAGTTGCCTGCTGCAACTGCACCGGGAAAATGTGGGCATTTATCTGTAGCTCCGCGCTCAATGTAGACACAACTTAGCTAAACGCATCTCTTCACACTCTCACCACAACTGCACACTCCCAAGAGAAACACTTAAACCTCTCAAAGATTGCAAACAGCCCCTAGAGAGGGACCGGGAAGTAAGCGGAGAGGGATATGTCCACAGCGCACACTGCGTGGAGGGGAGGGATACCTTGAGTTACCTGTAAACAAAGATGTTCATGTTCTGGAAGCAGGCTAGCAGGCACAAACGCAGCAAGACAGCTGCAAGCTACTTCGCATAAAACTTAATTCATTTGACTCTGAGAAGAATGGTTCTTACAGATTTTGCAGGAAGCAATATATTGCAGAAACATTGCTTAAGATGCGAGGGACCAACTTACCTGGAACACAAAGATGAACAGGACATTTGCACCAAATTTCCTACTAGTTTTCTGGTTGGGATGTTGGGGCAAGAATGTGATGGAATTTTTTAGTGCCAGAATCTTCCTCTATGGCCTGTACTGTACCACATACACCCTGTATGCTGAAACAGGGATCAGGTACTAAGCATAGGTAAGGTCTGAGCACATGAGGAGAGTACATACCAAGGAATTCACCACACCAACCAGCCACAGGAATTGTTTCCACTGCAAACTAGCCATCCTGTTGTTCGTGATGCATAAGTAGCATAAACACCAGCAGAGAGCTACAAAATCAGCATAAGCCTTGACAGCCAGCAGGGCAGACTCCATGCCAGGATAACTCGGTGAGACAGAGTTGCATGATGCATCCAGCGGAGGAAATGGTTTTCCTGTTTCGAAAAAGTTCACCAGTGCAGATGGAACAGAGGTAGACAAATAGCAAACATCTACGAGACAAACTGCCAGGGGAATAACGCTTGGTGTAGTGGATCAGCTCTAAAACAGAGCACCTTCAGTCATCTTTCAGTGACACTGATGAGGAAAACACCAAGAGGAGTAACATGGAAGGGCAGGTGGCATGAAAAGCCTAGGAAAGTGAATACCATTGTCAAGATCTGAATTCCCATTTATGCTATAATTATTTGTTTAATCTACTGGCAAAAAGGACAAGAAAAAACAATCAGTTTGCAGACACTGGGAACACCCTGTGGAAAACAAAAAAAGCACTTCTCAAAAGAAGTTTCCAAACTATGGGCCAGATCTCGTTCAAAGTGACATTTAATCAGAAGAAATAAATGGAACTACTCAGATTTAGTAAGGAAGGGATCCTATTGTTCTGATGTTATTTTGTTTCACTGATGTTATGAGAAATTGGCTCCCTCGGGTTTGGATTTTTAAAGACTGGCACAGGGTAGATATGACAAATAAAGAAAGCCAGTAGGACTATAAATGGAATAGAACTGTAGTTTCCACACTTAGTTATGCATGTATCTTACATTCTTACATACCAGAACAAAAAAAAAAAAGGAAAGGGGGGGAGAAAGCTGTGTTAACAAGGAGTTAGGGCTGAGAGTATGTTAGTAAATCTAGGGTAAGACACATCCCAGAGCACTGTAAACCCTCAGAGCTTAGCATTAAGTTGAAAAAAAAATCTGAAATACAACAGCTCTGGAAACGTACAGCTAAGGGCACCTAGAAGAATGTAATTTTGTTCTACCATGTAACTCGTGACCAAGCATGTGATTACGGTTTACGTTTAAGGCAAGGATTCTACCCTCTCCTGCCAGTGCCCACGGTAGTTCCCCAAGGCAGTGGGAATCCACCTCTGCAATTTCAGATACCTCCATCTTTGGATGCCTCTTCAGTTTAACCTTGAGCCTGGATTGCAAAATTTCCATTCCTAGCACATAAATTAGTCACTTCCATCCATCCACAACATTTTTCTATCAAGTCTGCATTTCCATCTGTATCAATGTTTTCCAAATTTCTTCCCTTACTTCACCATTTGAATATTCCAAAGACGTACGCTTCACAAGAGACAAGCTCTACCATGTTAAAGATCTCACGCTCACCAACCTGTCTCAATAAATACCCACATGAGTATTTATTTTACTTAACCTTAAACCAAAGCAGCTCAGCTTTGTTGTGTAGACGGTCCCTATATTTTCTTGTTTTTGTGAATTTGTATACAGATAAACAACATTCAGGATCTGACATTTCACTTTGATTGCAAGTTGCTGTAATTAAGAACCAAAGCTTTATGAATTTTAATCATCAGCTGTAAGTGGTACATTATCTCTAGTTCACAATGAAAGCAATCAAGTGGACAAGATATTTTTAGAGACATTACTGTGGTAATATTACATTAAGTAGCGGTTAGTACACTATTTTCACACCCAGTGATTTCACACATTAATGCGGCTATAGATCAGCGTTAATGACAACAGAAAGTTATTTTTCAAGTAGTATGAGAAGGCTGGTTAAAAGAGCTACTGGGGATTTACACTTCAGCAGCAGGAGGGGCACCTCAGCGGGGCTGCAGATGAAGACACTCCAGCAGCAGGGTTTGCTTCCACTTCTCCTGGAGACAGAGGCAAAAGCCCCAATTGTCCTGAACGGATGTGGGTTAACAACAGGGGCAGCGTTTTCTTCCTGCTTCTGAAGAGCAAAAGCAAGACAGGAGAGGAGTGGAAAGCAAAGTACCCTGATGCTGGCACTTAACCCCAGAGCTGGTGAGAAATCATATACCACATCTCGCCCAAGGCTGCCTCTTAAGCAACACAATACTCCTCCGTTCAAGGAGGGTGCAGTGAAGAGCAAATTAGAAACACCCTAAGGCTTGAAGAAAAAAGGCAGGGAGTCTGGCACATTTTAAAGTTTCAGTGCATGCTACTCCACATGGATATGATACCACTCTCTAGATAAACCTGTAAATATACAGGCCTCGCCTGTCAAGGCAGGAGGGACTAAGGGACGAGGCCCATGGTCCCCGAAGGAGCACATTTACGATAGCGCCTTGCTGAAGGACACAGCTCATCTGAAAACTGTTTGCCTGAAACTAGTACTAATGAGAAACACTGTTCTCGGGAGACTTTCTTCCTTCTTCCTGGAGTCTCAGATCTGGGATGACAGAAGCAGCTCCAGAAGCCTCACCCCAGACCTGCAGGCCATTTTGTTTTACCACAGAGGTCCTGCGAGGATGGCAGTGCTGGGTTGCAGAGAGCTCAGGAGCTAACTCCAGCAGAGAGTATGCCATGTTGTCTGGGTGCCACGGGGCCAGACAACCTGCCACAGCATCTTGGATTCTGTTGCAAAAGCCCTTGTGACCAACCAGTTAATCTCCACAAGCCGTGGCACTTGAGACTGACACCACCCCGGTCAGAACTTGCTGATACCAGCACCGTGACAGAACCTTGCAGTTCAAACCACCTGGTTACACGTGCCCGCTGCTGACCACAGGTCACTCGGTGACTTTATATGGGATCCAGATGCAGTAACATAGTGCCATCTTCTGCCTCTCTCCCTCACACAGCATCTATTACAACCAAATAACTGGCCAGCCTTCAAAATCAGTCCAAAAATTATTGGTCATTGGTGTAGAAAGACTGGACCACCAATGCTTCGGGATATAGAGGAGCATTACAGAAACACTGATTACACTTCATGTATGCAAAAAAAAAAAAGCATCACTTACATTGTTTGCCTTACCTTTGCTATCCTTGTACATGCTATTTGTTCTATAGCAACTCAAGCAGCTCTGTCACAAAACAATCTGAAGTCTGAGCACGACCAGAGCTCCAGATCATGTACTGGAAGAGGAATCCTATGCTTGAGCAATAGGTAATGTTCTCTGACCTACTCATATGCTACAGAGTTATTTTTTTTTTCCTCAGGACCCTATAGATGCCTTCAGAAAGCAGCATTTAACTATGTAACAGGGGCCTATAGGACATGTTATATTGCCAAACATCTCTGCAGTATGTACAAAGATTCTACAACTTAGAAAAAAGGACGTTGAATAGGAAAAGGTCTACCTGAGAAGCTGAGAAAAATACATGCTATTAATATAACTCTACAGAAAGATCTAATATGCTGTTTGCTCATTGTCTAGCTGTTGAGACTCCGCCAGCTTATTTCCATGTGGAGAAGAAAATCAGTATCAGCAAAGTGTTTCTTGACACAGTCTTCAGTTTAAGTCCTGTTTCACTACACACTGTGGGAACACAGACAGGCGGTTTCCCAGTACAGACATCTGAGTCTGCCTTTGGAGCAAGCCCTCTTTTCTCTGCCAAGACCACGCTCCCAACCTTTTCCCTCTGCCCTTGCTGGCCGCAGCTCACCGGCTCCCTGTCCACTGTTCTTCAAACAGATCATTTGAAACAAATGGCTTACCTTGTGCTCAGGCCCGTGGCTTGGGGAGTCTGCTTCATCTGTATCCTCTCCCAGTACAGGAAAGAAAATGCAATTGCTCCTTCATTAGGTCAGAGTAGAGATGATTTACATTTCCATCTATGCCTGTAATTAAAAAGAGATAATGATGATAATAGGAAAACATTAACAATAATAGCATAGACAGGATAAAGTCCATATCTGAGCGAGAGCATTCTTAATGATGTATCTAGACCTGTACACATAGGTCTACACTTAGAGCACACGGGGCTTTCTTTACCACTTGCCTTTGGCTTTCCAGAGTCAGTTGTGCGTAAAATGCTAATTTGTTGTCAGCTGGCACATGTAGAGGTGCCTCTGCTAAGTGACAGGGACACGGGGAACAGACACCTTCCTCTCATTCACTTACATCAAAACAAATTCTTCCTCTGTACCTTGTATAAATTGGGAATCAAGTCAGTGCCCTGCTTCTAATAGTGCCACGCGTGGATGCATCAGAAGAACATGTAAGAATTTTCCCAAGAATCACAAAACCATTGAGGTGGGAAGTGACCACTCCAAATTGTGTAGTCCAACCCTGCCCAAAGAAGTGTCAACTTAAAGCAGGTCTCACAGGGCTGTACCCAGACAGATTTTGAATTTTTGTGGATGGAGGCTCCATCCCTGTTCCAGTGTTCAACACACACAGTATAAAAAGTGTTTCCTTATGTTTGGATGGAGTCTCCTGTTGCCTTTCACCCTTTCACTGCATGCCACATGGAAGTGTCTGCCTGTCTTTACTCCCTTCATGAGGTATTTACACGCATTCATGAGATCCCCAAGCCTCCTTTTCTCCAGGCCACACAGTTCCAGCTCTCTCAGCCTTTCCTTGTATAAGCACTTCAACTTCTTAACCATCTTTGTGGCCCTTTGGTGGACTCTTTCCAGTACACTCATGTCTGCCTTGTACTGCAGAGCCCAGAGCTAGACACACCACTCCAGATGTCTCAACAGCACTGACTGGATAGGAAAAATCACCTCCTTTGATCTGCTGGTGATGCTCTTCCTAACGCAGCCCAGGAGCTGTTGGCCTTCTTTGCTGCCAGAAAAATAGGCACTAGGTGATCTTCAAGGTCCCTTCCAACCCAAATCATTCTATGGGTGTGTGATGCCAGCTCACGTTTAACACGGTGTCCAAAAAGACCTTCAGATCCTTCTCTGCTAAGCTGTTTTCCAGCCTCCTGGCACCCTACCCATACTAGTGGCTCAGGGTTATTCCTGCCCAGGGACAGAGCTTGGTGTTTCAAGCTTTGTTGAACTTCACTCCTGTTAATTCCTGTTGGCCTGTTTTCCAGCCAGCTGTAGTTCTTTGAATGGCAGCACAACCATTTGAATAATCTGCCTTCTGCAGACAGCTCTTCCTGATACCGAAGAGTCAGAGGCTGGCTTAAATCTTGAAGGTACAAGGCATCATTACCTTGAAAACTTCAAGTACTCCTCTTGGCCATTTGACGGTCTAAGCAGCTTTAGAAGTATGTCTGAGAAGCGCTTAGCTACAAGATCACCATACCATCAGTATGAGATCACTGCACGACTCCAGAGGAAAAAGGAATAATCATGAGAGGTTTGTTGTTTTTTTTTTTGAAACAAAACCTTTACAGAATTGCCAAGCTTTCTGTAGAGTTCCAAAAGGCAGGAATTAACAGGGTTTTTTCAACAACCTACCAAGACTATTTTTGTAAAACTCCAGCTTCAAGGCCAGAAGGTGTCTTTGCTTGGTCGTTTTCTTTCCAGCAGGGTGACAAAAATAAAGAATTTTCTTGAGCAAGTCATCTTCCTCCCAATGGTTATGGATTTTACAGCTAGAACGCTGATCTTCTACAATCTAGGAGCATGTTTTGCTGTTAGGACTACTCTATGCTTCCCCAAGTCTTTGGATACTTTTCTTCATAACAAACTTTAAACTTGGAACATTTCAAACTCTGAAAGCAAATTGTTCTTGATCAAGTTAGTTGGGGAAGGGGAAAATTTCATAACCAACTGGTAGTTAATGCTAGCTCTCTATCAGGCTGGAGAGGTGCAACAAGCTAGATTTTTGTAGAGAGCTCTCCCAGAATTTATATTATTGAATTTTTTCATTAACGACAAGAATGAAGGAACAGAGACTGAGCTTATTAACCTTTTAGATGGCACCTTGCTGGGAGGGGCTGCAAATATGCTGGAAAACGGAATTAGTATTCAAAACATCTTTGATTATCTGAGAAATTCTGGAAAAAAATGTTATTCAAAAAAAAAAAAAAAGACAAGCGAAATTCTACAGTTGCTTAGGAAAAGTCAGCTATTCAAATGTATTTGGGGTAGGACTAGCTACGCAGGAGCTATAATGCCAGCGCTGGTATACAGGATGTGCTTACTGTGTAGCCTCTACTACCACCACAGGTCTTCAAGAACAGGGCAAATGTTGGTCAGGAATGACAGATACAGCTAACCATGCTATTGGAGAGCAGGATGGACAAGAAGGCATCCCAGTGGATCCTTCAGCCCTATTTTCTGAGCTTTCAGTGACACTGTATTTGACGAGAAGTTTCACGGCTTGTTTGGAATGGTGGGCATCCAAACCATGTCCTACCATCACTGACAGACCATCTCCACATCCCTTGAAGCTGTGATGATAGGAGGTAAGAAGATAACCAACAACTATTGCTTTTGAAAGTCTCTTCCAGAATCTCTGATCATTAAAAGCCTCTCTCAAATTTTCCCCCTAAATATACTCAAGCTCAGTTTGTAACTTTCCTGTTTTAAGCCTTTTACTTTAATTAGCACTTTTCCCTCACGCTTCCAACTTCCCCAGTCTCAAAATACTTCAGCAACCAACAATGCCACCAGGCTCGGGATTCATCTTGTGGGAGGACAGAATGAGACGAGTGCTTTTATAGTCTTGTGGCTACCCTGCACAACACAGCTGCTCGCAGCACATCGTCCAAGGGCCTGGATTCCCAGCCCAAGGAGATCCCGCCTGGTCCTGTTACAAGATGCCGTCCCAGCTTCTGCAGAGGAGCCCAGGCCATCTGGCGAACTCTGTGCCAACTGCTTCACATCTCTTCTGGATGCGTATCTTTCTTGTTCCTCAGATTTTCGAGAGCTGGCCATTTCTACCCATTATAAACCGTAGGGTTTTCCTGACAGGTGAAGTACAACTATTATTTTTGTAGCACAGGCAGTGTAGGGGTACTCTGATGACATGCATTTAAAGTATAGCTTATTGCCCACTACAACCTGGTGATTAATCTACAGCAGAACAAAAATAATAACAAATAAAGCTCATGGTCTGCAAACAGCCTTAAAAGCTTCTGGGATCTCTGGTGTTTGATGACCTTCTAAAAATCCATATCCTTTCCCCGTCTCCCTTCCACATCTCACATTTTATTTTTCCACATGCAGATACAACTTTTTCTAAACCCACCTCCCTTTCTCTTGGTGGCAGCTCATCCAAGCTGGTCAAGTCCCTGAACTGCTCTCTAACCATCTGTTTTAAAAGAACATCATAAGATGTGATGCTCTGATTTTACAACCATTTGAATAGCGTAACGGGATGCAAAGCTGCAGTGGAAGACTTGATCTCTAGAAGAGAAATTCCTCTCTGATAACTGTTTAATCCCGTTAATGCAGTCCCATTGCATTAAGTCAGCCTAGAGTTTCCTCACAGCAAGTTGTTCTCAGAAAGCAGGTTGCTTTCCCCTCTACTCATGTAGACGTGGGTACTGAAGAACCCAGCTGGTTCACAGACAAAAAGGTGTGCCAGACCCAAAAGAAGCCTACCACAAGCAAAGGGCTCAGTGAGATGACGGATTTTTTTTAAATCCCAAAGAAATTCTGACTCCAATTTGCTTCTCCCTGACTTAAACCCAGCTTTGTATGAACCAGACAGAACGTTCTAGATGTCCAACTACAAGGGGCATCGCTGTGAACAGGAGATCCTACCCCTGGGAAGACACAGTAACACCTCGGAGACCTTCCTATCCTGTTAGATATAAAATAAGTTGTCCATCCTACTGCCATTTGAGACTCATCTCTTACAAAGTTTGAGGAAACTAAACTAATCACCATTAGAAAACAAGGGTCAGTTAGTGATAATTAAGTAGCACGGGGATCTATTAAAAAAACTTCGGAAATCAATGTTTACACTATGTAGTTACAAATTAGCTGCAATGGGCATTGTTAAGGAACCGTTTTTATAAGACAAACACTGAATGTGTGCACATTAGAAGAGTTCTCCCATGATTAGAAATCACAGCACAACTCATTTTATCCCAGCCCTAAATTAGAAACTTAATGCCTCATTTTATTAGCAGAAGGAAATTCTATTACATCCAAGCAACGTTAAGATAGAGAAATGCACTATTTTTTGCAGAGCTGCAAAAAAAAAAAAAAAAAAAAAAAGCAGTTGAAACAAAGCTAGTCAATTACAGTTCAATGCTTCAATGATTTAACAACGTGAATGAATTAACATCTCCAGAGTCACAACCATCTAGGAATTCTCCAGCGACAACGGTTTGCAGGAAGGAAAGGAGTGGGAGCGACAAGTGCTGGGGCCTGAGGAGGAAGGGCAGCCCTCTGAACACACCGCCCTGAGCAGGAACACGCCGCTTGCTGTCGGTGAGCCAGCAGGCAAGAGGTCCCACAGTCCACGCTGTTAAGGATTTACTCGGAGCCAGAACCCTGAAGAGCTTCGCATTAATCACTGTCTGATCTCGAGCTATCAGTGCTGGTCTGCACAATGGCACCTCCTGGGAGAGCTTCTGAATATTGCAGCTCCCTGGGCTCGAACTCGCATTCAGCTGCGCTCACCTAATGGGCAATGCCAAGTACATACAAGCTGCCTACTCCCTCAAACAGCCCTGTCCCAGATGTCCAGAGCCACCTCCTGCGTCCTCTGGAAATCCCACAGCACGGCCAGTTAGCAGAAAGCCCACTGTTTCAAGTTGTTTGCCTCTCAGGACTACAGCCACCCTACCCTGATGCATTTATCACCCGAGACCACCACCATGAAAGGCAGCAATTTACACCCTCCCACTGCCCTCTGGGGTTTGGGAAATGAGAATCTATTTCTCCACAGCACACGCCGTCTGCAACAACCTCCTCACATGAGCACGAGGCCTCCACAGAGCACACCTTGTCTGTAATTGCTGCCTCTCGCTGTCACACAAACCATCCGTGAAACACCGGCAGTCCCAAGCTACAAAACCCCATGAAGTTTTTCGCTCGACTTTCTGTTTACTCATCTCAGCAAACCCACACAGATGAGATCAGTTTCTGCTAACACAGGCGTGACAACCCATTGCAACTGAGTAGCGATGGGAGTGCAACAGATAGATGGACACTGCCCCCTTTCTGGTGTTTTTTTTTTTTTTTTTTTTTTTTTTTGTTGTTGTTGTTGTTGTTGTTTTGTTTTGTTTTTTTTTTTGACATGGTTTTCGACCAGCATGGTATGTAAAGGCACTGGGACCAGCTGCCATAAACCTCAGCTTGTACTGAACTGTGGTCCACTGATACATATACATATTTAATTTAATTGCACACCCACACATCTATAAAATCCACTGTTAGCAGATACAAGAGTCCTGCTCCCTTATAGTGCCTTCCAAGAAAGGCTTCCCAGCGATATGAAAACGGCTGGGGAGGACTTTCACATCGAGCTGACATGAGACAATTCACCTTCCTTCTGGAGGATGAGAGTCTTCCACCAGCATACGCTCCTCCATCCACCCTCACCTGTATTTCTGACCACGGAGGGAGGCAGAGATGGCTCGCGTTGCCTTCAGGCTCTAAATGGCTTTCTGTGCCTTTAAACTATTTTCCTGCAGCGGGATCAGTTTTCTTCATGCCTCAAAGAAGTGGTATCTAAATCGTTTTAAACTGAAACAGGGACAGAATAAGCTGTGCAAATCATTTTCTAGCAGAACCTTAATTACATCCTGCAGTGTCTCGTCCTCAGCAAACCACTGGCAATAAAAGTCTGCATTTCATTTGAGAACCGACAGGGCTGGGTTTTTTTGTTTTGTTTTCCCCAATTGACATATACATAATCTAGCCTGGGACTTTGTTCCACAGCATTTTTGTCAAAGGCACTAGAGAGTACGCCTGCAACTACTAAATCTTTCTCAGGTTCGCATTCAATTTGCAAGTTATACAACTCTAGCTAAAGAAAGAGACGTTCTGTTTGCAGGAAGGTGTTTGCCAGATCCCCACTGGCAATGGCAAAAAGTGATTTATGATCAGCTTTAGTTAACATGGCCTCTCAAACAGATCTTAAAAAGTCTTTACAGCCATGGCCTAACGCCAAGGCCTTTTCTATAGGAATATAGTCGATTTTAGTTTGTGTCGGTGCCATGCAATGCAAAGGCAAATGGGTTCAATATTGAATGCATCCTTTTGATGAGGGGAAGGACCCGATACCTTCTGAATCTACCACATCTCCCCCCATGCCCTGCCATTACACACCCGTACCTTTTCCAGTCTGCTGTTCATTCAGGGATGATTTAATCCCTCATCCATCCCTTGAGCAAAATAAATAATAATAATAAAGTCCTAAATTCTTTCTACTCAAAGTAAGGTGGATTTCCTTGTTACCTTTTTAGGGGTACAAATAAAAAGGCTCCAATATATGCCTGACCCCACATTTATAAGTGCACTTACACATACAGTTCGCACTAACCAGGTGTCTCCCTTCCTTTTGGGGGCTGCTGTAATCTGTTGCCATTGTGAGAAATTCTTTATAATACTGTCATCACTGTCACAGGCACCCCCTGGCACATCCAAATTCAAGGGGTGAAACCACTGCAGCTCTTGCATCTTCTCTCAAGCAAGAGATGTAGCTGGTTTATTGCTCCCAGCGCATACACAAGCCCTTAGATTGACCCCAGGCTTGAGCTGCTGATGCCTCGCTTTTTCTTGGATCCTCCATCATTTCCATTCCTAAAGCCTGGCCTCTCTTCACAGGCCCTTGGGCTAGCTGAGGGCTGAGTTAATGACTCTCTTTGCTGGCAGATTTAGACAGGGCTTCACCAAGACTGAACTCTGGGTTCTCCTGCGCTTGTTTTGCCCCATCCAGCTCAGTAGCTCTGCAGCCCCTGCAGAACTTCTGAATCCTAGTTTAAGAGCCCAGCCTTTACTGGGTCTCACTCCGGTACTACATTTCTCATGCAGTATGCTCCAGTTGCTCTAAAGCTTCCATAATTAGCCTCCTTCGCTTAAAATAATTGAATATTCAGTAGCAAACATCCCCAAGCCAGGTACTGCAGATGTGACCAGATTTCCTGAACCCTACCAGCCACAGGGTGGAGTGTTACAGGACACAGCTCAGAGCCAAGGGGAAAATAAGCTTCACGAGCAGCTCTCCAACAGGAAGCAGTCTTAACTCTCTAGAAGCCATGTGGCTTCTTATGGGAACGGCTGAGCTCAGCCCCAGAGGCCCCAGTAATGCCAATCACAAATTCTGCACCTCAGCAGCCTGAAGAGCTTAATCCCTCCCTCCACTGAGCCCACATAACATTTGTGCCTGACTAGCCCCACTGATGGTCATGGGTAAAAGCTATAGGAAGAACCATACCTTAGCTACTTCACATCTGCTGGAAGCTTCATTTATAACACCTGGAGATTTTCCCTTTAACTAGCACCACCTTTACAATCTGCACATAAACCTCCTTTAGTTCTCCATACTTCTGGAGACCTTCAATGCAGGTAGGATGGCCAGCCTTCACTCATCATCATCCTGCTCTGAGCCCTTGCACTAAACAAAACTTGCTCACAGCAAATTAGTGAGTATGGCACAGCACAAACTAGTGCGTAGCACAGCCAGGTCCAGGCAGCTACAGAAAGTCTTGTACAGGTACCCAGCCCAGATGCTGGGGCTCAAAGATCCTCTTAGAGCAAACCACCTTGACGACACAGGAGGAGAGGGGAAGGTAGATTCAAAAGCTCACACTCTCAGAGTCAGAAGAGGTGGTAGTGATGGAATTTGTCTCAACTAATGTGCTTTGGAAGCAGGTAATGCTCTGCCACCTCAAAAGCACTTTGACAGCAAGTGGAATAGGACTGATAAAAAAAAAATCGTTTTTCAAGGAGTTCAGAAAACCTAGGACTTCCACTTAGCACAAAATGATGAATTAAGAGAGAAAATCCTCCACCAACAGCCCTGCACACACAGGGAGTAGCAAGTAGAAAAGCCAGACTATAGCTTTGAGAGAAACTCAAGATGAAGAAAGAGTGCTTTCCTGAGCTCAGTCTTATAGCCAGCTTAGAGAACCAAACTCTTTCCCAAGCACCCTTCTTCTAACCTATGTTGAATATGTAAAGCAAGGACACCAGACTTACAGCCAAGTGATTTTCCACTCCAGGCACATGGAACACGATGAAAGTAAATTTGTGGGTGTTTGTGCTTGATTTGGCAGGGAAAAAAAATGAGGGAGGGACTGTGATTGAGGGAAGGTATCAAAGATCAGAGCCAGATGCTCCTTCACAGAGCTCTGGATTTGCAGGAAATTAAGAAGGTAGAGAAGGTGAGGCAAAAGGTGTGTTTGAAGTGAGAGTCAAGGGGTTCTGAAGCCTACAACCATCCAACGCGCTTGGGGGAAACTGCAGCACATGCCAAAACCACACCACAGTAGCCTGGGGTGCTTTCATTATACAAAGCCTGGGAGAGCAGAGACTGTAAATGTAGCTTCAAAAGGAGCTTCATCTTAAAGTCTTAGCTCTCAGGGCCTATTAAACATTTATGCTGACTACCACTCCTACTCTTTGCCTCAGAGAAAGCACCCGAAATAACCTTTGCTACAGAGCAAACTACAACAGTCCTACTGGCTGTGTAACAGACTAGCAGGGAGCTGTGAGAAACAACCAGAAAAAGTGTTGGAACAGCACGCTGATGTCTCCATCAGTGAGCCGGGGAAGAAGCAGGAAATTCTGGTCTGGAACTTGAGGGAGACAGAAAATGATGCTAGAAATAACGGCTGGATTAGTTTTTGTAGAAATGGCTAAGAGTGAGAAAGACCATCAGAGGCAAATACACGTATTTTGGCAATTTTTATATCGTGTTACTTACTGAAGGTTCATACTTTTGGGCAAGTCTTAAGGCTAGCCTCCAGTTTGGGATCTACAACTCCTGTAGCTGTAGAAGGGCCAGTAGAGGGAAAAAGTAAGTCCTGTGCAGAAAGGAAAACAGAGGGACCCTAGCAGAAAACAAAGAAATAATTTCCTCTTTTGATCAAAAACTCTTTGGCTATGCAACACAAGTTTGGGATGAGATAGCCAGAAATACTCAAGTTTTTCACTCTACGAAGCTATTACTACCGATAGCAGATAATACAACATGCACTTACTCCCTTATACTTCACTCATACAATCACCCAGCTGGAGCAACTCTTGGAGGACAACACCAGCTGTACACTCAGGGGTTGTGGTGACCCACAGGTGTCCATGCAGCTGTTCAGAAAGTCCCTCAAAGTCATTTACTTCAATGGATGCACATACAAGCCACTAGTCTTAGCCTGCAAATAGGAACCCCTGTCCTCTAGTCATGCAACTATCTGTTGATAATAGCATCTACTGGCCTTGCACAGATTTAGGCAATGCTTGGTGCCCATGTTTATCAGCTCTTGCAGATTCAGCAGAACTTCTAATCTCCAGAAATCATCAGTCCAGGGGGAACCTTCAATGTTCTTCCTCAGCACATGCTTTTTCTCTTGGGTCTGCTTTCTGGTAGCTACTTCTCCACCCAAACCTACAGTTACCTACATAACCATTTCAGTCTCACAAAAAAAAAAGCCTTCATTCCCAGTTGGTGGCTTGTGTGGCTAATCACTCAGCCTTCACATTATAGATATCAGCTTTATGTAAATGTAACTCCTTCCTCTTAATGAGGGGCCACAGCACCTCCTCCTGGCATCGAAGAACACCAAAATAAATCTGGACCAGGAAAGATGAAGGTTTAGCATTCACAGTTTGATACAGAGAGACAATGAAGATGGGACAGGCCTTCCCACATTCAACCTGGGAAGAAAGATCAATCAAATGGTCTGGATTCATGTTAGGATAGCGTCTGCTTAGCCCAAAGCACTATAACCTATATTAATTTGGCTGCTTATCAGCATGGTTATTATATCCAGCAGTGGATTAATGAGCCTGTCTCCTGAAGGCTGGATAAATACGACTGAGCTGACCGAAACATTAAGCAGGAGGTAGTTCTGAAGACTGCATTCTTAGAAACCATTCTGAATAGAGCGGGTCCTACATGGTACACTGATGGCACTCAGTCCTATTGTTTCCCTTTTTTCTTCTAGTCCACTTTCCCAAAGCTGCAGAAAAGTTTACACAAACCAATCTCAACTATTATTCCTACACAGTAACAACCATGTCTTAACTCTAAACAATCAAATTGAATAAAGCAGAGGCAACCGCATGGGCTTCTATTTTTCCTTCCTCTTGGGTACTTCCCTGCAGCTCTATTTGGCTTCCTACCGTGCGCAAAGGCAGCAACTGTTACTCTTTGGCCAGAACAAGCCTAGAGCTACTGATGAGTGTTAGTGAAGACAGCTGATAAAACCACCATCTCCAGACATCCTCTGTGGTAAAATCCACCTCCACTCTCTTCATCTGAGACTGCTTCCCCCTCCCCATCCACCCCTGAAGTTATAACAGGAGAAGGAGCCTCTTACTTACAGTCTGGATGAAGTGTTTGATGAATTCAGGTGTCCAGGGAAGTTCCAAAAACCCCTCAGGCTGGCTGAGGTCTGCTAGGTACGCACCAGCTGCATAACCCTCATGAGACTCCTGAGCTGTAAATGAGTAAAGCTAAGAGGTTCGGAGGAAGTATCATAAACACACACAGCTCTTCTCTAGGCATTGGTTATTTTTTCAGTAGATGGCCCTGTTTTACTCCAAGTAATGCAGTCAAAGTTCCTGCATTTGGGGAGAAACAGACACCGGGATGGCTGCCGTGCGATAGGCAGGTCTCATGCTGGGGAAACCAGGTTCCTGACAACACTCCCTGCCACATTGGCGCCCTTATTCCTGTGGGTTAAAGCTGCCACGACGTGACCCACGAGAGCCCACAGAGGGTCGCACACGCTGCAGGGCAGCCTCCAGTGCCAACCAGCAGCTCCACCACCAGTTTCAGGGGCAGCAGCCACCGCTCCCTGCAGGGCAGCAGGGGCAGATTGGGCCCAGGCACCTCAACGCAGCCACCCCATGGCTCAACACTGCCCCATGGCCACTGCAGGCAACCCGCTCCTGGGAGCACACGGCAGGGGGAGGCACGGAGGACCCTGCCCACCGGGTCCCGGCCACACGCAGCCCTCAGGGGCTCGGCGCGGTGGCTGTGCTGGGGGAGCAGCGCCGCCACGGAGCGCGGCCGGGCCGAGGCACGGCAAAAACTACAGCTCCCATGGCGCCCAACGACCGCCGCCATTTTGAGGGGGGGGCCAGCGGTGGCCGCGGCCGCCATTTGTAGCCGGGCCGTCTCCGCCCCCCCCCCCGGCGGCACGGCGGCGCCATGGGGCGGGCGGCGCTGCCCCTCTGGGCGCTGCTGGCCCTGGGGGCGCTGCGGGCACCGGCACCGGTACCGGGGGTGGCGGCGGGCGGCCCGGCAGGTGAGCGCGGCTGCAGGGGGGTCGGGCTGGGTGATGCTGGTCCGCTGCGCGGCACCCGCAGGTCGCCCCGGCGGTTTCACGAATGAGCTTTTGGCTTTTCCTTCCTGTGTGTTTCAGATGCCAACTGGAAGACGATAACTGACCGCATTAACAACGCCGTGGGAGCCTATAAGCCATGTGTAAAGGAGAATTGCAGCTGCCACCAGAGGTGAGACACTGCTTTGCTTGGTACCGGACAGGACTCTGGCCACGAGCGGGAACACTTCTGGCAGCACTGATGGATGAGAGTTAGCTGTAGAGTATTTGGGCTCTAAAGTATCATATCTGCAGCCATCGTAGATCACAGTGCTTGCCAGAAGGAGATGATTAATGGCATTGTGTGAAATAGGCCTCCGTAGCTCTAGTAGAGGGTGTGTCCAGCTGCAGATCGGTCACAGTCCTTGTTGTCCTCTGCGACTGAATGACATAAACTGTGTCAGCATCTCATACCTGAGCACACAGTAATCCCACACACAGCTGGTGGTATTTCTGTGTTAAAAATCCCCTTCTGCCTTCTCTCGCAGTGGGACACTGCTAACAAGTTTTTCTGATGGGCTTTTAAAAGTGGAAGAAATCAAGTACATGCAAAATATTTTAAAATAGGTAGGTTAAGAAGAATCATTACAGAAAGCACATTCATTTGGTCTGATGCTGTGTTGTACCTTGTGCGCTGCCTGTGCCTGGACAGGGCTTCCAGTGGGAGAAGGGAAGGGAGAACTGGAAGAGCCCTCTTTCTGGGGAGTTTAGTTCGCTGCTTGTCAGAACTGGAGTAGCAGTGCGTATTTAACTGCCTGACTTCTGCGTGACCTCAGATGGTCCAAGAGAAGCGCATTCAGGAAGTATTCCCCTGCTTTTAGGATTAGGCTTCCAAACGTAGAAGTGCAGATGTCCCATGTTCAGACTCCTGTTTAAAAAATAGATGTGCTCATTCATTTTGGAGGTGAGATTGAGCACCAGACTGGCTTTTAATATCAGATGAGTCATTTTGGGTCAACCATTGCTATACTGTTTGGAGGTTTTGATCTTCATTGCTCTTTATATATTTATGACAAGTCTCTTCTAGTTTAGTCTTCCAGTCTTTTTCCTCAGTTACAATTCAAATACAGCCTAAAGACATCTCCTAATCTTTAAACATACACTCCACTATCTCCTACCCGCCTTTGGGTATGACTTCCACACCTGCTTCAGAACATGATAATTGATAGTAACAGAAAGTTACAGTTGCTGTGATTCTCCAAACCTAGTTCTCATTACAGCAGCATTTCATTTAAGGGTTGTTTAAAGAGCAGTTTTATTCAGTAGTGACAGGCTTTACAAAAGAATCTGGAAAGATGATACAACATGTATCCACTGTGCACCTAAAAGACTCTTTTCATTTTGATAGCTGATTTGGAGATATGTAAGTGTGCAGCAGAACACTGAAAGCCAGTACTTTTTCCCAGATAACAGACTCTACTTGTGCCAGGTTTTCTGGTGGCCACGAACTGAAAAGAACTTTCAGAGACTACTGAAAGGTAGCAATATAGGCAAGAATGACATGGACATGCTGTAAAACTCTCCAACTTTCTTCATGATCTCCAGCTCATTAGATTTGCATCCCTGTCACACAGCTTATCCCGTGATCAGTCCATCTGTACCGGAACAATTCTTTATGTAGTTTACGATTTTTTATCTGATACAGAATAACAGAATCATTGAGGTAGGAGGGGAACCTGTTGAGATCATCAGGTCCAACCTCCTTGTTCAAGCAGGGCCACATAGAGTAAGTTGCCAGGACCATGTACAGCCAGGATATGAATATCTCCAAAGATGTGAACCCCACAACCTCTCTGGGCAACCTGTGCCAGGGTTTGATCATTCTCATAGTGGGTTCGCCCCATATGTATGTGCAGTGTTGTATGAAGCCAAGGCATTGATGCAGTGTCTACCAAAAAGTAGTGGAGAGGTTTTTGTGGCTCTTACAGTCCAGCAGCACTTACTAACTGCTCTAAGCAGTAGATCTGGGAGCCATTACAGTGAATTAATATAAGCTGTATCCTCCATCTGTATTTTCTTGTATAGGTTAGGGTTATATTTTCATACTGCATTCCTGGAGCTCACTGGTAATGTGCAGATGTCACAGAACAGACTTTGCTTATGCTTGTTCTCCTGAACTAGCTTTCATTGCATACAGCATTACTGGGTGATGCTGCTCCTCACAACTAAACTCTTCTTTTCTATGTCCAAATAGCATTTTGTGAGGAATTTGGTCTTGGTTTGGCCCATCATCCTTGGAAATCTTCAAGCTTCAGAACTCTGGTTAAGTGAACTGAAGGCTTTATCCACAACTTGCCAGGGTGTGTAAGGTGTTTTCTGGGATAATGACTACCATTGACAATGTTGATTTAGCCTGTGCTGGGTTTTCTGTTCAGGCAAACAGCACATAGATCATCAAAGAGCAAAGCTTGGACCTTTGAGTCTCTGAGTAGCGGCTGTTTCAAGTGACTGAAATTGAATCCTCCGATATGCCACGTGTAGCAGAGCTGGGAGCTATATGGAACTTGTCAGAGCTAGAAGCCTCTCCTGTATGTTGCAGTAATTCATGTGCTGTATCCTCCCTGCTGCACTCAGTTCTGGATGATTGTTTTGTTTCAGTGTCTGGAAGCAGGACCTGGCTCCTTTTCGAGATGGCATTTCCAAGGAGATAATGTCAGATGTGGTGAGCCGCAAGCTGGGGACGCACTACCAAATCGTTAAGAACAAGCTGTACCGTGAGCACGACTGCATGTTCCCTGCAAGGTAAGAGCTGTGCAGAAGATCCTGTCTCCCTAGCTGGGACACAGGAGTACTTCCAGCCCTGCCACGTTAAAAGTCACTGAGCACAAAGATATTTCATTTCCTTACCGATTCCTTGTCAGGGCAGGAGCCTAGAAAATTCTGTATGAGCCTTAAATGTGAGAAGGAAGTGAGTGTCATTGTTGCACCTTGGTGTAGAAAGAGCTCATTGATTCTGGGGTCCCAGAGAAAGCTGCAGACCAAGTCAGGTTTAAGAGGATGGGTTGCTTCACTGGTGTCTACACTGCACTGCGGCTTAGAGGCTGCTGGAGGCAGTCCCCAGCCTGGACCATGGCGTGTCTCAGGCTCACCATCTCTTCTGCTGCTGCACAGAGAGAGGGGCCCGCAAGAGGCTCTGTGATTCTGCTTCTCCTTATGGTTCTTTGCCATATGTGTCATTTCTCCACAGATGCAGTGGAGTCGAGCATTTCCTTCAGGGGATCATCAGCCGCCTCCCTGACATGGAAATGGTGATCAATGTGCGAGACTACCCGCAGGTCCCCAAGTGGATGAAACCCATTGTCCCGGTCTTCTCCTTCAGTAAGGTGAGCACACTATTAAAAGCTGAGCATTTCTGAGACATGCGTGTCCTCCTTTTTCTTGCTAACGCATATTTTGGAGGATGGTTCCCCCAAGATTTCCCGTGTGTCAAAATTGCTTGCTCTTTTTCACTCGTTATGCTGCTTTTTGCTTCCAGTTTTCTGGCAGACAGACTTACAGATTTATTTAATAGAAGAGTTTTTCCCCTCATTAGCTCCTCTTCCAGGTCAAAAAGTGTACCTCTGCTACAGCAGAATGATGCACAGCTGGATGGGATATGTGCCAGCATCACTGTGATTTGTTACAATGCCTCTGTTAAAATTGTAGCCACAGCTTATCAGCATTGTTAAGGATTTTTCATCATCAGTCCGCTGTCATAGCTGATCTCAGTTAATATGAATATTTCAGTCCTCTTTTTTTTTTTGGCACCACAGATAACTGTTCCTTATCTTCATTTCTTTTTCCATCTCCAAATATGCTCATACACACAGAGGCAGACACACACACAGACATTTGCTCTCTCCTCTATTTCCAGACTGAAGAGAACTGTATTTTTTCCTGCCTTTCCATTGTTAAACCTGACTGTAGGCCAGTGCCTCACCATTTCCAATAAAATGTCCTTACATCTCAAACTTCAGGAAATCTTGCTGTGCCTTAGTACATGCCCAACATGCCCAAATTCTACAGCTTTGCCACCTAACCCTGATCATGACCCTGTCCTTGGCTGAAGGCCAGCAGACTGTAGGATGCAAATAGAAGCAATAAATCATTTGCTCTTGCAAGCTCTGGCTGTACTTTGATTCTGCTAAATTATAGTATCTTACCCTAAACCCAGGCCTACAGCTCATGCAGTCTGACCTCTAATGTGTTTCACCAGTGCCTAATCCCCAGCCATTCTTAAACTATCTCCCGAATTCCAGTACAACATTGCAAGTGCTATCATTCAAGAACTTTGTTCACTGCTAGATGTATTAGTAAAGGTGTCTGTCTTGCCCCTGAACCATAGCACATCCTTAACTCTCGCCAGCAGAACCCAAATGGATGCAGACCAGGTTGCAGAAGTTTAATCTCTGCAGTCATATTCATCATCCTGCCCCTGGCTCCCTTGCAGGACTCTGCAAGAAACTTGAGTTTCCCAGTCACTGCTGTCCAGTATCTGAACTGTAATCTCAGCCCTGTCCTTAGCTGAAACGCAGTGACCCAGGCACAGCTTTTATTTGCACAGACTGCGTTAGTCCCTGCCAGAATGAGGAGGGTTCAGGATGCTGGTCCACGGTGCTTGAAACATAAGGATTGCAGGATTGTTGTATTCTGCATCTTGGAAGGGTGGTGGCTGGAGTTGTCATGGTTTGTTACCCATGCCTGCTTATAGCAAGGCTGGGAAGGAGCAGACTGTAGAAGCGCACTCTCATTTAAGTTGGAAGGCACCTCAGGAGGTTGTTAAACCACTACACCAGTCCAGCACCTCACTCATAGCAGGACCAACTAGTTGGGGGTGCCAGGGGCTGCATCCTGCCCAGTTCTGAGCATTTCCAAGAACAGGGTGTCCATGGCCCCCCTGGGCACATGCCCTAGTGTTTCGCTTCCCTCAGAATGAAAACAGGTTTCCCAGTTTTTAATTGGATTATTTTTTTTCATAATCAAAGTCTGTTGCCTCACATTCTTAGTGCACTTCTGAAAAGAGCCTGCTTCTATCTTCCCTAAATTCTTCCATTAGGTTGCAGAAGACAACATTTAGATTCCTGCAAGCCTTCCCGTGCATGAACAAACCCAGTTCTCAACTTTCTTTTCATATGTCTTGTGCACCAGCCTCCTAACTACTTTGGTGGACTTGGCTCTCCAGTATTTCCAGGTGACAGACAGATGGAGAAGTTGGATAGTAAGTTTGTTACTAGTGCAGAAAAGTGCCCCTGTAATCTGGTTTCATGAAAGAATTTACTCTTAGGTACTGTTTTTCCCCTTGATTAAAAGAGAATTTAAGCATCCAGATAGGAATGAGGAATTGAAATTCTTACATGACTGGGATGTTTGTTACAGTGAATTGTCAAGTGATTTCTGAGAAGTCCGGAATGATACGAAGTACTGGAAACCTAAATGTCAAAGGGCCTAGAAGGGCTTCCGTCACAGAGGAGATAGTAACGCCTCGTAAGTTACGATCAGTAGAACATACTTTAGAAAGGTATATGGAGCTCAGGTTTTACAATATTTACTAATTAGCTATATCATAGATCTTCTTTGTTACTTTCTAACATGGAATTGCCATGTTATCATGTAGCAAGGCACAGCCTTTTTGAAATCATTGAAACATTTTGGTTGGAAAGTACCTTCAGAAGCCAGTGGCCCACTCAGAGCAGGTATGCCTGCTGAAATACACCGCCTTTCTTCAGCTGAGTTGTGTTCATGTGGCCCCTTGCAACCTTGTGGTGACCACAAAGCTCTCACGGCTGCTTATCACAGAATCACAGAATTTCTAGGTTGGAAGAGACCTCAAGATCATCGAGTCCAACCTCTGACCTAACGCTAACAGTCCCCACTAAACCATATCCCTAAGCTCTACATCTAAACGTCTTTTAAAGACTTCCAGGGATGGAGGGAGCAGTGAGGGAGAAACCAGACAGAATGCCCTGAAAGGAAATCGCTGCTGGTGGGCTCAGGGAACCGAAGTAAATGCTACTGTTACTCTTAAATTATTCTCCTTTTTCTTAAGACACACGAATACAATGACATCATGTATCCTGCCTGGACGTTTTGGGAAGGAGGACCAGCTGTTTGGCCGATTTACCCAACCGGTTTAGGGCGCTGGGACCTCATGAGAGAGGACCTCAAAAGGTATGTTTTAGAAATGAATATTTTGGGGGAGGCTGAATGGAAAACAAAAATCACAGTGAAAGTCATCTAGCACTGAGCAGCATTAGGGCAACGTTGAAGTCTTAAGACTGTAGGTCTGTCGGTCTGTTATCTGTCCTGCTGCCTCATTAACTACGTACAGCCTATCTGCTGTATAAGAACTCTCCATGGAAACCTTGGATGATGTAACTAAAAGTTATAATTAGCTTCCCTGTTTCCAACACTTTAGTAAGGAATGCAGAGGACAAAGTATGCGCATTGGGCTGTCAGGACAAGATTACTATCATTTTCAGTGGAACACGGTTTGTCAATAAAGCAGGAGTTATCTTTTGCCTGCAGAAATCTCCCCTGACACATAGAAATATTGTTCTTTGTTTACACCTGCTTCTCTAGGAGCTGTGTTGTTTTTTTTTTACTGCAGAGATGATCCAGGCTATTTGTGTAAGCTTCTGAAAGGGTAAAGGAAAGCCTTCTTTAGGTCTGCTTTTACTTGAGTATTGTACAACAGAGGAATCTGGAATCATTCCCACAAAGCAAGAATGATTACCGTGCTGAGAGTAAGACAGAATATGTTTCTGATTGGGAGTCTTCCTTTTCACAGGATCTTTGACTATTAGCAGAGTAAGGGGCTGTTTCCCCTGGAGAGTGACAAATAAAGTATGTAACAGTTAATGAACATGGAAACGTAACAAGAAAAAAAACACACAACACCTTGATGTGAAACAGTTAGCATGAGCGTGTGAGGTTGAATGTTTCCTTCTACAAAATCCTAAGCCAAATGTACTATAGTACAATGCAGCGAAGGTTCAAAGTACTTGTTTATCCTTGCTTCACCACTGAGCCCCACTTATGTCACTGGGTTACAAGCAGATGCGAAGCTTAACCTGCACGGATCAGGTTGGAGATCAGGATGTCAAGCCAGGTGCAACAGAAACGTACAACAAACAGCTCCCTAGAGGGAGGCAGGCGACTGCATTGACAAAAATAAAGCGTGTGAACAGTTATTTTGAAGAGCTCACAAATCCAAATTGAAATTTATTTGGGGAAATGACGAGCCCCTGTGTTTTCAAAACATGGGGCTTTTTTATTTCTAAGTGGGAAATGACGATAGCTAAAAACTCTGTAGTCATTTTGCACTATCCATAGTCAGCAAAGTAGAGAAAAATAAAGCAACAATGTAAAAAGTGGATTAAAATTTTAGGTTAATTTTAATACCCTTAAAGACTAATGTTTGGTAGGGGTGTGTGTGTGTAATTTATTGTTTTCACTGAAAAGTGTTCCGAAAAGTAGCCTATATCATGTGGTCTTGACCACAGTATTCGCAGGAAAACATATTTCATTGGACCTGGCAGAGAGTTTTTTCTGCTATAGTGAAGAAAATGATTTCCATCAAAAACGAAGAATTGTAAAATGAGACCATGCTGTGAAAACTGATGAGATTACTGTTTCATGGTTTTATTAAATCATTTATTGCCATGTATAAACAATATTTCAGATCTGCGGAAAAATGGCCATGGACGAAAAAAATCTCTAAAGGATATTTCCGAGGATCCAGGTGAGCATATCTTCCTAAACAATTGTAATCTAGAATATCTTCTTTAAAATTATGGAAAGTGAGACATTTTCTACAGCTAAATTTCACCACTGTAATACTAGTTTGCAACTAGTTTATTATAGTCAGCTTAATGTTAGAAACAGAGGTTATTATGGATTTGCTGCTTTATTTCTTAATGAGTCAAGTTTCTTAGAACCAGTTCTTTTGTTCTGTGAAAGGAACTGCAAGTGCATAATGTAAATCTAAAGATTTGATACTGGTGAGCACGCCTCTTGCCAACGTGAATACTTTATTCTCTGTGGAAGTGCTTATCAGTGAATCAACAAGTATTCTTCTGTTAGTTACCTGAGTGATGGGGGTTAAGAGGAGAGATTATTTTTCTCCCCAGAGACAGTTTGAACCATATTAACCGCTGCTCCTCTCTGTTCCTCCAACATCATTGAGTTTCAGGGGTGGACTTGACATCCTGCTATTAATAGGTAGGTTCAGGAGATGATGAGGAGTGAGCCTCAGGGATGTCATAACCTTGTTTATCGGCAGGGGTCAGAGGGATCAGATCTGGAGATGCTTACCATCTCTTAGCTCTCTCTGACTTAGGGAGCTGAAGTACCCGTCAGGGTAAGGCCTAAAGGAAAGAGCATCTCTGCTGATATGTCCTGGGAATTACTTAAATAATACTATTAAACATTTACTGTTTTTTCATAAGTGAAACAAAGAAATGTGGCCTCAGATCATTTTTCTTCTGCTAACATACCCTTGGACAGATGTCTACTGTATGGTAGGCACTCAGTAATGTTTTCTGGGCACACACTGAGGTCAGTTCCATAAAGAGGCAGGGTTTCGAGTCCTGTAGTTGGGTAGCTGTGTCAGGTGAGATGGTTTGGCAATGACTGAGGTCATTTCTTTTGCAGAACAAGCCCTGAGAGAGATCCCCTCATTCTGCTGTCCCGAGAAGACCCAGAACTCGTTGATGCTGAGTACACTAAAAATCAGGCTTGGAAATCTGAGAAGGTGAGTGGGTGTTGCCTCTCTTCTGAGCATGAGGGCCAGAAAGGGTAGCATTGCAAGATGGCTTTGATGATTGAGATGCATCTTGTTGGAGAGCTGAGTGGTGTAGCATGGGGGAGGCTTGCAGGTCTGTTGAGGGTAGGGCTCTCTGGTGGATGAAAGGAAGAGTCTCTAGAGCCTGCCAGGACCACTTTTTTTTTTTTTTTCTTTCCATCTACGCTTTTTGTTGAAAAAAGCCAGCACAGATAAGAAAATGAACTTATGCCAATCCCCTCCTCTCCCATTACTGAAAAATTAGCCAACTTCCCCTTCTAGCCCCAAGCTGCTTGCGTGTTGCTGTCAGTCTTTCTAAACCTTTTTCTGTCATCCCCATCTCTTTGTCTTGCTGCTGATAGCGTTCTGATAATTGCTGCTGGTAACTTTTTAGCTCCATATTAGTGCACAGTCCAGCTCTCTCCAGACAGTCTTGGCTAATCCAGTTACACTTGGCTTCACAGAGTCCATTGTCCCAAGCTGTTTTCAGCTCTGTAGCTGCCAACTAAACATTATCATTTAATGTGTTTGCACTGGCATTTGCTTACAGGCAATGTGTAATTTACTGAACTTTTTTTTTTCTTGTTTGAAGGGCTCCAAATTCTTTATAATACTTCTAAAAGCCCACCAGGGAAGGTTTTCTCAGAAGTGAGATGGAGAGCTTTGATGCTTCAGATTTATTTGTAACTGAGAAGCAAAATGAGTTTGAAATAACCATATAAAATTTACTTATTTTTTTAAATTCTGTTTACTTTAAGGACACCTTAGGGAAGCCTCCTGCAAAGGAAATTCCACTGGTTGATCACTGCAAATACAAGTAAGAATTTTGAAAAGTAAAGCTGTTGAAGGGCTATGGGCTATTTCTTTCCTTGCATGGTGCATCGTCTCAATTTATTTTAAGATCTAATTCCAGCAACCAGCTCCATGTAGACAGGGAGGTTTGTGAACAGACATAGAGCAGCTGAAAATTTGGGAGCTTACTGTGGCCTGTGTCAGTGTCAGCTTTCCCCTGTCAGGTCAGGAGAAATAAAGTGCTTTGGGGAAAGTAAAGATCTTAGATCACTAATTAACATATAGATAGAAAATACATTTACTTTTACGTGTTGTTTTTTTTTTTTTTTTTGAGAAAAACTTTCTATAAATTTTTCTTTATGTTCCTATATCAAGCTGTGAGTTCAAAATTGTTGCATTTTGGTGCTACGGGGATAGCATTATTGTCTTCGAGGACATAAGGAAGGAAGGAATCATGTCTTCATACGCATATTGGTGCAAGGGTTGCTGTTGAATGTATATAGTAAAAGAGAAAACCTGAAATATGACTGAGCAGATATAGTACTGATTCATACTTTACATGTTGCTTGGGAGAATGTGGTTTTGATTTACAAAGGATTTTATTTTTTAACTACTTTGGGGAGGCTTTGTTAGTGTAATATTCTCGTGGCTTTCTCTGTAGAAATACAGACTTGGCTTGCGTGTACTTGTATGTCTAATGTTTTGATTTTCCTTTTGCTTTAAAAGTTTGCATTTAGTTGCAATTCCACCAGCTAGAATCTGCTGTTACAAGAGCTCAGTCACTTGGCTGAAGCTGTGTTTTTGTGCAAATGTGATTGACTTGTCTCATTTTATATTTCACTAGACTGTTGCCCAGATTTCTCCCTTCTGTTACACATAGGCTTCCCCAAACTCCTGATGCCTCCTCAGCCCCTCCATACAGTGTGGGCCAAGACATTCTCTCACACTTTTGTCATAGCCCCATTTAGGAATAATCATCAATAGCTGTTGTCAGCAGCGGCATATGGACTCTGTGGAGTCTGTTATGGACAACTGTCCCCTACAGTGGTCCCGTGGTGTATTATTGACTTCAGACTGTCATTGGGAAAACACAGGTACAAAAAGAGGGGCTGTAATCACACTACCTAACCTAGAAGCCGCACCTCCATCTGTCCACAGGCTGTGAGAGGCAGGGTCTGGCAGGGTCAACAGGAATTTCTCACTGTGTCCTTCAGTGCTATACAGAATTGTATACAGAAGTCTGAGAGTAGCCCTTAGTGACTTGGATGAGGTTACAGGTGATGGGAACCACAGCTTGAACTGGACAGAGGCATTTTCTTGCTTCCACGCCACTGTTTACGTTGTTGTTCAGTTAGTGTGCTCCTCATCCCTGCCTCGAGCTCCTATGTAATACAAGGAATGCAAAATAATTTCAGATTTACTCCCTTTCACTTACTGCTGAACCAAGTTTAGCTACAGTCCCCATCTCACCCAAAATAGCTGTGTTAAAGGGAGAAGTCCCCTCCCCCAGCCCAAAATGTTTGACTTCAAAGATTAGTTCCATGTACTGCGGGGTTTTACCCACAGGAAAAACAGCTTTCCATATAATTGGAGAAACGTGGGTATGAAAAAGCAAGAAAGCAAACAAACAAACATGCCTCTGAGATACAGTTTGCAAAGCAAAATCTGTCCCCCTCCCCCAGTCAAGCCCATTTTACTAACTTGGCAGAAAATACTGAAAACAAAATTGTTGATTCTTTGTTATCAGCAAAGTCCATCTGTTTTGTGCTAGCCTGTTTAACCTCCTAGGGTTACATTCCCAAGTTAATATGAAACAATTAGATTCAGATTAAAGCAGGATCCCAGAAGAAAAAAGAAAAAAAGGCTGAATAGATATGTCAAAGAAGAACAATGAAAGAAAAAGCTCATTGCAAGACAACAGAATTGGGAAAAAGCTCCTCATGGGAACAGAGTCTCTGGAGCAGCGTACAGTCCCAGGAGCAGCATCCACGTTGTGACCTTCTGTGCCTTTCTGGCAGTGGTCTGTGAGGCAAGCCTTCGTTGGTTTGCCATGAGCAGGTGTCTTTGTTGGAGGTAAAGCTTCACTTGCTAAGTTTTGATAGGCACCGGAAACTCTCCTAGCACCTCCGTAACTCCTTTGCAACGAGTTGCTTCAAATAAATGTCCTCCCTCTTTTAGTGAGAAGTGCTTAGCTTGGTGTGAGAGAGATCCCTGTGTCCTCACACGTTCCCTGTGAGAGAAGGTTGATCACTATTCAAAGTCCAGTGTCTTACCGTCTTTCTCCATAAAATGACAGATGTGATCAGCTCCTCTCCTTTCTTCTTTTACAGGTATCTGTTTAATTTCCGGGGAGTGGCTGCCAGTTTCCGTTTGAAACACCTCTTCTTGTGTGGTTCGCTCGTCTTTCACGTTGGAGAAGAGTGGTTGGAGTTCTTCTACCCCCAGCTGAAGCCTTGGGTCCACTATGTCCCAGTCAGATCAGACCTCTCTGATGTCAGGTGTGAGACCCTAAGAGTGCTCAGTGGGGCACTGCATGCCATGGGAAAACACTGCTGCATTTTATTTGGTTTGTATTACACTAGGAAGAGCCTCCACTCATAGGCATCAGTCAAGTGCTCTTGGAGGTCATTTTCTTCTCTCTTTATTACCACACCCAGAGAATCTTCTGCTTGTGTTACTTACGCAATACAGTTTCACTGGGGTATGTAGGTCTCAGCCTCACTGAAATCAGCAGGCACTGCATCCTTAAATATCTTTGCAAGTGGCCACTGCAACATGGATAAGGAGAAGAGGACCATATTACTGGGCTAAAAACATGTCAGCTCCTGGATTTCAGCATGCTGTCCAGGACTTACATGGAACAACTGACAGTGATGAGTATCTTCTGTGCACTGAAATGAGGAGCACCAATCCCTTGCTCAGCTCTAAATCTTTAATCTCATCCTCCACAATATTTTAGCTAAATTTAGCAATAGTTCTCCACTGAACTAGTTGTTTCATAGCATTTTTTTTGTTATTTTAGGGAGCTGTTGCAGTTTGTAAAGGAAAATGATAACATAGCACAAGAAATTGCAGAGAGGTAAGTCGTGTGTCCTTTCTGTCTGTCAAACACTCTTATCTAAAACATTTTCTTAGGCAACTTTTGAAGGGGTTACCTGTCAAAGACAGCCTGGTATTAATAGGGTAAAGTATATTTTTCTTCTGCAATAACAGCAGGAGGGTTGGAGGACTTAATACAAGCAGGGGGAACTGGATAACAAGATTATATGTTTAGGTGTTCGGTTCAGATGTGACCCATGTCAGGAACCCCACTGAAAGCCATCAGAAGTTCAGAGCTTTCGTCTCGGTGTGAAGCGAGTTGACCCCTGGGAACTGTGTCTGCATTATAACTATTATATACGCAGGCTGGCAGGGACTGGCTTCTGAAGCAGCAGGCACCACTGTTGCTCAGGCTGTATCTGATACGTGAAATCTGATATTTATTATCCCAGATAACAAATACCATCTTGAGGATAACAAAAGCACTGCAAGTGTCAGAGCTATGAGACTGAATGAAAGTTGTGAAATTGAAATAGACGGTACAGAGCAATGCGTGTTGTTTCTCATTTGAAAAAAAGCAGAGGAGTGAAAGTTGATATCCATATAAAACAGAACCAAAGACTCTTGCAGGAACTGGAAATTGGTTCTGACTGTGCCTTGTGTGTCTCTAGGGGACGCCAATTCATCACTGAACACTTGCAGATGGAGGATGTCTCTTGCTACTGGGAGCATCTGTTGTCAGAATATTCCCAAGCCTTGACTTACAAAGTGAAAAGGAGGAAGAACTACAGTGAGATCACTTCTGAATGGCCAAAAACCGAACTGTAGAGGCTTCTCCGTTTTTCTCTTCAGCTCAGACTGATCTCTGGAAATCTGAAGATCGGTGTATCTTCTTCCTTGTTCTTAGATCTATTATCCTTTGTACTAAGACTACAGAGAACAGCAATAGGCTAACTTGAAAATTGTTCCCATGCAGTGGGACCCAGTTACTGTCACCATAAGAACATTAAGTAGGATGTTGGATTATGGCTATTTAGTGGGGTTGTTATGCCTGTGCCTGGAAGAGCATAGTTAGCATTTGGGACTTTGTTACTACCTGTCTAAGAATGATCCTAAATCCCATTCAGTTAATTAGATGCCTTCATGTTAAATTTACTAGACCTTTTGCCAGATCCTCTGTACTCACAGGCAAGGTAGTATCCGCTACGCTCAACTGGGAGATGCACATCTATTTTTGGCAGTGATCAGTGTTTTCTCATCCATGTGATGACACTTGGGATATTAGGAGTTCTCTGACAGAAGCAGGTGCTGGGATTTGGGGTAGCCTTTTTAGATAGCTTATAGCTTACTTTTCTGATGTTTGTGTCAGGTTTTTAAAGAGGTTGATGGCAAGGCTTTGATGGGCTGTTAAGAGGACAAATTATCCTTGCACAGATAAATTACCTACCTCATAGGAGAACGGCTGGTGATGATAATGTTACCACAGTACTTAGCCTGAGTAGCAGACAGTCAAGCAGTTGAGATAAGCAGTGTTTGTCCTCTGTTGCAGGGGCAATGAGGTGGATGCATGGCTGTGCAAAACTGAGCCCCTGTTAGCAAGCTCTCACCAGTCCACTGGCCAGATGTCCTGGGACCCTTAAGAACCTAGAGAAAGTATACACAGAGGTAGATTCAGCTCTTAGGTTCTTTGTCTTTTTTCTTTTTGTCTTTTTTTCTTTTTTTTTTCCAGATGTTCACAGATTCTCTGCTCTGATCCCCTTCTGCAACCTTACTAGGGTATTTTATTTTAAAGGGGGTAACACCTCTTCACTCCATCATCATTCTTTTCTTTCACCCAGCTGTTATGTTCCTTTTCTGATCTTCCTCAGTCTGTCTGAGGGAATGTCTTCAATCACACAATGGCAGCTATTTGTGATATTATTCATTTTAAATTCAAGTCACAGGTTCTTTAGGCTGACTGTATTTATGCCAACTACAGGCTGCTCAGCTCATAAGGAGTGCAGTTTCTAAAATGCTCTGTTGCCCCTGAACTGAGAGGCCTGGCAGGAAGCAGCACATTCTCTAGCATTCAGATAGGCTTAGTTTCTCCTACTTACAGTTTGTTCGGTAATGTCAAAGCCTTGTATTAAAACAAGTTTTCTAGTGGCAAAGAGCTAGACTGTGCTGGTTCCTAGCCTGTCTAGTCCCCTTCTGCTGTGAGCTGCTTGCCCTTATGCTTTGGGATCACTGCTCCTTCTGTGCTGCAGCTCGTCTGTGTGAGCAGGGTCAGAGCAGCTGCTGTCCCAGATATGTCCTTTGGGTGTCAGTGGTCATCTGTCAGTTGAGCACAGTCCTTGGCACTCCTGGCATGTGGGTGCCCAAGTCTTCAGAAGCTGGAGTGCGGAGAAGCAAACTGCTCCTGCTGGCCTGAGCCAGCAGCGTGGGATCCCAGTGTGGCCTATGCAGCCCCAGTCATAGGAAACAACACAGTAGTAGAAGGGATAACAGCTCATACTCCTGTCTGTAGTCAGTTTGGATCAGAGAACACGCTACCAAGGACAGTAATGCCAGGTACATGCACAACACGAATGCATTTGGAGGCCTCAGCAGCACTGCCAGCCCCTGGCACAGGGAAATAACTGCCAGACCCAGCAGTCAAGCACCAGCTGCTGGAGCAGCGCACTGCTTGTGTGACCACTGGCTGGGTTCTCCCAGCGGGCAAAGAAAATAAATCAGGGTATTAAAATAGCTTGGTTTCTGAGGAAAAGAGTTGTATAAGAGTGGAAGGGGTTTTGTGGTCTTGTATTCTTAGCCAATGAAGAGACAGCAGCCTGAGAAACTGAAACAGCAATGTATACTTTTTTTTTAAACCATTTTTAGTGATGTGCTTTTGGAATAAAATAACCAAAAATGAAGTCTTGTTGGATGCATCATTTCTTAATCAGAGTGGTAAGAAAAGGTCTGGATAGCCCCCAGCTGTTTCACCAGAGCAGGTGAAGCGCGTCTTTCTGTTTTTTCCTCTTCCACAGTAACATTTGGGGTGTCTCAGTGGTATCTGTGAAATACTGCCCAAGTCACCACTGCAGGTCCTGGCTGATGCTGACTGAAACCTTTCCACCTCCAGCAGGACGGGGACTCGTGTGGAGGAGCCTTGAGGCTGGGAGCCCCCCCGGCTCCCCTCCCGCCGCCTCAGGGCTGCCTCAGGGCCGCGCCGTGCCCCGCCGGGCGGGCAGGGGGCGCTGCCGCCGCCCCGCAGCGCCGCGGCCATGGCGGGCGGCTTCGGGCGCCCCGCGCCGCCGCCGGAGACGGGCTGGGAGCGGCTGCGGGACCTGTGGCGGCGAGGGTGAGGGGGGCGAGGGCGGCCCCGGGGCGGGGGGGACCTCCTCGGGGTGGCGGAGGGCGAGCCCGGGGAGGAGGCGGGTGCTGAGGAGAGGCTGGGGCTGGCGCACGGGGACGTGGCTGTGGGGTGCCGGGGGCGGCGGGGGCTGCTCCGAGCCTCATGCAGTGACTCTTAGGTTTGTGCCCCCGCAGCGACCAGCAGCAGTACCCGGAGGAGGCGGTGAACATCATCAAGTCGGCCTTCACCGGCGGCCTGGTGGGCTGGGCGTACGGCGGCGTGCCCGCCTTCCAGCAGGCGCGGAGAGCCTTCATCGAGCGCAGCCAGGGAGAGCTCTTCCAGAACCGGGCCGATGCCGTGGTACGGCACCAACCGCCCCGACCCGCCCCGCCCCGGGGTGGCCCTGCTCGGGTGGGGGCCCTGGCCTTGCTTCCTACAAGGCCTTACTGCCAGGCTGTCCCCAGTCCTGCAGGCTGGCCTGTGTGTGTGCGCCACTGCCAAGCACTTACACCACAGTCACGGGAAAAGAGAATTTATTTTCTTTCTTGACATCAACTATATTATTATATACTAATATACATAATATGAATATATTTATATGTAGATAATATATATAAATAATATATATATATAATATATCAACTCATAATAATTAAAAGCTAGTTACCAGTTTGTCCCCTCTTCTCTATTAGTCTCCCGTATCGTTCTCAGAAAGCTGTTGCTGTCTCCCCCAGACGTGTTGCAGCACGTGTTGGTCTTTAGTAAGACCAAGTTGACATGACAAACTGGATTTAATTAATGGTTTTCCTGTTCGTGGCTGGGATGAACATGAGCTCCCTTTCCTCTGACGAGGGTCAACTCTGTCTGTACAGGTCAGGGTGCCATTCCCAGCGGTTTGAGTGATGTCAGTCTCACAAACCATCGCCTGTACCCTGGAATACAGTGGGGTGGTGCTGGTAAAAAGAAGCAGGTCTGTGACCAGTAACCTTTCTCCTCTTGCTCTAGCAATCTGCGCATCGTGCGGGTCTCAGAAGTTTCATCCGCTATGGCTGGCGCTGGAGCTGGAGAGTAGCAGCTTTTGTGGCACTATTCAAGTAAGTGTTTCCTTAGTATTAATAGTGGGAGGAAAAACTAGCTTAAGTTTGAACATCAGCAGCAAGGAGCCTTCAGTGTGTGCAGTTTGTTCGGAGACTGCTCGTTACACCTTGAGGCTCAAAATACTGTGTTAACAGCGAGTCTGATTGATAAGGTGGAACCATGAGGAGGATTTAAGCTTTTTTTAATTATCCCGGTATTCTGATGAACCAACACAAAAACAAAACATTGGGAAAGCCCTCTTTGTTACATCTAATCCATACCATTATTGATTTGAACAGTGCTCTTCCCAGTACTTAACGGCTTATGTCTGCTTTTGCTTTATCTCTTCAGTTTGATGTATTTTCACATGTTTATCTGGGAGAGTATTACAAAGTGTTAGCTGTTCCGGAACAACTTTCTATCCCACGCTAATTTTCCTCCTTTTTGTTATGTCTGATTACTCCTGGTTTGTATACAGCAGCATTACTCACAATTCTTTGTGCTTGTCCTCAAGTACTTGCAGATGATTGTCTTGTTACTACGCAGTCATTGATCACCAGACATACCATATGTACGTACCACTTTAGTCCTTCAAATTTTCCTATGCAAATAATGCACAGATAGTGTTCCACTTCTCTGATTTTTCTCCCCAGGACGTGTCAGTGTATTTCTGACATGAAAGTGTCAAACTAGGCATGCTCTTCATAAAGCCCTTTAAAACAAGCAATATCTCTTTCCTGGCCTGGAAAATGGTAGATATTCATGTAGTTCTAGGCCTGTACTAACCATATCTCTAGGTATGTTGTGTTCAAGATCCCCTTTAGGTTTTCAGATACCAGCAGTATTGACTAGCATTATTTCCCAGTAAGCTAGCTTTATATTTCTGTCTTTCTTCCTAGTTTTGTACCTTTCTGTATTTATTCATTGGTTTCTCTTGTGTTTTGTCTCCTTTTGCTGTGGTGTCTCTTCTAAGGTTTCATTAGCATGCTGTTTGCTTTCTCTCAGGACCTTTGATTACTTTAGATTTTTCTGCACTAGACGTGCAACCTCGCTGTTGTCCACCAGATGTCTCCCCTGCAATCAGATCCATCGTCCTTTTTCACTACCCCTTTGTAAAAAGCTTTGAAGGGAGATGTTTGCCACTCAGTGTTAATTGTTTACGTAAAGTCCAAGTTGAAGATTTTGTCCTGCAGTTGTGTGAATTTCGAGTTACCCATTTTAAAGAGAGATCGTAAGCTTTACTTGTACAAAGGCAAGGCTGACATGACAGTGTTGATAAAGAGAGGAAGATTGCTCTTGATGTCATGCAGAGGCTTGCCGATATGCTGGGAAGGATGCGACTACTGAACTGGGAACAGAGAGTGGTTTGGGGCTTAGTTAATGTGTTTGGAGGAGATGGTGTGTCTATCCTGGCTGGAAACCTCATGCTTCAAGAGTGGGTAACCCTGCTGATGCCACGAGTATGACTTAGCTCTGGTGGTAGCTGTATGACTGACTGGCAGGACCTCTGCATTGCTCAGTTCCTTTTAGACTCAAATATATGATGGATTTAAAAAACAAATAAATTATTTACAAAAAGAAAAAAATAATATCCAAAATCCAGGTCTGGAGGTGGTACTCCCCTGCCTCTGACTGTACAGTTGCATGCAGTGAAGTTACAGAAGTCAAGGCATTTGTGGCTGGTGTGCACGCGCTCTGGACAGGTTGGGAACAGGGCAGTTAGAAGCATCCTGAGGGTGGGCTTAATGAAATCCAGCTTTCTTTCAAGCTGTGGTTTGCTACCTGCCCTGTTCACGTGCAGCTGCTGACTTCTTCTGTGCCTTATCCTTCCAGCACTGTGAGCGCCAGCCTGTCTGCGTACCGCAATAAAACCACCATCGGTAATTATGCTACAGCAGGAGGTGAGGCTGCTATACCTTTGTGTGCTTCTCTGTTTTGGAGCAGAAGTCATAAACAAAATATCCTAAGCAGGAATCCATCTCTCTTGGGTTTCAGCAGGTCTCTAGCTTCTGGGGTTTGCTTCCTGTTCTGCTGAGCGCCTTTGTGACTTTGCTCAGCTGCTGTCTGCCCTTGTAACAAAGATACCAGTGCTTTTCTGAAACCATTCGGGAGTTCCGTGGTTATTAGTTCGTCTTAAATATTTGTTGGAGTTCCTGTGTGAAAAATGCTTGCATGGCCTAAATGCAACGTGTAGTGCATAACCTGCTCTTGCAACCACCTCTTCAGCAGGGAAAGCATTTCTTATTTCCTCTCTTCATAACAGTTTGGTGCACTGTTTATAAACTACCATTTTCATGCCAAATTTTGCATGTCTCCTTTTGGCAACTGGTAAGCGATCTGCTTGTTGAGTTTTAGAGGCTTTCCTGCCCTTGCAGTTGGGTGCGTGCTTTACTGTTCCTTTTTGCCTTACATGGCAGCTGCTATTATTAGCTGCTGCTGAATAGAAGGGGAAAAAAGTGGTGGGGAGATCATGCTCCAGCCAGGAGAGAACTCAGTTGTAATCTCAGAGTTAACTTTGACATTTTAGCATTTCTTGGGAGTCTTTCTGAACAAGAAGGAGCTTCGTGCAATGTTTTAGTGCAGAGAGCATGCGGATAAAGACCTGGGGAAGTACTGCAACAGCAGCTCAGCCCTGGCTGTTAAAGTGCCTGCTCCTCAGGCTGCTGTGACTGTATGGTGAGGGGCCCTCCCACTGGCCACAGCGCTTGGTTTCTGCTCTGTTAAAAGTGGATGTCAGCTCATGGAGAGCAGAAACGGGGTAGAGCAGAAACAGGGCAGAGCAGAAATGGGGCAGAGCAGCTCCCTCAGCAGGTCTGCCATGGCTGGTGAGGGGACTGTTTATGGTTTCAGTGGTTTTGTGTTTTTTAGGCTTCACGGGAGCCCTCTTCAGAATGCACTTGGGCCTGCAAGGACTGGCCAGTGGCTTCATCTTTGGAACGGCCTTTGGGTAAGCTGTGACTGCCGGTGCGGGGCTGAGTCACGGTGTGTGACTGGCATGGTAGGTGTTAGCTGGCGGCCTCCCACACCGAGCCTTGAATCATAGGTGGGTCTGCAGGAGCTTTCTTCCTCTCTTGCCCTGAGGGGCTTCCTGTATTTTTCTTGGGACCTCAAGATGACGACTTTCTCTTCCAGATGCTTAACTGCTTTTTCTTTCTGGATTTATGTTTTGTTTTTCTCAGTAATAAGAACTCAGTGCATCTTTCTGCTGGTTGCGCTAACTACTATTAAATGGGAAACTATGAGGATGAGTTTAGAAGTGTCTTCCATGTCCCTTCCTTGGCATGGTCCCTAACGAGCCAATTGGTTGTGCAGTTTGACATCTCTTTTAAGGATCTGTGTTGTCTGGGATTAAGGCCAGGAGTGTAAGAGATGCAGTTTCTGGGCTCCCTTCTCAGCAGTGTCAGCAACTGCTCCTCTAGCAGCTCCAAACCCAGAGCTGAACACCTGAGGGGTGTTGGATGACCTGATGGCAACTTCTGAACAGTGGGGCACCCTGGGAGCTGCCAGCCAGTAGGTTAGCAATCTGCGTAAAAACGAGAAACACAAGTTTTCATTCTCATTTCACTCAGTGAAAACACAAGTACCTCCAGAGCCGGACAGAAGTTAAGCAGGGGTATGATTGCCGAAATTATGGATTAGGTTATCTGTAGCTGTTGTTTGGGCATGTTAAGACCTTTCACCCCCTTGCCTTAGGTGTGCCTGCTGGTGGGTAAATTCCAAATATAATATCAGAGGGGCTACAGTGAGTCACAGCTGAAGACAGGCTGCATTTGGTGGCTGACATTAGAATAGGAGTACCTTAGTCTGTGGTGTGATTTGAGTACTGGGGAAAGTTACGCTCCAGTGATTTGGTGGCTGGCCCCCGCATGCTCCTTTTACTGTTGCCGGTAAGTTATTACTAATGTGTGTCCCCTGGGTGACTTTTGACTTCTCTCCTTCTTTCTCCAGGATCCCTGCAGGGGGCCTCATAATATTCATCCAAAATCTTGCTGGTGAAACCTTGCAGGAGAAGAGAAATCGTGAGCGCAGGGAGCAGTATGAGCAGAAGCTGGCAGAGTGGTAAGGGACAGTGCTGCCTGTTAAGTCTTGTTAGAGGTGTGTCTAGGTCTGTGTGGCTCAAACGTTGAGAGAAACTGTGACATGCTAGGTTTTGTAAACCTCATTTCTGCTCTTTAATTTTTGGTTTGTTCCACGTCAGTCTGTGAACTGCTGATTTAACCTTCCCAGTGTTTGATGATGCTGTTTACTTTGTAGCAAGTTTTGTTCAGAATTTATGCTCCCCACCACAGTAACTGCATCCGTTTTTCGCTTTTAGATGTCTGAGGAGACAAGCAGGAGAGGTACATGTGTCTTAGTGCACGTTAGTGTTTCTTTACCAAAATTAAGAGAGGGTAGAACTCTTGCTTTTCGTGTTGCTGCCTTCCTTCCATTCCCACTAAACAGAGGAAAAAAGAAGGACAGCTGCTTGGGGAGAAGGGGCTGTGACACTGACTGCATGTAAAACTCACAAATTAGTGCCATTTTAGAAGAAAATTCTCTCAAAGAGTTGGGATTCTGCAGGGATGCCTTTGTCAGGAATATGCTTGCCTTCTCTTTACCCTCTCTAGGCAATCCAGGCTTAGTGTGACCGAAGTCTTGGGCCAAATGGAAAGCAACACCCTGGAAGGACCACAGATGGAGATAGCAAAAGAATCTAGGAGCTACTGAGTCTTCCCCAAAATCTCTGTCATAAGCAACTACAAAGTATTTTGATTTTGCTTATAAAAGTCTTCAATCAAGGGGTCACGGAAGTCTCCTGTGAATGCAGGTGTATCCATTGCACCTCTGAAAACGCAGTTTGCCCAAAATATTTTTTGTGGACGCGTGTCACTGCACAAGAGCTCGGAAAGGCCAAACCTCTTCCACTTCAGAAAGTGGACGTGTAGACTGTCCAGACTAGCAAGTGCCAGCTAGGTTTGGCTGGGGATGAGGGCAACCCCAGGGCCTCTTCTAGAACCTAGTGCACTGCTGACAATGCCCAAGCCATTGGCAATGTAGAAATACCGAAGCTAAAGGAGCCTGTTAATAGTTTGGATGCTAAAGGTACCCCAATTCCAAAAAACTGGTTGTGTACTGGTGTGAGCTGCACTACAGACAGCACCCGAGGACCTTGCTGTCAGCACAGCACACGCAGCCCCAGGGCGAGCGTTCCTCCTGCTCTCACCATCGCCTTCCCACACCTGGACTTTGCCTGGCAGGGACCGATTCTCTTTCGCTGATGGTGGTTTCTTCAGGCTTTTTTACAGAAAAACACACTTGTTTCCTTGACTACTGAGGGTATTTCACAATCAGTGCTGAGGAGGGGTGGAGGAGCTGGGAGAGAGAAGGAAATACCCTGAAAAAGACACGGTTTGAGTTCCTCAGTTAAAGTGTGGCTGAGAGGAGCCACAGAAAGGCTCCTTTTTATTTCTGGTGGTCATGGTGGAAGAACTGGCACCGTGGACAGATTTAACAGCAATAAAAAATTCTCTAACTTCATTTTAAGGTTGGAAATTAGGGGATTGCCTTTGGGGGAAATGACCTTCGGGGTTCGTGACATTCAATAAAACCATCTGGCAGTGGTGACTGTGTCCATAATCTCTGCATGCTTAGTACAGCGTTTACATTAGAGAAGCACACTGGAGCCATGTCCCACGAGAAGGGTTCCATCTAAGATCCCACCAGGAAGCAAGTAAGCCTGGTGGCAGTGTCAGACTGCCCCTGCCCAGGCGGTAGCAAGAACCAGCAGGGTGCCAGCTCTGTTTATTGTTTAGTACCAGAGGTAACTGTAAGACATTACCTGTGAGTAGGGCTGAAGATGGTTCATCAATGGCCCGCACCTAGAAGGGCCAGGCGGCCTACTGACATTCCCTCAAAGCAGAAGGAAGTCGGAGTCCTGATCCCCTTTCTTTGTTTTTTTTTTTTTTTTTCTTTTTTTTTTTTCTTTTTTCTCCTATTAAAGAGAATTACACACAGGCAGGGGGGTTCAGGTCTCCTTCCCACCTACTGTTCCACATGGACGCTTTCCTCTGTTACAGCTAATTACTGCTGAATGAAATCCGAACAGTTGATTCCACAGAGTGTGTTCCACCCACCCAAAACAAATTTTTGGCACAGCTTGCTTCCAAGAAGGTGTTGTGCTTTCTAACTTATGAAATGATCATTTTATTTCTTTTAAACGCTGTGTAGTTCATTTTTCCTTTGAAGAAGTGCATATGTTTCAGGGTTTTCATCACCCGGCTTCGATTTCCCTTTTCTGTGTAAGTGAAGGATGTGAAGAAGCAAGCTATGGAGAGGTCTCTGCCTCTTCTGGTTTTAAACTCCACGTACATCGGTGTGATTATCCTCTGCCCCCTCAAAAGACAAAATAGGCCCTTCTGAGTCACATTTTGCCATTGTAGTTAAACAGGAATGTTTTGTCTTTGTTCTCCTTTTTTTTTCCTTTTACATCCCCACCCATTATCCCACACATTTTATTGTCCATACCGCAGTTCTCATGACATTTAGCTGTGTCATTGCTCAGTTTTCTCTATGCCTCTCAGTGCCTATTTGACGTGACACCTAAGGAATACTAATTTTCCTGTGTCTGTGACCATTGATGAGGGGCGTTCCTCCTTGGGAGAGCAGTCAGAGCCAAGATGTAGCAGTCCTGTGTGGTTTTTTTCTCCATGTAAGGAAGGAAGGAGTGCTCGATGTCCTTACGTAGCCCTTTAGCAAGGGGAAGCACAGACTTTTCATCTACATTCAACTCAAGATGGACAGCCATTTTTTGCTCTGTTTCCTGCTAAGGGTGGTTCCTCATTTCTTGTACTCAAAGTCACTGTCCAGACTGTGGGAAGAGTTGGTTCAGAGCGTTCTTCAAACACGAACATAAGGGTTTCCTCACTCCCCCCACCTCCAGAAAAGCACAATGCAGAAGTTACCAGCTGTCCACTTGCAGGGTAGGTAACACAAGTAGCAGGGATGCAGTAGGAACATTTTACGCCAGATTTTGCTTTTGCAGAGAAACTCTCTTTATGGGGGGAGAAAAGAAAGACCTGCCACACAGCTAAGCTCCTCAGTTAATCCCTGGCAGATCCACAAACATGAGATGTGTGGAAGTTAGGAGTTGGGTACCCGAGTGCTCTTTGTCATCGCTGTTGAGCACACCAAACAGAGCTGGGTCTTGATGCCAGCTGTAGCCAGTGTAATGGTTTCATCAGCCAGCTGCATCGCCTACCTTGGTGCTACACAGCCCACGTTTTTAGTAGCTGAGACATGGTGGATGGGGCTCATGAATAATTGAAAGGCTCTACCACTTCCCAGGATGTAGAACAGACATCTTTTATTACTGAGGAAAGGACACCGAGTTCACCATTTCACTTTTAATACAATTAAAGGAGAATCCATGGAAAAAAAAAATGTTATATACAAAATACCTGCGATAAACAAAGCAGCTCACCTGGTACAATGACCCAGATATAAAGCTGAAAAGGTCTCATGGAAACCATTTGTGTGCAATTCACTGAATACAGCATAAAGCAATAGAAAACATGTTTCATAATGTAAGTGCTTAAGGAAAAAAATAAACCAAACAACCTGCCCATCAAGAGTATAAAAACAAACTGATACTAGACATATTTGTCAGTGAAGGTTTTTGTTTCCTTTTTAAGGAGTTATTTAAAGTGTCACTGGAGTCTGGTGTGATGTAGAAAGGTTTGGCACTGTGCAAAAGACAAACCCTTCTCAAGAGGCCCGTGCTATCAGCCAGGAGCAGAAGCAGGGCATGGGACGGTTGCAGGGGAGACGCTGTGTGGGCACCGCTGTCAGGGCTGCAGCGTGGGTGGCAAGGTGGAAACATTGGAAATGATGGAAGTTAAAAAGAGGGCATTAGCCTGCAAGAAGCTGGTAGTTTGTGCTGGAAAGAACAAATGTAGGCTGAAAGAAATTGAAACATGAAAAGCACAAGACCGTATTTCCCTGGCAGCCTTCCTGTGATAAGGTCAGGTTGCTGTTTTGGTAGCGCTGCCTTCTGTGCCACCCCTGTCCTGCCTGCAATGAGTGCACACGTGCAAAGAACATTGGTTCCCTGTCACCTACTGAGGGCCTTGTGGCAAGCTTATCTCCTTTTATCTGTCAAAATCCCCTCAGTACAACTGTTCTGAAGTTCCCATTTCACTTCATAGAATGGGAAGGTGGAAAAATGCTGATGGGGCAGCATGACTCTGCAGGAGCAGAAACAGAGCAGTGTCTTATTTTTCACTAGTGACTCGCCCTGATCCCTTCACCTCTCATAGCTCAATCCTCTATAAATTGCTGTTAGCGCTCCTGCTTCCTCCAACAATTTTTCTCTCAATATTTACCTGCTAGAAATAAGTGAAATTAATATTTCTGTGCTGCATCCTAGCAAGATAGAGAGTTTGAGCAACAAAATCTCCCACAAAGATGATGGAGTGGCGCTTTCAGACTGTGGTCTACCCTGCTAAAATACGTACATGAATGAAGCAATAAGGTAACAGGTACAGCTTGCAGTAGGACAGAACAGAAGGAGAAAACAAAACAGCACTATCATACTTGGGTATAAGTTAGGTTAGCATGCATAGTTAGCATGCATACTCGGGAGTGTGAGTTCTCTGAGTTAGGTTAGTATGCATAGTTGCTTAGGAAGCTTGCTGGGGCTTGGGCTTTTTCTCCTCTTTTCCCCTCAAAATGAGAAACCAGTTTTTCCTACACAGTAGGCAAGAATATCACCCAGATCAGATGAGTCCTATCCCATGTTAGCATCCTGCAGGGAACTTCCTTCAAGTCCTGGCTGGGTAGAGAGAACGCTGACAGAAAGCAGCAGCATTCAAAGCAAAGTAAATCCCTATGTCACTGAGAGAGACTCCCCCCCAAAAATGGAGACCCATATAACTGTTGTTAGGCAAATGTACAAACACAAGCAGACCCGTATTTATGGAGCAAGGCCCTGACTTAAGTTTCGTTCTTGTAGGTACGTGTAAGTTAACCGCCGAGTGTTACAGACCTTTAATCTGGGCTTTACAACAAGTGCAGGTAGGAAGCATATAAAACAAGCATATAAGAGCTTGTATACGTGTGCATGTGCGTGTGCTCACGTGCACCACCACCAGTGGGGTGGGCTGTGTCAGAACCCGAGTAACTTAATGGAGGAGCTGCGTCTTCATACCTGGCTTGGCAGGGCCATCCTTTCAGGGGAGAAAGGTTATGAGAACTTGTGCCACTGCTGTAGGTAAGCAATATTAGATAGTTGCTAGGTGTGCCGTCAGTATATGTCATTCCCTACAAAGTCTCACAGCGCTGAAAATGAGCATGAGGTGTGTACTTCCACCTCGAGGTGCTGTTTCCTGAAAAGTGTGATTATTGCCGCTTTGGGGAAGAAGGAATGTCATATCACATATCCGTAATGGTCAAGTCTAAATCCAGACTCGTCCGGCACAAAGAACAGTGCTGGCAAATACCGGCGCGAGGCTGAATATAAGGAGTTGTAGCTGCTCCCAGTTGCACTGTGGAGGTGCAGCCTGACTTGAGACTGTGGTGGGGTCTGGGGCCAGCTCTGCATTACTACAGGGGTAGGTGGATGGGGGCTACCTTCTAGGTCTCTGCAGGCCCCCTGATTTTTGTAGAGGCAGCGTCAGAGTATCCCAAACTCTTGCACTAGCGTGCTGGAGCAGCACAATGCTGACGGCATTCTTCTTCTACCTGTTGTAGGAACATGGAGGGTCCTCCCAGTTGGAATTCCAGCAACCCCATTGTAACAGGACCACCCCACAGCTTCTGTGGCATAGGTGGGTTTTTGTATTCGGTCACAAAAGGTTATGCTGTCCGTCTTCTTGAGCAAATTTTTCTACTGCTGTCATCCCCTTCCAGAGAGCCAAAGGGTCAACGCAATAAGCATTGCTGTAGAGAACGGTGGGGACTGCAGTGCAGAATACACAGGATAAGAAACCTGAGGGACACAAGAAAAAAAAAACGTTTTACTGATTTTTTCCCCCTTCTTTTTAATCCCACATGTAAGTCAAAATGTTGCAGAGAGGAAAAACTGGGATCACCTGCTATAGTCCACAAGAGGGCTCCTATTACAGTAAAACCAGCTGGTCAGAACTAGACAGCTCAAGATGGGCCCTACTCTGAGCTACTGACTGGCACCTGCTTGCTGTGAAAACCTTTGGACCGTACAGAGGTGCCATCCCTCAGCGGAGAGAGGGTGACTAATGAATGTGCTGCCCTATTTAAGCAGCAATAGGACATGGCTCAGTGCATCGCAAAGTTACGAGATTACAGTCTGCCACCGAGGAAGCAATACGTTGCCCTGATGTACAGCTTCCATCCCTGTCCGCAGACAGCAGCTGTTCCAGTCAATGGGGTTGGGAAATAACAGCAGCTTACAAAAAAAAAAAAAAAAAAAAAAAAGTGTGGAAAACTTTTATGACAAAAGAGGAATGTGGCAGAATGGATTTATCCAGTAGGTGAACTCCCACCCGTGAACAGCACTCACAAAACCCCCCAGGATTCGTGCTAACCAAGGTTTTAGTATCTGTTCCAGATAGGGCCTTCCCCAGAGGAAAATATGAGTGGGTGGTCAAGTTTGGAAATGAGAAGAGTGGCCTGAATGATAGTTTCCCCTTCTTCCTGTCTCAAAAAATTCTAAGCCTTTAGATTACTGCAACACAGCGTGACAAATTCATGACTTCTAGGACTCTACATCTGCTACTCTGTGGCATCACCCTGGCAATTCAGCATGCTGAGGGGAGAGCAGGAAATACAGTCGCCTGGATAATGAGACAAGCAGTAACAGTTAGCTGTTAATCTTTCCTTAAGCCTCCTGATTTGGAAAATGTGTTTTTGGAGGACACAGCCCTGAACACAACTAAGTTTTCAAACCACGGTGTATACAGTCATAAACCCTCGGTAAGCCAGACTGTTCCCCAGCCATTCCTGTACCGTCCTTTACAACACCTCATAACAAAAGTAACTCCTTTCAATATTACTGTTTAATATTAGTTAGGGTTTTAATACTAGTGGTTCCTGGGGAAGTCTTAGAGAGGAACAGCAGATGATACACTACTCACAAATGAGTACATTTGTACATAAGTACATCTAACATTTTTCACTAGATAATTTTTAGAAGGCAATGCCCCACAAACAACATGAGCCTCATCCTATGGCTGGGAAATACCATGAGTCTGAACTGGCAGTAGAGCCCTACCACTTTTATGCTAAGGTGCACACTCATATCAAAACCATGCACGGTTTTGTGAGCTAACATTGCATGAGAATCTATTTTGCCAAGAGAGGAGTGGTGAACAAAATTACCTGCAAATGTGATCTGGTCATACTGATGATGTTTCAGATGTCATTTTAGAGATCGTGGGTGGCTTCATGCTTTCCTTCTCATCCTCGTCCATTGGGTCTTGATTCTTAGAACAATGAAAACAGGCTGAAAGAGAAGATCCCTCATTAGCACTTGGAATTCAAAGTCAATTGCCATAAGGGGAAGAACTTCTTTACTGTGAGGGTGACAGAGCACTACAACAGGCTGCCCAGAGAGGTTGTGGAGTCTCCTGTGGAGGTATTCAAAACCCGTCTGGAAGTTATCCTGTGTAATGTGCTCTAGGTGACCCTGCTTGAGCAGGGGAGTTGGACCCAATGATCTCTGGAGGTCCTTTCCAACCCCAACTATTCTGTGATTCTGTGAACTGCAGATCAAAGTGTTTGATGCAAACGTCTTCTTCAAGAAAGTAAAGCAAAGAAAACAAAAGTCTTTTAAATCTAGTTATGCCTATTTTTCCTTGGCAGGGCTCATCCCCGCAGTACATCTGAATATGGTTAGCCCACAGACATAGTCTGATCTGATAGGAAGGTCCTTTATATAGAGCTGTTACCTATATAGTGTCATGTGGATAAAACTGTTCACATTAGCACAGAGCTAGAATGTCGGCCTGATACAAAGACAGGTCGCCACGTGCTAAGATAATGTCTGTAGGGAAACAATGGTAAAAGGTACACATTACTAAATGCAGCAAACTCCTCAGATTAGGGGGTGTGAACCTCAACAAAGCACCTACATGTTTTGGTCACCACCACAATCACACATCTGAGAACCCTTATTTCCGTTTTGCTCTCTCTTTCTATTCCCTCCCACACTTCAGCTCCTTGAAGCATGGCTTTTCGAGCTCCGAAGTGACTCTGAGCACCACGGCAGCTCCTGGACCAGCTTTTCCTATGTCAGAGCAGCAGAGATACTCTCAGACCTACTCTGAGCTCCCACATCATCTCCTGAAGGGTGATCTGCAGCAACACCAGCGGGAAGCACTCTCAGGACAGACATTTCCCTTCCCAGACAGGTGGTAGCGCACAGCAGCACCGAAGCGCAGCAAGCTGTACAAACTGGGAAGTTGGTTTGAAACGCTAGCCTTGGTTTCTTACATCTCACATGGTCTGGAAAGTGACTGTGCCACCTGACTCGGCAGATCTGCTCCCTGTGCGTGTTAGGAAAATGGGACTAAAAAGGAGTGTACGCAGCTGAGTCTCCTGACAGTGCAGGTGATGTCATTCTGCTGCATTGGTACGCTTCCTGCATCTACCTTAAAAGCAATCTGGTTTATATATAAAAGGCTACCTCAGAATGCTAATAGCAGGAGACCTTTTAATTTCCATCCTGCACTTATTTAGAGACAGATCTTTCAATTCCACTTCTTTTTTTTTTTCCATAACTAGAAGTTCGTTGTCCACGCAGCAGCTAACAGCACAGGCTGTGTTGGGTTGTGGTTTTCATGTTTTCAGCATGGTTACTGCTCACCCAGCAACGTGGCTCCAGGGAAGAGCCAGCACTCTGGAGGTGCACAGGTGTGGCTAAGAGGGTTCCTGCCTTCCAGATGCTCCCTTTCTTGGTGATAAAGCGCCAAAAGATAATCATCCCAGCCTGATGCAGCGGTCACATTGCTTTTTGAGAGGGTGCGGTTGGTGACGAGGGGAAGAGCACAGCAACACCACCTCCATGCCCTGACTTGTGAGTGACCTTGCTTGAAATTGTAGCAGGGGTAGCGGAAGACAGGAACATGACAAACTCACGTGTTCCCGAGTGAACCAAGTCCCTGTTGCCTAACGAGAGACCTCTTTCCAGCAGGGGGATGGTTACCGCTGTGACCGTGATGGGCTGTGACGCGCAGACTGGTGGCTTTTGGCCCAAGCGCGCTGAGCGCTCTCGGTGTGGGATTCTTGTCTCCTGCCTCCACTTCCCCAGAGACCTGGCAGAGCTCGATTGGGTGATATTTATAGCACGTTGCACAGCCTGCTGTCTTCCTGCAGGACTGCTTTTCAGAGCTACTAACAGGGCACTGACAGGACGTGTGCTGCTGTTGAGTTTCAGTACCGGCTGGGTGCCAACTTGCCTTTCTACATCCTTTAGATGCCTACCCGCATCTTCAGGGGCTTTCTGGCTAGGCCAGCTTAGACAACACTAGGAGCAACAGCTAGTAAGTAAGATTTTTGAGCCACAAACAAACAAACAAAAAAATCTGCTCAGCTGCCACCTAACCCTGAGATGCTTGAGGTCCCTTTTGCAATCAAAAAAATCATGGACATGTTTCAAGTTATTGAAAATTTCATAGCACAGGACCTGGCACCTCACCTCTGCCCTTTTTGGACCAACAAAGAGGACAAATCCATGTCTCCCGATTGGGGTTCTTCTAAAAGTGAGACGTCGCTGTACTAAAGTCCTTCCTGTGGCCCTAGCACCATACACTTTTGTAACTTTGGCTCTGTGACTTTTCTGACGGATTGTCCAAGTAGGGTATGTGGACAGATCGATCCCATTTTGAAACTGATAGTGCCCAGCTGTATGTATGGTGATGACCAAGATTCTTGGCATCTTCAAGCATCTTAATACATAAAAATGGACCTTTGTGAATCCAGCTCTGTATACCCCTGTTCTCTGGAAATACTCTGATCTGCAGACAAAACCCCCAACAGCTCTGGACTCTCAAAGCAGAACGCTTAGTGCTGCATGTGCACAAAACGTAGGAAAGTCCTGAGCTGGACTTAGGTTTTGTGATAGTAGATGCTGCATTAAAAAAAAAAGGAAATGAGAAGGAGGTACAAAAATACCTACTGTGTCAGTACAGTTTCTATAAAAGTGTATTTTACATAGATACTCCATAAACAGAAAGGGACTGTTTCTAGATAAAGGAGCTATACTTACCATGCCTTGGGAAGTATCTTGCTGCTAGGGTGATAGCCAAAAGAAAGATGATAAAGATGATACTTGTAGCAGTAATGACATTATAGGATGGAGGCATGGTAGGGGCAATGCAGTCATTTGTTTTTGCTGAGACAGAAGAAACAAAACGTAAGTAAAGGGCCCAACAACATTTTGTCATTTTCATGTAAGAGAAGGTATATGAATTTTGGTGGTTCTGGCCAAATCCTAACTGGGATATCCAACCTGGGATATTCAGCACACATTCAATAAACAAACAGACAAAGCTGGCACCTAACCTGTAGAGGCCCTCCCATTCCCCCACACTTGCTTTTTGCTGAAATTTTAACACATCCACAGCATCCAATATGCTGGATCTCTGTTCAGAGCAGGACTGAGATGGGCTTATAAGCTCCTTTTAAAGAAACTGGTTAGGTTTGGTAGAAAAGACAGAGCCCACATCCAGGAAATTTCCATTCTTAGTGTTACTCTGCAGTTTTTCTTGCTGCTTTCGCCTGGTTTATGCCTATATTTTCATCTCTGAATTCACAGGCGATGGAAAACAAGAGGTATTTAATAGACTGGAGGTGTCAGTCCCATCATGGAAGGAAAAGGGGTTGGGGACAGAGTTCAGTTTCAGCAGATCTGCGTCTTTTTGTTTTGCACTGCTGGAGATAACTGTTCTGCTACTCAAAAATGAGAGTAGGTAACAGGCCGTTTGTGTACCACACAGGACAACCCTAATTCAATGGAAAGGACACACCAGGTACATGTTCACAGTCTTCAGATTTTCATATTCTGCTTCTAGTGCAATTAAGCTTGATTCAACTCCTAAGACCCTAGCCTGATCCACTGCACAATCTGGCCCCACGTGTCTCCCACTGTAGGTTTTGCCTCCTGGGTTTACCAGAAGCTATATTCATTCTGTCTAGAACTCTGTGTTCATGGAAAACTCATTTAGCAGACCATTTGCATTGTACCAAAGTGGGACTGGTTACACTTCTTAAAAGCCGAAAGGCAGGGTTTTTGTGGCTGCTGTTCTCATTGCCGATTGCTTCCTTTTCTGAGAACGTGACGACAGTGTATTGTTATTACTACTATTTTTTTTGTTGTTGCTCTCCTTTTCTATGCAGTATGATATTTGTAACCTCCTTCTATTATGATCTCTAGGGAGATTATGCGCTACATTCAGTAATAACCAAAATTCATAAAGCACTAGTTTCTGGCATTCGTCCTGAAACTGAATGGCACCTCTCCTCACAAGCCCCTTCGACTTCAGTAAGATTGATGAATAAGGTACCTTGATGAATAAGGTAAAATTCCCTAGGATAACCAACAGCACTTCACTAGTTTCCCTTGAAGATGCCTGTATCTCTACAGTGAAACCATCAGACCCAGAGACATATTTTAAAATACTTTTTCTGGTAACAACATAAAAAAAAAAAACAATCCTTTTGGCATTAAGAATTTTATTGTGCATCTCTTTCTACTGCAAAAACATGTGGACTGTAGCATGCTGCCTTGCCTCATGCTGTTTCCACTTGTCCCTCAAGTTTTTCAAGGCACACACTTACCTATTATTTTATCAATTTTAAGCCAAGCACAAGCAATTTTATCCATATGACTTAACCCTATATTTAATGTATGTATGAAAGCAGAATTTTGTCTAGACCACAGCTGATGGTTTCTGTCACTAAAGCAAGAAGAAACACGCTTGTTAAATGAGGAAATTGTAAGCACAGCCTGTGGCATTTGAGGCACACACGTTTCTCAAGTCCCTCCATTCAGATACCTGGTCTGTGTCACGCAGTTGGCAGCAAGACCATGCTGGTACAGACAGGCACTGAATGGAGCCGATCCCAACCTGTGTGAGCCACTGAGGCTGTGGGATCCGGCCACCCTGTCAACCCACCTGTGGCCCACCACAGAGCAGCAGGAAGCCAAAGCCACATCTGCTCACCAGAAACAGCTATAACTGCTCCACCATCCCTGCTGTCTTAGAGCCATTGAAATATTTTGGTGTGCAGCTCACAGGTGGGATCATTGGTCGTCCTTGCATGAACAGGTATACAAACATCTACTGCTTTCTCAAAGAGGCCAATCAGCAGGTTCAGCAAAGCATTTTTGTAATACAATTATGGAAACCTACTTAGAAGCAAACTGGTGGACTTGACAAAGCCATTGTATTCAACGGAGCAAGTGAGGTTGATGTCTTTGGTCACGTTGAGATGCAGCTTCCCTGTGACATTGTATGGGCTGAGGCTGGACTCAGACACCCAGGTGGTATTCCAGACGAGGGACCCGTTGTTGAAGAATCCAGAGATTTTGGGTTTGGGGAAACCTCCATAAGAAGAGCATGTTACCACCATCTCCGTTGATTCACAAGTAGTATTAATGACATCTGATGTTATGTTTGGCTCACTGAAGTCAGCTGAAGAAAGAAAGATTGAGAAACCATTCTGTCAGATTCCCCACAGTCCTGGTCACCCATGGTAAAAGTAAAGACTCTCCCATGGGACACTCTCCCTCTGTGGTAATCTGTTTGGCCTTTCTTGTGCCCTAGCATCCTCCCCCCCAGCCTTGTAGTGTTGACCTTTGCTTCTTCTCCTTCCTGATCACTATCCCAGGTGTCACAAACTTTGTGATGCCACCTCTCCAGTGTTGCTGTTCCTCTCTACATACAGCAGTTTGTGGAGCAACAGAGTCATAAGACTGGACTGAATATGAAGCAGTGGAACAAAAATCTGTATTAGAGGCAATGGAAGATTATTTCCTCCCCCCACACACTCTGCCCTGTCCTTTCCCACCCTGAAGCTCACAGAGGGTCCATCTCTGGTGTGGGGGAGAGTTAGTCACACGTTGGCCTCTCAGCCACGATGGCCAGTACCAGAATAAATTATAGTTTCTTTATGAGAGCCCCCAGATGGCTCAGCTGAGAGCAAGACCCAGTCATACTGGTAATTGCAAAGATGCACAGCAATCCATAGGTCCTCCTCTGACAAACACAGACCGTGTTCCCACCAGACTTTTTTGGCATTGCCATAATTGGTTTTTGGAGCTTTCCCACCCACCCACACAGCTTGTTTCATGCCTTCCCTCTGCTTTAGATGTATTGGTGCAAGTGTTTCTGAGGCTTCATGGTCAAATAGGTGAGAAAACAGGTATGGGTGAAGGTGGAGAAAAAGCTGGGTTCATTGGTAGCCTGGATCCCTTTGCCAGTCTGGTTCATTGCATGACTAAACAGTTGCATCGGCACTACTGGGGATGCCCACGGGTTGCAGTAAGTAGCCTCAGCGGAGGCAAAAGGTGGAACGGGGACTATTTAAGGCAGCACTTCCGTGGGACAAAACCTCTGTGGGACCACAGATTGGGCAAGACAAGGACCAGTCAGAAGCAGCAGTGCAACGTGTGGCTCCTGGTGGGTGTGCATCCACCAGTACCACTGCTTCCAAAGGCACCAAACTGCCCCTCTCTCCCTCCCACCCCTGCCAGCTCCAAGTCCACAGCCTGCCCACTCCCTACAGCCCCAGCCATGGCCAGGCTACACAGAGAGCTGCAGCATGTTGCTTATCGCACTGCAGAACAGCCCTTTTTGGAGCAGCTACGGTTGTGTCTGCAGTTGCTCCCTGCCTGACTCACACTTTGGCCACATGAGTGACAGGACCTGCAGAAGGCAGCCTACAAAGGCAAGGAAATGGGGAACGGTCCCTTATGATCATAACATGTCTTCCATGGCCTAAGCTGACCATGAAACCATAGTCTGGGCTAGTGAAATAGACTTGCTCAACATTGCATGGCCAACCAGTGGCAGACACAGACCCGGCTCTCCTTCCAGGCCCGCTGTTGAGCAATACACTGTTGACATCCAGTTTGACATCTGGAAAGTCCCTTCAAACCTCCCAGTCTGCTTCACCGAAGCTCCCTGATCAGTCATCAGGGCATAACGCTGCTCCACCTCTCTCGCTCAGGGTAGCCTGGCTCCAGCTGTGGCAAAGGGAGCTTTCCCTTTGCTGGTTCCCACAATAACTTATCCCCTCAGCAATACTCCCCTCCACTGCTAGGGAGGGTTCCAGCAGTGCAGCACCATTTTTTACTTATTGGTTCCCAAAAGGATCACTGAATTGGTCTCATTGCGTGTATGTCCAACATTCATTCACCCAAGTAGGCAGGCAGTGGCCAAACCTCAAGAACTTGTGGTGGCTTTTTTTTTTTCCCCTGACAAATGTTCATTCAAGGTAGGGAATGCTCATTCAGTGGTTCTCTGGAGGATTTCTGGAGCTCTGCTGCTGAAGGTATTCAAATCTGTTTAAATATATATATTTACACACACACATGTTACCAGTATCTCTGCTTTTGGTTGAAACCAACCACGACAAAAACAAGTGGCGCAAGTGGAAAATAATGTCAGCGGAACTTTCTGCAGCCTCCAACAACAGATTCAGATTCGTTTTGAGCAAAGGAACTTGGGTTTTGCCTTTGAGGTAGAAAGCCTCAAGTCTCCAGCCTCAGGCTGTGGAGCTGCCGTGCAGCCCCCGCGTGGGCCAGCCCCACGGGAGATGCCTCTGGGGCCAAGGAGAAGCAGCACCACCCCGCTCCACCTGTGGCTTGGGTGCTTCCCATGCACCGAGGGTCTCAGCTTTGCCCAAAAGACAGCAGGGGGCAGAGGTGGCCCAGGGCACCCAGTGGCAGTGGGACCTGGGAGATGGCCTTTCCCAAGAGGGTGTCATCAAGGGGAGCGTGGTGGTGGGAGAGGAAAGGGCAATTTTCTGTATCTGGGGTGGTTTTGGAAGGACGAGAGGAAGGCTGCCTGAAGGGAAATACAGGGGACTTAACAGACTTTCTGGTGCTGTTTTAGGCTTCCCGATGAAAAGCTACCTGCTACACTATGCCTAAAGCTTCAAGGAGTGCCCTTTTCCCCTAGGGGCTGGTGCCAGAAAGCCTCGGGTGCAGGGAGGCAGCCCACCTACCTGTAACAGAGAGGGACACGGGCGCATCACACACAACGCGGGGTGAGAAGTCTTGTGAAATTCTGAGGTTCTGAACCACACACTGGTAAGTGCCATTGTCCAGGATTTCCACAGGGTAGATCCACAGGGTGAGGTTCTTGCTGTCCAGCTCTGTCCGGTTCACGTACTGGTCGTAATCTGGGATCTTCTTCCCCTCCGAGTAGGCCAGCACCACCTCCCTGGTGTTCCTCTGCCAGTAGACCCGGTAGTTGCTCAGGCTTTCCGAGCTGGGGATCTCATGGCAACAAGGCAGGCCGACCTTCTCCCCGACTTTGCTCTTGACTTCCTTCGGCAGCGCGCAGCCTGTACGGGGGCAAACAGAAGGCAGTGAGACAGGGGTGCAGCCCTGGGGCAGGGCCTGCTGTGGAGAGCTCACCTATCTCGGCTCTGTCTGCACCCCCTTACCTACCTCGCCCCTCGCCTCACCTACAGCTTCAGCTCTCCTTGAGGGGAGGACTGCCTTGGCGGCGCCTTTTTATATGATGCTCCAGCCCTTCTCATGATCGCCAGCAGGCACGCAATGATTTCAGCATGAATTACCAAAAGCAAAGGCAGGAGACTTACTTGCCTGAAAATAAGCTCTGGTGCTGCTTTCAACACCACACCTCAGAGTGAAGAGTTGCCATGATCGTTGGGTGAAATGATAAAAACATACGTGCTCCAGCTGCTGCCTCCTCTGTTCTCCCTTTTCAGAGCTCGGTGTTGGGAAAGTCTCTGCTCTAACTTTGTGGTCCCTGCATCCCAAATATGGCCACAGTGGTTGATTAGACTGGGGGATTTGCTTTTTGATTTATTTTTTTTTTTTTTAAAAACAACACACAAACAGCCTTTTAAGATCCCAGAAGCTAGAAGCAGCCCTACGATAACAAACTGTGGTTAGAGCCACACTTTTATCATAATACTAGCGTGGTATTAACAAGTAAACATTTTTTTCCTAGCCTAGCTAAAACGAATTAATATTTTTGAAGGCCCATGGGGATTACCTGTAAACCAGCACAGGTATTCCCAAACTCCCTCCTGGCACTGTGTACAGGTGTGCACCTTCAGTGACAAGCTGGGGCTCTTGCAAGAGGAAAATGTGCACATTACTGCTGACCTTTGACCAAGCTGGCAGTAATCCCACTGCTTCACGTTACTACTTCCCTTCCTCTTTGCAGTGGGTGCTGACAGGCACCGGGCTACAGACACCGCAAGGGAGCCACCGAGCCAGGGGCTCCTGCAGCACTGTATTGGCTTGCAGCCCTGTGCAAGGCCAGGGTAGATGCGTCTGCCTTTTCCTGGGTCTGTGTAGCCTCTGGGGTGATGCTCATCCCCTGCACACCCTAGTCCACAAGGCCGGGTTGTTTTGGGGTTGCCCTGCTTGCCTAGGCCTCACTGCCTCAGCACTTATCTCCAGTAGAGGAGGGAGCCAGACTGACCTCTTGCACTCCACTGACTGACAGCAGAGAAATAAGGAATCAGGCGGATGCAGAGAATATTCAGACTCCCTCTTCCTTCCCTGCAGAGACCTCAGGAAACACATCTGAGCGGTGCTGGGAAGGCCCTGAACAGGGAGAGCTCCCTGAGTGCAGTGCCAACCGCTGGCGGCGGCGAGCCTCAGTTTAGCAGTCCCGAGCCCTGACAGGGCATGAAAGGAGCTCCCACCCCGTCCCCCGCAGCACAGCTCTCCCCGTCCCTCCTGCACGCTTCGTGCCAGCTTTATCTCACCACTTCGCTCATCTTCCAAAGGGAAGGAGGTGATAGTTTCCGACACGATTTCCCCCCACCTGTACTTCCCCTTACAATGCATCACAGGCATGACTACAGCCAGACCGGGGCACGGCGCAGGCCCACTCAGCCCACTGACCTGTGGCAGAAAGCCACTGGCCCAAAAGCATAGAAAAAGCAGTTCTTGCACGCTACACGGGATGAGACCTGGCATACCCCAACATGTGGCAGTCACAAATTTAGGGGCTTCCTGACGTTGGCAGCTTATTGCTACTGCTGGAGCTACCTTCCACAAATAGGCTGTGCCCCTTCAGGAACACACGTATATTTTTGGCTTCCGCAGCAAAACTCCCGTGGGTTACATGACTTGATTACATGCTGTGTGAAAAAGCATTTCCTTCTGGTTACTTTAAAAGCGACCCATTTGGGACGGTGATTCTCAAAGTTCCTCCTGCTGTGCACTTGTGTGTGTGTGTCTGTGTGTGTTTTTCCTCGACCACTTCTTTGCCTGTTCTCACAGTTCAGCTCTTACTATTGCTGGCGAGACCTCCAGGAGCAGCCAGGAAAGCTTCGGGACTGTGGATCCTGGTGATAACAATGCAGTCGAGTGTGTATTTTCTATTTTCTTTTGCAGCAATAGGGGAAGAGTAGGCGTACAGTAAATGTCAGTGAGACATCGCATCATGAGTTGCATGAGGTTCTCCGCGCCTTGCCCCAAAGAGTCTCCTTTGCAACCAAAAGGAGAACAAAAACCTCCTCGGCAGTACATGTGCAGGGGCTGGAAACTCCTGCTGATGTCACATCTACCCTTACAAGGCTCTGCACCCTTGAAACTGCAACCTGAATGCTACAGGCCTGAAGGAACCAAGGTCCATGAAGAGTCATTCAGTCCCACAAAAGTCCCCTTTCACTTTAAAGGTGAACTGCAAAGCAAAAATGAAAACTCAGTTCTGTCCCATTTCTGCGCTGAATGCTCTCCATAACCAGGCTGCGGGGGAGGTATCCACCATGGAAATAATTTTTAATGACTTTTCTAGAAAAAGAAATAAGCCACCCTCCTGCACACCGCGAAGCCTGCCTGCTCACTGGGCACTCGTGTTGCTCCTCCGCTGGCAGCCCGCCGTGCTGAACCAAGGAAAGGGCTGACCAAACAGCAGAAAAAGTGTGTTTCATTCAAACTACTCCTAAACACAACAGGGCTGATTAGAAGAGAAAGGTGAATTTAGAGGAAAAGCATCCTTCCTTGTTCACTCTGAAACGGAGGGCGGAAAGTCTGTAGAGCTCACGTTTTTTAAGGAGAGTCTTTAACAATCTTTAATTCTTAACAAAACCTTTAACCAGATTTCCCCCTTTCCTTCATCCCTTGTGGCAGCCAGGTTTCAGAAATTCCCCTGGCCACAGAGAGCTTGGTTCTGCTGGCCAGGCTGCACAGGAGAGCGGCTTGCCTCTGGGACAGAGCACTGCTGAGACATTTGCCTGTAAAAAGCAGCGAAAGACCACACAAGGCTTTAGAGGAGCGGGGTCAGGCTGCTGGAAACTTCAGTTAATTCCCTGGGAAAGGAGAGCCCGAAGCCATCTCCTTCCCTTCCACCCACCACTTCTCTATCCTGCTGAGCCATTTTGACATTTTTTTTTGGCCTCACCTTGTGTCACCTCGCTCCACACACAACCCACAAGGCAAGCCACACAGAGGGAAAGGTCCTTCGTGGTGGACCTGGAGTCCCTCGCCCCTCTGAGTAAGCAGCATGTAAGACAGTGCACCTGTACATTTTTCCAAATGACACTTCTACAAAAAGCTCTGTCAGGCTTTTATGTTAGTTTAAAAATTGAGAAATTTGAAGAGCTCAACTGGACTGGACTCTCCCCGTTGGTCTTTTCTTTACCCCAGGAAATTTTACCAGTGAGCGATCAGATTCTTTCAAGGATTTCCATGAAGATAAAACTCAGCAAATATCCTGTGCTACACTTGAACACTGAAAGAAATACCTCATATGTCATCTAACCCACACTGTGAATATACTGAAAAGAGCCCAACAGATGCTCAGATAATTCCTGTGTGGAGACACTGGGACAAAATCACTGCCTCACTCTGCATTTCACTACAAAGACCTCATGAAATGAGAAAGACCAGATGAAACAGAGAAAAGCAGGTGCTGACTGCCCTCTTCAGAGAGCCTGGGACTGGCTACTAACCTGCACACAAGTGCCTGGGAAGTCTCCAAGGGTCCTGCTGCCCAGGCTTGATTTCAGCACGCAGGGAGGTCTCAGCACACAGAGAAAAGAGGAATGCTCCTTTCCCCTTTCGTAAACTCCAGCCCAGCCCTCGGTAATGAATTAATTACTGCCGCTATCCATCCCTCAGCTGTTCTGCACTGCTCTGGCAAAGAGAAGCAGCTGTGAACCGAATTTGGTTCACGGTGTCACAGTTTAGCTGGTGTCACGGTGACCTTCTGGTAGGTCCTGTTCACTTACTCATCCCAGATGTGGTGAGGGAGGAGGGTTAAGGGCATCCTGAAGAAAAGCTGCCACACACTTCATCTGGCAGCAGCTCCATTCCAGCTCATTGCCTCACACGTGCTCACCCTTGGCAAGTGTGCCCGCAGCAGGGCAGAACCGGGATTGATCCTACTTTACGATGTCATGTCAGGCCTGAGACACGGAGCGGGGGCAAAGAGGTTTTCTAAAAGTTCAGCTCTGCTTGGTTTTGAGCCATAACGTGGGGGTGCCCTGCTCAGCAGTTTCAGCTCTGCTTCCTACCTTTGTGTGCTTCCATCCTCACAGCCACGCTCCTGCTGAGCAAAGCACCAACCTTGCTCTGCCCGGCCTTATACAGCTCAGTTTGGCAACAGCGTTGATGTCCCTGGCATATCTTTTGACTTCTTGTGCCCCACTCCTTCAGCTGCCTTTTTTCCATTTAATGTTATTATTATTTATTATTTTTAATTTTGTTTCTTTTTCAGAGGAGAAATCCTTGGAATCACGAAGCAGCTGTGAAAAGCAGAGGAGACCTTTCTGCATCTACAGACAGCAAGACAGCACATCTCAGGGGATGTGCACTAAGCCCATTTTTCCAGCAGGCTGTTAACCCGGGGCCCTAGTGATGACGAATCGGAAAGTATCAATCTTATTTGTCTCCCTGATGACACCTTGCTAAGAAGTTATGTGCTGCGGGCAACACTCGCTTCAGAGAAGCTCACGCGGCTGTCCCAACACGTGTGCTGTCAGGTGTGGGCTTGGTTTCTCGGACATGCACCGCTCCCATCAGGTCCTGCCAAAGCCTTCCTCCCTCTGGCTAGAGTTGCATTGGCAGGTTCCTGACAAAAACACCAGAAACTTAATTTCACTCCCTCTTGGTTATCTTTATGCCATGAAAACCAGGCAGATGGAGGAGAGAGTGTCACGGTGACCTTCTGGTAGGTCCTGTTCACTTACTCATCCCAGATGTGGGGAGGGAGGTAGCGACTAAATCGCTGCTCTGACAAAAACCTGGCCTTGAAGAAACTCCACGGATCATGAAAACTTGCACTATCTGCAATTAGCAACTGAGAAGGTGAAAGGGAATCTGAAGCACTTTGGTGAAGGGGCTCCCTGCAGCGCTGGGGCAACTCCCGCCAGCCAGTCCTCCTCCCCCCTGCTCCTGCCCTGCCCGAGTCCTGTTTCGGAACTTCTCGAGATAACAATCTGCCGCTCTCTGAGTCACGAGTGCCTCGCGCTGGGACAAGCCCACCGCTTGGGTATGTCCAGTCTGTTTTGCTTATAAGATGAGTAAGATTGCAACTCTTCACATCACAAGTCAGTTGGCAAATTTCTGATCTTGGTGCTAGCCAGGAGGTCGCCTCCGAGCACGGAGCTGGAGAGGAGAAGTCAAAGTACTTGGGGGGAACAGTGATGACGACTAAATCATTTCTGAATATCCTCCCCTTTGCCGCAGAGCCCTCTGCATGGATGTTGCTCAGGGAGGAAAGGAAGGAGGGCTTCCTTATTTTCTTACCTCCTGTCAGTGTATATGAGGAGGGACACTGGGGATGGGGGCATTTCTGATTTGGGGAAAGGAGAGAAGGGAAGAGTCTTTCCGAGCCTTCCCCCTTTCTCCTTTCCCTGCACTGGGAGTAGGTGACCCAGCTAGATGAAAAAGGGCAGGGGAAACAAAAAATCTGGATGCCTTTGGAGGATTTGCATGTCTTAGTTCCGTTCAAGCTCAAATCCCTGCATCTGGCTCAGCACTCTTACAATTTCCCAGTTCGGGACAGAAACTAGATGTGGCAGTTGTGTAAGACAGGCCTTTGGGGGAGATTTGTAGCACATGAAGACAAAAATAAATTTGTTAATTTTTTTTTCCCCTGGAGCCTTTGTCCCTTGCTGACTGGATCTCTTTGTACTTCCTCTATATTTATCTCCCAGCTGAAGATGTCCTCAGATCATTCTCTGAATTCCTCCAGCGCTCCTGCCATCAGTACTGCAGTCCTCACAGCAAACCTTTTGAAGTCAAGGTCCCCCCACTGCTTAAGGCCCCCATTTTCTTCGGTGCTCACTAAATATCACTGCCTCACATGCTCGCCACGTAGCCAGCCCCTCTTGAAACTAACAGGAGGTGAAAACGCCCAGTGACCAGGAAAATCCAGTGTTATACCTCTCACGTAAGAATTAGAGAAGTCGCAGTTTTTATTTGTCTGAAGTGCTTGCCTGTCGCCACAGCAATATGTATGTACCTGTGCTGTGACTAAGCCGCAGGCCTGCCAGCACAAATCCTGTTCACACACCGCGGTACCTGCTCTGGCACTAACTCAGCGGCGCTCTGCAGATGGTGAGCTTGTCACAGCCCCTCGGCTAGAGCAAAGATTGAACAGCCCTGGATAAAAGCGTCGCCTGGCAAACGGATATTAAAGAGAAGGATGGCTAACCAAACCAGAACAGAGCGGCCCAGGGGTGTCTGAAAGCTGCAGAAACCGCAGAGGGAGTGAAATGATGCTTCGGCAGGGACTGCTCGGGCGCTGCAGGTAGCAGCCGGCAGCATCGCAGCTCGGGGCTCCCCGCCGGTGGCAAGCAGCGGCTGACAGCACGGTCTGCTCAGGGAGCAGTGTGCGAGGAACAGGGATGAAGTCTCGGTCTGTCAGGCATGTAAAATTACACCAGAGGGTACCTGCTACGGAGAGAGCTCAGCAGTGTGCAGAGGGACCGGCCTCGATGGTCTTTTCTAGCTTTTTATATGACACAGGGGCATTTGGGGCACGGACGGCTTTTGAGCACCGTGTAGCTAGAGGTGCCACCCAGCAGTCAGCAATTTTATTTTCAGCCAGGGAGTCCCCTGGGACGAATGATATTTTAAAAGCATAACAGTGAAAAAGCAGAAGCAGAGCCCGTGGCATTTCCGCGTTGGGAAAGATTTACATATTCTCAAATGACCTCCTGAGACTCCTGATATCGATGCCCCTCCAAGGGGACAGAACGGCTACAATTCAGCATAAAGTTCATATCCTTAAAAGCAAAACCAACTTCCTTTCGTCAACAAACAGATTTAAGTGTGTCTAATGCATCTGCCTTGCCACATCATGAAGAATACCATGTTGAAGGCACGCAGTGCTTATGGGAGGAAACGTGTTAGAAAGGATGGAGCATTTCTGTGAAGGTGGAAATTCTCCTCCAGCCTGGCACAACTTTGGGGTGCAGCTGGATGAAAGGGAAAAAAGGAAGCAAAAAGGATAAAAAGTGGAAAACGAAAATTAAAAAAAAAAAAAAAGTAAAAAAGGGGGAAAAAGAGGTAAAAGGAAACTCTGCCAGGCCCAGCGCGGAGAGCAGCAGGGTGTATGCCCTATTACTTACACCACCAACCACACCTGTATCTGGGCCTTGAGGCAGCACCGAGTGGGAAAGGTGTGAGGGCGTGTAGGGCAGCCACTTCTGCTGGTAATCGCCCTCAGCGTGCACAAATTTCGGCCCCAAACTTTGCATGTTTAAATGCAGGAATGCCTGACATTCACATTGTAAAAGGGCTGCAAATACCTTGGCGATCCAAGAAATGCAAAAAAGGTTTTGGCCTCAGAGTAAAGAGCTCGCCGGAGGTATTTGTGTTCATTCTGCTCTAACTGGAAAAAGGAAACAATGTGGGTGAAAGAAATGTTGCACAGCTAACTTTACGAACTCTATATACGTGCATATAACTATAATTTGACTGTAGGAATTTCACTTGTCTGTTCAATTTATTTTTTCTCCCCCAAAGAGCTCTCTCATTTAAAAAAAAAAAGCCAGAAATAGTAAAGCAGTCTATAAGCAAAAGCCTGTAGATGGGTTTCTGTTTCTCCAGACAGGCTGTTAGAGCAGGTTTCATTCTGGATAGACAGACAGACAGAGAAAGGAGTTCCTCAGTTCCGCTGCCATAGCTATTTAACCGAAGACATTTCTTTTCTGTGTATCTGGAATGGGGGGAGGAGACAGAAACTGGTCCGAAAAAAGAAAGAAAAAAAAAGCTGAAGACAGCAAGAGTGATAAGATAGAAACTCAATTTGCATCCAGTGTCAAAGTGGGCAAAGCTTGTACATAAAGAAAAATTTCTGCCACCTCCACCACGCAATCTGCCCTCAGCACAACCTGTACCGGAGCTGGCACGGAAATCAGCTGCGAAGCACCTGGAGCTCACTACTTGCTGCTTGAACATTTGGGAGAGGCCGTGAAACAGGTAATCTTTCTTCACCTCAAGGCTCATTACCCCCTTCCAAAACCTAGCTCCACTCTGAGCACTTTATCGGTATTAACACGCGAGAGGGGATTCCCAGAGTGAGTTACTTGTGGGCAAACATTCGTTCGCGATGCCGAGGGAAGTGAATATTCCCCCCTGCCCTCCCCAACTCTCCAATAACTCAGAAAAGCCGTAGGGATTTTCCTCAGAACTTCCCAAAAATTTCACGGCTGTGAAGAAACCGAGAACGGGACTGCCTCCGGTCAGATGAAAAGACTCCAGGGAAGCCTAAAAGGAATATTCCACGGACACAGGCCAGGGGTGGCTGGGTCCCAGCTACCAGTGCCTACGCCAGCTTCATGCCCGGGGCAGGGAAAGGTCATTGTGGGAGACTTCAAGTGATATTTTCCCATTATAACAACCTCGAACGGGGCTGGAGAACATGGCCATCCTGCGATTAGTAGGTGGGTGTGAATGGCAGGAGAAAAGCAAGCCCATAAGGATACCAGCATTGCATTCAGACCATAAATAAGTAAGTTTGTGCTGTAATCAAGGATGTAATCAAGGCTGTTCTGCCCCTTTTCCACCGTGCTGAGACGACAGGGCGTTCGTGCTCATCAGTGTCTCCAGCAGCAGACGACATCTTGGGAGCAGCTCTAAATTACAGTGATATTTCAGGGGGTCACCTCAGGTGAACGGCAGAGTAGCAAAATTCAATGTAGGGGGAAACAAATATATCGAGGCAGCTTGGGCGTGCATCATTTCCTATACAGTACAATCTTCAAATCATCCTTTTTAATTAATCCCCACCTCAATGCTCTCTACTGCCACCATGTAAAAATTCAGCCTGACATTCCCAATATGACCATTTTATGGACATACAGCATAGGGAGAGCACCCGCTTTCACCCCAGCGTGCTCTTTGGCCTTTCAGAGCACTGCAGCAGGAAGGTGTGCAAGCACCAGGACACACGGGCCGAGCCCGAGGATGCACGATGGAGCCACAGGCTGTGGGTGCCCACGCCATGCTGTGCCGTGGTGATCAGCAGCCCCAGACAGGGTCGGTTCTGAAGATGCTGGCCCTGGTGACCTGCTCAACAGGGCAGGGAAACTCACTGGCAGGGCCACGACTCCCAAGGCTTCACTGTTTTGCCACGAGAAGATCTGGGGCCGGTCCTTGCGGTCTCTATGGGTGCCCTCAGGAAGGCATCACCTAAAAATCCTGGTGAGGCTTTTAAAACTGCTCGTATGTGGATACCGTACCATGGATTTTTAAGCATCACTAATGCAGGAATACCTCTTTGGGAGAGAAAGGTGGCAGGGTACGTATGTGTGCATAGGGAGGGAGAAAGAAAGTGCATCGGCTGTGCTGCCCTCATCAGTCTGCCAAGCGACCCGCTCCCGAGGCACCAGGCCCCCCGCCGCCTCACCGCGTGGGAAGCATCTAACAATTACACCCCAAAAGCTGATGCAAAGCTTCCAAAATAGCTTTTTGCTTGCTCTGCGTCTTGCCAAGTTAACCCTGGAATTTTGAAATCAATCAGATTTAGAGAAGTAACTCAGCTCAGCCGCAGGCTGACCAAAGCCTACGCTTGGTGTCTCCCGGCCCAGACACCTCTCCCCACCGCTCCCAGCTGATCCCCAGGCCCTCGGGGCTGTCGTGCTGCCTACTTTGAGCCCCCTCACAGCCCGCTCCCCCTTGCTGTTGGCTGGGCACAATGTGGGGCCTGCAGCTTCCACGCAGCAGGCAAGAATAACGCAGTTCTGCCTTCCTGCAGGATTTGGTCGAAACGGGGCAGGGTGTACAAAAGTTATAAGCAGGGGCCTGAGAAACAGGTGGAGAGACAGCCAGTGGGATGAACTAGTGTTCCCTTAGTAAAACATGCCAAGAAAAGTACAGTAACTGCAGGGACTCCTAGTTTGCTAATATTATCAACCCCCTATTTCCAGTACTGCTTATTAGCATCAAGTGGTATATCACCATCCCTGGAAGTCTTTAAAAGACGTTTAGATGTAGAGCTTAGGGATATGGTTTAGTGGGGACTGTTAGTGTTAGGTCAGAGGTTGGACTCGATGATCTTGAGGTCTCTTCCAACCTATAAATTCTGTGATTCTGTGATCTGGCTGCTGCCCATCTTTGGTCTTGGAATCAGCACCCCTTCCAGAAGAACTGCAGGGCTGCTGAATTATCGCCTGCTTGTTATTACATTAAAACACCAGCTCTTAAATTACAGAGGGAGAGGCAGTTCTGCACGTGGCAGGTTATTTGCCGACAGAAATGCGGGCACAACATGCCCATGGCTGACATGTGCTTCACAAGCGCAGAGGTCAGCGAAGGAGCGCGGGGGAAAGCGTCGAGCACAGATCTCATGAGGGGGGCCCGAGGCTGCCTTCTTCCCAGGCGAGCCCCGTGATTGCATCCCTGCTCAATTCTCTGAGTTTTGTTTTAAGATTCTGAGACTGAAAGTCAAAACGAAACCCAGCGGAGAGCATCAGATATCTCACAGTTTCACAACAGCACCATGAAAACCTCCTAATTCTGCATTATTTTTAATGGGAGCCCCGCTTCAGCCCAGGTTGGCTCCCAGGTATCGTTAGCTGCCGTGACACACCAGGACCGCCGGTAAGCACAGCCTGTTTCACACCCGTAACAAATCCCAGCTCGGGAGTGAGCTTCGTGTGGTTTCAGGGTTAACATTTCACACAGCATAGAGGACTGAACCCCGAGCCTCCTGAGGTCAGGGCTATCTGTGGTCTTTGGCGAGCGTTGTGGCAGGTTCATGGGGACAGCCCTCGCTGTCCTCCAACATGGAGCCGTGCTGCTGGAGGGAGCCCTGGCATGCAGCTGCACAGCCCACCACCCTGCCCCGTCTCCCCTCCACAAACTCAGTTTCAGCCAAAAAAATGCAGAAACCACTGCCCCTCGGGGCCAACATGACGCTTCCTCCCCGCCGGGTAGGCTGGGGGGTCCCACCATGTGCCCCTGTGGGCATCAGCCACCCCGCCAACACCCAACGTCCTCCCACCCAGGTGAGGAGACTGCCCGGCACCTCCAGCCTGGCACCTGCAAGCATCTCCCTCGGTGCTGGTTGATTTTACTTACCCAAAGTGACGAGGTGAAGCATGACGAGCGCGAGTCCGAGCCACCTCTTCAGTGGCCATCCGGCCATCACCGCCAGGCACCCCATCTGCGTGCCGCGCTGGGCTGGCAGCCACAGCACCCGTGAGCTCCCGACACCTGCTGCCTCCCCAAAAACCCAACTCAAGTCAGCCTCCCGCTCTGTCCCCGTCACTGCGGGGCTTCACCAGGCGAGCGAGGCCTCCCGGTGCCGCAGGGAAGAGGCAGGGGCTCAGCACCAGGCCATGGGCACCCGGTGGCCGTTGGCCTCGCCCGGGGACTTTGTCTCCCTGCCGGGGTGCTGGGGGAAGGCCGGGCGGCGCGCAGGCGCTGGGCCTGATAAGCTGCCTCACGCCCGCCCACGGCTTCCTCACAGGGCGTGTGTGAGGCCAAGCGCTCACCGCCACGGCCCCGCCGCCCCGGGGCACTCCCAAAAACAAACGGCTGGGAGGTGTTAGGGCTCGGGAAGGAAGGAAGGGGCCCCAAAATGGGGCATGGGGCGATGCTGGGCTCCCCTTCCTGCCCCAGGGGAGGGTGAGGGAGGCGAGCGCTGTAGGGTCGTCCTGAGTCAGGGTCAGCTAGTTCTTTCCTCGCACTGCTTCTGTCACTCTCAGATCCAAAGCACGTTTTTGATAAATGTCCCCTCCTTGTGCCCAAACTCTCTGCAGGCACGAGAGGTGTTGTTTCACTAAAGGTGTCTCTGATGTACATTGTAGCTCAACTCCGATTTCCGAGCACTCGGAAGCAAATCCTGAGTATAAAAAGAGATAGCTTAGTAAGAGTAAGTAAGAGCCCAAATGAGTAAATATGTGCTGAGCGACACAGATTTGTACAAATACAGTGCACCTGCCTATGGGAAAATAAAATGAACCCAGATATAGCATCAGAGGTTATATTTAATGGTAATAATCACAGTGAAAGGTTTACACACTGATGGAAACCTGTTTTTCTTCAGGGAAAAAAAAAATAACGTGCATACACAAAACAATTAAAAGCAATTATTTAAATGAAGATTTCTGGCTTGCTGATTCAGATTACTTTGATTTAAAGGAAACGAATCTTTTTTATCAGAAGTGATTTGCCACTGCGTTGCTCCAGTTTTTCTCCAGTATAGCTGCCTTGAATTAGGTAGGCTAGAGGGACTGATGTAGAAGTGAGTCAGGCCTGTTGCGCCATAATACAAATCGGTTTTATTTTCACATAACTAAACAGGTGGTATTTCTACAGAGAGATCAAATACCAGACCAAGAACAGGTTACACCTTTTTCATAGGGAAAAATACATTCTATATGAAACAGCACAAAAGAGCACAATGGTGAGTCAGAGTGGGACTGTGCCTGTCCACTGTGGGGTTTCTTGTACACGTGTTTCGTGATTTGGGCTCTGAATTCAATCCTGTACGTTTGCACTCTACCCATGCATATTCTAATGGGGGCACCAACACAGTTTGAACATACAGATGACATTAGGGCTGTACAAATGCTTACAGACAAGTGTTTTCTTTGTAGGCAGAGAAGGAAAAACATACCATGAACTCAGCTGTACATAGGCTGTTTTCCTCAGTCACAGTCACAGCTCTCCCTTCACCAATCCACCTCCCCTCCCCACCACTCCCATACAGCAGTGCAGCGTTTTAGGCAAATAAGGACTGAGCTTCTCTGCAAGTCAGATGGGCCCCCACAACTTTCTGCTCCTGGTCTGATCACGTATCCTGCATCATTATACAGTTACTGGCAGCCCTGCTCTAGCTGCGCAGTTTACCATCTCACTTTCATTTTAAATTCAATTTCAAAATTTTCAATTTCAAAATTTTTTTTTTCTTTTTTGCCATTAGCATATCACAACTAAAAAGAAACCCCAGCCTGTTACATCCACATCTGCATTTCTTCCTTGGGGTTTAACCTTGCTCTTAGATGAGCAGTCCCAGGGAAAGTATCTGAGCTTCCCACCCCCTGTAAAGCCTTGCTCCTGGCCACCCTGTCTTTTCTGCTGGGTCCCCCTCGTTGACTGCCAGCCTGTAGCAAGAAAGCCTCGTGCCCCTTCTTACCCACCAAGCAATCCAGAGCATCTCAGTGCCTCATTAAGGCTGTCTGGATTGGACACAGAAACCCGAACTCAAGGATGTTATTCTTGGCCAGGGCTGCTTCTCTTTTTCGAAGTATCATGGCTGTTGGTATCCTGTCGTGTAGACAGCTCCCTGATCGCGAGGTGATTGCAACAACAGAAACAGCACAGCAGTCAAGTGCTTTGTTCTGCTCCGATCAGAGGCAGAAGTCATAATGTGTCCATCACTTAAAGCTTCGCTAAGCACATGTCCTTGATTCTCAGAAGCCAGCCCTTCAAGCAAGGGGTGTTAGTCGGTCTTAGTCAGGAGCGCTAACAAAGTTGAAGGACTTGTATTGAAGTCCCAGTTCAAAAGGGGCTGCTTTATGTGAGCATGATAGCAGGTACTATAAGCCCAGTAATTTACAGGGAAAGTCCCGTAGGAATAAGCTTTCTCATGCACTTTAATAAGCCTTCAGCATTTTAACAATATGTGCTCCAGGGTCAAGTTTAAACATGTGTAAGAAGCATGGCAACTTGAAAAGGGAAGCTTGTATTTAATAAGAAAACGGACTTTAAATTCTGCTAAAAACAATTGCTGTGGAAAAGAGGAAGATGTGAGAACATCATACATACCACATTTTTCCTTTGCTTTCACACAAAACGTTGAGGAAAAAAGCAGAAAAGACAAGTGAAATTTTGCAGCGTATGTGCTGTGTGGAAGAAATGAACTTCACTAATCAGCACTTGTGGTAGCAATCATTGACACTGGAGGGAAAGACTGTTCAGTTACATCACTACGAGATTTCTCATGTTGACCCACTGAGGATTTTTCCGAATGGCAGGGCCTCCACTGCAGAAACAGCACAATCAGACTTTTGCTATTTTCACCACTTTCTGATTACTGAAAACAATCAAACCACCACCTCCTCCTGTTTCTCAGTCAACATCTCACAGCAGAAATATATCAGAAAGAGCAGAAGTGGGTAAATAGTGAAAAACAACACACAGCACATGCTCTCCAGTGAGGATTCATAACCACATGCCCTGCTACAGCACTGGGATCCCTTTGGTTGGTGTTAACATGAAGAACGGACATTCCCACCTTTGTTAATCTGAATTCAAAGCACGCCTGCATGCTGTTAGCACAAGGACGTCCAGGCTGAACGGAAAGTATCCAAGATGTGTTTACAGAGATGTACGTCACCAAAAAATCATTGTGCAAGTGCCCTAAAAACATTTTTGTCTGAGAAATGACCCCCATTTCAAAGCAGATTAACATTTCTAGGAAGTATTTTTTCTCAGCATTCGATAGCTCCGATATTTTCATGTGAAATAAAAGGTACACGGAGTAATGAACTGAATTCTGCTGGTAACACTCATCTGTTCATTAGTGGAAGTAAATGACTTTATAGGTTTTTCTTGTAAGAGAAAGACAAAAGGCAGCCTTACTAAACAAGTCCTAATGTCTTGAGAAATTAAGCTGTTCAGACAAAGATAGGCTGTCTCCTACGCAGTGGCAATAACAAAGGGAAACACTTTGTGGGGAAAGAGGAAAATCCAGCAGTTTCAGGTTACAGAAAATCACTTAATCACTTTCGTCTTACAAAGGAAAATAACAATAACAAAAACCCCACAGCTCAAGAGATTTCTTGCTCTCATTTCTCCCCCTAGCCGTCCCCAACCTTCAGACCATAAAGATGCCAAGATTGGAAGAAGTTAAATGCTTCAACTCAGCACAGATTAGAGCCTAAGTATGCTCTTGTTTACAGAAAAAATAGAACTTTCAGGAAACAATGGCAGGCTTCACTTACACAACCCACTTTCTTCAAGGCAGGACAGATGGCCCTGGCTCCTCAGAACATGGGAAGGAACCACACCTCTCGTGCCCTAGACCCTTTGCTGAGAGGTCTCCAAACTCATCTCATCCAAAGATGCCGCTGGGCTATGGCCCACTTCAAGGGGGTTGGCATTTGATGTGCACTGGCCCTCAGGCCAACTGAAGGAGGAAAAATTGTATTAATAAATTAAAATTGCTTAGCTAAGGTTGCACACATTTACTGGGGATCCCTTCCCTAACATCACCCCTTAGATACTGTGCTTCTCCACTGCCCTGGACCCAAGTTCTCAAGGGACCTGGGCTGAAAAAAACAGATTGCTTAGCGCAGTAATTTGAAGGTCCCAACATGTGCCCTAGTAAGACCAAGACAGAGAGTTGCGGCTATCAGAGTGTGCTGGGAACAGGGGAATTACCAGAAGTACAGCGCCTGACCCTCACCAGAGTCCAGCATATGCAATAACCAGCTGTGGAAATGCCCAGGGCATGCAGTAGTGCTTGGCACCAGCTTGGCCCGCATGCTTTGGTGACATGCACCAGAAAGCATGGGTAGTATGTCTGCTGGGCTATATTAAGTCAGAAGTGGTGAATAAATTTTAAACAAAATCTTATGACTCAGAAGCAGGGAAAATAATTAAAGTTAGGCAAATGCAAAATGCACCCACCCTATTTGGCACAGTGTAATTTGGTTTAGAGTTGTGGTCAGTGGCACAGGGTCTAGCTGGAGGCCTGTAGCTAGCGATATTCCCGGGGGTCAGTACTGGGTCCAGTCCTGTTCAACTTGCTCATCAGTGACCATGGTCACCAGTGGTCCCTTCCAACCTCAACCGTTTGGTGAGTCAGTGGACATATAACTCGAGTCCTGATGCTGTATGGATATCGGATGCTTGCTGCTCAGAAAGCACCAGGGCTTCTTGCCAAAAACAAAGTTGTCTTAATAATCTGGGATTAACCTTCTTCAGTCACCTGCACAGCAAACTGTGGGCTCTGTCACTGTGCTCTGCTGTTATGAGACATCACTGTGTGTAACCACCATGCAGAAGAGCCCAGCACACTCATGTGGCTCACGTAAGAAAGAGAGAGCGGGTTTCTGCCCTGCAGCATGCACGCAAGCTAACATCCACAGCCCTCACTGCCCCCTCTCTGTAGTTCCTGCAGGCTCTTCCTTTGCAGCAGGAGTGGTTCACTGGCTTGTAATGGAGAACCCAGTCTCCTGTGTTTTCCATCCCAGGAGTTTTGGGGTGGAAAGCACAGCTGTGGCTGAGGTGGCCTCCTCCCAGTGGCACTGATGCTGGCCCAGGCACAGAGAGCAGGCACAAGGCAGCACTGCGTGCGGCAGCAGTGGCCGAGTGATCAGGGAGATGCTGCTGAAATGCGGCACCTGGGGGTGCACGCCGGGCTGTATTTTCCATTTTTGCGTTATTACACAGCTGAGATTTGAATGCAGAAGTGCTCAGGCATGAAGAAAGGACCTGCCTGACCTCAGGGGGCTGCTGGAGCCCTGCCCTCTCTGCCGTGGGTGTGAGCAGTGCCAGAGAGCAGCTGAGGACAGCCAGCCCCCTGGAAAGCCTGCCTAATCAGGCATTGTACTACTTGGCATGAGTGACTGGGTCATGGGGAAAGTGATTTTCAATCTGGTTCATATCCCGACAGGACAGGACTGCTCTGTGCTACATGGGGAACTGAGACAGCCCTTGTGCTCAGTAGGCAAAAAAAAAAAAAAAGAGTAAGGCTCTGATTCTGCTGTGTCTGAGGGCTTTGTTCCTAGATATTTTGGAGAGGTCCACCGAAGTTCAAGCTGTCCTAATCATAAAACCACAGTGACGACGAGAAACTAAAACACTGCTAAGTAAGCATGTAAGCCTTTAAGCACGTGTCAACACAACAATGCACAGATATGAAAATGCACGTGTAAAAATGAATGAGCTGAGGTATAACATAGCATTTGAAAAAGAGTCTGCCTTCTACATGAGGTCTGCTGGGTGTTTGTCCTGCCAGCTTGGGGAATTGGTAAGTATGACTAAGGGCTGACTCCCTGTGAGTGAGTTTTGCTTGTCAAAATCTTGTTTTGATTTTAGTACCCCCCAGTTAATTCATCTTGTATGTGGTTTCTGTGCTGCACACTTGCAAGAATCCTGAGAAATATTTCAGTATGATCAGTCAGAGAGAGGGACAAACCTCACCCTGGCACATTCGCCCCTCAGTGATCCTTTGGCATCTGGTTCAACGTGCTAACCCAGTGAAAAACTAACTCACTAAAATAGACTTTATTTTCTGTGCCATCTTGGTGAGATGCATCAATTTACTGGCGTATCAGACGAGCCCTAGAACCAGCATCAGCAGCAGAACTTGGTGAGATGAGGTTAGAGCGAAGGGACGGCTACTGATTGCAAACAGAGGGCATGAAATCAGCACCAACTGTCCTATACGACAGTGTGAATACTGCTCTGACATGGATCTGTGTCAGAAACACTGATTTCAATGGGAGTCAGACCCCAAGAGCAGAACTGTATGTGCTCGGTAGAGGGATTAGTACAAAGAGCCTCCAAAACCTCTCTCTGCAGTAAAGTCACGCTGACACCCTGTGGGATGGCTACTCCTCATGTTAGAGTTGTTTTCTTGCCAAACACAACATTTTTTGGCAGATTTACTTATTTAGAGATAGCTGTGTATCTGTCCTTGCCGATGTGTCCGCAGACACAGATCGTGCTAATGGGCACACAAATCAGGCACCAACTTGGGAAGTGCAGACTCAAGGTTTTCAGGAAGCAAAGCTCAAAAGGACTCAATTCCAGAAACCTGCCAGGTTGACATTTGAAGGTGGGAGGGGGAGTTCAGGAGACAACAAACAAAAGCAAAAGCCCCCACAACCTAAAACAAGAACCAAACCTGAAAACATTTGAACCTCAAGCCTAAATGTGGTGTCCAGTGTTGGTTTGTTTCTTTTCCCTTTGAACCTAAAAAAGAGTGATTTTCTGTAAGTGCATGCCATGGGACTTCCCCCTTTACATGGGTATCACACTTTTTTGGACGAAACCCTCAGACCTCTGGGGCACGGGTACTTGTTTGTGCCTTCCTGGTGACCTCAGGGACACCATCCACTTGCCGTGAGGTTCAGGTGTGCCTGCCTGTTGAATTCAGCTCCTCCACCAAAATTTTGTCTTCTGCTTACGGCACTGGGAGAGGGAACAGGCTGAGGTGAGGTCTGAGACCTCACCATGCTCATGAAATGCCGTGAGAGGAGACAAGGCAATTTCATGGCACAGGTGCTGTGCTTGGCCCATTCAGCAGGCATGCTAAGGCACGTATATACACACAGATTCCCTCTCTGGCATTGCAGAGCTGAGCTCTTGTTTACTGAAGCCTGAGCAGGTATCACTGGCAACCCTGGGATCACCTTTGGAAATAAGAAGAGCCTTCATAAACACCCTAAAGTGTCTTCAACCTGAGGAGACCTCATCTCTGCTCACAGCTTTCTCCTCAGCTGCACAATGGTGAGGATTCATCATCATTTATGATCAACCAGAACTGCCCTTCCCCTTTACTTTCCAGATGGCAGGGACAAGCTGGGAGCACCATGTCCTACAGCCAGGCTCTGCACGCACAAGCTGTGACTTTTTGCTGCTGACTTTCATCCTGCTGCCCTTATTCCAGCCCTCGGTGCCGTCAGCTCTCCTTGCTGCAGGCTGAGTGATCTCTGCAGCGACCAGCCCTTCAGATCTGACCAAATCTGATTGATGCCTGTTTTCTTTCTGGGAAAACAAGATCAGCCCTTTGAGGAGCCCAGTTAATAAACTCTTTCCACCCTGCTTCTTTCCCTTAAGACAGAGCCTCCTCACATCCTTTCTTTAGGTAAATACTTACGATACTCACATTAATCCTGTTTCTCCAGCTTAGTGGTTTTGTCTGTAAGAGCTGTCTTTCCAAAGTCCTCTGTCTATGTAATCAATTATCAAAAAAAAACCAACAACAAACAACCCCACCAACCTACCAGGATAGCCTGGCATGAGATAGATAGCCTTGGTAAACTTGTTTTGCACTGTAACTCTTTTTCCGTGTACTGAGGCCAGGCTAGCGGGCTGTTTGGAGGCCCTGGCTCACCTACCTCTCCAGCCTTGGCTGTGTAATGATAGGAATGACCTTTGCTATGCTCCTCTCAGTGGCAGAAATCCTTACCACTGGGCTGTGTTTTCACATGCTATCTCCTGAACCTGGGGGCAATGTAGCCCCTCGTTCCCCCCTCCCACCACCCACGCGTACAGCCGCCTGCTTTCCAGCTGGTGTGCAATCAGTTCTTCTGGCTGGCTGCCTCCTGGCCGAGGCATGAGGCACTACGGGTTCCTCATCCTGCCTCAGTTATGGCTAGACACATTTGTGTCAGGCCAAGCACGGCCTCCCAGGTTTCGCTATCGCAGCCAAAACGAGCCACGCATGGCTGGGTCACATCAAAGCGGCTGGCATGCCAGGGATATTCTGTGGAAAAATGGAGAAGGCTCTGGAGGCTGGGGTAGGATAAGCAGCGTTTCTTTTCCAGCACACCAGTCCCAGCGCATGCAGATGACTGAACAGCATGGAAAAGATCTCACCCTGCACTGCCTCTTACACCCCCCAGCTCTCCGGCAGTGGCTGCTTTGACAGAGCAGAGACCAATGCATTTCCCACATCCAGCACACGCCTGTCCTGACACAAAGCCTGGTCCCTGAGCTCATGCTCTTGTCACATCCGTGTCAAACAAGAAGCTGTTTGGCGTTCTTGCTGCTGAGGGCTTGGGCGGGAGCACAAGGGAGGGGTCTTCTATAAGGAGTGTTTTCTCCTGTCTGATCCACACTGAGGGATCATAGAATCATACAGCCATAAATTGGGTTGGAAGGGACCCTAGGGATCATCCAGCTCTTATCCCCTGCCATGGGCAGGGACACCTCCCACCAGCCCAGGCTGCCCAAAGCCCCATCCAGCCTGGCCTTGAGCACCTCCAGGGATGGGGCATCCACAGCTTCTCTGAGCAACCTGTTCCTGTGAGGGAGAAGTGGTGCAGAGGCACTGTCTTTGTGTTGTATGAACCCAGGGAATACTGGCTTCATGAAACTGGGTTCATGTGAAACCAGGGAATACAAAAGGAGCATCTTGGTTTCCACACCTCCCTGTGCCTGCTGGGGCTGTGATTTCCTTAACTTTCAAATGACTTTTGACAACATGTGGTCTAACAGGCATCACCAGTCAAATATGTTTGTTTTTCTTCCCAAGCCAGATCCTCTTTTCGCTATCTTGCAGGTCTGTGCAGCCATCTACTTGGCAGATCAGTGACAGGTCATCTCCTCCCAGATCTCACATACTATCTGTTTTAAAAGCAAGAGGTTTCGTAGTTAGCAACAGCCTCTGCCTAGTGATTGCCATCAAAGGTTCACCCATCCTTCCTGCCAGACCAGGGCCATCCTGGGAGCAGCACAGAGGTGCCTTTTGTGGCCTCCTCCAAAGGCGTTGCTCCCCTGTGAGTGTGGGTACGTGCACAGGGTGCGTGTGAGTTCGGAAGTGGGGAGGGCAACTTACACCACCTCCCCGCCCCTCCTTCCAGCAGGACTTCTCCACGCATCAGGGCAGTGCCACCATTGGATTGCATCACAGAAAGTGCGTAAGTAGAGAAAGGAAGCAGGCAGATATTTTTAAGTCTTGTCAGACCGATGGATACAACAGCGTTCAGTGAGCTTGTTCATGTGTTCCTCTTCTGTCACACACCAGCACTTCCCAATTCTCTGAAATCCAATTCATGAAGAATCAAATGCAGAAGTAAACTTCAAAATGTCGTGCCTTGCCATCCTTTCTGCTAAGCATTTTCCCACTAATTCTATGACCCTTTGTTATTTGGTATACGGCCACAAACGGGAGTCTTTCCAAGGAATGGCAGAGTTTTAGGGCGAGCTGGTGAAGAAACAGCCCGAAGAGAAAGACAAGAGAAGAGGCTCAGGTCACAACCCTGCATAAGAGAAATCCCAGTGGTGGAAAACAACCACCCAATCAAGTAACTCAAAGACACCACAGGGCTTTTCCTAACCTATCATATCTAGGATTTTGCCTACTCTCAGTTTAAGTCATTCAAGCTGAGGAAAGTCATCCTTCAGCCCGGCAGGTCCTGGTGCTGTAAGTGCTCCCTGATAAGCTAACGGGAATTTCTCAACACCATTCCCACACATCTGCTCCCCCAGGCCTCATCCAGTGCCCCCATCTCCACCCCCCTCAAGTTAGCTGACTCTGGTAGGATGGAGACCCACGTGGGCTTTACGCTGCAGGCGGATGACCCTCACCAAGAGCCTTCAAATTATCCTGCTGGTGGTTGTGGATTGAACTGGCCATAAGGCAGGCTTGGTGGGCCCCTCTGCTAGCAGGCATGACACCCCTCCAACGTGTCCCCCAGCCCCTACATGCTCAAATTTGTGCTCTCTTGAAAGGACACAGGTGCAACTGCCAGCAGTTCATGGAAAGAAAGCAGCCCACAAACGCCTTCGTACTGCAGGTGGGGAGCACAGTGCCAGCACTGGCACACGACTGAAAATGAATATGTCACTTTATTTACATCAAGGAGCAACTAGCCCGCCAGCCCCAGAGCCTCACATCCGCCGCTTGAGCCAAATCCCACATCCACAGCAGCTGACCAGGATTGCTTCACTGACTTCCCCGGGCTCATAAGCAGGACCCGCAGTCTGCCAGGGTGGTTCCTGTCCCCATACACCCCAATTTGCCAAAAAGACAGCTATAAACCCAGCGGAGGGGTGATAAATATGAATTTGCAGTTCCTTTTACCAGATTTGGATGAGGGAGATGTGATCGCAGCCCTCAGCTCATCCAGGAGCTGACAACCCTGGGATTGACATTGCTGGATATCCCTGGTGGCCATCGCAACGCCTCTCTCTCTGTGGTGAAGAAATTGATTTTTTTTTTCCCATTTATCTTCTACCCTGAAGAACCGCGGTTACTTGAAAGAGTTTTTTTTCCCCCTAATTTTTTAAATGCAAGTTAGGAGGGCTTTTGGCAGCACCCTGTAGAGAGGTGCAGGTAACACAATTCACAGATCACACTAATTTTTCAGTTTCCTCTTTGCCCCGGCCAGAAGCTCTCTCAGACAGTTTGTAGAAGGAGCTTGGAAAGAAAGAGGCAGATACTTCTGCAATGCAATTTTGTTTCCTGAATGAGAGGCTGAAGAGCAGTATTCCCTGAAGCCGAGTTGGTCACACGGAGGGACTTCCTCTGCTGTGCTCTCTAAAAGCTGCTTCAGCCAAGTCCTTCAAAACTTCTCTTGTCAATCCCCCAAAACACCCACACAGGATCCCATTTCCAGGCAAAAACACCTTTGTGCTGGCTTCCCCTCAGACACAGGCTGTGTTTGGAGTCGAGGCACTCGCCTGCTTACTCAGTCGTGCTTCCCTGGACAGCACCAAGCGAGGTGGGAGCCCCCCGCTGTCATGACCACGGGAAGGCAGGCAGCAAGAAGAGTCTTTGCCCCACCAGGAGAAGCTGAGGCAGAAAGCTCCTTGCCATGCCTCAGGTGAAGGAAGGGCAGGGCCAGAAGCAGCTGCCGATGCTGTTTGCAGCCACCAGGCCAGACTGAGCGCAGCAGCCCCAGCTGCCCCACCACGGGAAGCATCATGCACAGGGTCACGCACCATCACCTCACCTCCACTCAGCCCGTGGAGGGCTGCAGCGAGCTCTCCAGGTCCCCAGCAGCCCTCACGTGGCCCTGGTGGCTCCTGCTTTGAATGTCGGTCACCACGTGTTGCAGTGTGTTGTTATTTACTGGCCAGTGACAAAGAAAGACGCACACCTGGGGATGAGAGCTAGGGTAAGCCCAGAAGTATTTCCCCACTCAGAAAAAAAAATGCCAGCTGTCATTACAGAGAAAAAAAGTGCTATTAAAAGAAGGAAAGGCTGCTAGAGATTGGCCCTGGTCCAAAATGAACATGTGTGAGGGCCCAAAAGGCTCTTTGGAAAGCCACATTTTAATATAAGGGGCAAGGGAAAGGTTCACACTAGAGGTGAAGAATGGAAATCCCAGATGTCCCCTTGCAGCCCCATTTCAGGGACAGACGTAGGGTTGAGAACAGAGGCACTGCCAGGTTCAAGAGAGCACAAATTTGAGCTGCCATCATGTGTTTTTAATTTGCACATTATTCTAGATCTTGGCCTGAAGGCCTCAAGTAGTTCTGTGGAAATGTCCCACAGGGTCTAAACCTGTACATGGTCCCAACACTGCAGTCTGCCCTTCACAGCCCCCCAGAGTCAGGCTCATCTAGAAAAGGCACAGTTTTTTTTAGTCAGAGAGAATTACCCTTTTTTTCCAGATGAACATGAAGGAAAATTCTGAGTCTAAGCAAGTACTAACCACAGTGTCCAACACATGGCAGGGGCATGTCAGTGAGCTTCTCCAAGGTGGTACTTTCCAGAAGGCATATCCTGGCCGTAGGTCCACCGCAACCTAAATTTTCATTAAAAAAAAAAAAAAAAGGCAAAAACCCCAGAAAGGTGCAATCTCATGAGTCTTTAACTTTTTGCATGGCTTACAAACAGAAGGTCACCCTTGCCAAATGGGTCCCCACCTTCCCATGCTGTTGGATAAGTCAGGGCAATGCTGCCCTGCACCAACCCCAGGCTGGTGGTGTGCCTGATGGACAGCACTCTCTTCATGCATCCCACAGGGTCCCTTTGGGATTAACACATTCATTCAAGCCTGAAAATTGCCCCTCTCCTTACCCCATGCTTGCAGGCTCCTGACGATGGCTCCAGCTGGTAGTTGCTCAGCTGCTGCCTGTCAGTGAGTAGGTCTCGTTGTTTTTTGGTGACACATTTGAGACGTTGCTTAGCTCCAAAGCATGTTTTGGTTTCATTTTTTAGGAATCTGAAAGAGATCAGGAACCAGAAAACAGTGGCATGATACAAAGATTTCAGTGCCACAGCTATTTTGTGCTAACGCAGAGGAGTGCTCTCATTTTCCTGGCCATTTGGGGAACCCTGCGACATTCTTTTCTTCTGCCCTTACTGCTGCAGCAGAAGCCCTTCCTCACAGAGAACCAGCAAAAAGCAGGAGGGGTTTTCCCTCTCGCAAGCCCAAACCTTAGGAGACAAAAGCCCTGTTTTGCTTTTAAGCATAGGAACAGCCTGAGTAAATTCTGAGCTGCTCTGTATAAAACAGACCCAAGCAGAAAAGGTCAGCAGGCACCACTGGCTCTGCTGATACACCAGAAACTTCATTTCCCACTTTCTTTTCTGTTACTATTTTCTGTACCAGATGCTTCACAAACTCCACGTCTACAGCAGGGTGGCAGAGAAGCAGTAAATATCTGAATGGACACTGAATACCAAACAGCCGAGGCCACCGGGGTGGACGCTCCAGCACAGCTCAGCGTTCTCAGCTACCTGAAATCCCCCAGGGCCCAGCTCCAGCCAGCTCTCTTACTTGCCCCCAAATTCCCCAGGGACTCTGCTCTGGCCCGGCACTGCAGTCTTGATTGCCCTGAAATCCCCCAGGGCTGCAGCTCTAAAACTACCACTGCTTTCTCTCATAGCCATGGGGGAATTTTTTATTTTGATTTTTTTTTTTTTTTTTCATATGTAAGAGCTGTTGGTACCTCCTTACATGAATCAGGGCTCCAGAGATGCGGCGTGCGCCTGTCAAGGGACCGCGATTTGGTGAGAAGGTTCAGCCTCTGCAAATGGTGGTCCAAGCCATGCTTATTCTTATTTCTTGCTCCTACTTCCTTCTTCCTTTTCCTTCTTTGCCCATTCAGTAGACACCCTCAGCTACATAGCCACCACCAGCATAAAAAAAAGAAGTGTAAAACTTGTAGGAGGCAATGGTGTCATCAAGCACTTTGAGATGCAAAGAAGCAGGACCACCAACACAAGACAAAGCAGGGATCTGCCCAGAGGAGGCCTGGGTCTGTGAGGGGTTTGTGCTGCCCCATACAAAGCTCCAGGTAAATGCTGGAGACTTGCAGGGCCCAGGGGATAACTTGCGCTGGCACCCAGGAGGAGACTGGTGGTCTGGCTAAAAGAATGTGCTCAGGAAAATAGTGCAGAGGTTCAACAGAAAAGCAAGGGAGGGATACCAAAAATCTGTCATTTTTACTATTTTATATTTATTTTATTTTATTTTAAGAAAATAATCATCTCCACGTGGTGACTTCATTTCCAAATTGACTGTATGGCTCCTAAGGGCACGAAGACAGACCAGAACCCCAAAAATGAAAGGGGGGAGGTGTGGGAGGGAAAGTGGGGGCTGGCCAGGAGCACACTTAGGGGCTGAGCAGCAAAACCACAAGGCAGGGGACATCCTGGGAGCGAAGCCCGGCAGTGCGGGGGCAGCGGGGTCGGTGAAGGCTGGTGCTCCCCTCCGCCGCCACCCTGCTGGCCTCGGTCTTCCCCCCACCCCAAGCAGTGAGCGGGGACATGGCCGCTGTGGTGGCTTGTGCCAGAGGGTGGCTGCGGGGCTTGCTCGGTGGCCCTGCTGCAGCTGCTCTGTGTCTGGAGAGGGATCTGAGGGCTGTGCTGGCGGAGCAAGCCTTCCGCCCTTCTCCCCCTCTTCCCGGGCCGGGCCTGTCGCGGCAGCGGTGACGCAGAGGAAAGGAGGAAACGAGGAAGTACTACACCACCACAGTGCCACCACTGCTGCCATCATGGAGGCCTCAGCGGGGTAGCCTTGGGAGAGGCACTGGTGGCAGGGCCCGGTGTCCTTGGCTCGGCGCCGTGTCGTGCCAATGGTCGGGCGAGGGGGTGTGAGGAGCCGGCACCCTGCCTTCAGCATCCTGGCCGTGTAAGTCCCGACACTGCAATGGCGCTGTGCGGCAGGAAGCAGCCTCCTCTCCCCCCGGCCAGGCGAATTACGTGCTTAACCTCAGAGCGGTTTTTTAGGAGCTTAATTTCTTCGCTGCGCCTCTGGTTTTCTTTCTGCATTTTTCCTGGCTCATGTGACAAGGGAGACTTACAGGATCCTTAGCGCATATCGAGGCACAGAAGCAAAAAGCAGCAGACCCAGAAGTGTTTTGGCTGGGGGGGGGGGGGGGCGGAAGTGTTGCTTAAAATATCCGCTGGAGTGCCTGGTTTTGCCTGTAAGAGCGCACGTTTCTGTAGCCAGCCTCCCTCCGGAGATGGGCCAGCTGTTGGTCAGAGCCCCTCTCTGCCACTTGTACCAGGCTCTGCCTTATGCTGCTAAGGGTGAATGGGCTGGCACTGGGCGGCTAAAAGCAGGCTTCACTCTCAAGTTATTCTCACGGTACGAAAATCACAGGGAGCCTGATCCGATCTCCTTACTCCTGTGGGCTATATCTGGAGAAAATGTGGGTTTCCTTTACTTCCCTACACATTTCTGCAGTACTGCCATTGCATTTTGGTCCCTGAATACACAGCACCATCCTGGCTGGATGCTGCCCCAGCAGGACAAGCCCTGCTCTCCCTGCCTCAGGGCCAGGGGGATGCGTGTGCTTTGAAGGAACATCATCTCTGAGGGAGATGCAGGTGCTAGGCCACAAATCCAGGCTACCAGAGGTTAGCAGTAGAGGCTTGTACTGAACCGAGAAAGTTTTTCTTTACTGTCCTCCTCTCTCTCTTCTTTTTTTTTTTTTTTTTTTCTTCATAGTACTTTCTGCATTGAAGCAGTCCTGGGGCAAAAATTTTGTCCTAAGGAGATGGAAAACTACGTGGCATCTATGGTGCTGAGTGCACTTGGAGACACGCTGGGCTACTACAATGGGAAATGGGAGTTCCTGCAGCACGGCCCAACCATCCACAAGGAGCTGGCGGAGATGGGTGGGCTCAGCAACATCAGCATCAAAGGCTGGAAAGTCAGCGACGACACAGTGATGCACCTGGCCACAGCCGAAGCGCTGGTAGCTGCTGGGAAAAATCCACGTTTAGAGCATCTCTATTCCCTGATTGCAAATAACTACAAGGAGTGCATGAATGACATGGAAGGCAGAGCTCCAGGTAACCTCTCCGCTATGTCTCCTTGGCAAAGCTGTCCTCTGGCCCTCTCTCCTTGTGGCTACTGACGCTCGCATTCATGCAGCTTGGAGCCAAGGCTGGCCCTGCTTCTGCCCAGCTTCTCACCTTAAGGCTCTGCTTTTGGCTGTTTATAGCATTAATTGCATTTTTTGTACAGCCAAAAGTTTTCTACACTCAGTAACTCTTTCTGGATGAATTGAGAATAGAAAAAGGCAGGCTGAAGTGTTTGGCCATCTCAGAACTAGATGATAAAAGATACTGTTTTGCCCCCATTTATAAGACATTCTTACAGGTGTGTTTGAGGCCTAGCCTTGAACTCATGAAAGGAATGAGAGGGTTTTCCACTGGTGAATGCTGTTTATTTATTATTTATTTATTATTATTATTATTTTTACTGTCTTTTCCTACACCCTTGGAGGAAAAACACAAATTCACCCATGTATAATGTGCATCTTGAAAAGCTGTGTTAACACCTCTAAACAGAGCACTAATAGAGAACTTCTTTTAACAAATGCAATAAATTACACATAAAAATATTTAAAGGCAAGGAAATCCCTGCTTGGAATAATTAAGTTCATTAAACCCGAAGTCTACCTTTGGCTAGCTCCGAATGGCTACTTTCTGCAACTGGACAGTCAGGCCACATTTAGGATCTCCGAACCTTGTAGGTCCAGCCTCTCTCATTTCTTGGCACGACCACAGTGCTGACAAGTTTGGGGCACAAGTTGCAGGGACTGGCAGTGCATAGCAGCGTTTGGGAAGGATACGTTGACAGGCTGCAATATCCAAGCTGCATGCCATGTATTTCTGCAGATCCTGGTTCACCCAGGCCTGCTTACCTAGCACCTCCCTGAGGTCCCCATCTCTCTCTGCAGATGGCCCAGCCTCCTGCAGATGGTTGAAATAAACTTAAATAGGAGCTTCAGAGGCTGGGCCTCTAGTTTGGCTAGTGCATGCAGGATAAGTGTCAGGAAACACTCAAATGCTGCAATGCTATACAAAGTTTTAAAAATGAAAAATGTTCAGCTGGACTCATGCCGATCTGGATTGGCCAAAATATAGCATGAATGTTCTGGCTTGACATTAAAAGACATTTTCCTGGGAAAGACCAAATCCTGCATTGTTCTCATTGGTAAGCCAGATAAGAAACTTGAGCAGGAAAGTGTTCTGCGTACCTTTCCGCAGCCACTGCTTAGCCTCACGGCCAGGACTGAAATATCAGCATTCAGTAAGACAGATAATTTCAGTTGTCAGAGCAGATTAATTACTAAAATATTTAAGAAGAGCTAATGATGCTTGCCAGGATAGCAGCAGCCAGCAGGTTAAAATTTTGACAGAATTATTGCTGTTTTGGCAAAGGAACAACTTGTAGGTCCCCTAGCTGATGGGGTCTGCCAAGGTGGACCAACCACAGCTGTCAGAGAGACAGCACCTGGAAGTTAATTTTGTCTCTGATATCTAAGCTTGGTGACTACAATCTGAGACGAAAAGGAGAAGAGCCTAAAATTGGAATGTTAGTAATTAATAGCTAAGTATAATAGCACACCTGCTGCAGTCCATATGTGAGTAACCGGGCTGCAGCATGCCCACAAGCAGCTCCCATTTGGAAGTAAGGGATCTCAAAGTAAATTCGCTATGGTGACTAATTGGAGTGACAAAAGGTCAGGTTATTTGGCTGAACAAAGAGATGCAAATTCTTCTGTGAGCACTGGTTCCACAGATGCTTGCCTCGTAAAATTCTGCTATGGAGAGAAAGTAGCATGGAAAAAAATGGAAATCTGCTGAAAATGCTCTTGCAACAGCATTCAGTTCTCCTACTGCAGCCACAGGAAAGGATTTGAACAGGTCTTAGCCTCTGAGAGCTTAAATTTGACACTTAGCTACCTAATATTCACTGCCTTACTACAAAAGGGAACACCTAATCCATATCCTCAGAAGCTGTCTGCATTCCAGGGTCTCCATGTTGTATTTGTAAATAATAATGATAGACGTTGCATGTCAGTAACTTCTTAAGGCATTTCAGAGTAAATAGATGATAACTGAAAACAGAACCTGAGATGATGCTCTTCTGAGCAGATTAAATACTCACTGGGGAATTGCAGCCTTTAAGGCTGAGAATGGAAAGTTGCCGCTGCAACTTTCACCCAATAGAGAGGAGATTCCCCTAGAATAGTGGGGGAAAGTCACATTGTTCACCCACACAAGGAAAGCCAGACCTGAAAATCAAAACCCACAGTAACAAAGGGATTCCCACATCTTTATTAGTCACCAGAAGGCCACAGTGGGGTCCCTCAAATAAGCAGCCCCAAGAGAGAAGGGCAATCTATCTCACTGTCTTAATGGCAAATGAATCCCTACATCCATTATTGCTCTTTGTGATGTGCCACAGGCCCAAAATCATTGTTCTTTGCAGATAGCAAAGCCAATGAATTAAGTGACACAAGAATGGCCATATTTCTTTTTCCATCATGTTACACTTGCCTGCAAAGCTCTCCAGGAAACCTTCTGCTTCAAAGCTGTTGCCTGTTGCTCTGTTCCGTTTGGTCTAAGTCCTCTACCTATGGAATTTTTTGTGACTATGTGATTGTTTGAACTCACCTTTATTATGCTCACTGACAGACCCTAACCAGCTGGTACTGTGCTGTTACTGCTCCCAGCACATGCCTGTGCTCATGAAAAGTCAAAATAAATGGCATAGAAGCCTGAAAACCTATTCCAGAAATAGCATCCAGCTGTACATGAAACTTTTCCAGATTGGCTTTTTTTTTTCACAGTGCTTTTTGCTTGCATTTCTTTTTTCCTTAAAACAGTATTACCTTTAGTTTAGTTTGCATGGAGTTCCTAACCAGGATTTGGTAAGTGTCCAACAGGAGTTTTTTTTTTTTTTTTTTTTTTTTTTTTTTTTTTTTTATTTAATCCAGTTTAAAAAAAAGCCTAACAGCATGTTTTCAACTTAGTCTTCCTTAATCAGATTTTGAATGCTTTAATATTTTAATTGTTTAAAAGCATGAGGATAATGCTTGCAATACATCACTTCTTAAATCACCAGAGTCCTACCTGTTGTATGCTGGTATGATTTAAATTTTTTTTTTCATTTGCATGTTATGAGAAGTAATCTCCTAGAGTAATATGTACAGGCTTAAAGCTGCAATCAAACGCCTGCTTGCTATTGCAAAATAACAAGTCTTTCTTTACAGTTGAAGCTTTGTCTTCTTCCTCATTTTTCTTTGGTAATAGCTAATGAACGATCACTCTGCTTATCAAGCACTGAGTTGCCTGGTCCCAATGTGTCTCAACATGTCCTGATGAAATGCCCTTCTTGCAGTTCCAAGAAGATTACAGAGTTAATTTTTCTGGTGCATATTTTGATTTTGAGCTATCCTAGTCCCTTTGCTCTCTCCCTTTCCTCTTGTCTTTCTGCCAGAAAGTCTGTTTTACCAAGTACACACAAATATGATAATTAGCACAGCTTTTTTAAAGCTTGGTTTTGTTTGACTGGATCTTTTTAGGTCCCATATAGGTCTAAGTGCAATGCTTAGTATATTTAGATTTGTAAAGTGCTTCAATTTTGTGTTAATCATAACACAGTTAGAAATTTTACTGATAGCACTCTTAATGATTTTGATACATAGCAGCCAGCACTGAATTAATAAACTACACAGAAAGCATATTTAGAGGCTTGAGCCCAGTGCCACCCCTATCAAATGCTGTGCTTGCTGCTGCTTCCAGCGGAAAGACACAGCCCTGCAGTTTTCACTCTAAGTCACCCGGAGGAAGGCTGCATAAAGAACATCTGGACTGATCCAGGGGCTGGCTGGCTGTGTGGGACAGCAAAACCAGCAGGCCTCGTCTACCAGTGTGACGCCAGCATCGTAGCAGAGGCTGGTGTGCAGGCACGCCAGGCAGGGCTGAGGCTTGGTGAGATGGCAGCTCTGCTTTGTGCCAGCGTCACGCTGCGGGGAATTCATGAGAATGAAAGTAGCCTGACAGTGTGGGCTGCACTGGTCGACAACCCTTTTTTTTTTTTTTCCTGTGGGGAAGCCTTGCATATGCTGTTCCCATTCTCAAAATTTATTTCTGATGACAGGCTGGTTGCACAAATAGTGTGAGAGCAACAGGACAGAGCTGCTTTTTCAGTTTGAGACGCACTGAGCTGGTCCACCAGAGCACAGCGGGCTGTACCCTGTGCTGATTTAACATGCATATAATGCACCAACACTGTCAGGAGAGAAGGATGCTAAAGAAACGTAGACCAGAACTGTGAAAGGATCCATGTGACATTATTACTGACAGCAGCCAACCAGTGCTAGCACTGCTAGTATGTGGCCAGCCAATCTCAAAACTGTGCTTGGATTTGGAGGTATTTTGGTTACAAGGGTGCTGTAAATGCCATGTGCTGGTAAAACAGACTGACGTACACCAAATCCTACTGCCAAGCAAGGTAGAAGAGGATCAAAGACAATGTAGTATTTGAAACCTACTTCCTCTTCCTTGCACACAATCATTCAGGCTTCGCACTTCTTAAAAAGTTTTCTTGGTCTTTGCCTGGGAAGGTTGCTGGGCTCTGAAATGTAATTGGCTTTAACCTATGAAGGGCTATACTAACATGACCTATGAAGGGGCTATACTAACATGAGCATTATCAAAGCAGCAGCACTGGAAGAAGCAGAGTCACTTCGAACAATAAATAGCAGAACTAAGAAAGGGATGGAGGTGCGCAGCGAGGAGTTAATGTGTGGCTTCCCACCTGAAGAAGGGCGAAGTTGGATTGGGGTGTCAACTTAGAGCAGAAGACTGAAGAGAAGAGCCGAAGTGTATACAGACTGGAATAACATGGTGAATCGGTAGTTGTTATTTCTTGCAATTAAAAAAAATCAGAGGGGAATTTAAGGAAATTGTCAAATGGCAGTTTAAAATAAAAGGAAACACTTTGCATAACCAAATCGTGGCTCAGATTACCATAGGATGTTAGAGGAGGCTGAAAGCATGCGCGGGTTCTAGATAACAAGGGCAGCTCAGGGCTGCTGGGTCCACTGGGTGTTACTGAATGTCATCCTTTGGACCCAACTTGAGACTCAGGACGACTCCTCTGTCTGCTGAAAGCCGTATGGGTGTTCTCAGGAAAACATTGCAGCTGCCACATTTTTTGTAGTTTTTCCATAGATACCTGCTGATGGCTATGTTCGGAGAGCAGCTGGGCTGGGCAAAACTTTCAATTGACATAATACAGTTACTCTTCAGCTTATTTAGGAGAAATACAGCAAAGCTACTCATGCAAACCCTGTTGCAGTGAGGAAAGTACAGCATTCCTCACTTTCTGACAAACTTAAACTGCAGCAAGGGAGATCTGGGTTTATTGCAGGGAATATTTCCTAGCAGTAAGGCAGAGAAGTTAAACATCTGCCAGGAAAACAGCAGAGGTACTTAGTCTTGCTTTGGGTCTGGATCAACGTGATCTGATGGATCTCCAAATCTCCCTTCTGTTTATGGATATCTAGATATCTAGATGAAGTTGTGCATAATATACCTTGTTTAGGTAGTATAAATGTTTTATAGATGCTATTAAGCAAGCAACATCAAATGTAAATAGTGACAATATAAATTGCATAAATAAAAAATCAGCAGTGGGGTGTTTTTTACCCCCCTGGGCTTTATAATTATTTTCACAAACTGGAATTATCGGGTCTGCTTGAGAAAACGCAGGGTGTAGTGCGTTTATAGGGAAGCCTGAATCCCTTCCACAGGGCAGTGCCCTCCTGCCCTGCCTGCCTTCCCCTGGTTTCCATGCTACAGAACGCTATCTCCGCATGACGTGTGGTTCTTCCTCCCTGCCCAGGTGCCATGTGTCAGAAAAACGCTCTGAATCTGAAACCAGAGAAACCAGATGGCTGGAGGATCCCCTTCAGCCCCAAAGGTGGAGGCTGCGGGGCTGCCATGCGCTCCATGTGCATCGGCCTGCGCTTCCACCGCGCCGACGAGCTGGACACGCTGGTGCAAGTCAGCATCGAGAGCGGCCGGATGACCCACCACCATCCCACCGGCTACCTGGGGTCCCTGGCCTCGGCCCTCTTCACGGCTTTTGCGGTGAACAACGTGCCCCCACCGGCCTGGGGGAAGAAGCTGCTGGAGGTGCTGCCGCGTGCCAAGGCCTACGTGCGGGACGCTGGCTTCTTCGTGGAGGAGAACATGGGGCAATGGTGAGCTGCACTGCTGCCGCCAGGCTTTGTTAAAATTAAAATAAACCTCACGTACGGGAGGGTGAGTGCTGTTTATACCTAAGCCTGAGTAATCACATTATGGTTCACTCCGAGAGCAGCGCATGCCTACTGCGGGATCCGGTTGGTTCAGAAAGTCTCTGATGTCCCCCAGGAGAAAAATACACCTAACATAACAAAAAACCGGCAGGTTGTTTTAGTGTCATGTAGCTTTGACATTTTTTGGATCCAATATGAGGCAGCTAGACTTGCCATCTCAACCATGACCTGATGAAAGATGGGAACCAGGGCTGGGGAAGAGCACCAGGTCTAGGGCTGAGCTCAGTCTGAAAGTCATAACCAAATCTGGATGCGCACTCAGCGTGGCTCTGTGCACACACACGGGCAGAGGTACGCTGGGTTTGTGAGGATGACTCAGTTCTCGGTCTGAGCCTTCCAATCCTTTGCAGCGCAACAGCGGCAGGTGGTGGGCTGCCTTCTCCCATGTGGCTGGAGGAAGGGGAAATCTAACTCACTGAAATGTGTCCTTGTGCCTCTTACTGTAAATCCTGTCCCTTGTTTGGCAAACGGGGGACGCCTACCATTTTGCTGAGCTGCTGCTCCAGGCTCTCTCGGCGCCGCGTTTTCTGGCAGCTGGGTGTGTGCTCCTGCAGCAGGACTTCTCACTTCTCTCACACCCTCTCTGTCCTGTGCCCTCTTCTGCAGGTACTACTTCGAGGAGCAATGGAAAAAATACCTGGCGAAGAGAGGCATCTTGGACGGGGTCTCGCTGCCCACCTTCCCCTCCAAGTACGGCGTGGAAGAGAGAGACTCCTTCTACACCTCCCTCAGCTACGACGGCTGGGCGGGCAGCAGTGGGCACGACGCCCCCATGATCGCCTACGATGCACTGCTGGGCGCGGGGGACTCCTGGACAGAGCTGGCCCACCGGGCCTTCTTCCACGCGGGAGACAGTGACTCCACCGCCGCCATTGCGGCCTGCTGGTGGGGGGCCATGCACGGCTTTCGGGGGGTCGCCGCCTCCCTCTATGCCCCCCTGGAGTACAGGGAACGCCTGGAGAAGGTGGGCAAGGACTTGTACCGCCTCACCTAGGTAGGGGTGGAAGGACCACCCCCCTGGGAAGCATGCTTACGCCACCTGCTGCTTTTTGCTTAACGTAGGTAGACCTGTGTGAGGCTGGTGTTTTCTGCTTGCGTCTGCTGGTGTGGCAGTGAGGCAACTGTGGTGTTTGGGAGCGTTGAGAGGGGAGCATCTGTAGCATTAAAAGCTCTCCTTTGCACAGTGATTGTAGCAGATGCAGCCCAAGATAACCCGCTAGGAGAGAGGGAAGGAGCAAACAGCTAGCTGCTTCAGGGACAAGAGAGTTTTCTCATGTGGTTATTTTAGTGGATGGTATTTTTTATTCTAAATAAATACCCAGAGAGGGATGTGTGGGTTTTGGTTAATAGCAAGTTGAACATGAGCCAGCAGTGTGCCCTGGCAGCCAGGAGGGCCAACCGTGTCCTGGGGTGCATCAAGCACGGCATCGCTAGTAGGTCGAGGGAGGTGATTGTCCCGCTCTACTCTGCGCTGGTGCGGCCTCACCTCGAGTACTGTGTGCAGTTCTGGGCACCACAGTACAAGAAGGACATTAAACTCTTGGAGACTGTCCAGAGCAGGGCGACGAAGATGGTGAAGGGCCTAGAGGGGAGGACGTATGAGGAGTGGCTGAGGGCACTGGGCCTGTTCAGCCTGGAGAAGAGGAGGCTGAGGGGGGACCTCATTGCGGTCTAAAGCTTCTCGCGAGGGGGAGTGGAGGGGTAGGTGCTGATCTGTGCTCTTTAGTGACCAGTGATAGGACCCAAGGGAATGGTGTCAAGCTGTGACAGGGGAGGTTCAGGCTGGCAACCAGGAAGAGGTTCTTCACTGGGAGGAGGGTTGTCGTGCACTGGAACAGGCTCCCCAGGGATGCAGTCACAGCACCAAGCCTGTCGGAGTTTAAAAAGCGTTTGGACTGTGCTCTCAGTCATACGGTCTGAATTTTTGGGTAGACCTGTGAGGAGTTGAACTCAACTATTCTTGAGGGTCCCTTCCAACTTGGGATATTCTGATTATATGAATACGGGGAAAAAAAAAAAAAAAAAAAAAAAGCATCTACTGGCTTCTGCATTGCGAATGCATTTTGCACAATTTCACAGTGATTTTGCTATATGTGTAAGAATATATCAAGATTCCCTCTTTCATTTAACCAGGGAGTTCAATACTACTGACTAAACCCTTGTGGAAGGTAAAGGTGGGTAAAGAGAGAATTAAGGTGTTGCAGTTTACATCAACTTAGGTAGTGAACTACAGTCTTATGCTTCCATCAAGAATATTAATATTTGCCTACTATTTACCATGTATTATTCTATTAAAAAATGCTTCTTCAAATCCAGACTACTTCAGTGCAAAGTGCTTACTATTTTAAGAGTAATTTCAAAACCAGTGTTCAGTAAATAGCCCTGGCATGTCTCTGTTAAATACTGTATGCTACTATGGGATGAATGAAGGGATGGGAGGAGACAGTATGTCTGAAGGGCCAGAGGGTGCAAGGTGGCTGCAAGCTCCAGCATGGATGAGTAGAGATGTACTGCTGGGGAGGGAGGAGAGCTGGTGCATCAAGAAGCATGGGTGGAAGGAGAGGCTGCCTAAAAGGGGGAGCTGGCTTGGGAGTTCAGCACACCTTTATGTAGGGACTATGCATAAAGGTACAACAAAAGCCCAAATCAGACAAAAACCAGCAGCAGTATGAATCACAATTTCAACACAGTTTACTACAGCTCTCAGGTGTGTTGTATAAAACATGTTTTAGTGCAACATAGTACAAAGTTTTTTTGTTTTTGTTTTGTTTTTTAAAAAATCCCAAACATTTTTCCACATCATGCATGGATAGGCTATCTCTCTTTCATCTCAGGTTCAGTACAGAAAGTTACAGCAGAGAGAGTGGTTTGGAAAGCTTCATGTTGAAACTCATTACAGGAAGAGTCTGCCTTATAAAAACAAAGAGAACTTTGAGACTGGGCAACAGACTGCCAGAACAACGGAGAAATGTCAGTGGCAAGGTACATTCTGGGACCATCACAGGAGCCGCTTCCTGGGAAAGCCTGGGCTCAGTGCAAGAACTGTCGGCTGGGCAGGGACCAGTTTGGGCCGAGGGGAGCTGTGGAAAAGCCCTCCACGCGAGCCCTGGTCCGGGGCAGCGCTGCTGGGGCAGGCAGGCTGGAGAGGAGGAGCCTGGTTCAGATGCAGCGCACGCTCTCCAAGGAAGAACAGCTCCTGCTGACTTTCTCTTTTTCCTTTAAAGCTGAAATGAATTGCAGTTCCTGCCCTGAAGCAGTATGTACAAGAGATACTACATTTATGAAACAATACCCACTGGCTGCAGCTGCTGTTGTTCATGTCTTGGTTCTTCAGTTCCATTCACTTTTCATCCCACTCCTCTCTGTGCAGACTCCTTATCCAGAAAGGGAAGACAAGCGTGTGGGTGTGTGAGATATATATATATATCTATATATATAGGAGTGTGATATTATGCGTATGCTGGGGCCAGTAAGCAATTACGTCTCAAGGAGGGAGACTTTGCAGAGGGGTGAGTGCAATTTGGGCTTCTCAGCAGAAGAAGAAACGAATGACATTCTGGTGGAGGAGTAGAGGTGGCAGCGGACTCTCCTGCCACTGGAGTGGGACCATCTGCATCCCCGCAGATAAGATGCAAGCTCCTCTTCTAGCCAGGAGAGAGGATGTGCCACGCAGATCTCCCACCTGAGGCTTCACCACTTCTGAAACGTCAAGGCATCAGGGTTTAACCTACTAGTACTACAGAGCATCTGCTGAGGTCCCCTTCTCTTCACAAAGAGGGGTCCGACCCTCCCAAAGAGGTCGGCAGCTGTAGGTATGGCACCTCTCTCACGCGAGGCGGGGGGGGGTCTTGCGGCTGCACCCATCCGCCCACGTCGGCTTCAGCCATGCTGCAAAAAACAAATGGCCAGATTTGCCAGGAAGACATCAAGGAAGACAACAAAAGGCCGTTTTTGGCAAACATTTTCTTCCGCCAGACAAAACGCTTAGGGTGTATCGGGGAGGAGGCGGTTTCCTCCACAGGACACAGCAGGGGTACTTGGCAGTACGGGGTACTTGAGCGTAGGTGCCCCACATGGAGAGAGCCCTGGTTTGCTTCGTGAGAGCCATATCTTTCACAGAAAGAACAGCATTTCCTGTCACGGCAGTTGCGTACAACAAGAGCAGGTGACTTTGCCAGGAGAGAGGGCTTACGGCAAAACGGTTTCTCCTCCTAAAGCCCCAGAGATGGAAAACAGCACACGCGCACACACACGTACAGGAAGATTTCTCTCAACCCAAAGAGACGTGGAAGCCCCCAGGGTGCAGGTGCGATGCAGGCTCCTTGCCCTGTCCAAGCTCGTGCTGGGAAGCCGCGCGAGCTGCTGGGAACCCTGGTGACACGAGGTGGTTAAGTGCACGTCCCCGCTGCGTGGCTGTGACTGGGCTCCTTGGCTGAACCATCCAGGGACCGTGAATCCAACCCACGGAGCTTTCTCCTTCCCCATTTCTAGAGTCATTACTTTGGTCAAGTTGAAGCCTTCAGAGACTGGATCCAGCCACCCGTCCCCAGGCAAGTGGGGCACGGAGAGGAGCTGCCTCATCAGTGGTGGCAGCATCTCTCTGGCATGCTGGACCGCATGAGGACCTTCTTTGATTAAAACAAAGTCAAGGCTTTCAGGTACCTTCCTTCTGTTTCCCCGCTCAGTTCCTGGAGACCAGCTAAATTGCTTTTGTCCTGATTGCAAGCGCATTGAACATTCAGTTTCTCCAAGACTGGGGAATGCTCCCAAAAGGTGAATTGCCTCCTCCTGAGAGAACAGTAAGACGGAGGCAAGAAGATCCTGAGGCTACAGCCAGTTTTTGAGATGGACCTCCCAATACCCCACCTAAACCCTTCAGAGGTGGTCCTGGCTTTGCCTGCTTTGGAAGAGGGAGCAGCTAGCTCAGCGCACCTTGGGAAAAGACCTTCTTCACCGTGGCACAGAATCTCAGGAGGAAAAACCAAGTCTGTTTCGGTACACGTACACATTTATCTCCAGAGATCGTCCCAGGACCTAAAGCCCCCTGGGAACTCCTCGCTGTGTGGAGAGAGGGGGAAGCCTACAGTTCTTTGGGAGACGGAAAAGAAACAACGACGAAAAAGTAACAGCCCAACGGACAACAACGGATGGGATCAAAATTAATGAGAGGAATATCCGCTATGTACAGCAAACGCACAGGCTCGGTGCTGTCTCGGTGGCTGGGTGCGTTCCCACAGGTGCTGGAAGAAGCCTCGGACCTTCCCGTCCCCACCGGCTGGGCGCTCTGCAGAGCTCAGCCGCCGTGTCGGAGCACAGACACTGAAACAAATGAAACAAGAACAACGAAAACCACTCTGTTCCTTAGGGTTCCTGGTGTGTCTCTGCTTCTCTCTCTCTGCATGTCCTCCTGGGCACCTCTCGGCCTCTTTAGTCTATGGTTCCCGGGTGGATGCTGAGGACTGGTGGCTCTAGGCAAGTGGGCGAGTAGTTGAGGTGAGGCTCTTTGATCCACAGCAAGGGGACCCCGTTCTTGCCCTCCGAGTTCTTGCTGGAGTTCCGGCTCTTGAACCGCACCAGGAGGATGGTGATGATCAAGATGCCGAAGATGGGGAAGGGGTAGAAGAACACGAAGTAGAAGAGGGCGTCATTGGAGCAGATGACAGACTGCAGGGTGGAGCCTGGAAAGAGACACAGGACGGTCACGTTTTACAGCTTCTACGCAGCACATAGCTTACAGACTTCTTCAGAAACATAAAAAACAGATGCTCATTAATCTGTATCAGCACAGGAGGTAGGGCTCTGAGAAAAACCACCGACACTGGAAAACAGAGCGGCAGAAAAAAGCTATTACAGGGCATGATTCGGCTTTATCTCCCGCTAAGAGTTTCATGAGTGCTAAAGATCTTCCTCCCTGGTGCAGATTTTGTGATATCTTATAAAGCAGGGAGCCTTATCACAAAGTGTTTCCCTCAGTGGCGGTACAGAGGCAGCATCTTAGTGTATCTCAATTAATGGACCACAAAACTCTCATGACCTCAGCTATCTCTCAGGCCTCTAAACCACCCAATGGCTTTGAGAGTTATGGGGAGGAGACCCCAGTGCCACAGCCCTGGGCCCACACACGAGTGACTGTACGGTGAGCATGGGGTCAACCCAGCCCGCAGAGCTGGGCTACGAGCTGGGAACAGCGCCGGTACCACAGATACGCCCCGTTGCAGACCAGGTCCAGGCTCCAAGTCCCCAGGGCAGGGGGCCGGTCATGCCCACACAAACCAAGACACACGGGCAGCTTGGGGTCCTCATCTCTTCTCACCTGCATCCTGCACGTGAACGGCGACCGTGCCCGACTCCTCCTCTGCCAGCCGGTACCACACGCCGTTGGGGTCGGCCAGCCACTCCTCCACGCGGCACGAGTAGTTGCCGCTGTCGGCACCGCCAGCCTGCAGCACCGTCAGGCGGAAGAGCACTGCCGAGAGGCGCTGGAAGCGCAGGCGGCCCTCCCAGCGACCCGTCTCGGGGCTGAAGACGGCGTCGGGGCCCACGCTCAGCACCGCTTCCCTCTCCTCTTCCTCTTCTTCCTCCGCGCGGCCACCCGCCTCTTTGGCCCGCAGGTTGTACCACGTCACCGCAAAGTGGGACTCCGGGCTGGAGCGGGACAGGATGCTGCAGTCCAGCGGGAAGGACTCCTTCTCCTGCACCGTGAGGTTGGCGGTGGCCGTGTCCACCTGCAAGGTGGGGTCTGGGAGAGCAAAACGGGAGGGAGAGGTGAGTGCGGAGCAGACTGCCACCACGGCCGCTACACTGGGTGCGATCCAGGTGAAACCCGAAGGCTTGACCCCACACAGGTACCTGTGTACCTTGGCTTTCTAACCTGCCTGAGAGTGCTCAAAGGACTTGAAAATCAGCGACGTCTGAGGCACAGGAGGACAGATTTTTTTTCCAGCAATTTGGGAAGTTAATTAGGTAACAGACTCCTCCACAGAGATGACCGCAGCCCAGAAGCAGCAAGGACGCTTCCTAAAGTCTCTCTCTTTTCTTCCCTATCACTTGCTGCGAGGCTACAGAGATGTTTTTAGCTAACTGATATACAGTGGCCAGAACCTCAGATGAGTTGATTAAAGGCTGACTTCAAGAGCAATTAACATTTGATTTAGTCATCCTGCCAGGGAACACATACTCAGGGGATCACAATCAGCCCAGATCTAAGCTTTCATTTAAAGATTAAAAAGCCCTTCCTAATGCAGGAGTTCAGCATGAAGGGCAAGCCAGCAGCTTGAAGAGAGGGGTCCTTCCTCCTCCAGCAGCACCAGCTGGGCAAGCCCTGCCCCTCACAGATACTGGGGTCCCTGCAGGGGAGGGCACAGGGTGCTGCTGTCCCCCAAACCTCACCTGGGGCCCTTCCCCAGACAGGAGGTGTCTGGGTTTCACACTACAGCGCCTGTCCTACAATTCTTAAATGGTCCCCTGTGGAAAATCTTCATTAAGGCCAGAGCTGTTAGGGCTGGAGGCAACACGAGCGTTTTCAGTTCTCATCTTCACCACAGGGATTCCTACAGGAATGAGGTAAGCCCTGAGATTTTGGGGACTTCTGAGGTAAAAAGGAGGAAGGAGAGGAAATGGCTTGTCAAAATAAACACGGAGCCTCCCCCACCTCAGCAGGTTAAACAGAAAGAGAACTAAAGTCTGAAGACACTGAGGGTTGTGTATTTTTTTTTTCTTTGTTCATGATTACGGTACTGGAAGATGAGTATGGAGATCCTCACTAATGAGACATGAGTCACAAGCTATGCTATTTTTAAATTCAGTCACTTTGTTAAGTACTGCCTGTCATGAAAGAAAACCAAACACCAACAAAGCACTTGTAACAAAAAAAATTAATATATATATATTGAATTGTTACACTCCCAACTCCCCCTCTTCTTCCCACTCCACATCCTTCCACAATTCAGGTGGAGCCTAGAGGATTTCCCCTCACGTTCAGTCCCCTGTCCTTCAGGGCTGGCAATTTCCATCCCAAATGAGGAGCTGCACAGGGATGCAGCATACAGGGTCTGCCTGGGAGCTCTGGGGGACCTCTGCTGAAGCCATCTCAGCCAGAGAAGCTTCCTGAGCAAGGACTTCATGGACAAGAGCTGGGCTGTCCCCTGAGACAGCTCCCACTTTTTGCAGCACAAATTTTTCTCTGCAAGGAATTACCAATAAAACCTTCCCAGGATCTTATAATCTTGCCAGCTCCATCACAGAGTTACGAGGCTGACACCTTGCTGAAGTGGGCAGGCATAAAGCACCAAAAAATACTTGCAGAGTGTGTTTTTTTTTGAAAGCTGGAAGGTATCCAGCAAGTGAAGACTATAACTTTCGTTTGACCTACAGCCTTCCTTTAAGACAGGCATTTAATCTGGAGTCACTTGGCTCAAAAACTAGAGAATCCATATTTCCCAAGGTAAATTGTCCTTGCAGATGGTCATCTATTGGTAAAACTCACCGAACTGGAGTTTCCTCCCTGCTTTGAACTTCCTGAGGATTTTTCACCCCCCTAGATCTCGGAAAGAGCGAGAGGCATCCCAAGCCCCATGTCCCTGTGTCTGGGCATAGCCAAAACAGTGGAGAATCCCCAGCCCTGGTTCTAATCCAGACGAAGGCTTGGAGCTGGCATGGCCCACATCTTCTTTACCTGTGGAGCAGGGAGCAGCATCGTGTAAAACTGCCTGGACACCAGTGAGGGTCTCAACCCCTCTGCTGCCCTTTTCCCATGCAGAGACCCTGCCTGGAAAGCACAGGGAGCTTCCGCCATCTCATTCTCAGTCCAAATGTGAATAAAATCTGAAGCCTGCTCTACCGAATCTGCTCCGAGACGGTGGCACGAGGTGCTCCTCACCTGGCTGCTTCACGGTGAGGGTGGTGAGCCCGGACAGGTCCTCTGCCCGCTTGTACCAGCGGTCGCTGGGGTCGAGGAGCCACTCCTCCACGCGGCAGTCGTACACCCCGCTGTCCCGCACGGTGGCGTTCTGGATGGAGAGCAGGTAGAGGCCCAGGGACGGGCTCTCCATGTGGATGCGGCCCCGCAGGTCGCCCAGCGCCGCCAGGTCCCCGTAGCGCAGCGTGCTCTGCCGGCTCAGCCGCGCCACGGCCTCCTTCTCCGGGTGCCCCGGCCGCCAGACGTACCACTCCACAGACAGCTGCGACGAGGGGCTGCTCCGGCTGCTCACCTGGCACTCCAGGGTCACCCACTGGTTCTCCAGCACCGTGATGTTCCTGTGGGTCTGGTTCACCTGCAGGCGGTTATCTGTGGGGGAAGGCCGGGAGAAATGCAATGTGACTGAGGGATGCCAAGGGCCGGGTCTCCCCAAGTGCAACTCCCTCATAGATACAGTCCTGGGGTGTGATGGAAGAGAAGAGGAAGGGGAGGAAGGAAAAAAAAAAGTGAGGAAAAGAAAATGGGACCGATGTTTTTGAGGGCCTTCTGAAAATCTCAGGCTAGCAACCGGCAAGGCTGAATTTGGCACAGGGAACTGGGAACCCCACATCTCCTCATAGGACCCGGGGGACCCTGAGTGCACAAACATCTCGTGAAGGGAAGTCACACGTGAAGCTCTTCTCGTTCTCCCCTTGGGGCAGGGCACGAGCCCGGTCACACCCCAGCCAGTAAGCTGTGCTGCAGTGGGAAAAGGGGAAAAAAAACAAGGCAGAGAAGGGACAGCTGGTTATAGGGAACCACTACTGCAAAACGAGAAGTGGCACGAGGGCAAAGGCACACACGGTGTTTTGCTGCGTTGGGAATGCCCCTGGTTTTTGCTCAATAATTTCATTGATACTCAGGGGGTGATTGCAATCAGCTCTTTTAAGCGAAATGACGTGTGGTACACTCCTAATTCCTTCACAACCTCTTTCAAGGGGCACAGCGTGGACTTCCCTGGTATGGCCACAGGAGTAAGGGACAGGCACCGTACTTCCCAGTGAGAGGTGGGTGATGTGAAGGAGGGGGCAAATCGCAGCTCCCCCCTCCCTGACTGCCCCACAGCCAATTCGGGGATCTGCAGGCGGAAACAAGCAGCGGGGACTGGCCGTGAGCAGTATGCTCTGGCCTGCTGCACTCCCTGCACAACCAAGTGAATTTAATCTCCAAAATTAGGCACCGGGAGCAAGCTGGGGCTTCCTTGTGGAGTACTGATGTTCCGCATCAGCAGCATGCATGGGGTGCAGGCTGCTCTCAGGGACAGTCCTTGCCTCTCTGCCCGGAATGAGGGCTGTGGCCCCAGCTTCTGGTGGCCACCTTCAGCCCATCTTTGCCAGAGATGTCCTCTGCCACGGAAAGCACCAGCAGAGCAGATTTCTCCTTTCCTGGCAGCCAGCTCCCCACCTCATTAAACTGATTACTCACATCTCATGTGCACAGCGCAAAGGGAAAAGAGACAAGGCTCCCCACGCCTGCCAGGATACAGATGCAGAGTAAAATTAAACCATGTGCAAAACATAAAAATGCTCTCCCAGGCAGGCACACACCAGTTCTCCCTCATTAGGTTGCTAGCTGACACACTTTCTACGTGACACCTTTGAGGATAAAGAAACCTGGCTCATTACAGAGGCCCTCCAGATGGAGGGGCACAGGCAGGGACCCTAAGATGGACACCAACCCGGTGTAGATGGAGGAGGGTGACACTGAAGGAGGGGAAATAATGTCTCCCTGAAGGGATGTGCAGGCATGAGGATGCAAGGAGGGGGCGAGAAGGCTGTAGCAGAAAGAAGAGCACAAGCTCCCTGCTGCCCCAGCAGAGCTCAGCAGGAGATGTGCCCAAGAGCCAGTGCCAAAATGCCCCGCAGGACCCCAGCAGCGCGGCGCGCTCTACCTGGCTGCTTGACGGTGACCTCGGTCCGCCCTGACACCTCCTCTGCCAGCTTGTACCAGGCGTGGTTGGGGCTGAGCAGCCACTCCTCCACGTGGCAGTAGTAGCTGCCGCTGTCGCGGACCTCGGCCCGCTGGACCGTCAGGCTGAAGAGCCCGCCCGACGCCGAGCGCTCGAACTGCAGCCGGCCCCGCAGGCCCTCCTCCTCCGCGTAGGTGCCGTACTCGAAGGCCGAGCTGTGGGTGGTCTTCAGGATGAGCTTGCCGTCCGCGTCGGAGGGCTTGTGGACGTACCACAGCACGGCGAAGTGCGAGTCGGGGCTGGTCTGCGATTTGACAGAGCAGTTGAGCGGGATGGGGCGGTTCTCCACCAGGGTGATGCTCCGCTTCGACTTGCTCACCTGCAGCTTGGTCACTGCCGGGGAGGAACGGGGACAGGTGAGAAGAGGTGGGTCATGGACGTGGAAAAGAGACTCACCTGTTTGGGGGAGGACCAGAGAGCTCTCCCCCAGCTGCACACATGGCTGCTCTTGCCTTACAAGGAACCTTCAGGAAAAAAACATTTAGCTGTTCTCCTACCAAGCCTTCTCTCCTTTTCACCTCCCCTCTATTCCTGAATTTTCCCACCAGGTCCCTCAGCGAGGCACCTGCTTTTCCACAGTCTCTTTTTTAAAAGCCTCCCTTCCTTAATTTCACTGTGGTTGAGAGCACCAAACCTAGTGTGAAGGCTACACCCAAACCCAGTTTCCCCGTCTCTTCAGCTGCAACCGTCCTTCAGACACGAGGGCTTTTTTTCTTAGTGAAATCACACAGCTTGCAGCATATACCAACAGGTTTTTGACCAGTTCCACAGAAAACCATTTCCAGAAAGAGTGAATTAAACAAGCCCCTACTGCTGTCACACCCCGGTGTGACACACAACCCACAGACACGCACTAGTCAGGGGAGCAGCCACAGGCACGACTGGGAGAGAAGCATCCCACTGGGGAGGAGCAGCAGGGAACACGCTGCGCTCCAGCAGCCAGGAGCTCTGGCTCCAGGGCCACCGAGGACTGCATCACCTGGGAGAAATCACGGCCACGCCACCGCTCTCGGCTTCCCAAGCGTGACTGCAGCTCCCGCATGGGCAGCTGAGCGGTCACGCAGCGTTGAGGACGGCGTTAGCTCTTGTTGTAGAGTGAGATGCTGGTCTCCAATTGCCCCCTCCCTGCAGGAGCAGGAGGCAGAGCCTTCCCCTGCGTGTTCAGGCTGTGCCTGATGCGGCGAGCCCTGACCCACGGCACTTGCAGAGGAGGATGTGAAGCGCCCTCGTGTGACACTTGCACTGGGGGAAGCCTGGCAGCTGAAGACCAGATGAGAGGAGCAGCCCTTTGAGCAGCCCTGCCACCACCTTGGCCTCTCCTATAGCGACCAGCAGCTCCTGCTGAACGTGAGGCTGGGGGAAGTGCAGACCTGGAAGGGATGAGGCGGAGGTGTGAGTGTGAAGGATGCTGTGTTACCCAGGACACCTGGGCACAGGCAGGAAATCAGGCTTCCCCGAATGGAGGTGATGCATGAGGGGGTCCTGCACGCTGCTCCTACCCCTTTCCTGCTGCACCCTGTGGCACCAACACTCAGCCACAGCTTATAAAGGGCATCCTGACACTTTGTGATGGTCTTCAACAGCCGAGAGGCAGAAGGTGTGCACTGGTGCTGCTCCACCTCTCCTGTCCCGACCTCTCCAAGCTCCCCCGGTGCCTCACACGGCTGCTTCCCCCTGAAAGGGAGCTGCCTGGCAAAGGTCTTCTGTGTACAATTAGCAAATCTCTCAAGGAACCCTACCGAGCGCCCTGGGCACCAGGGACACGGCAGCAGCGCGGTGCTACAGGTGTGGAAGACTGAGCCCTGCCAGGGGAGCCGTGCGGATCCGCACCCTGGAAGCCCGGCCCGCGCATCCTCTGCTCGCCCGCGAGGAAGCGGCGCTGCCTCCTCTCCCCACCACGGCGAGGGCTCCTCGCTTTGTGTCGCGCCTTCCTGCCGCTGTCCCTTGGGCGCCAGGGTCTCGGATGCCTGCTGGCACGAGCGATGAGCGAGGGAGCTAATGGGTACGGGCAAGCAACATCAAATGGAAGGGAGAAAGTCCCCCGACAGTGACACTTTCTGCTCCAGCACAGCATCTGAGACAGGCGTCCTGGCAATGCATTACAAGTTCCCCTGGAGCCCACGTTGCCCCTGGCTTTAATCAGTATGCTAATGAAGCCCGGATGGCTGCATTACGGGTACGCAGACAGCGGAGGGAGGGAAGGAGGGAAAAGGCCCCTTGTTCTTCCTCTCTGGGGGACTTCAACTCAATGGGGAGATTTAGCATCACGCTGTCGTATTTCTGCTGCACCCCCGCCCCCCAGGCACACTCCAACCCCTTTGTTTCACCCCAGGACAGCAGCCTCAGCTGCTGCACACACGCTCATCCCACCTCCCTGGCTCGCTGTCGGCTAAGAAAGGTTATTTCGAGCATTAATCAATCTTCCGAGTCCCCGAGAGATGAGCCAATAAAGGGGAAGGTGCTTCTCAGCAGTTTCCTTTCTCCCCCCAGCCCCCTTTCCAAACAGTTTATTTTTAATTGGTACTGGATTATTTTCTGCAACCGTTCCTAAGGAAACCTCTGTTCCTATAGCAACTGTGTATGTTAAGTCGGCAGCCCTATATCTATTAAAATGCAGCCTGTACACACGCGGCGGGGTCGCTCCGCATCCACGCGCGCTGTCGGGGCGTGCAAGGAGGGAGCTGCCGGCGCCGCGCTCTGCCCACCTGGCAGCACCACCAGCAGAGGCAAGCGAGGAGCTTTCACGTGGGGGTGAGGGCGGTGGGGAAGAATTCTTCCCAACTCTGCCAACAACGAGATCCTAAATTCCACGTTCGCAGGCCCTCCCCAGCCTTTTCCTACCTGCGAACACCAAGCGTTTGCCCACCCAGGTGCCACATCCTACACAGCGAACGTGCACCTCGCGATGCCAGCCTGCCTCTTCCCTATTCCCTTCCGCAGATCCCTCAGGAACATCTCGCCACGCTGCGTGTGACTTGCCAGGTCATGTCCAAAGCCGCCAGCACGACGTGGAAATTCCCGCAGTTGCTGGTGCATGAGCGGGACTGCAAGAAGACTGACATCCCAGGCAGCCAGCCAGCCAAAACTTGCCCTCCTGACACAGGGAAACTCCCTTTCCTGGCTCCGGGACGTGTCTGGGCCTCCACAGGGAGCTGATGCAGCCTGCCCCAGGGCTGTGCTGCGCCAGGGCAGGGCTGCTCCAGCGCTGCCGAGCAGCAGGGGCAGTGGGTGCAGCCACGGGAGCAGGCAGGGCTACACGGCGCCTTCTGCTGTGCTGGCAGGAGGCTGATGTTCTCTTAACAGCTTCCCAAACATCTGCTCGAGGAGGAAAACAGGTGCATGTGTCGAGGTGAAGCTACCGTGCCTATCGTCTGCAAGCCATAATCCTTTGCCACGATGTCTGCCGGCTCCCCGGAGGGTGCCAGTAAAGAGGATATCATACCTTGATGTGCTGTAATTGGCACTACATATGCTGTTACGGCTCGCAATTTACACTGGCAACAGGTCATGGTTAAAACCCTTGTATTTCTCTTAAACCAGCCCCATCTCCTCGCCCAGCCATGCGACCTGGCTGAAGAACGCAGGTGTATTGAGTTCTGCAACTGTGCTGGTGCTGAAGACATCAGCTCTCCCATGGCACAGAGACATAAATGCTCTCCTGCACCGGTACAGGTATCCCACTGCGTCTGCTGGAGGAGCAACGGGAGGCTAAATGGGCGATGCCTCACACTGGAGCCTGGCCAGGACACGGGGACATTAATTCCTTGCCTGGCTGGAGAAGCTGGCGAAGGCGCGAGGTGTCCGCAGCACGTCCGTAGGCTCGCTAGACAGCTCACTTCATGCAGCATCCTCCAGCATCAGTCTCCCTGCATCAACTCCCAGGCTGAGGAAAACGTCCCTATTAATTTGCAGGGACAGGCACCCCCTTGGGATACCTGGTCCCAAAAGCTTGCACCTGTGGGCTGGGGGCCAGATCTGGCCCACCTGGGAACCACAGCAGGCCACAATATGGCCAGGTACTCTGCAGGCTGGTATGTATGGAAGGGGATTTCTACACACCACGAAGCAGGCAGGCAGCCTCCTCAAGCCAGGTATTTGATAAGTGCGGATACACAAATGTTAGGGGGGAAGGGACACGAGTCAGCAGAGGAGGGCAGAAGCAGCGGCACGATGCGCAGCTCTCCTGCTGACTCCCCGCAGCGGTAAAGCCGCCTGGCTCCCTCGTCTCTGCTCCCTAATCATCAGGCCGGGGTTACAACACTCACCTTTATTAAAGCACTTCGCAATCTGGGACTTAAGATGCTCCGATAAAAAAGGTGCTCGCAGACTTTTTGCATCATCTTCTCTTGTAGGTGTCGAGAAAATGTAAGAGCAGCCCTTCGATAAGGGTTCGCTTCCCACATGGGAACCTCTGTACTCAGTCGTAGCTGAAGACAGCCTCCCTAATAAAAAACCCCCACAAAACCCAACGTGCCCCCCTGTTGTGTAGGAAGAGGGGGCTGCCAGCTAGGGGATGATCGAGCTCTGCACGCCCCTGGGAAGCTGCCATGAGGCAGAAGGGGTGGGCACAAAGACAGCCAGAAGCAGACCACAGAGCCCCCGGGGAGCCCCGTCACGAGTACAGGGAGGCGGCGAGGGCTGCTGTGTCCCACTTTGGAGACCGTCACCCCCATGGGGAGCACTCCTCCAGAAGACGTGCTCTCCTGGAGAGACCTGGTGAAGTGTTACACAGCTTTCCCAGGGACTGCCCTACTTGTAAAAGCCTCCGCTGGGATCTCGCCGTCTCGAGGTGAGGGAGGTGGGGACAGGAGAAACGGGGACACCGCAGCGCGAGCCCACGCACGGTTTGACACCAGGGATGGTGCCTAACAGGTCCGTCGGGAGAGACCCATTTCCTCGACCCGAGATGATGCTTATGCACAGGACCTGCGTCTCTGCCCGGCACCCTTGGCTTCAGACATCCCTCAACCGTGAGGGGCTTTTGGCACAGCCTCAGCTGACGCCCCAACCCTGCAGTCACAACGGCCGCGCACCCTCAGGCACCTCGCCATTTCCCCGAAAGCACCCAGTGACCTAATTCCTGTTTGCCTCGGCTCCGAGAGACCTGTATGCAGGTCACCGCTCTGCCGCAGGCTGAGACATGTGCGAACGCTCGGCACCTCTGCTGCCTCCTCCCTAAAAACATGGATCGAGAGCCTCCTCCGCCTCCGCAAGTGTTGCAAGGACACGCGCTGCGGCGACGGGAGCGGAGCAAGCACAAGCCGGCCTCCTGACTCAGCGCGATGAGGGACAGGGGCCTCGGATTTCCTAGGAAAAGGAGCATACAAAAGTGAGAGATGTGGGAACTGGAAGGAGTGACCCTTCCCTCTGGTCCCTCTCTTCTCCGCAAGGCGTTCACAGGAGGGAGGACGATGAGAGGCTCCGAGGAGGGGCTTGCTCAACGGGCTTCAGCGTCGCGCAGAAATCACCGCAAAGCAAAGACAAAAGACTTGGAGCGCCAGCACGGCCTCCCCAGGGAGCCTGGGAACATGGCAGCACAGCTCCCGACTCCTGTTATTCTCTCTTAATAGAACACAATCCCTACTGAAACTGGATTAGCGAGGCTGCAAATTGCGTTAGCCAACATGGGCCGCTGCTGGTGCAACAGGAGCAGGAGAATGGGAAATAGCATTAGACTTTGCCTGCCATTATTACTGCCATTATTAACTTGTCACTTTACTGTAGTGTTCCTATAACAATGAATTATTGCCTGCAAACAGGCTGACGTGATCGAATTACTGGGAGAGCAGCTCTATGGAAAGGAGAGACAACGTTAACCCTTTCTGGAGGCACGTTCGGGTGCTGCCCCCTCCCCGGCAGGCAGATAAAAAAGCCAAGGCTTGGACTTCGAACACCACGCTGCCATTTTCCCCTTGTGCTCCGCTAGTTTCAGAGCAATGCCCGAAGTTTCCGCAGCCCCCAGGTGGCCCAGGTTCTCATTTCAGGTGGGCTGCACAGACAAAGCAAAGCAGAAATGTGAGTGTCTGCAACAGAGAGGGAGAACTGCAGCTGGAGCTCACCTACCTTCGCATCTGGAGGTGGCTGTGGACTCGGGGACAACTTACCTTCAAGAAACAGAAACAAACACAAAGACAGCCCAAACGAAAACGCCCTGCAACCCTAAAAACAGAAACCTTCCTGTCAAACCCTGAAATAAATGTAAAAGTTCTGCAGGAGAGGCAGGGGGAGGGAGTAAAAGACTCCCAGCACGAGTTGTGCCTGCTGTCAGAGAACAATATACGGCTCACTGATCACTTGTAAATTAAAATATGGAGATAGGATCACTGGAAGATAAATTCAGTACCAAGCTACAGCCGCCGAGGATAAGGAAAGAGGAAAATAACACATGGAGATATTGAATGAACCCTTCATCAGAAAGATTTCAAACAAAAGAGTGCTACGTCAATTAGGAAAAAAAGTAATTAAATGCACCCAAAGAGCGAGTTACAACACATATGGCAGCCCCACACACAAATTCCCCTGTCGCTCTGGAGCCTGGCTATTAAAGGCCAAACTTCCTCACAGGGTGTCAGAAAGATGGCTGGGAGGTTTGCAGAGGTGCATGCTAGTGCAGGGCTGCTTCCCATAACCGTGATTACTGTCTGTCTTCCTGGTGCTCACCCTATTTACCTGTGTGGTTTCAGAGGCCACTGCTGACATTAGCTCCGCAAGGTAAAATACGGATCAAGAAGAAGCTAAAGAGTGTGGGGAGAAGGCATTCAAAACAGCATCGAAGAAGCTGTGTGTGCACAGACTGCGAACAGGCTGACATTCTGCTTCTGTGCATGCATACCGCAGGCGGGAGCAGAAAACCACTCTCAAGGTATCAAAGAGAGAAACCGGGACTGCTTTGAAATGGAAGTGAAAAACTTGCACCTCAAAAGGTAACGATGAAGAGCACGAATTTGGCCAGAGCAGCGCACCCTGCATACAGCGGAGACGCAGGAATCCCCGCAGTAAGACCAGTGGGCACCCAGGGGAGAGGAGGCTGCTCCGTGTTGCAGTCGCGGCTGCTGCTGAGCAGCCTCCTGTCCCCGCTGAGCGCTTCTTGAACTCCTTCATCACTCAAGCAAGAGCGCAGCTATCTGCCAGATGGAGCAGAAGGCTGTAAAGCAGGGAAGCGGTGCTGTTCTGCAGAGCAAAGCCACCCCGAGATCACGCAAGCAGCAAACTTGAGATGAGTTTCCAGACTTCACTTGTGTAAGGAAATTTCCAGCCCATTACCCTTCCTTGTTTAACTGTATTGTTAGTTGCTCCCAGAGGCTAAAAGTGTTGGGTTTTGAAGAATGCACCTCGCAGCCCTTGCAAAAAGGCTCATTTGAGCCTCCACTGAAGTGTCCGGGAGAGGTCAGGGCCTCACTGGCCATCAGAGGTAGGAAGGGCATCTTCAGCATCCAAGCAGAAGAGGCTTCCTCACACACAGACAACATTATTAAGAAATGAGAAGGGAGAAAGGCAGCAACAGCAATATCTGATTTTCATTTGTTAGGGAACGCCTCCCCTTAAACTCCTCCACAAGCAATTGTGTTGGCAATTGTTTGAAAATCAGTCCTCTCCCAGCGCTGAGTGTGCCATATGGCAGCCTGAGTTCCCAATTCTCCCCTGCCTCTTCCTCTCCTCATCCTCCCAGCATCCCAGTATCCACAGTCACAGCCACCACTGGCTTGGCTGCTCACCACATCTTCCGAGGGAAGGAGGCGCAGGACACCGAGCAGTCCCTCTACAACTGCTGGTGACAGCTCGGACCACGAGGTACGGGTCCCCCTCCTCTTCTCTACCATCCTTAGGTTTTCCAGGCTGCTGTCAGTGGCCAGGGCATTTTCTTGTGGAGACCAGGAGAGAGACAGCTCTGCACCCACCCAAGCACAGGATTTCTGGGGCAGCCAAGCTCTGGTTCACCCTGATCTCAAACAAAGTTCAGGCACAAGTGTCCCCCTTCTCCGAGGCCAGCCAAGGAGCCTGCACCCTCCCCCTCCACGACAGTTTCAACTTGACAGCTCCTAATAAACCAAACTTTACGGAGCAGCCCCTGGAGAGCCCCTGGAAGCTAATTAATGCTCTAATGAAGAGCCTGACGGTCTTGTTTGCTTGACGGTTCCCAGGTCAATCAATCTGCTGTAGCCCGGCTTGTGAAAAAGCAGCGAGGAGCCCGGCACCCCTGGCGTCTGCTTGGTTATCATCCCCCTCCGCCCCTCCCCGTCCCTCCTCCCACGTTCATTACTGTCAGAAACCCGGGAGCAGGAGGGCAGATTTATGGAGGTGATTGCAGCCTCTCCCCGTGTGCCCGCTGCAGGATTAGTCACGACAGGACCGGCGGAGGGCTGACGCCAGGAGGGAGGGCGGGAGAAGATGGGAAGAAGACATCAACTTGCGGGCACAGGGGCGGCCGCGCATTTATCACAGGCTGATGGGCTGCGGGCAGCTTGCAGCTGGGGGGTGGAAAGGGCCGTGTCGGGCTCTCTAACGGGGAAGGGGGATGTGAGCGATCCCAAATGTGATGCCAACCCAGAGCCAGCTCCCCGCGAAGGTGCAGCGCTCGGACCCCTCGAAGCTCTGCCGAAATCACCCCGCAGGGGAGAGACGAGTGCAGGAATGCGCGCGAGGACAATGTCAATGCGATGCAGCAGCACGAATCTGCTCCAGCCTTCTTGCCAAGAGAGACATATTGTGATGTCCCAGCCTGCCCAGACCGCAGCACAGCCCCCCCGCCACGTCCTGTGCCGCCAGAGACTGTCTGCTGCCCTTGTCTGGGTCCCGCAGACTGCGGGGACGCGCGCTGCTCGCAAACAGCCCGCCCCGTCTCAGCTGCTCCATCCCTGGAAACTTGGCAGGGAGAACCAAGATCTACGGAGAAGCCACGAACAAAGTCAGCCCACCAGCTCTCGGGTCCCCCTTGTCTCTTGCACACCTACTGCCTGCCTCTCCGGGGCTCCACAGGACACACGGCTAAATCCAAACACCCTCAGGCTCACCGGGGTATGAAAGAAACCGCCTGCACCAAGGGGGAAGGGGTGGTGAACCCTCAGGGGAAGCCCCAGCCATGGGGGCTGAAGGATGCAGGTGGGCTGCAGGCTTCCCCCCTGCACTTGGGGCTCGCTCCAAGCTCGGCCCGTGCTCCTGTGCGTGGTCTCCTGCCAGCTTTGGCTTCAGGGAAGCAGCTGGCATGAATTCAGCCTACTTTTATTGTTCCTCCCCTCTGCTGCAACATGAGCTCACCGAGAAAGGAACAACAGGCAGCTCGAGAGCTGGAAGGAGAGCGCTGCCTTGGAAGGACACGAAACAGCCACAGGCAATCTAGCCAGTGGCCAGCCCGGTCCCTAATGCTGCCCGACAGATCTCCGGAGCTGGCTGCCTACTCCAGCGGGAAGAAGCTCAAACCCAGCACTCACCCTCGAGCAGCACAGGTCTCTGCCCCTCCGAAGCACACAGGAGCTGCCTGGGGCATCGTGCCTGTGCACAGAGCCCTCTGCTCTGCAACCTGGTGTGCTCCAGGCTGCGTGACACCCACGAGCAGGCCGTGGAAGGGAGAAACACCGGAGTGCCAGGTAGTGCTGCTGCTGCTGGGTTGTCACGCACCGCCAAGGGATGAACACCATGCCCTCCCGACGCCTCGTTTCTCTGCAAGCTCTTGCATGTACAGACCGCATCCTTTATAGGGCTTTTCCTCATGCTGCCAGTCCGTGTAATGCCCCAGGGACTAGGAACATCGCGTTCAAAGGTCAGATCTAGCTCCAGATGTCACGCAGGACACTCCTGCCATCCTACCTCCAGACCTTCAGTTCTCAGCTGGGTTCCTGCTGCAGTTACCTGCCCTGTTCGTTTCCTCCTCCTGAGATACGTTTCCCAACCCCTGCTAGTTTCTTCCTGGGAATAAGAAAGGGCTGAAGCGTTTGAAGCTGCTGGCACTTCCTCAGCGTTACCTGTTGGCCAACTGAAAAGCAGCACATGAAACGATGCAGCCATGCTAACACACGCAATTCAGCTACCACTCAGCCTGCATGGCAACTGCAAACCCTTCCCACCACACGAGTGCCAAGAAGAGACAGCCGAAGTGTTGAAACAGCAAACTGACACACCACGGGAAGCTCCGGCACCTAGTCCCTCGAGGATGCGGGATTTCACACAGCGAAGAGATTAATGGAGCAATCAGGCAGCCACTGTTTTACCTTTCTCACCTTAACAGGCTTTAAAGGCTGACATATATCGATTGCCACTTCTGCACCTGGAATCTGTCAAACAGAAAGGTCACTCTGACAAATAGGGAGCAGGGGTCTTCAGGGAAAACTAGAATCCCAACATTAACTTACAGTCTGGGAACACAAGCTAGCTCAGTTTGCCAAAAGACTTCCAGACTTGCCTTCTTCATTGCACATCCCTTAGTGGATCTGTAGGGGAGACAGCTCACCCCAAACCCACTGGTGTATGGGGCAAGGCAGGGAGCTGGGGCGAGTGACAAAGGAAAGCAGCCCCTAGGACTACGGCATCCAGTAGCAGCCTCAAGTTATGTCAGGTTAAGGTGACTTATGGAGCCGCAGACCTGGACTGTGACAGCGCTCTCAGGTGCTCAATTATTCTGAGGTCCCAAACGACCCCTTTTGAAGAAGCCCTGGGTAGTAATCTGAAAACCAGCATCTGCTTCGTCAGCACAGGTCTGACCGTGGGGACGTTAGGACATCCATTTGGAGGTGACTGAGGAAGGTGTTTCCCACATCATCCTGGGCCCTGTTTGGAGATGATCCAGTCAAGGACCCGGTGATGACACAACCCTCTGCAGCTTGCAAAACCAGCGAGAACCACAGCAGACGCTGGCACGACTGCCAGCACCACATTCATGGAGAACTCAAACCACCGGCTCTTAGAGGCTGCCTGGGGCATGGAAACGAAATGCGGAGTGCAATAGCAGTGCTGCGGACGCTCTGAGGAGGAGGGTCAGAAAGGAGCCCCCCTCTTCTTGTCCGTCCCCTTGCGGGCCATAAAACCACAAACATTACGCAAGGCTCATTGGACTGACAGCTAAGATTTGTGTAGCAGTAGCTTGCTGAGCAGCAGGGAGATAGGGAGAGGTAAAAACCATGGAGACCTAGATCACTTGTTCTGTTAAGGCATCCCTCGATGCTTACTGCTCCAGTAAAGAAGAACCGGCTGCCAGAACATGGCTTAAATGTCCTCCTGGCCACACTGAACTGTGGCACAGAGGCTCTCTTCTGGAAGATATTACCAAGGATTTCTCTTTCTCTCTGCGTCACACACAAATGCACGCACAGAAATATGCCATGAAGAAGCATATTACTCCAGGGACCATCTCCAGTCACCGCTGTTTCCTAGGGAAATAAGCTAAAATGATGAACATCACCAACGTGACCTTGCAAGCAGTAAAACATGTATTACAAGGCAGGGTAATCAAGACAAATGGAGAAGATTAACCTGGAGATGATGGCAAGGAAGGAGGAAGGGAGGGAAGAAAGAGGGCAGAAAGCTCATGAGGGAGCTCACAGCATCCCCTGACTTTTCCAGAGGGTTGGGGAAGGTGGAAGAGAGTGTGGAAAGGGCCACTGAGGGGAAAAATACAATCCCTAAGCAAGAAGGCAGGCCCTAGGGAGGCATCCCTCTGCACAGGAACATGAGGGCAGGACTGACAGTGCTGCAAGGAGCTGAGCCAAGAGCCCTGAAGGTGCTAAAAGCCCCACTTCAAACACGAACTCTAGCCCTAAGGCTGAGATAGCAATAAACCATTCAGCTCAGTGGTGGCCAACAGCTGCCCTGACCACACATCTTAGCAGCCTTCATGAGGAATAGGAGGCACCAGCAGAGTCCTCATCAACAAAACCTACAGAAGGTGCCCAAATCTCTCCACTGGCTGTACAGGGAGCATAAGCACTTTGTAGGTTTTCTGACTCTCCCTGCCAAAGCAGGTCTCTGTTACCTAGATGTTGCTTGCTGTGAATGGGCACCCATGAACTTGGGGACTTCCAGCTGGAAAGGGCTTGGTTTCTAGTGGGGATGAAAGTCAGGCTCTTTAATCACTAGCTGCTTTTGAAGATGTCTCCAACCGAGCAAGAGATGCAGCCAGTCACTAGATAAGAGCTGTAGCACAACACCTGTGGTGGGTGTGCATGTAGGGGCTTTGGTGGGAGAGCCACTCTTCCCTTTGATCCGGCCCCTCTCCTCTCTTAGAGGAGGCAGCATCCTGAAAGCCATTTCCATTTCACAGGAACAGCCCAGAAACTGGACTGAGCCTCAGTCACCTCACCTCCCAGAAGAAAACCCTGCGAACAGTTTCAAGTCCCACCAAGACTTTCACAAGTGTGAGATGTCAGTTGCAGCCACAAGATCAGTCCTTCCTCTGGAGAGACCACCGCAGCACTGACATGCAGCCCATCCCCACGACACACCTCCCAGATCCTCTTGCGTGCTCTCCACACTTACCCGGCCGCAGGACCCTGATCTCCAGCAGGTTGGACGTCCTGTCTGCCAGCCGCGTCCAGCTGCTGTTGTAGTTCTTCCTCCAGAGCTCGGCCACGCACTGGTACTTGCCGGCCTCCGTGTCACTCGCCCGGCTGATGCTCAGGCGCACGTTGTTGCTGGACTCGGCCTTCTCGATGGCAGTGCGGGTCCGGAAGCCCATGTACCTGTCACCCCACTGGACCCCGCCGTCACGCGTGAAGGTGACCAGGTCGTGAAACTCGGTGCTGCCCGCCGGCTGGAAACGCCACGTCACTGACACGGGGACCCAGGATGGGTAGTGCGGCTTGATGATGCACTGGAGGTCGAAGGACTCATTGTAGGTCACCCCAGGGGTGCGGGAAATAGCTGTGACAGCAAAACCAGCCTCTGCAAAAAAGAGAGAGAAGGGCTTTAAAGAGCATGGCTTGACTTTGCAGGAACAAGCACGACCACTCGTAGACTCCATGATTCACAACCACCTCCTGGCCAAGCGATCCTCCCTCCCTGTTCCCCCATCCAGGTCTGTAGCTGGTCACTGCAGGTGAGGGAATGATGGGGAAAATGAGAAAAAAAAGTTTTCTTCTGTGCTTTGGAGAGTTGGCAGAAGTTATGTAATCCAAGAATAGAGGCAATTTATAACAGAGAGAAGGTGGTTGCTTCTATTCTTCACACAGCATCTCTTTTGTTCTCTTACAGATCCTAGCTATATACAATTACCCTCACATCTGCACAACTCCACAAGCTAGTCAACACATCTTTACTTTTCTAACCCCAATACTTTGTAGGTTTAGGGGAGTTTAAAACCAGCAATCTATTAACAATTTAAAGATAACAATGATAACGTATTCCCAGTTGACTGGCTTACATTTTGGGTCAAGGAATTTCCATTGCTCATTTGTTCTGAGCTAGAGAGAGAAAATATATATTTTTTACTGTTATGATTACTTCAGTGAAGCCTAGATATAGCAGGGACCTTGTTTTCCACCATCAACATCTCCAAGAAGCGTTTACTTTCTGGAGGTCTCTGCTGGGCGTCCAGGTGGACTTGGTGCTCTCCTTCCTCCCACTGCTGTGCCGATGACCCAGGCTTTCAACAAAGCTTTTGCTGAAGCCCCATGGGTAGAGACCCCACCAGAAACAGGAATGTCTTCTGGATCAGCATAGAGCTTCAGCCTGCCACAAGCTTGAAATTACAGTTTGGGGGATGAGCTGAGAGCTCACTGCAACCCACAGAGCTGCTGCTGAGGGCCAGACCAGCCACAGTGTGGATATCAGCGTATCTGCACACCTCCAGTAAGTACCTCTGCAGCCCCAGTTACTCATGGCATTGCTCATGGATGTGTAATTACTGAGAAGAGAGGCCAATCTTTGGGATTAAAGCCCCTTGCAACACAGTGATTACACCAGAGAGAAGAGAGCGGCTGAGAAGGCAGAACTGCCACATCTCATCCCCACATAAGCCATTACCTTCAGACACTGCAGCAGCTCTGGCCTTAGAAAACCACCTTAATTTTACCAAGATCAGCTGACTCTGTAATCTCCAGCTGGGCTAGGCAAGGAAACTTAATGAAGTTCTCTCCTCCTGTCTGCCATGTAAAAATCAAATCTGTTTCTCAGTTCCTCAGCAAACATGCTCATGACATTAAGGTTAATGTACAAAATCCCCTCTTCTTAGAACCACTGAATATCCCAAGTTGGAAGGGCGCCACAAGGATCACTGAGTCCCACTCCTGGCTCCACACAGGACCACCCAAAAATCAAACCCTATGTCTGAGAGCGTTGTCCAAACCCTTCTTGAACTCCAGTAGGCTCAGTGCCATGACCACTGCCCTGGGGAGCCTGTCCCAGTGCCCGACCACCTTTGGGTGCAGACCCTTTCCCTAACCCCCAGCCTGACCCTCCCCTGTCCCAGCTCCATGCCGTCCCCTCGGGTCCTGTTGCTGTCCCCAGAGAGCAGAGCTCAGCGCCTGCCCCTCCGCTCCCCTCCTGAGGGAGCTGCAGGCCGCCATGAGGCCTCCCCTCAGCCTGCTCTGCTCTGGGCTGAACAAACCAAGGGACCTCAGCTACTCCTCATATGTCCTGCTCTCAAGACCCTTCTCCATCTTTGTAGCCCTTCTTTGGACACTCGTCTGATAGTTTTATGTCTTTATTACATCGTGGCACCAAAAACTGCATGCTGCACTCAAGGTGAGGCCACACCAGCGCAGAGCAGTGCATGACAATCCCTCCCCTCGACCAGCTAGCGATGTTGTGCCTGATGTATCCCAGGGTATGGGTGGCCCTCCTGGCTACCAGGGCACACTTCTGACTCCTGTTCAACCTGCTGTCAACAAGAACGACCAGATCCCTCTCCACAGGGCTTCTCTCCAGCCTCTTGTCCCCAGGTCTGTATGTATATTCAGGGCTGCCCCCACCCAAGTGCAGGTTCTGGCACATGCTCTTGTTAAACTTCATGCACTTGGTGGTTGCCCAGCCCTCTAATTTGTCAAGATCTCTCTGCAAGGCCTCTCTACCCTCAAGGGAGTCAGCAGCTTCTCCCAGTTTAGCATTGTCCACAAACTTATTTAGTACACCTTCAAGTCCCACATCCAAGTCATTTATGAAAACATTGAAGAGAACTGGCCCTCGAATGAAGCTCTGGGGAACACCACCAGTGACTGGCCACCAGCCTGATGTAACCCCATCTACTATAAACCTTTGAGCCCAACTCATTAGCCAATTGTTCACCCACCACATTATGTATTTGTCTAGCTGTATGCTGGATATTTTGTCCAGAAGGATGCTGTGAGAAACAGCATGGAAAGCTTTGCTGAAATCCAAAAAGAATACATCAGTGGGCTTCCCTCAGTCAGCTAGGTGGGTAATCTTGTCATAAAAGGAAATTAAGTTCCTTAAGCAAGACTTTCCCCTAATGAACCCATGCTGGCTGTGACCAATGACTGCATTGTCTTTCAGGTGTTTTTCAGTAATTCCCAGAATAATCTCCATAATTTTACCAGGGAATTTATACAAAAGGACAGCATCCACACATGTAAGCGGGCACATTTTGGGCAAGACCCCCCCCCCCCCAACAATACAGCAGAACCTCCTCACTCAGCCTGCCCTCCTCTACCCACAGATTTCAGAGTGCCTGCCCTTTCCTTCCCATCTGGCAGGGACTAAAATCCCTGCTGGGCTCTTGAGATCCTCAGAAGTTCAGGGACATCTGGTCTCATCTGACAGCACATCTCTCTTGTGGCTGTTGCTTCACAACCACAGTGTCGATAGATTTATGGGTTTGAACATTATCTGTGCTGGTTCAGCTAAAGAGTTTTTTACCCTGCCAGACTGGCAAACGATTAGACCTTAACTTGAAATGTGAGTGTCACTAAATTTACTGCATTTTTTTTACTAGCACTTTCTGTAGCAATAAACCTCTCTTGCTCTTTCTTAGCACCTTCCATTATAGTTTCTCAAGACACTTCAAAAGCATTACTCTCAACAAAAAATATCAGATTCAGCAGCAAGAAAACAATATTAGGTATTTTCATCGCTAAATGTTACTGAGCTACTACAGCTCTGTTAGTTATAGAAAAAGGACTTTGGAACTTCTTAGGACTTGACAGAATGTGACAGTCAAATTTCTCTGGGACAAGGGACAGAGGTGGAGGGACAACTACCTTCAAATCCCATCTTCTGGAACTGCTGATCAATTTCCAGTATCTTAAATTTTAGCAAGAGTGAAAGTGACGCATTTTAAAATCTCATCGCTTCATCTACTACTGTACTCCCTGCTTCATCCCAACAAACCTCCACGAGTTGCAAAGTAAAGAGAATGGCCAACACATGGACTTACAAGAGGCCAAATGCCACTGACCTCAAGACAAAGACACTGTTGAAACCAGCTGAGAATCTGCCTTGAGTTCTTTACAAACTAACGTCCCTATCTGTTCTTGAAACCGATAGAGCAATGGTTTCTAGCTCTAGACAGAGCAGCCTCTGAAAGAAGGTCAAAAGTGAAGGGGAGGAAAGGGAAAAAAAAAAAGCAAGATTTTAATCAGAATATGATATGACTTTAAAGTCTGGTCTCACACATCTTGCCAAATCTTAAGATTAATACTGTGGATAATCGAAAAAAAAATCTATCTTGACTTTTGAATAGCTCGCACTAATTGTTTATAGCTCTAGCATTCTGCAGATCAGGGACCTTGCAGGAATATCCATCAGTTCTTCGGTCTCCTGCAGAAAACTTTGGGAACCTGTCCAGGGCTTAATATAGCAAGGCCTGAGTGAGACCCAAGTAATTCACAATCTATGCAAAATCTCTAATGCCCTACCTGCCCTCTCCTAAATTGATGTCATTTTGCTGTGTTTGAACCAGACGAGCTATTTGGCAGAGCAGAGTACCAGCCGCAACGATCACAGCCTCTAGTTTGGCTCAGTCCCGGGTCAGCTGCTCAGGGCCTCTCGGCAGAGGCAGTGAGGACCAGTCCTGATCCACAGCTCCCGAGGACTTCTGATGCTGTTGGGGATGCTCATGATTTCTGGTGGCTGGGCCAATAGATGCCCTGTGTTTGGCTCTCCCAGTCTGGTGGGCTGAGACGAGGTTTGCCCAGAGCATGCAAGGAGGCTTTAATGCCCACTGGCCATTGATGGAGCACCACCAAGTCACTTCCCACAGCCCAGGCTGTTGGGACATGGTGCCCCCTTTCAGCGGGCATCATGACGTTGGCAGTCTCTCTCCTCGGCTCCCATCAGCCATCCCCTGCTTTGCTCCTGCCACAGCCACCCCTCAGGTTTTGCCCTCAAATGCAACTGGGCACACAGACGTTTTGCACCAACCTTCACAGGAGCTGCAGGTGGGCTGCTGGTGCCTCCGTTTCACTGGCAAGCACAGAGTGCTGAGAGCAGCCCCAGGTATTTGCAGGTGACCTCCTGGATTGAGCCAGGTGCATGGCCCCACGGCTCCCACACCTTGAGTACTCACCCAGAGGAGTGATGGACACTGGGGTACCAGCGTGCCGCTCCCCAACCATCTGCCACTCCCCATCCAGTGTCCGCGTCCACTCGGCCACCCGGCACTCGTAGTGGCCCTCGTCCGCCCTGATGCTGTTGAAGATCTCCAGGGTGAAGGAGCCGGGCCGGACCTGCTCCATCTGGATGCCCCCGTAGCTGCTGCGCTCGGCATATGAGGGGCCGGGCTGCAGGGTGCCGTCCCGATCCAGACGCACGATTTCGCTGCGCCGGTTCTGCTTGTCCACCAGCTGCCAGGCGACAGAGAGGCGGCTTTGGGGCCCCACGCCTGAGCGCACGTTGCAGCCAAAGCGCAGGCTCTCCCCCTCCAAGACACTGCTGGCGTTGTTGATAATCTCCAAGGAGATGCTGGTCTCTAAGGAGAGAAACGCACACACACAGGGGAGATGATACACACTCGGCACTTGTCAGTCTGCAAGGACGCTGCTGGCCAGAGAGGTGTTTTACCAGGTGCAGGAAACTGCCCACGCATTTGGGTCCAGGCACGTCTTAAGTTCATGCGTGACCACATCCAAAAACAGTCTGTGGGCAGCGAGCTGCTCCTGGTGCCTTGCACACTCAAAGCAGGTGTCGGCCAAAGCTGGGAAAAATCTCTGCCTAGGGCTCAGGAGGCATTGCCGCGTCTTCAGTTCGCAGGTCCAGGCTGGGGTCTCAGCAAAGCTTGAGGGAATTTGTGCTGCTACAACATGCACCACATGCAACCGGCTCTGCCAAAAAAAAGCTTCCAGCTCCCTGGGCTTTTCAATTCGTGTCAATCTGATTATCATCTTGCCACGTCCATTTCTGCAACACCTTTCGGGAGAAGCTTTCGCAAACTCCCATCGCTCTCAACACTAGAGGTAGCTATCAATGTTTGGCAACATCCAAAAAAATTGTTATCCTGAGCTTCCCAGAGATGCTACGGCTCGTTTTTCAGAGATACTGAGTGCTGGTTACTCCTGCTGTCTTCCATCGGAGTTATGGACACTTAGCACCCTTGAAAAATCACGTTTGTTCCTAGAGCTGGTGATTTACGAAACCTCAGGAATGAAATCTGCCTGAAACGTGGCTTTGCCTAAAAGCATTGCATTTTAACAACTGTCCAGTGCAAGATTTCTAACTGATTTTCAATGCCAAACAAATGAGACCAAATATTGGTAGAAGAGAAAAGAATTAGAATTTCTTTTGGAGAAATGAGGAGGAAAAAAAAAGCTTGAGGAAAGGGCTGCATTTCCCTACAAGCCTAAGAGACAGGAGACAAACGCTGCACAAAATCCTCTGTCAGCTTCCCATCTGCTTGGTCAAACCCTGCAGCTAGGGTAACCTGGGCAACACTTGCCTGGTTCTTCATGCTGCGGCTACCTGAGTTTGAGAGAGCAAAACGGAGGAGAAATAAATCAGCTGACCCTCTTCTCTCACCCTGCCTTTCATGTCTTTATCACATTTGTCTGATAAACACAAAAGGCACTCAGGCGGGCCTCTGGCAGGGCTGTTTTCACCAGGGTTGGCAGACACACAGTGACCACAACAGGGCTCCAGGCTGAAGAGCAAACTGGGGCTTGAGGAGCAAGCGAACCTTGGTTTCTCCTCGTGCAAGGCACAACCCCAGCGCCTTGTACGACAGCTGAACAACAGGCACAATCTGCAGGAACCCAGCAGCTCTTAGGATAAAGCAGGGACAAGCCACTCTCCCCATTATGCCTGCTGAATACTTCAGGGCACCCAGCTTCGTGCAGAGGGTAGAGGTGTGAGGAGCAAGCCAGAGGCTGTCACACAAACCTTCACCTCAGGACCACAGCTGCCAGGTTGGAGTGATCACCAAGGTGGGGACACGTTTCCCCACTCACAAACCTGAGCAGCACAATCCCCCTTGCTCTATTGTCCCCTAAAAAAGACTTGCAGTTGGGATTTCAAGCCTCCACAGCACACAAACCCTTATCCTCCCCATTCCCCTTCCGAAGTCTGCTTTGGGCTGGACACACCACAGCCTCACCAGCTAGCTGCCCAGCAGAGCAGCGTCCCGGCATGGAGCGGGCAGGTCTCTACTTACTGAGCGGCAGGACGGTGATGGGGATGTTCTTGGGCCGCTTGCTCTCCTTGTCAATGAAATCCCCCGTCACAGTCTTCTCCCGCTCGGTCACCCGGCAGTTGTACTTGCCACTGTCCTCGAGGCGGAGGCGGTAGATCTTCAGCACAAAAACGTTGTCGCTCTCTTTGGCTACCTTGAGCTGGCCCAGGGCCTCGCGCTGGGCGAACTCGTTGTTGAGCACCGGCACGGCGTTGGGCCCCAGGCTGGCGATGAGGGAGCTGTTGAAGGCCCAGGAGATGGAGAAGTAGCGGTCAGGGACATTCTGGGCCTCCAGGATGCACCGAAACTCCACTGGCTCGCCCACAATGTACGTCCGCTTCTCCGTCTCCAGCCGGACGCTGAACTCCTTATCTGGGGACAGACAGACCAGCTCACGTCAGCACGGCAAAGCCCACCTGGAGAGCAGCACACCTCATGCGAGATGACTGCAACCTGCCATACCCTATGTGGTCACTACCTCTTGGACACGTGCACCTCCAGGTGGAAGGGCGAGCAGCTTGCTTTGGCTGTAAGAGGCAAAAGCTGCAAGGCCTCCCCAGCCAAATTGCCTTGTCCCCAGCCTTTCCTCCTGGGAACAGCTCTGCTGTGACACCGGGATCCAGCAGCACTGTGGGATGTGAGCTGGAGCCCAGTCTTGCTTGCCCCAGATTGCTGGGGCTGAAAGGTAGGGCTTTTAGGGATATCAGAGAGGACAAAAGAGCTCTTCTGGGTTTTTAGATCCTTAGCAGGAACCTGTGCTGCTGGCTGCAAGAAGGATTTTGACTTGCAAATGGGCCTCAGGCAATACAGAAGTGTTTGCTCAAAGTTTTAGTTTAAATTTCTGATGTGTCACTCTTATTTCCTCACTTCCCCACATCCTCATTGCCTGTGCTAGCACCAAGCGCACAAGGTGTATGTAAGCCTTAGCTCCCGCTGCAGCCCAGACACTGGCTATGTCAGACAGCAGGGGCTGCCGCCAAGCCCCCTTGCTGGGGTGCTGTAGAAGATACCACTGCTCCGGGTCTCAGCAGTGCCACGTGAAGGAGACCTCACTGGGGCACCCAAGCAGTAAGAGACCTCAGCAACCCTCCCAGGAACAGCTGCTTTCCATGGGTACACCCCAAGAGGCAACTGGGCTTATCTGTGGAGACCACAAACCCCACTGTGGAGTCAAGAGAGAACCACAGTGTGAAAGAGTCAAGTCCCCGACCAGGCACGGCTTTGCAGGCCTTGCTCCAGCATTAGGTGTGACGGGACCTGGGGCAGCTCTGCAGCTGGCCTTGCAGACTTTTATTTAGATGTTAAAAGCTGTGGTGTGCATCGCCCCCTGCTTGGGCCAGCACCTGAGTCACCTAACTATGCACAGCCCCGTTTTCCACCTCTGCTTCCTCCCACCACCCAGACAAGCAAGGAAAGCGAGAGGAGACACTGACCGGTGGCTTGCACGTTGACGATGGTGCCCTGAGAGCGCTTGCGGGTCATGGCATACCACGACTTGTCCGGGTCCTGGATCCACTCCGCCGCCTCGCAGTAGAACTCGCCTTGATCTGACGGGTGGAGGTTGTAGATGGTGAGCTTCGAGGTGGTCTCGCCCACCTTGTCCAAGCGGACGTCCCCCGTGGCCTGCCGCTGGGCGTAGCTGCCCCCGGCCCGTAGGACGAAATCGCGGCTGAGGGAGATGACCTCCACGGGCGCCTCGCCGCCTCGCTGCCGGTACCAGGCGATGGAGACGTGGCTGTGCTGGGCCGTGCTCTTGGCCACCTCGCACTTCAGCTCCAGGGAGTCGCGCTCCACCTTGTGCAGCGTCTGTGGGACCGCGGTCACTCGCAGCGAGTCAGGGATCACTGCAGCGCAGGGGGACGGAGAAGCACAGCGTTAGGGTTAGGAACCCAGGAGAGGGTGTTATGGTTGCAATTCATCACTAGGATTAGCAAAGGCCTGCCAGCTCACACCTAGCCCCAAATAAAAAGACAACCATCCCCAAATACCTGCAGTCCATGAGCGACAGCAGAAAAGATCACACAGCTGGATTTACAGCGAACAGCCGCTAAAATTAGGATGAAAAAAAAACCCTGCAGCACCGCAGATTTGCTTAATTTTAGCAAGCGTCTCAATTGTAGCAGGAGGTCCCGCTACTAGAAGGCAGGCTTAAAAAGAGCTATTTATGAATTTTGCTGTCTCAAGAAACATCATATGGAGAGGATACGGCAAGCCTCCTTCCCAAGTCTGCAGACAAGGCAGCGCCAGTGAACCTGTTAATGCCCACGGTTTCACCATGCACCAGCGGAATATAATTAACACATCTCAGCTCAGTTTCATTGACAACACTGGAGGATCTGACAAAATTGGTTACGTTGCCAAAAGCTGCATCTGTTTCATTCAGGCGCTGCTACGGAGAGCAATCAGTTGCCCTGAGGACAACCGCTGGCATTATTTATGGCAGGAAATTCAAAGCAGGAGAGAGGGAAGAAAAAAGCCACAGGATGGAGTAAATGAAAGGGAATTTTTTCTCGTCCAGCTCAGCCCAGAGCATTTGCTTTGACCAAGCGTGTGCTTCTCAGGGAATTCACTGTCCCAAGAGGGAAAATACCTGGTAAGACTCATTTATGGCCAATTGACCTCATCCCTACAGCCACGTCTCCTCCTGCCTCCCATCCCCTCATCCTCCTCGCCCAGGCTCCCCATCCCCTGCCCACGGGCAGCAATAGCCTCTGGCCACGCCGTCCCATGCCAGCCAGGAGCTGCCTCGCTTCTCTCTCCTCTTCCCTCCGACTCCAAGCACAGCGGTGATCATGGCCGAACTCCCCAGCTCACCAGCCTGCACGAGGAGATTTACATTTCTCATTTCAAACCTTTCCATGTGATTTCCAGAGCAGCGCAGCTCCTTGCTCTTTGCCCTCCAGTCACAGGCTCTCGTAACTTTATTTTTACATCGGGTAGGTAAATTAAACCCAGTCACCATCTTGCTGGAGCTACTTTCCCACTGAGCTGCTTCAAAGGCAGAGCTCCCTGCTACACATACACACACCAGCCTCCCTGTGCCAGTATCTAGGGTGAAAGCAGCGCTCTGGGAAGAAAGCCTGCCCATCCTCCTTCCCGCAGCCAGTCTGAGAGCCCTGCAAGGCACGGAGCCGCCTGCTCCCCGGGACGGCAAGAGGAAGCCTGTCCCAGCACGGGCCCCATGCACAGCCCACGGCAGCGGCTGCCCGGGGAAGTGCAGCTCCCGCGGTGGGAAGGGAAGAGGGGAGGACCACGGCCGTGTCTCGCTTGCCACCCCATTCCCCGAGCTGCCTACAGGCTGACACAGGCACCGCTTTGCCAATTGGACTTCATGTTTCCAGGTCGTAACCTGGAGGGAGGGTTAGCATCTCCTACACCGCAGCTATTGCAAAATGCATTCCTGGAGAAAAATCTGGAGGCGGTGGCGTGCTGGAGGCTGTAATTTGACTATGATAATGCCCAACACACCGCGTTGCACTCCTTGTGCTCTTTTGGTTTTCAATAAATAAATAAATAAATAAATCCAACCATATCCTCCCCACCAGATGAATCAGTACGGCCTTTGGGGTTCGCGCTGCCTTGAGGCTGTGAGCTTGAAGCAGCCTAGCATGGGGATGCTCTCGGCAGGCTGCCTTCACAGCCAGGAGGATCCGCTCCCACCCTTGCCCTCTGTCTCACCCAGCTCCTGCTCCTCTTTCCCCTCCCTCCAGCATGCCACCCAGGAGCCTGTATCATGCTTCCCCCCAAACCCAGCCTGGCATCCCCCTTGCTCCCAGCTGGCAGAGAAAGGCAGCATCTCCTGCTAGCCCCTGAGCCGCCAGCTGCTGCAGAGGGGGTGCTCGCAGCCCCCAAGTTTTAAGAGCTTCTGAAATAATAAACGTCGATATTGCCACTAGAGGGTGTCAGGGGCCCAGCCAGGGACAGTCCAAGTGTCCTGCTGCCACGAGGAGGAGGAGGAGGAGGAGGAGGAAGGAGCAGGAGGTGCTCCCCTCTCCCCTAGTGCACACAGCTCCAGCCAAACCCACCTCAGGTACAGACACCTCAGCAATGTGCAAGTGAGGAGCACCCGGTGAGCTACACAGAAGTATTTACAGGTTGGGAACTAAGGTGTTAACTGTAGGATAAGGAGCCGGCTGACATTCACCTGGAGCAGGGACTGGAGCTCCCTGGCCCAGACTCAATACGCAACTCAAGCTCTCCAACACGCTCTCCTCCAAGCCCCCAGGACCAGCCCCTTTTCCAGATGAACTCTACCTCACATGGACATAGACAACCCGAGGTGTCCCCGTTCCCTGGGCTGGCTCTGGTTTGTTCTTAGGTATCCAAAATGCCAATCACCCCCAGGGAGCAGGGCTGCAAAGCCGTTACAAGCTGGACACAAATCAGAGAGCTACCAACGTTTTGTGTACTCCCAGGCAAGCAGCAGACCTGCCTGGGATACCATTTCCTTGTTAGGGGATGCACGAGGAGCAACAGGCTGCGAGCCAGAGGCCCAAGCTGGTAAAAATCACCACCACAGCAGCCTTACCCTGCAGGATCTTCAGGAGAAAAATAACTTACATGGGGTAGGCAGCACAGCTACACACCGCTGTCTCAAGGGCCAGGCAAAAACCCGCCAGCTCCTTCTTCCCTTGGGTTTCATTATTGCTTTTACCCTCCAACACGCTTTAGGGGCACTGCGTGGTGCTACCTTGTGTCCCCAACTGCCCGCTTCCCACCGTCTGGACAGAGCTACGCTTGCCAAGTGTCAAGTGTGAACTCTTTAGGAAGAACAAATGTGTGCACTCCCTACTCCTAGGGAGCTGCTTTTGGCTGAGAAATGCTGCTCTGGATTTTACAAGGCATTAGTGCAGGAGTTATGTTTCCATCTGCCCCGTGACATCTTGCTGCCCCGCGGGGATCCCAGCTCCGTGCCACCAGCCTCCTTCCCCGACGCCTCTGGTTGTGCTGGCAAGACAGAAGCGAGCTGCTCAAGACGAAGCGCGGCGCCAACGCCACCACTTTGGAGGAGAGCACTGGCGGGCACCAAACGGCAACACTAAGGGAATGTCACCTCCACGAGGGGGTGAAACTGAGTACATCAGTGTTTCTGGCACCACGGGGAAAACGCACAACAAGCGTTAATAATCTGGTTGGGCAGGGGATTACTTTCCTTGGGTAGAGCCCAACCTGCACCGTCTTGCCTGGGACACGGGGCTGTCAAAGACGGCTTTAAAGGGAAGGCGGCTGCGAAGTACTGACCCAGCTGCTGCCGGCAGGCAGCGGGGGAACCCAAGAGTTAAGTAAAATGGCACGGCAGTTGTTTCACAGCAGCAGCAATAAATCCTCAGATTACAATAGTTGCCTTGTTTGTACATTAATGACTGGCTGGAGTGATTACCCCGGCAGAAACGCATCTCTCAAAGCAACTGGACGAGTTCAGGCAGCCAGTGGGAAAGGGCAGAGAAAAAAAAAAAAAAAAAAGAACACAAAAGAAACAACAAGAAGTAGAAAAACGGGGGGAGAGAGAATCAGATAGAGGACATGTAAACTCGAAATTAGGTCAGCTTCCCCTCTCGGGGCCTGAACTTCTCCTTTGTTGCTGCCGGGCCCGTTAGGCACACCCGCCTGCCCCACGCGGCCCTCGTCAATGCTATCCAGCCCTCACCCTCCTCCTGTGCCGCGGGAGCAGGATCCCATTGCACACCCTGGTCCTGCTCCAGGACATGCCTCATGCCCGAGTGACCCTGTCTGCGTGCCCCATGCGCCGCGCAGCCCCTCTGCTCCTGCTGCAGCTGAGGTGGGGAGCAGGGGAGGCGCCTGTCAAGGAGCCCCTTCGCCTCTCTACACCCACCCAGTTCCGAAATACTCCGAGGAGCATCTGGTTATTAGGATGGCTAATGTAAGTGGAGAAGCTCAAGTGGCCTCATTAAAAGAAATTAAAAAAATAAATAAATAAATCGCAAAATGCACACAACCAAGGATCCCAAGAGCTGGGCATGTCGAGGGGTACAGAGAGCACAAGGCCTGCCTTCACCTCCCAGCCACAGCAGTGAGGGAAACCTCTACCCCCTCACACATGCATACCTTTATTTATTTATTTATTTATTTATTTATTTATTTATTTATTTATTTATTTATTTTTGCAGTCTTGCTCCATGGCTTTGCCTGTGCCCCCTGCCCCACTGCGAGACCCAGCCCTGCAGGCAGCTGGGCGACAGCCAGCAGAGGCAACTGGCTCCGGCAGTTAGTCAAGGTGAATCAGCTCCCAAATCCCTCTCTCTCCCTCTCCCTCCCTCTTTCAGAAACTCACCTTTTTGAGGGTTTAGCACTCCCTCTGATCCCAAGCCCGAGAGCCACCGGTTAGCTCCTGCAGCTTAATGCAAGCCTAAGCCACCGCAAATACAAGGGCAGAGCACATCGGCACGTACCTCTTTCACCCCGGGTTAAGCTGATGCGTTTTACTTAACAACACTTGAGAGCTAAGAGCGGGACGTGGGAATTTTCTGTGGCTCAGCTGGCACAGGGTAACCTGCTAAGCCCCAGCCTCCCCGACCCACAGAACAGCCGGGGAGAACAAAAAAATACCCAGCACGAGGAGCTGACACAGCCTGGGCTCCTCTGGAGCTGTGCAGGCAGTGCTGTCTTAATGTTTTACACCTCCGAAGCCGCAGGTAAGAAATGATAGAAGTGGAAAGCTTAGAAAATCCTCTTTTCAGCAATTTTAGTTTAAAGCCTTATTTCGTTCAGCCCAGCGTACTCGGGGCGGGCAGGCAGGCAACACAAACAGCCGCGCAGGGAGGGAGCCGCACGGTGCCATCGCAGAACAATCACGGCCCGTCTCAGGCCATATTCCCCGGGGGCTGTAACCACGTTTGTAGTGTTTCAGGCAGGTGGGCTGTCCCTCCCCACAATCAATTTTCGAGGAGGATTCTCCTCTCTCTCTCTCTCTCTCTCCCCCGACTGCGTGCGGAAGAGAAGGAGCAGACGAGATAAGAGCGCGGAGCTGCTTGCAGAGATTAGCGCCTGCCTTTCAGGAGCCCGGCAGAGATCACACCGAAGGTCAAGGGGAGCTTGTTAAGAGCTGCGGTTCCTTCATTTAGACAATCACGAAGGGTCTGAGTCCTACCAGGCTCCTTTCTCCCGCCTGCCTCCTGGGACCAGGCCTGTCCCACGTGTCGCAAAGCACAGGATCAGAATTTCCTATGGAAAAATATCTTTGGTGGAAGATAACCCAGGCCAAGATGTACTTGGGAGAGGAATCCCGAGAGCATTTTTTAAATTAAGGACTCTCGAGGCTCCAAACTGAGAATATGGATCCCTGTGCCTCGTATCTAGTGCAGACCAGCATGACTCCTACACTCCAACACATTAACCATCAGAGAGGCACTGATCAGTGGAGGGGAGCACTTCGCATCACGCACAAGTCAGTAACATGGGTGTGCAAGCAGTGCTTGCTTCCAAAACGCCAGCCCTGGATCTCCTGCCCCATCCCCTCTAAAACAGCCTTCCTACTGAGCACACAAGCAGAGCATTTCAGTCCCCGCAAACAAAGCACCGAAGGAAGGACGGAATTAGGTTTTATTCTATTTTACAGCCCTAATTTCCGTTCAGCCCCGGTCTGGGTCTTAAGTTCCCGTGGGAAGATAAAGTAAAGACGCTGGCTTTCTGCTGCACGGACAGGGAAGGAGAAATGAGAATCGCGTCTCTTCGTGCCTGTCTCCAAGCAGATTGCCGAGAGACACAGGGTGGCACATAAATAGAACAGAGAAAGTTTGGAAATCTCAGAACAAAAAAATCCCTGCACAAACTAACGGCAGGAATCTCGTCTAACGGCCCTCTTCCAAGTACGGGGATTGTTTGCAACGCCTCGTGCAGCCGTACATCTCCAGCAGACAGCAGGACATCTACCGAGCCACAGGGCAGCCTGAGCTGGGGGATTTCTGGCAGCTGGAATGAAGGACGTTGCTTCTGCTGGATATTTCCAAGCTACCGTCTTCCATCGAGGTTTTGGCAGCCCCGAAGTGTTATTGTGAAGCTAGCACCCCCGTGATGAATGAAAGGCACGGTCTGGCTCCTGCAGGATGGAGTCCAAGCCCTCCAACCACGAGGAGCACCTGCTCTCTTCCTGCGCTGAAGACTGCAGGAAGCAGAACTGAGACGAGCAGTGCAAATCCAGCCAAACACCGTCAGACTTCTGCCACCAGATAAAGGCTGCACAGATAAATCCAGGTAACGTCCACTACTGCAAATCCCTTTTCCCAGAGACGTTCTTTCTACTGTACTTCTATAATTTTGCCTCTTACACACGTGGCGATAGCAAGCTCTCCTCTTTAAGCTCTCCTTGCTCCCAGCTTCTTCTAGTTCAGGCGGTGGTGATCTGGGGAACAGGGGATAAGGGCAGGAAGACAGGACCTGAAGTGCTGTGCTTGGAAGTGCATTTTCAGACCGTGTAAAACGTTCTCCTGCTCCAGCATAGCAGTCAGCTACTCTGGAAAAGCTACTCTGGCACACACAGCCAGTTGACTTTATGTACGAGTGCGCTTGCCATCTTTATATTGAAATTTTTTAAAAAATATTTTTGTTTTTATATTCATTGATCTGGGCATTTCAAAGCACACAGTGCCCTTCCCTTCTCCCAGATTTCTGTTGACCCCTCTGGTTATCACCACGAAGACAGCTGGCCACCACCAAGCTGCTCTCCCTCTAGAAGAGCACTGACTACGAGATTAGAGCAGCGCCCCTCACAGCTACAGATGAGGACACCACTTTTCCCTACAACCTGTGCTGTGCTTGAAGGAGATGAAGACGACAGGCAGTGGGAAAGCTGCGAGCAAGAATCAGTTGACAGGAACAACGAAGGCTCTGTCATGAAGTCCTGCATCGCCCTGGCAAGGCACACAAAGAAATCCTTCTGCTCACCACGTCTCCAGCAGCAGCTCCTAAACCAGGCAGGCAGAAAGTTAACAGTTCCTGCTGTACAAATTATATATTCTAACTATTTTTGTGGCTTGTTAGGGTCTCATTTCACAAAGATCGAAGGTCCTGCGTTCTGCTCTTAGTAGGCTTCTTCACAAGCCAGCAGCAAAGCCCTCCTTGCAGCTGCATCCTGCCGTGGCCCTTGGGCTGCTCTTATGTGGACGACTGTCTGGGGGAAATCTCAGTGCTGGGGAAGAGTAAAAGCTTTGTGCAACCCCAATGAACTCACACTGACAGCAGACTTAGCCACAGAGCAGCCACCAGGTGGTCTCCCACTACAAATGCTAAATGCTGAGATGCAGCACCCATTGCAGAAGGAGCTGGACGCTTCCTCCAGCTTTACAGTCACTGGTCGCTTCTCAGCCCCGTGCCAATCACAGAGCCCTGCTGCTCATCAGGAGATCCCCACGGGGCGAGGAGCCCCACAGAAAGATGGCTTGCTCAGAGCCAGCAGCACAGACACACAACTGATGGTTACGGACAGAAGGCAAAAGTTTGGGTCTCACAAAATACATGTAAGGTCTTCTAGAGGTCAGTACCCCAGATTTTCTAGGATATCCCAAGTCCTTTGCAGTACAGAGCCAGGAGGCGTTTTAAAATAAACAGTCAGGAAATAAACTGCGCATCAAAATAAAGAAAACACGTTTTTGGTGCACCTATTATTAAACCCAAGGCACAGACTGTATCAAAGTAATGCATTGCAGCAAACAAACAAACGAAAAAAGCAGCAATGAAAATAAGTCAAGAATAAACTAGTAAATAGGAAGTTTCCACGATGTCTCCAGAGCAGGATCAATACCACTGGCTCCTGCAGAATCCAGGATTTTATTTATAGTGTTTCCAGCCTTCTGCCGGTGAAGCTACTGAGCGAGAGCCAAACGCAGCTGACACACTGCTGTCCCCAGGTCTCCAGACAGCTCCATTTTTCCCCGTCAGTGCCTGTTTCACCACCGCATCAGAGTGCAAAAGGCGCTGAAAGCTGTCAGCTTCCCAGCTGCTATTCGCTACCCTGTAGGTAAATGGCAAAATGACCAGCACGGAGCATTTCACTTGCGTGGCTGCTTCCGTGCGTCCCCTCAGCGGAGGCAGGCTGCGGAGCTTCACCAGCTGAGACACCAGCCCAGGAAGAGCAGCAGATGCTCCGCTGGCTGCTGCCTGCTCAGCGGGCTGGGGAAGGCACAGAGCAAGGGAAACATCGCCAGCTCACATCAGCCCAAAGAGACTCTTGAACAGGAACAGGGAAAAGACAGGAGACTGCAGACTTCTCACCGCAGCAGTGCCCTTGGACAGTGTCTTCTTGTATCACTACCTTTTATAACTTTCTCCTGCTGGTAGATATCCTCAGGTTAACATCTCCCTTCAGACATGCAAGCTTCAAGGAGACAGGAACAGGAAAGGATTTCCTGTAAAGCTTCAGCTACTGATGTTTCCATCCAGAAATGCCACCAACGCTGCCTGATCTCTGCCTGAAGCTGAGCCTGCTCAGTGCCTGTTCACCCTCTCCAGCTCCGAGGCAGCGGCTTGTCTCACAAGCACCTGTAAAGTTTGAAAGCCCAAGATCCCTTGTGCAGATGAGCTATGGCATGCAAATAAAGAACATCTTAGGAGCCTGATAAGATACGCAGTCTTGCATCACCCTTGCTCTGTACTGTCTGGGGGGGGGAGAACTTCTCACAGCTGCCTGATCCAAGTGGCCTTTTGGCAAGCAAGTAGAACTGGAAATCAACACAGGTCGATCTGGAGAATTATGATTGATTAGTCGATGAGAGCGATCATCTTGTTGCTGAAAGCAGAGGACACCAATGGCAAATGGTCAGAGCAGATTAATTATTTAACTCATGGCAGGTGCATGGACCCACAACCCATTTAATAGGTTTTCTCCTGCGACACAATGGGAGCTTGGCTGATCCCACAATTAGTACCACCTGGAGGCACAGGAGCCAGCTAGAGCGCAGTCCCTGAGCAGAGCTTAGTACCCGGGAGGTGAGGTTTGATGTTTGTAGTTCATGCTCTGCAGGAGCATCACCATTCTGCCCCGGGTGGAAGAAAAGCAGAGCATGAAATGACAGCGTGAGCGTGCCTGCCTGCCTCTCACCTAACTTTAGAAAGTGGCAACTACTTTGAGAGTGGCTAAAGCTCTCAAACGAACACTGAGAGATGGAGAGCAGTCTCAGAATAACATCTCACAGGTTTCATGGAATAGCTGGAGAAGCACAGGAGACACCCACCACATAAAACTATTTCTCTGAGGAGATGAATGCAGTGGTTGTTCAAACCTCAGATGCCAAAGAAGTAACCTGGAAGACGAGCACGGGAATATCCCAGTCAAGGAAAAGCAACTTTATCAGCTACCTAGGAATTCAACCATGAAGCAAAATAAATAAATAAATAAGCCAACCACAGGAAATCAAGCTTCACTAGTCACTCTACTCGCATTTTTCTTCTTTCTTTTATAAAATAACTCTTACCAAAACTCAGCCCACTATCAGCTACTCTTTCTCTTCCCAAAATTCAGCACGTTTCCCAAAATTCAGACATTTATCCTGTCTAAACCTGGGGGAAGCATTAATCCACTTATAAAAAAAAAACAAACACCACAACACCCTACACCAAAGGTAGACCCAAGAGCATTGTTTTTGGCACAGCTAGGACATGTCCTCCCAGCTTGCCTATCGAAGTTGTGTTCCCTGTAAGGCAGACTTACAAAGTGGGGGTAGTTTTAAAGGCTATCATATTTCAAATCATGGCTAAATTCCTGTAAACATGACCTTCAGAAAGGAAGAAGAAAATAGCTTTTGCCTGTTCCTTTTTCTGCTACACTAAAAGAATGAGAAAGATTTATTTTTTCTTAATTATTCTGTATTTTTTCCAGAACCCTTGCTTGAGCACATTAGGTATTCAGGTCTCCTGTGCCCTGGCAGACTCCGGGGTGACCAAAGAGCTCGTGGTACCATGACAGCGCAGCAGGAAGAGTGGAGAAATCAATGAGGGAAGAAGTTTCTATTGGACTCTCAAAGCTCCCAAATCCTGTTTTTTTCCTATTTACAACACAGCTGGGAGAAAAATTCCTTGGGAAATACTTTCCATCTGCAGCCAGTTATGGGATATATGGGATATATATATGGGAAAAGGGCTTACACCTGAGGTTGCAAACAGCTTGGCCAGGCTGGTGCTTCCAAATGCCACCATCCTACAGCAAAATGAATTACACAGCACCGCTGCGTCCTACTTCCCCTAAAATAAACAAGCTGGGAAATGATCAGAAAAGACAAAAAAATGACCCTTGTTTAAGAAAAATGTTCATTCTTCCAACCATCACTAAAAAAACAAAACACAACATAAAAGAGACAGAAAGCCATTTCCCCTTAGAATTCATTGCAAGTTTATTTGAGTACTCGATCATCCCCAGACATCCTGGATCTATTAAGGACTGGTTTATGCCAGAAAAATCCATGCAAAGTGATTTCAGTTAAACTAATGCAGCCTCTTATACTTGCATGTTAAAACAGTTTTACTGCAGACTTCAATCCATGCAGTTTACTTTGAGAACTTAAGGAGTTTAAAGGTGCCCACATGGGGGAGGGGGTATTAAGGCTGTGGAAAGGATACACAGGACAGATCCAAAACTCACTGCCTCATACGGTGCAAGAGAAAGGCCAATGCCTTTCAGGTCACCAATGTAAATCCGATTGCTGAGAGTGTCCCAAAACAACACAAAAAGAATTTGAAGATAAAATTCCTAGGAGGCTGACAATCACAGAATGGTTTGGGTTGGAAGGGCCCTGAAAGCCCACCCAGTTCCAACCCCCTGCCGTGGGCAGGGACACCTCCCCCCAGCCCAGGTTTCCCAAAGCCCCATCCAGCCTGGCCTTGAGCACCTCCAGGGATGGGGCACCCACAGCTTCTCTGGGCAGCCTGGGACAGGGCCTCACCTCCCTCTGAGTGAAGAATTTCTGCCTTATATACAACCTAAACTGACCTTCTTTTAGTTGAATACCATCACCCTTTGTCCTGTCACTACAAATACTCATCCTTTCCCAATAAGAGCTGCTGAGGTGCCCAACACCACACCGAGCACGGCCCTGCACTGGCTGCAGTTAGATGTGACACATCCTCATGCGGAGCATGAACAAAAATGCACCACCGAAGCCTGGTCTCCACCAGTCTTCTACTTCCTTCTTTTAAGCTATGGTCAGTCAGGTCCTCGTGACTCCACCTTGTTCCTTGAAGGAACAGAGTCATACATCTGCTTTCCACCCTACAGTTCACGACTGCTGACCCCGGGCTTTGGTTAATCCACCGTTCATATAGATTTTAGGACAGGACTTCCCAGCAAACTGTGCACACTGCCTCCCTCCTGAAGAGCCCTGGGACAGAGCCCAACAGACCACAGCACAGCAAACAGCCCTCAGGAGCAAAGAATTGCAAGGTTTGGGCTTGCTTTGTTTTTACAAAGCCCCCGGTACCCGTCACGTATTAGAGGTGATTATGGAGCTTCTCTGCTGACATGTTCAACGGCGTACACCTGTGAAAACCTCTTATTTCCCTTTTAAGTATTTCTCTCCTTCCTGTCTTCCACTTTTTTTTTTTATTGTTTCTTTACAGGCTCCTCATTTACCTTCAGACTCAACCATTTAATTTTTAATAAGAGGCTTCACTGTCTATCCCCTGTCTCTTCAAAGGCCCAGCTTTATTTTTCTGCCTCTTCTTGGTCCCCCCTAGCCTAATTGTTATCATTTCTAACCTTCTTTTGCTTTCTTCTCCCCTCTAATCTCTCCTTGCTCCCACCTTCCCCTTCTGAAGTAAGTCCTTTTCATCCCTCACCTCCCTCTTGCCCTCAGCCAAGCATCCAAATACATGTGGAGCAAGTGTAACCAAGCATAAATATGAAAGGGATCCTCAAATTCTAGCAAAACGCTTGCCCCTACCTATTCAAATATTTGACTTACAATGATTAAGTGCAAGAAGATCATAAATATTTTTTTACAGAGCTGTGCAGGTCTTTAATAAACCCCAGCTTCTGCCTCAATGGCAGCCAGGACTGCAGTTGCTGAGCTGTTTCTATGCATTACAGGAGATTTGCTCCAAGGTAAAAGAGAGGGATGCCTGAGCCAGGAGCTTGAATTATAAGCAAGGAGATTTCATTCCCCTGCTGCTGCTTGATTGAAATTCAATGCCTTCCTCTCACCTGCCTCTTTGTTATGCTAACCTCTCCTGGCTGGCCAAAAAGTTCCTGTCCACGCTGCCACCAAACCTGGGGAACTTCATCTTGCAAAGTCCAAGCTTGCTGGATGCAGCACGGCCTCTTACAGGGCATATCCATGCTACGGCCAGCAGCTTGCTGCCACCCCTCCTCAGGGCAGGTAGGTACGGGGGTGTCACGCAATGCCAGTGTCAGTGCCAGGGGACATCAGGTGAAGTTGCTGTCCTCTGAATGCCCACCAAGGAACATGGCAGGTTTTTCACAGCACTGCCGCAGCATCCTCAAAAGCACTGGGTTTGCAAGGGGTGGATTAGGACTGGAGCATGAAGTCTTCTCTTACGGTCTCCCATTCCTAGACAGGCTGCTGCAAATAAATGGTAGCAAAAACTTCCCTCCTTGCCAGCCAGGTGACCAAACCTGGCTCAAAAAGGATATTTATCTCATTTTCTGTGTTTTGACTGAATTTCTGTATGGTCTCCTGGGCTTTAAGCTAGCTGCTTATGCCTGCCCCCACCACAGAGATGGGTCACCTGAAAAGCCTTTGGTGAAGACTTGCTTTCTGCTCCAGAGCTAGCCCCATACCCGCTGTGCTCCTCCAGCCCCATCTCCAGCTCCCATCCTCTCTCCACAAGGGAGCACACGCTCGTTTTTGGCATTCCACAGGAAAAGCAGGTCCCACCAGTGCAACGAGCCTCACAGCAGCAGGCTGCGAGCGCTGGTGAGAGCAAGTTTTGCAAAAAAATGCCCCCAAGCCCCTACACCCCCCTCCCAGTGCTCCCCAGATGCTCTCCCAGAGGGCAGAGCTGTTTGCTGGGACCTCAGAACGGTCTCTTGCCAGGAGGAAATAAATAAATGAAATAAAACACGCCCGTGTGTGGGCTCATGCAATTTTAATCAAACTAATGTCTGCAAAAAGGGGGGGATTGAGGGGCGGGGGGGTAGGGGAGGGAGGGATTACGGTGCCACTTGTTCAAAGCACTCCCGTTTATTCCACATCTGCGATCCCTTCTGAGCTCCCAACAGCAGCGAGGAGCATGAGACGCACAAAGCGAACACGTCGCGCGTACCGAGCTGTCTCTTTGTTTTAGTCACTGTCTGCAGCTAATGTCAGCGAGAGAGCACTCCTGGGAGCAACGCTTCGGTGCAGCGCCAGCTAATTACACACTGACAAAAGCACCCGGGAGGGGGGAAATGAGAAAGAAAGGAAACCGAGCATCCTAAAGAGCAGAAAACGGACTGGAGATGGGAGTAGGGAGCCCAGACATGCTTCCCACAGGGCCAGGAGATGGAGTTACACATGGGATGCAAGGAGCACGCCCTAAACCAGCACATCGTCCCCTGCCCCGCAGAGCTGTGAGTGCACTGAGGGACGAAGGGTACCCCAAAGCTGGCAATGCCGATGCTCAGCTACCTCATGGGGACGTGTAACACTTGGTGACACTTTGGGGGAAGGTGTCCTCTACTCAGTGCTACACCTCCCTCTGAGATAGCTGAGAGCCACCCACCTGGGGCTGGGCAGTCAGCAGGAGCAGGTCCCCGCTGGGCTCTGGTCTGAGCTACCCCGGCCCCGGGCACTGCTCACAGACAGGGATTAAAGGCAGGGAGATGAGAATTTCAAGCACGCATTGGGCAAACCCATGTGCATTCCCCACAGCGACAAATAATCGGGTGCCAAGGAGGAGATTAACCCTGAGGACCAAAGAAAACAAAGGCACGGGAGCCAGCCTGCTTACGAAGCTGCTGCTTCTTCTCCCAGACGAACACAAATCTCTCTAGCCAGGACGAAGGTAGCACCTGCACGAGAAATGCTGACTGCTGCCAAATAAATACAAGCCTCCGATTTTACGTGGATCCACAGCAAGCAACACCAAGATGCTTGTGACAGCTGTTGTGGTGGTGAGCCCACCCGAAGCTGTGACAGGACATGTCTGAGCAGCACCAGAGGCTGCCCCTTGCTATCAGGCAGATGTGGCCACCCCACATTTGGGGAAGATTTGCGAAGAGGCTTTCCCCACAGGCTGCCAGCTAATGACCATGAGGGATGTCCGTGTGCTGCCTCCTTGACAGGCAGGTGTGTCATGACAGGCTTCGAGTGACACATCCCTGTCACGGCAGCGTGGTGGCCAGTCAAGAGACCTGCAGCAAAGCCACCCTGGGCTGTGATCCTGTCACTTCTCATGAACTTAACCATGCCGGGCTCCTGATGGCATCTACCTGCATGCTGGCTGTCCCACTGCTCCAGGAGGCCACCCCGAGCAGCAGTGCTGTGTCCTGGCCGTCACCAAGAGGATCAGCATTTCTCTCCCGACAACTTCAACTAGCAGATAATAAGGGATGGGCTGGGCAGCCCACAGGGACCCTGTGGCGGCTGGCTCGGACCCATTGCGCTTGGGCAGAGATGGAAAATGCCTTCTGGACACTCAGGGAGGGGACCAAGAGAAGTGGAGGATTCTGGTGTGGCGTAGGGCACATGTCATCGAAAACATCTTGTTAGCACAAACCAGTGGCTACTACCCAGCTTGACTTAGTCCTACCAGCCCTATTAGCCCCCTCAGCACACCACAGGAGGGGACAAGTCCATCTTCCTGCACGGACTGTCTGCAAAACCTGCAGAAATTCCCCGCAGCCCTGCTGCGGGTGCACAGGGCAGCTCAGCACCCCAAGCCAGCACAGCACTTCTCTAAAGCAACAGGCCCGGGATAAGCGGGACCCCACGGGTGTGACTCTAGGCACCCACCCAACCATGTCTACAGTCTCCCAGTTCCTCCTCTCCCCTTCTCTCTGTCAACATCAGGCCCTTGTCAGATGCCTCTTGAAGCAGATGAGATCTGACAAGCCTCACGTCTCTGAGGATGAGCAGGCAGCAGACGCCGCTCTGGCCACTGATAGAGGGGAGTGGAAATGATCTGAGAGCAAAGAGTGCCGGCATCTCATTACCCACCGCTCGCCAGCCCGCGTTACTCATAAAGTCACTTCAAAAGGAGCTCCTCAAAGCGTGCCGGCGCTGCCTCCTACTCCCCAGTCGCAAGGGGAGAGGAAGAAAGGGTGGGCGGCAGTGCAAAGGTAATTACTGCATCCCGATGGCCCTGATGGAAGACTGCACTGAAACCCTGCTTGCCTACTCTGGGGTCAAGAGCCTGAATCAGCCACTAGGGCACTGCTGAAGGACACATGAAAAGGGTGGGGAAAGAGCCCCCACATTTTCCCTGCAGCAAGAGGCCTGCTGGAGGTGGTGCCCATGTCTCCAGCAGTCCTGGATCCTGCACCCCAGGGACCAGCCTGGAGGCAGAAGTCCCTCACACACAGGGACATCCCCTCATCCCCCAGGGCCACAGCTACTCAGTGCTCGAGTGGCTTCGGCTGCCAAACAGCTCAAGCAGGGCTTTTTGTGTGGCTGGCATTGCTCCTGACTGCTTACTCGATAGCTGAGCTCCGCACAGGTTTGAGCTCTGTTCCAGCTTTCTCCACCTTGTATTCAAGCCCGGCGCTGCCAGGTGGGCCATCCGTAACGCACAAATGTCACCTGCCATTCTGCAAGGCGTTGTGTCAGAGGACAGGTGGCATTTGTACACCTGAGGGAGCTCAAAAGGTGACAACGCGGTGCCAGAGGGCCTGTGGTCATCTGCGGCACGCTGATGCAATTCTTCAGTGGATAACAAGGCTCAGGCGCCTCACATTAACCCTCTAATTTAATGAGAGCCTCACATTAACCCTCTTAATTAAACCTCTAAAGCACATCAGCTTGCTGCTTTGGGACCCGCACGGGGTTTCCATGCAGCACACGAAGCAGTACACAACCCGGGCTCCACACCTTCTGGCCTTCTGGGAGAAGACGTTTGGCACTACAAGTTATAATTGTGACACGTGTTTGGTAAGGAACAGATTTATAAATGCCTTGCTCTCTCAAAGAGGCAGGTAAAAACAAAGAATGACAAGGTCTGAGAAAGCGAGTGCTTTTCTCACACCATACCCAGGACTGAGGCACCTCTCACCAGAAAATCCTGCCCACTGTGCCGCACCGATCCCTACTACAACATCTCTTTGCAGAGCCCTGAGTTATCATTTTAAGCAGTAAGGAATAAAGCCCTACAGGGCTCAATCTGTTGAGAGAGTCAAGGAACCGGAGCGGGATGGAGCAGACACTGAAAGGCATCTGTCCCATTAGCGCCAGCTCAGCCAACACCCATCACTTGTGGCAGAGGCTCGCTCAGCGCTCAGACGGGGAAGAAAGCAAAGGGCAGGCAAAACCACCGTCCTCTCAGCACTCAAAAGCACCTTTGTTCAGGCTCAGCCCTCTAGCTTGGGCTCTGCTCCCTTTGCAGGCTCTCTAGAAACATCTCTTGCTGATGGCAAAGGGGAGGCTGATCCCTCCCTCCCCGTCAGCATCCTCTGGATCACTCCAAGGGCTAGGGATGCTGCACACCATGGTTCCCCGCTGCTCTTCTCTTCTGAAGGTGGCAGGGAAACCCTACAGTGGGGGCAACATGTCCATGTCACCATGATGTGGGACCGAGGCAGGCAGCCAGCTGCACCAAACCCCAGACACATGGCTGGCTCTGGGGTCGGAGGTGGGGAGATGCCACCCCCTCCTCAAGTGATGTGCATAGCCCGCAGCTCTCCTCCCCATTACATCTCCTACTTACAAGCAGCTGTTTGGCAGCATTACTAATCAGTGCCGCGTGGAATAATGTTACATCTCCCCCAGCACTACTCTGTTATCTTCTTTCTTTCCCCACCTCCAGCTGCTGCTTTCCTTCCACCACCCCCAGACTGGAAAGCAATAATACATTCCTTTGCTTCATCCAGGCTCTACTTTTCTAATAATGTAAACAATTTACTTATAACCCATGCAAAAAAAAATTAAATACAGTTAAACCCACTTAAAATAAATACTTGCTGAAGGAATATCAGCTGGAGACTGCTCTCTGACTTATAATAATCCCACTGCGCCCAGGGAAATCCTCTTAAACCTATATCAGATAAAGATTGTAAAACTGTTATAGGGCTAAACTGGCAGGGCAGCCACAGAGTCAAGATGAAAAATGTCTCCTCCCAGCTTCTCCATACTGAGAGGCAGCCCCATCCCCATCCGGGTCAGGCATCCCTCTCAGCACCCCAAGAATTTTCTCCTGTGCAGGAGCATCGGACCCATGCCGCATGGCAGGAGGCAGAGGAGGGGGAACAGCCCGTCCCACCAGGCTTTGGAGGGGCTGGAGGAAAGGGCAGGGAGCCCCAGGACTCACAGCCTGCCGTGGAGCATTGCTCTCCTGTCCCCATCCACAGCTGGAAGCATGGAGGCAGGCAGATGTTGGGTTAAATAGGCTTGGAGGCTGAAAGCAAACAAGCACACATCACCTTCTGCCAGTCACACTGGACTGAGATTTTAAAGGATATTTAGGCCTCTGCACAGCCCTGCAAGTGCCCAAGTGCACCTGGGGCTTTGCCATTCACCACCAGACCTACCTTCAATGCCACCTGAGAAAACCATTGTGACTGACAGCAGGAGCAGCTGCCCTCGCCCCTCGGGGCAGCAGACCAGCAGGAACGCAGAGCAACCCAATCGAGGGGACTGGCATCAGAGAGCAAACAAAGCAATCCCCGAGGGAAAACGGATGAAAAAGGAGGAGTGGGAGGAAGGAGCAAGCACAGCAAAACCTCCCCAGGGAAGCAGCAGGAAAAAAAAATTGGGCAAAGAGGAATGTAATATTTTTGCTGGTAACAGAAGAGCGGCCGGCTCCGTTATGGGATTTCTCAGCACTGCAGCTGGCTGGAGCTGCAGGCTCCGTCCTCCACTTTCAGAGTTCACCGAGCAATTGCTACGAGCGGGGACGGCTGCCATATGCTGCCAGCTGCGCTCGCCTCTACCGCCTTCCCCACACAGCGCCCAGAGCCCGTCCAGAGGCGCGGGAGCAGAGCATCCTGCACACATCAGCCCAGCAGAGCTGCCAGCAGGGTCCATCGGCGAGGCACAGAGAGGGTCCCCAGGGCAGAGAGCTGCCAGGATGGCCCCGTACCTGTCACATGCAGGGGTGCACAAGCAGAAGAGATGGTGCCCCTTGGCTGCCATCCATCCCGGCTGTTGTTACAGCCAGAAGCGTGAGAGCCTCCATTGCCCTCCCTCATTTGGGGAAAGGAGACTGGGAGCAGCCCAGGGCACACAGGAGGTAAGCTAATTTCAGGACGGGAGGTGGCATCAGACTGCCTCTGACACCAGACGGTCTTTGGCTTCCCGTGATTAGCAAGCAGATGCTGACCTGAAGGAGCTCCCTCACACACCGAGTTCACCCGCTTGGAAAGGATGCCTAAAATCCCAAGTAATCCAGCTGTGCTAGAGCTGGCCTTCAAATGCACCAAGATCCCTGGCTAAAGATTCTTCTATCACACCTTAAAGCCATTCTCTCCCTCCTATCAGCACTTAACACCTAGATGTTACCGGCAATCTACAAAAGCAGCCTATACCACCCATCGCTCCTCTCACAACCAGGGACTGAGAGGCATCCTATAAATAAAGCAGGCCATTCAGGACTACCAAATACTCCATTTTACTGGGAACTGGCAAAGCATGCGGGAGAAGAGCTGGCAGGACAAGCGATACAGGCAACACGGGCTAACAATGCGCGTTGCTTTAGCAGCAGCTCATCTCACGGCAGCTGGCACCCAGGACGCTCAGAGGAAGGATGAGATCCATGGTCCCATACAGCAATGATCAACCGGAGCCAGAGAGAGACCAGGCTGGAGGTGAAAGCCCCGAGCCTCCTGGAAACAGGCTTCTGCAGGCTCTTTTGGCTTTCAAACACCATTTTAACCGACTGATTCGACTTTACTATTCAGGCTCAGTACCACACAGAAACCTACCCGAGCAAAACGCTGCAATTCTTTACAGTCTGAAGGCACGGTAGCATTTGGGCTTCTGCGCTTCCCTTTATGACAAGTAAAAGGCATCATAAGTCTCGAAGTGAGAGGGCGCATTTTAAAGACCAGGCTAGATTTGAGAGCAGAGGGCTGTGCAATTGCCTGAGTCTGTGTTCATTTCCATTTTTAGAAATGCATTTTAAAATACATTTTCTCTTACAATGCCTATGTACAAGTGAACAGACAGGCATAAAAAAGGACACACGTTCTCACTGTAAACCTTTTCCTACCTACATTTTAGGATGTGCCCCTACCTCAAAAGGGACAGTGAAGGAGAAACATATGGAATGCAGTGATGTGCCCCAAATGTGTCTAACGCCAGGTTTCCCAGAAATGGGTAGGTGGATGAGAAAACAAAGAAAGAATTAGTTCCACAGCTGAAAGCTCAACGTGTCATGTCACTGAGTTGCCTGTGGTTTTGAGGGACAGGGCAGGAAGATAAGGAAGGGGGGGAACGAAACACAAAGAAAGTGGAGAGTAAATACAATGGATTATCCATTTTTTCAGGTATGGTCCACCTAAAATTTGTTCCATCTTGCCTGCACAAATAGAAGTAGAGAAAGAAGTAGAGAAGGATTATCACGTAATACAATAATAAAGAAGTAAAAATCAGGCAAACAACTCCAATGTGAAAGAATAGGAGACCGCATGCTGCAACAAAACAGGAGTAATTGGAAGTGTTTAGCAGGAAAAAAACAACAATAGGGGACAAGATAAAGATACACATCATAATAAGCGAGCCTTCTCTAGCAATGTAAGGACACTTAAAGATATTGTTATAAGATTTCAGTTAGAGCCTGGAAGGTATCTACAAAAAGGTGTTTTAAAAAGCCCAAGGAAGAACTAGCCCATGCAATTCATTGCCAGATTGTCCGCAGCTAAAGCCAAGATTAAAAGAGAGAGCCTGCCTGGAAATGTAAATGGGTCTTAGTGCCCTCCTCCCACCAGCAGTTTTAGAGCTGGCAGGGGCACGTTGCCCCCTGGCAAGGCAGCTCCTGCTCCCACCACAGCATCCCCAGGGGCAAAACCATGTGAGCTGGAGCACAGCTCTGCTTCCAGGGCATCAGGAACGACGAGGCAGGGCTGGAAATGAATCCTGTTCGGGATCATTACCAGGCAGAGCAGGAATATAAGCCTTTGTTTCTAACTCCCGTTATCTGAGGAGCTCAAAGCACTTTACAATTATTTAGCTTAGACTTTGTGAAAGGCTTGTATGCTATTATCCCTAATTTTACCAGCTGGGAAGCGGTGAGAGAGACAAGGGGGGGCCATACTCAGGAAGATGCAGCGAGCTGGCAGCATGGTGCAGGGCAGGACCCGAAACCTGGGGCCCTCCAGCCCCCCAGCATCAGAAACTGGGTGCTCTGGTTTGCTGCTGCCTTTGCCCAGGCTGTACCCATAGGAATCGCTAGGGGTAAATGTGTTTACCCACCCTCATCCCTCCCCAGTTAACAAACACTCAATCTCCATACATAGCAGGAATAGAGAAAAAAAAAAAAAAAAAAAGGAAAAAAAAGAACAGAGCAGTATAGGTCTATTTTTTTTTTTTCCAAGACTACTACAGAGAGATTTAGTCATGTGAAGGAGGATGGTAAGAACAAAATACGCCGTGTCTAGCTGCAAAGGACCACCTAGGAGAAGGTATTTGAATTTATTTTTTTTTATGTCAGCTAAAGGGGAATTTGAAAGCAAAGGACATTTTACTCCTCTGGGGAACTAATTACTGCAACAAGCAAAGCCCGAACAGGCAAAGATGAATATAACTCACAAAGCAGGAATTTCAGCGATAACCAATCCTCGAACTTTGCTTATCTGACTGCTTGGCCAAATAAAACATACACATAGATTGTGGAGGTAGCAGAGCCATCGAGATGGCCTCAGAGAAACTGGGAAACCTGAGCTTAGAATCCCCAAATTCTACCTTCACACACCAAAGTGGAGCGATAAACTCCTGCAACCTCTCAAAAGAAATAAGAAACATGACATACAAGAATATCCTGGTAAAAATAATCTGTGTGTGTATACCATAGGTCTTTGCTATTCTGTGATTGCCCACATTATGCCTTTTTTTTTTTTTTTTAGCACTGACATCACCACTATATTCCACTCTTCACCTTTCCATCCAAACCGGTGCCTAACACTGGTTTCTACTACCCCATAGCCACATGAAGCTCCACAGGACCACGGGACAGTGCAGGGTGGAAGGGACCTTTGAGGTCTGCAGTGCAAACCCTGTCCTCTGGCAGGGTCATCTACCAGGCAGGGTCGGCTATAAGGTCACACCAGGTTGCTCTGGGCCTGATCCTGTCAGGGCTTGAAAACTCCTAGACGTGGAGGCCGTGCAACTTCTCAGGGCTGTCTGAACCTCTCGTTTCAATTTTTGTCTCTTGTTGCTTGTCCTTCTGCTATGCACTGCTGCAAAGAGCCCGCTCTCTGTCCTCCTCTGAGCATAAGCTGCTAGCATGTGTGACAACACTTTCCCCTGTCTCTCAGGAGAAGAGGTTAAAAAAAAAAAGGAAGAGGCTGCGAACGCTTCTACCAAAACCAGTAGATCCTTGTCTGCATGATCGCCTTCTTTCTCCTCAATACTTCCCTCAGGGAAAGCCACCTTCAGCCAAGTTGACAAGTGGAGTAAACTCACAGCCAGCGAGGTCCACAAGCCCCCCATGAGCGGCAGTAACAGCTCTCACGGTGAGCCCCCCGGGTCCCCAGGAGCAGCTGCTGCTCTCCCCAGCGCAGCAAAGCCGTGAGATAACACCCTCCCTCTGCTCTGTGCGCAGACACACCGCGTATGGCAGCACTTCACATCGAAGGGGGGAAGCTGCTGGCAACAAGCAGCCGCAGCTGTTACGGGCAATAAAAGTTCGTTTTTTTCTTCTTGCCTGTTACATCCCCCTTGGCTCTGCACGGATAAGTTCTGGAGGGTTTTGGTTGCAAGTTCAACAAAAGAGAACAGCCTTCTTCTCTCAGAAAAGCAGATCCGAGACACGCTCAGCTCCTTCCCTTCCAATACAAAGTGTCAGGCCCGTCTAAATCTTTCTTCTACCTCCGGCTCCATCAAAGCTTGTTGTGCCCAGCGCCAGGGCAAGAGGCACTTGTCACAAACTGGAACACGGGAGGTGCCAGCTGAACATCAGCAGCACCTCCTTACCATGTGGGTGACTAAGCACGGGCACAGGCTGCCCAGAGAGGTTGTGGGGTCTCCCTCTTTGGAGATCATCACAAGCCACCTGAACATGGGCCCATGCAACGTGCTCCAGGTGGCCCTGCTTGTGCAGGGGGTTGGACAAGATGTGCTCCAGAGGTCCCTGCCACCCCCAAACACACTGTGATTCTGTGAAAGCCTCTCAGATACCCTTCCCACCGCAGGCATGGACTTGGGGCTGGGCCCACAGCCGTATGCCACAGCTTAAGTGCAGGGAAGAACCCTACAACACACTCCAAAGGGTACTGAGTCCCCACAGACTGAGCTCTGGTCTGTGGAGAGTTTCGAGCAATGCAGGCGGCTCCACATTTGGAGATGAGACCTGACCGAGGCTGCCTGCCAAAAACACACACCCAGCCCCTAAGGGCGGCCACAGCCAGGCAGGGCCATGAGGAACAGTGCTGAGGCCAGTGCACCAGCCTGCATGGTCCTAGAGCAGAAGCGTGCCCTGTCTGAAGGTGCATGGGGGAGCCACCAAAGAGCTCCTACCTGGTGCTAACCCTCTCTGCCCCTCTTTCACCCAAGCCTGGCAGGAAAGGGATGCCAGTGACCGTCCCTGCAGGCACCAGCCACCTGCACTGCGGCTCCTGCCCACCTCTGAGACCAAGCACTGCGTGGCTCTCAGGTCTGCACCAAGATTGCTCCTCCTCACTCTGCAGTACCTTGGAGGTTGCTCTGCCTCTCCCTGTCCCAAGTCCTTTCATTTTTTTTACTTTACCTTGTTTAAGATTGATGCCGCACAGCTGCTTCCCCAGAAGTAAGAAGTACAAGAGCTTCCACCTCCTCAAATGCTTTGAAAGCTTTTCTCCCACTCTGCTACTACCTGCTTAAGAAAAAACCTCAAAGCTTGATTTCTTCCCTCAAATCACTTACTTTCTGAAAAAGAGCTCAATGTTTTTTGGAGCACAGATAAGAAAAACACTGAGATAAAAGTCTAAAACTTCTGAAGAGGTTAGACCTGGGCCTCTGTGCTGTTATCTAAGTAGCATACAGGCACACAAACAACTCATTGCAGATACAGAGTGGAGTACAAATTTGCAGTGACTCACGCAGTCTGAAGTAACTGCCATGTGCTCACTTCTACCCCACAGCAAAACGCAAGTTTATTTACCCATCAACATAAGATGAGAAGCAGGGACCAGAATCTCAGATTGCACAGAACCCCTGCGGCTTCACCACCTAAGTTACTGCACAGAAACCTCTTCTGCCCACATTTCAGGAGGTATTAAGACAAGGATATGGTCATGGCAGTCTGGAAAATACTTCTGTCCTGCCAGTGATGATGCTGTGTTACTGGGATGCTGCTTTCCTTCACCTGCAAATTCCTCATCAGCCTCAACTTCTGCAAAGAGTGAAGGAGCAGCCCATGTACTTCTCACAGCTAGCACAAGCAGCAGGCCAGGACCACCACGTAATTGCCAGTCAGGTCCTTACACTCTTCCATTTAATAGATGCAGTTTTGAAAAAACTCTCTTCAATATGTCAAAGTGTCTTCCAAAATCAACTGCAAAGCCAGAATCTCCATCAGTTACAAAGGAGCCCCACGGGTGAACTTTCTGCAAGCAGCCAGGTCTGCAGCCACTACAAGAAGAATTCACTTCACTCAGCACTAGCTGCCTGCCCCAAGGTAAACACCTCGGCTCTCTCTTTAGTCAACCCAAAGAAAGATGCTCCTAACCTACATAAAGATTTGCTCTCCAGATTTTTCTCTCTGTCCTCTGTCGGCAGATATTGCCTCAACATCTTGCTTAGGCAACGTGTTTAGGTTAGATGAGTGGGACAACATTCGTCTGATCTAAAAACCTCTTCTCCTCACCCGAAGTCAAAAAGCACGAACTAGCTTCAGCAATTTCCTATCAGCCTTGGGGAACTGAAGTCTATCAGCTCTACTCACAAGGCAAACAATGGAGCTGCAGACTTTGTACGTGGGCTAATCCTTTCTCATAAATCAATCACAAGGCCTTGGTTCCACAACATCCTGCAGAGCTGCACCTGTTTTTTTGCTGCCTCCCTCAGCACCTGCAATTCATGTGAGATGTCTTAAATTCCTCCTTCCAGCACATCTCACAGCCTGGGCATAAACCCCTCCTTCCCAGTGACTCCCCTCAAGAGGAGATGATAAGAGGGGTAGGAAGACAGAGGCAGAAACGTATTTTTGAAGCAATGGAAATGAAGACTGGCAAAAAGCATTAAGCATTGGTATATGCTCCCCTATGACAGAAGGCCCTTGAACCACATTAATGTCCTCATTCCTACCTTAGCTGAGATTAGTGCCTGTGCTGCATGCCTCAATTCAGATCAGTGGAGGTGACAGTCCCACAGCGTGCCTGGGGAGCATTTCTCACTCCAGACCATCAGGGACACCAGGCTCTCAGAGCAGCACCAGATTCTGAACAAGAATGAACCTCATAAGAACATACCAAAAATGGGAGAGGGACAACTAGCCATGCTTGCTGTTCTTAAGGTGGGTAGAAATATATTTTCAAACCCAACCACCTACCAAGTCTATTTTTTAGCAACTGCAGAGCCCTTTATGCTGCTCAGATGGGAAGAGCAGAGATACATCCCAGCCACTTGCTGCAAGCCGAGACGTCCTGGTGCTGAGAGCAGCCCCGCATGTAAATCTGCACTGGTGCCCCATACAGCCCCCACAGACCTCCCCCACCACAGGCTTGTATTGCCTGTGTGAAAAAGAGGAAAACTCCTCCTTCAGATCTTCCCTCAAACCACGGGGCACCGCAACTCAAAGCTCCCAGAGCAGCAAGCCTAAAATCAACACTGCTCCAAAGCCATCCATTTCACACATAAACGGAGAGAATAAAGATGCTAACAAACCTGTCTCCCTCCAGGCTTTTCTGCTGCCAAAAAAGAGACACTCAATCTAATGAGTCAATTAAAAATTCATAACTGGATGAAAGAAAAAAAAAAGTTTGGTTCTGTTTCTGAGAAAATGAGAACAATAACTCTCATTTAGCACTCGTGTAGTTCTTATTGAATACTGTCTGCAGCAGTGAAGCTGTCCCGAAAACCCACGACCTGTAGCAGAGAGCCAAACCACCAGAAACAGCTAGAGAGTGTGCTGCCTGGCCCCACAGAGATGCCCTGACTGGTGGGCAGGCATCTGGTACTGGGATAGACAGGGTGCCTGCTCACCTGGATGCCAAAAAGCCGAGCAGGCTAAGGGACAGCCCTGTTTGGGGCAGACCAACTGCTCCCAGAGCACTCTGCCATCTCTCATGGGCTATCACTGACTCAGATTTATTTGAATGGGGAACCACAAACGCAGACACCCAAAGCAAGTCACCTAACTGCAGTAAGAGTATTTAGGCGTCGGCCTCCTGACTTAGGAAGCTGCTCGCTGACAGTAAGTGGGAAGGCAGGCACCGAAATAACCCCAGCCCTTGGGGCTTCTCCACTTTGGGACACCAGGTGGGAGAGTGATTTTGCTGACATCTCTGAAAGGAAGCAGCCAAGGCAATGGCACAACCCGAAGAAGGGCTACTGGGATTTGAACCCACACCTCAGCTCCTTTCACAAAGATTTTCCTGCGTCAACACTATTGTCTTCATCGGCAACACCCAGATCAGACTGGATAATGCCAACCTGGTTTCTAAATGGGATGCCTGCGGACACCTGGAGACTTGTGAACGTCTCCTAAAGAAAGCAAGCCTGCTGTCTGTGTGTTTGAATTTATCATCTCCTACAGTGCAACTCCTCTAGGAGTCCTTCAGCCAAGAAGTTTGATGGAAGCTATTTGACCGCTGTTAGCTGAAATAGAGACTTCAAATCCAATTCCATCTTGAGACACAAAAAGCAAGCTGCAGCTTGAAAAGGTCAAAGAAGCTAGTCAGAGAGGTGCTATGGAATTACTTCGAATCTTATAGAACCTGTTTTCGATTTTTCTAACACACAGAAAAAAAAAAAAAAAAGCCACCCAACTCCCCCACATTCATCTACAGACAGCTCTATCTGATTGGTGTGCTGGCTTCAGGACTCGTTCAGCAGCGCCCCATCAAAGAGCTCCAACACCACGGTCTCTGCTGCTCCCTTTACACACCGCTCATTCCTGCTCCTCTCTTCCCTGCCCTGCTATTTTGCCACCTTTGGCACAAAGCTCTCTCCTGTGCCATCTGGAGCAGCCTTTTTCTCTCTGCATCAATCAGCCCTCGCCCCTCCTGCTTCCAGCCATGGCTTTATGCCTTCCTCGCCGCCTGGTTTCTCTGCTTTGTAGATGCCTTGTTAGAGAAGTCCTGAATTCTCCCGTGTCTCTGTACAATGACTTCCTGTAATTTACACCGCCGTGCTGCCTGCTTTCTGCTCCCATTCTCCCTCACCGACGCGTTTTACAACAGCTTGCATGGTCTACATCACCCACAGGCTCTGCTGCACCCCGGCTGGGTAACACACCCCACTGCCCTCGTTGCCACCAGGAGAGCTTACCCACGAGGTTCATCTTGGCGCTGTAGCTCCCGAAGTACCTCTCGTCGGTGTTGGGCGTGTGGCACTCGTACTCGCCGGCGTCCCGGTCCTGCAGCTCCTTGATGTGCAGCAGGACGGCGTCCCCCTGCACCCGCTCCACGTAGATCTCCCGGCTGTGCACCCGCTGCGTGTAGATGGCGTAGGGGAAGGAGGGGTCGGCCGTGCTGACGATCTGCACCTCGCGCTCGGGGGCCGAGGGCAGGTAGATGGACCACTGGAAGTTCTGCTCGGCTGGGCCCTGGTAGCCGCTCACCTTGCACCACAGCGTGACGTGGGACCCCTCCGTGCGGTACAGGGGCCCCTCCTGCACCGCCACGTGCCGCTGGGCCGAGGCCAGGCCTGCAGGAGGAGAGGAGAGAAGAGGAGAGAGACCAGCGTTACTCCTCAGCAGGCAGCCCACACGCCTGCCCCCAAATACGTAAGGGCCAGGCACCAGAAGGCCACCACAGTGCCGGTGTTTGGCCAGCAAGGCACCAAATTGGCACGGTGGGCCCACAGGACAGGGCTTTGCGGAGGGGACCATGCCCTGAGCAGGGCCACACACCCCAGCAGCCACCCCCATGAGCCACTCTGCCCCTCCACCATACAGCTCCCGATTTGTTTTACCCCGCTCTCACCCTCCTTGGGTTTCAGGCCACGTGAAGCAAGGCCACGACCACCCCTCCTCCCTCGGCAAGACCTCAAGCTGGTACAAAATCCCATTGTTTTCCCCCGAAACCCAGCGTGCCTGCCTTCTCCCAGCCTCTCAGTCACGCTTGTGAAGGCGTAGCGGGGAATACCGCGTTTCCAGCGCTGCCTTTCCAAGTCTATTCGAAAGGAGTATATTTAGTACACAACAAAAACAATTAAAGCTAATGGAGGGAGTGGGCACATCACACTCTCAGGCTCACCGCCCCTGGCTGCTGGAAATCGAGCCCCAGCACCGCGCGCTGCGCGCACGCAAACTCTTGCAGCTCTGAACAAAGACGGGGCGGCTGCAATCTGCTGTATTTTTACACAGATTATGGATGGCTGGCCCTTGGGCTCATGGCACATTACCAGCACAGCCCTCCAGGGGCAGGATAAATTACAGCAATCTATCTTGTTTGTTGCTACATCAAAGGCTGGAGGTCTGGAGACCACGGTGGGTGTTCATCGGTTATTGAGTTACCAGCAGCATGTGCACATGGCGAGGCCAATCACCCTGGCTTCTGTGACTGCTTGCTTGCCATCACAAAACAGCAATAAGCCGATTTAAAGCAGGTCCTGCATAATCACGTTTGCAAATTTCATCCTCCATGTGTTTGTGCGCGCACACATCGGGTTTGTTTTTTTTTTTTTTTTTCCCCCTCTCTAATTTTCGACAACAATGCTCAAGTCCAGAGAAGAATTTTATCCTTCAAAAGCCAGCAACTTGCAAGTAAAGGCATCGGGAGGATTACTGGCTCCATCCCGCCCTCTGGACATCGGTGTCCAGACAAAGTTTTTCTCGACAGACACCTTGGATGGGAGCCAGGAGAGATGGGTCTTACCAGCTTAAAGCAAATGGTGAAAAAGGGTTCAGCACGTCCATCAGGCCGTGCGGCTGAACAGATGGAGTGCAATTCAAACTATTAACTCGGGCTCAGCTTGCTGCTGGTCCGAATTATGTTTCTTTTTACTCTTCATGAAATAACGTGATTTAAGAGACGGACGGGGAAAGCTAGCACATCTGAAACAAACAGGGAGATGAACAACAGAGGCAAATGCTCCCACACTGTTTGCTCTTCATACAATCTCTTTATCCTGGGGATAGATACTGCTAGAGACAACTAAGATCTACGGAGCAGACAGCCTCTTCTCTACGCATAAAGGCCAAAGGACAAAGCAAACACTACAGCCTTTGAAGTGAAGAACTGTTTTTAAAGCAGGAAGGACGAGATCTTTACTGCACACACAAAGACAGCTCACAATGCAATTTCTGTATGCACGTGTAGCCTTGCTGCAAGCAGGGTATCTGCACACTGCAACGACAATTAAAATTGCACCACCATGCAAACATGCAGCGGCAGGAGCTGAAAGTTGCCAAAACAACACTCATTTGGGTATATCTTAGCTGCTGAGTGCATGACCTTGTATTGTGGGCTTTTAATGCACTACTGTTGTTTTTATGTAGAAATGCTTCCATCCCGCTGAAAAACAGCGCTTTATCAGGAACATGTACCAGCCCTTCCAAAGCTCACTAGCAAGATCACGACCTCGGGGATCCACAGCACGGATCTCCACACCCCGATGCATGCAGGTAGGATCCCAACAGCCTCAAAGCCAGCACAAAGGTGGGCCTCCTCCTTCCTTTGCCAGGGGCTTTCGGGAACCTGACAGTCACCCTACAAGCCGTCATGCTGCTCCAGGTTTGGATGAGACCTGCTTTCTGCATTCCTCCTCTTCCATTCCCCTCTCACACCTGCACACAATACCTCACCTCCCTGCCCCAGCCCCACTTGGTGGATCCGAGGAAAGGGAGAGATGTAAGAGGCGGTAAAGCATCCTGCTTCCCATCCTGGCTCTAAAAACCTGCAAAACTGAAGGACAGGAGAAGCTGGGGTGGGAAAAACCCTGCCTGGAAGGAGAGCTCCAGCCTGGAAGGCAGACAAAAGAGCTGGCATTTTGCTACAACTTGCTGCAAGTTTCTGTTCAGCCTCTCAGATTGAGAGGCACAGGCTCAGCACTGGGTTGAGCTGGGTGCATGTCCAGAGGGTCAAGATGTGGCACATCTACGGTGCTTTTCCCTGGCTGAGCCGCAAGTCCCTGCTCCAGCACCGAGGGGCATGAGAGCTTTTCAAAGCTTAGAAAAAGCACACACTACAGAAAGAAAAAGCACTTCTCAAGTAAATAAATAATGCAGATGAGAAAGGGAAGGAGCAAAACAGCCAGCCTGAGACAGACGTGCAGCACAAGAAGGTCTCTCCCCAAAGGGTTAACTTCTTGCATGGTAAGGCACGTTTGGCAGTTCTCGAGCTCTGGGAATTGCTCTATCCAGGCACATACAATATCAAATTGCATTTCTTAGCGTGCAAGCGTTTTGATTAGCAAAAATAATATGCCTGAGATCCCATTTTAAACTCTTATCTTGTCCTCTTGAAGCGAGAGAAGAGCTCACTGAAGGAAGAGTTTTATGCTCCACACCTCCCCTAGGAAGCCTAGGAGACGGTTAAGTTTGGCATTTGGCTGGTACTTCACTGGCACAGCTGGCTTTTAATTGCAAATCCAATATAATTTACTGACAATGCAAGGGCTGATATGGAGGAGGTAGCGAGCCAAGAGCTACTTTAAAATTAATAAGAAATGATGGGTTTTTGCATCTGCTTTTTTTCCAAAAGGCAGCAAATCCCGCACGCTCCAGAGGAAGCGCTCCCTCATCCTCATCCCCTCCAGATGAGGGCTGTTGTTGTGGGCCTTTTGAGCTAAGCACAAGTGAAACAAGAGCTGGGCAGCTCTTCACAGCTCTGCTGGCATTCCCGAGCCCCGATTTGGAGGAGGGAGGTGTGTGGGGTGAGGAAGAGGCAGCAGGCAGTGACATGTGGCTGTGGGGCACCAGGCGATGCTACAAGCAGACCGGCTGGCACCGAGGCACCAGAAGATGCCTGCTCCCAGCACAGCCCGCTCAGAGGGCTCCAGGGGCCACAGCTTCACCTTGAGCATTTTGGAAAGGCAGGTGGAAAGGGAAAGCTTCAGCAGCAGGGCAGGGGAGAAGCACAGTGCCCGAGTCACCTGCATTCGTGTGCCGACTCACAGCCGAGGCTTCAACGCCTCTCTTCAACCCGCGCTGAAAGAAAGGCGCGCACAGCATCCCTGTCAGCGAGGCATTTCACCCAGAAGCGCTCTAACTCAACACTTATTTTCTCTTCTTAAAACCAACACCCTCCTGGTAATGCCTACTGACTACAGCAGGAGCTAACTTCTCCACGTGGAGACACGAAGAGCTCAGAGCTCAGGTTTTTCAGATAACTCATCACGTCGGGTGCTCACACTGAAATACCCTGAAGAAGCCCCATTTCAGGAAGCACCAAATGTTTATTCTTTAGGAAGACGGTGGGCATTCAGGTCCCTTTTGAGAGAACAGGCATGCATCTATCTGAGAACATCGATCCAGGAGTGACCACAATGGATTAGTGGGTACAATGCGAGAACAGACGGCTATGTGCACAGAAACTCTACCACAGCACGGACACACCAACATAAATAAAAATTAGGGACCGCATGACCAGGAACTTCTTGCGCAAACACTTTCCCTGCTGCTGAAAGCGTGGGCCACGCCTGCACCACACCACGCTGCATTGAGCTATCTTAGCAATAGTCACTGCCACCGTACCTTTAATCTAGGAGAGAAACTCATGCTCCTCGACAGAGTATTATCCTAGGTCCCTAATCATTCGAGAGGAATTAAAAGAAGTCTTTATGTTTTCCATATCTTCCAGAAGTAGAGGGCTGACAGCTCTGAACACCAAATGGATTCCGTAGCTTGAGGGGCTGTTTCTACTCCTGCAGCTTCACAGCAGTTTTCCTTCGCTCGGAGGCTCTCAGGCAGTATTTGTCAATAACTGAACTGCATGCTAATCTTAAACTCTCCTTAAGAACTACTTTGTGCTGCACACTACAGTTACTAGACAAAAAGCACTTCAAAAGAGATTCCTCTTTCTCCTCTCACTGTCCCTTGCACAAACACACGGAGCGCATTTGTGGTTTCTTTTGTCGCTGCTATCATTTGTTAAATTTATAGGTTTTACAGGAAGGGTTTCAGAAGAGAGCAGCAAGGATAATAAATAGTGGGAAACAGTTACTACATAAGAAATGATGGGGCAGGAAAGGACTCTAGCCTGGGAAAGAAAGATGCCTTTGAGAGGATCTGGTAAAAGTCCCTACAGCTGCAGATGCCATGGAGACAGTGGTCAAGAAGGGACCATTTACTAGGTCCTTCTGTTTAAAAACCAAGGCCTGCCAACCAAGGTTGGTCAGATCCAGTTTCATTCCAGACCATCCTTGCAACTCACAGCTGACCTGGGGACCTCCTCACCAAGGTCTGCTGTGCACATGGAAAGCCTGCACAGCTCCAAACAGGGATGGAGCAAGTACTTGGAAAAGTACTATATAGGTAGGTCACATCAGGTCCAGGAGGCTCCAAAAAATGAGCTGCAACCAGCCTACATAAATTTTTTTGAGACATACTGAGCTAGGTGGTCCTTTAGTCTGACCTGGCAGAGCTGCCCTCATGCCCCTTCACAACCTGTGTAATTGCAAGCTGTACCCATCAACACTACAGCCACACCTGGGCTGCAGACTGCAGTGGCTATGTGACAACAGTAGCAAGTAATGCACTCTTTCAGCTTTTTCTCTAGAAGCACAGCCAGCTGAACTGGCTCCCCCAAACACCCCTGAACCGCAGCAGGAACCTCTGCCCATGCAGAGGGCAGGGAAGGGGAGCGTGCACAAACCCTGTTTGGCTAGGACAAATGAGCATCTGCGCTAGACCACAGGAGCTGGCAGGAAGTCCCCAGCGATGAAGACAATTCAGGCACAAGTGCTAAAGAGCAGTTATGCTAAAATGTCTCCTTCCTAGCTTGAGAGAGGCTCTGGGCATGCACCCATGAGCAGATGCGAGTGCCAAGCACACCACTGCCTCCTGCGGGTTAGGGGCTTGCTTAGGGGCGAGCAGCTGACCCTCCCTGCAGGACATGGGGCTCAGCTCGAGGCTGATGCCAGCAGACGGCTCCTCCGTCTGTGCTCAGCACCACCAGCCCCAGCCCAGCACTGCAGGACACAGCGGGTGTACCCACACCCTGCTCTGATGCCAGAGGAGAGGAGATGCCACAACAAAGGCAGGGAAACACTCAGCTGTATTTTCAAACTGTTCAAGAACATGGCTTTATTAATGGTAGTTTTAATTTGTCACTTCCCCTCCACCTCCTGTAGAATTGCCTTGCACCACGAAGAAGGCAGGCAGCACCACGGGTGAGGCCAGCATCTCCTGGGCAGGACACGGAGGGGAACGGCGGGGTGGGCAGGAGCATCCTCAAGCTGCAGTGGTCTGTGTGTTGGCCGTTCTCACAAGCCAAACCCTGACCCAACCCCTGCAAAACCCAACCCCACAAAACCCTGTTTCGTTTCAAGAAGGCTCTTCCAAGCTCAGAGTTGTCCAGCCACTGATAACGCATCCCCCAGCAGCCGTCTTAATTCACATTGGCTGAAGGCTGTTGTGGTCTCTACAGGAGACCCCACTACTACAGGTGACGCCAAAACCAGGCAGTCTTCTAGCAACGTGCACCTGCTATTCTGTGAAGTCTCCTCTTAACGTGCACAAATAAAAATTAGGTTCAGGCTTAATTTTTGCATAAATGAGTCACAGCGGGGACAGTCTCTGCGCGCCGCAACCTGCTGCCAGATGGAAAAAACAATGCTATCAGAAGAAAACATGTGGTAAGCCCCTCTGCCCTCCCCCCAACACACCATTATTACTGCGAAGCCTCATTCTGGGAAAATTCAGTCTTGTGCTTGATGTATTTCTTGTCATGCCAAGACAGTTGACTGTACTGAAAGGCTGGCTGGAGCCACCTGCAGAACAGCCCTTTCCCTACCCTCCACCCTCTTGCTTTGATGTTTAAATTGTGCTACCAAGGGTGCCTGATCCCGTATCCTCCTCCTCCACTCCTGCCACCACCCCACCACGTGGACTGTCCTCCCTGAACCGAGCCGAGCAGCTATTCATTCCTCATTCAGATTCCTCCCACTGCTGAGCCAACTAAGGATGGCTAAGTGGAGAGGTCAGCCAGGAACAATTTATACAATAATTGGTATGGAAATATCACAATCAGCAGGGAAATATCAAAGCACAGGCAAACGAGACAGGAGCAGCCAACGAAGCTTTGTTCTTCCAACACAACTGCTTTCACTCATCTCCGCTTGCTGCTCTGTTTCACATCCACTCACTTCCACAGCAGATGTTTACTGTCTTTTAAGAAAAATGCTTTCAATAAATATGAAAGAGGTGACATTTCTTTTAATCACCATAGATTGCTCTGGCCTGTGACTAGCTTCCCAAGTTCTGACTGCAAAAGAGGTCTTGTACCTCTGGTATAATTATGCAGCCAGTCAGACATCCAACCCCCTTGCCAAGATCAGAGCCATTTTTCATCCTTTGGTTCTTCTCAGATCTGGTCCTTATATTGACAGATGACTTCCTTACTTTCCACAGCACAGCATTGGTATTCTACAGCTGCACAGTGTTAAATGTGATCTGCCCTTGTGATTTTTTTTTTTTAAAGCAAACCTCATATTATATGAATGTCACATTCCTCTAACTGTTTTTTCTCTCTGTCTATAATTAGGCACATTAAAATACGCTAGTTTTAAACATTGCCTTAGAATGGCTTATTCTTGAACCACAGATCATTTCTATTGCTACAACTTCTCAACTTCCACAAATGCTGGAAGAAAGGAGGAGTAATTCATAGTATCGGACATGGAAAAGACAGTTATCAAAATTGGACTTGATGGGTACAGACTCCAGAGCTGGTCATTGGGGCTAGGCATATTTCTAACTTCCCAGCAGCAAGGAAACTGAGGCACCAGAGAGCGCCTCTGAAACTGTGAAGCGTCTCACAACAGGGCTTCTTCTCACAGACATTTAACTTCTTCAGGAATACCACAGGTGGAGATGAGCTTGTCCTCGGGGATGCACGAGACAAGATCTCCTGCTCTTACAGTTCTGTCATTCTCAATCATCCCATCAAAAAGTAGATTTTTGGCTATTTGGCTGTGCTAAATTCTGAAACTATTGTTTAATCTACTACAACTTGAAAAGTCTGGATGTTTGGGTCCCTGAAGCCAGCCAAACAGGCCTGCATAAAGAGAAAAGGGAGACACCCCGTTTTAACAAAAGGACAGAGGGTGGCAGGACATCCACTCTGCACATCGGTCCCCAAGCCCCACAGCCTGTGGTCCTCAGCCTCCTTGCTTCACGCAGGCTTTGAGGAAGTTGGTGGATTGAGGTGTTCCTGATGTAAGATGTGGATGATAACATCACATGCTGAGGTATGAAGGAAAGACTGAGCTGATTTGTCCTGCTGGCTAGGATTTGTAATGGTAAGCAACTGTTGGGGGCTCAAATATCCTTGTGCAACATACCCACTACTTATTATGGTTTGACTGTTTTCCCGCAAAGCTGCTGAGAAGACTCCCTTGTAATCTGAAATCCTTGTGTTCCCCAAAGGAATTTTGTTTCCTTCCAGTTTTGACTAACCCCAGAGGATGGCAGAGTGCTCAAGCAGCTCTACAGGCTCGTTTTGCAGGATGGACTCTACCCTAAGCACAGAACCTACTTAATCAAGCATTTCTCTTCTGCCAAGGTCAGAACAGGACTTTCCCAGCTCTTGGATCAGCATGTTCTCCATATACCATTCCATCACTACCCTTATCATTATGGGAAAAATACACAAGCAGAAGCTCCCTGGCAGATTATATTTATATTGGGAATATGCAGGCAGGAAGTGTTGATTTGCCCACGCATTACTTAAAACTTGCACAGCGCCTTGTTTCTTATCCTTAGGAGCTTCTTCTTTCCAACAGCACGCTGAATACACACCATGCTGACTTCTATCACTACCACTTCTTCCAGGCCTGGTTAAGCACTACTGTACTGACACAGCAGCATTTACAGAGGCCTGGCTGCAACGTCCAAGGTATTGCCTACTTTTGTATTTTCCAATGAAAAGCAGTGATGGTTTCATTACTGCCTTCCCAGCCTAGGCTTTGAAGCCACAACCACAGGTACTCGCTGTAAGATTTAGTGTAGACCCACACAAAAAGTGCAATCTCCCAAGACTGTTACATGTGGTTTTCCTTCTGTTCCTTTAGCTCTTAAAATACACATCAGGACACACCATTTACTCTGGCATCTCTTGTAGTGGTCCCAGACCTCTAATAGATTCAGCATTGTCGTGCCAGTATCAAAGCTATGCAGTATCAACACACGTCTCAGGCTGCTGAACTCTTAGATGGTCTGCGTTGCCAACCTATCCGGAGGGGAGGGAAAAATGACATTGTTAGAACGACAAAGCTAGGCAGGAAATTTCTGACATCGTTCATTATGCCCTGCAGCCTCTGAATTTCTTTTTATTATCCTTCTTTAGTCTTCAGGTCCTACATGTTCAACAGCCGGGGTCAGTCCTGGGATTGTCAAACACTATTCCCTGTGTGATCACTCACTCTCAGACAATAAGAAACCTCATTTTGTTTCACAGTCAATAATGTTTTAGTATCACTTCTTTTTTCATTTTCCTACACGCTCTGCAATCCTTCCCAATATTAAACAACAGAATGCCCCTATTATTGCTGTAATTCACCTCATAACATCCCAAATGTTTAAAATACTCTCTCAGGAGAGAAAGTGTGGAGTCCCAAATCTCACCTTCACAATATCCTTGCCAAAAGGAAATGCTATGTACTACCCAGCCTTTCATTAATAGAATTCCCTCTCTTTCATGAAGAAGTCTTCCAAAATACTTCTGATCCACGAAGAGCTTGGTTCCTTATCTTCCTTTGAACTTCCTTTTCCTGAAGAAAAAGAAAGCTCCTTGCTCTTTTCATATGAAGCAAGTGGAGGGAGGGAGCACACGTAAGTGCAGCGCTCTCCTTTTACCTCCAAGAGGTAAAAGAGGTTTCCAAGAGAAACTCCAGTGGTTCTCACCCATCTTTCTATACTCATTGAATTTCCTTCCTCTTACTTTGCTGACCTCCTACATGCCATCCTTACCACTCTGCCTCTCTAGGACCTTCACTTGCATGCTTCTTCTGGGTTAGGGCTGGAGCCTCTTCATACTAAACCAACCATCAATCAATCGCTCATCCCCAAATCACTTGTTGTCTAAGAATACAGATGTAATCCCTCTGATACAGAAAGTCTGGAAGCGCTAATGGCAAGCTGCACGGCTGCACACCCCTCCATCCCTCCCACAGCCTTGCAAAGCACACTTTCTTCTCCTGCACTTCAGCTGTGTCCTTCTGCATGGGCTCTGCACCTGGTCCCCACCTCCTTTTGAGCACATAGTGCTGCAGAAGCAGCAGAGCAAAAAGTTATAAAGTGTAATAACCAGAAATGAATGCAGCCAAGAGCAATCTCTCCTGCTTCCTCCTGGCACACTGAAGAAGCATTTGTGCCCCTCAGCCATGGCCATTATCATGAGAGAACATCCAATTTGCAAGGCAAAGCTGCCACCGTGTACCTCTTCTTCAGCAGAAACAGCTTTCAGGTAAACAGTAAATTAAGTTATCCCTGGAGTCAAGTGTACTGCCTAAAAGCATCCATTTCTTTAAAACGGTTTTCCCACCCCACCATAAAGGATCACAAGAATGCAAAACGTGGCTGCACAACAGCAGTTCCCATTTTCCCCCAGATCCTCCCAGTGCACTGTCGGCAAGATGCTGCCTCTCAAAATCTCCATGATTCGGTGAGAGACCATCCCTGAAAGACAGATACAGATCCGGGGAGATTCTTCAGCTACCTACTGCCTCTGATTGCTAATTAAGATGTCAGAACTCTTCAGCTCCTTACACTGTAATTTATTAGTTTGACATGCTACAGAGACTTTCAGCAGTTGTCACCAAATTACCGAGGCTCCCATTTCAAAAGGGAGGACAGGTGCTTTCTGGTATTTGGGAAATCAGAAAAAGAAAAAAAAAGGAGGAGATGTAGAAGTATTTACGTTACTATTGTTTCCCGTCTGGGAGAAAGGCACACTCCTTCCCCCGACAACCATTCATAACACGATGCTATCAGCAAGGAACAAGGAGGAGAGGCAGACGGGATTCTCCTCCCTGTGAGGAACCACCCCGGGCACCAGCACATGCTGGGGGCCACCCAGCTGGAAGCAGCTCTACAGAAGAGGCCCCAGGGATCCTGGCAGACACTGAGGTAAACATGAGCCAGCAGCGTGCCCTTGCTGCTAAGGAGGCTCCAATGGCATCCTGGCTGCATTAGGAACAGCGCTGCCAGCAGGTGAAGGGAAGTGAAGCTTCCCCTCCCCTCAGCACTGGTGAGGCCACACCTGAGGTGCTGGGTCCAGTTCTGCTCCCCCAGTACAAGAGAGACAGGGACGGACTGGAGCGAGTCACAGGGCCACAGAGATGGTGAAGGGTGGAGGCCACGGCACGTTTCTGGCAGGCCTCGTGGCGAAGCACCAGGTGAAGCAGCACTGCAGCTGCTCGCCGCGGGCTGCTCCCAAACACACGGGAGAAAATAGAAGGGCTCCGAGCCACCACTTCCAGCAAACAGCCCCGAGAGCGAGGGACTTAATGAAGCCGAGCTTCCTCTGCCATCGGGAGGGAGGCTGTCTCCAAGGCTAATGATTCGACTGGAAGCTTCAGCTGAAGCTTTTCCTGTGGCTGGCAGGGTAATTTGGAGACACAGTGAGAGTCCTTGAAGAAAAAGGTCTCTGCAGTCCCCGCCACCCCCTCGCACTCAGCTACCTCCTCTTCACAAAACTTGTAGGAACTCGCTTATCTGCGAGCTCTCTGCTCCCGTCAGATTTGCGTGAAATTGGCCAAAGGGCTCCCAGGTTACCCGGGAAGGGGAGGCAGATGGAGGCAGCACAATCAGATAAGCCACATTTCTCTGAGAAACCAGCCTGAGGAAACCAAACCAGAGACAGAGGCTGGGAATCAGAAACCACGTGGAGGGGAGAGCCAAGGCTTCGGCACTGGAAAAAGACAAGGTGGAATGAGGCGAGGAAGGGCTCTTAAAGGGAAGACAAGCATCTCCCCCTTGGCAGGGCAGAGGAGGAGGAACTAATTTAAGTTCATGGGAATGAGCAGAAAGCACCAAAAGCTGAACAAATTTCAGAGGCAGACAGATAGGAAGTGCTGCAGCTTGAGCAGAAAGACTCGGGTGGGCACGTGCACACATTTAAGTGCTTGAGGCAGAGGCCAAGATTTTGACTTAAATGGAAGTGTGAACTTGTAACATCAGCAGAGACAGGCAGTCCAATTTTATTAATGGGCAACATTACCCTGAGACAGGGACTACAGGAAGAGGTGGAAAGTGCCACAGAAAGAGCCCCTTAATGTCTTTAAAAAAAAAAAAAAAAAAAAAGTCCTGAAACTGGGTAGAGGATACTCATGGGGACCTAAGAGGCTCTGCAAGAGAGGCAATGGAAGGCAAAGACAACAGGACATGGAAAAAGAAACTCCAGAAAGAACAAGAGCAGCTGCTGAGTCAAGGAAGGCAGTGCTGGAGCACCACTGAGATGTACAGCAGTGGTTAGCATCAAGAAAACCCTTGGAAAGTAAGTTGTGGAGACAGAACACACTGGCAGAGGTCGGGACTGGGAAGTACAGCTCCAGCCAGAGCACCCCTTGGGGCTTGCAGAGACGGAACAGCTGCTGGAGGAAGAGGGGATAAAGCAGCTTTGCATTGAGACAGAGAAAGAAAGAGAGATAGAAGCTATGAGTAGTGAACAGCAAAGACAAGGGAAAACAAGCTGGGACCCTTACGGAAACCAAAAGGGTTAGAAAATCCACATTTGTGGTAGCGCTGGGGAAGAGGAGCACAGGGAGAATCACAAAGGACAAGGCAGATTTTTATATGTGTGCCAGCCCTCTCTACAGGTTGGTAAGGTTTGGGGAACAAGCCGGAGGTGGAAAAAAGGGGCTATCCAGAAGAAGCACCGCTAGTGTCACCCAGTATGGCAGAAGTAAAAGCATTTAAGAGGAAGGCTGTGACGGGGAGGTCGGCGCACTCAGGAGGCTCGTGCCAGCAGGGCGACAGCAGAGGCAGCAGATGGCGTGCACAGGAGAGAAGGCGGAAAGTGTCCTGAGGATGGGGGCACACACCATGTCTTGGTGCTGTGAACAGCTATGGGACAAATACCAATGAAAAAAAGGAGGGGAAAATGTCTAAGTCACAGGCACAGGAGAGGGAAAGCAGAAAGACCCCAAAGGGTGTTGGCTGAAAACCAAGACAAGCAGAAGCTGTGCTGGCAAACGGGGCACTGAGAAGCCAGGCACCCCACTGCTGCATGTGGGACCTGGGAGCAGGGAGGAAGGTCCCCAGAATAAGCAAGAGCCCCTGCTGCTGAGAGGGGCCCCAGCCTCCAGCACCACGCCAAGAGCCAGCACAGACACAATGAAGAAAGGGGCATGCCCTTGTGACCACGGGCACCACAGCCTGACTTGATGGATGGAGTCTGGAAAAAGCTGCAAGCCGGATTTTTTCAGGGTGACAGCATCAGCATCAGCTCAGCCACACCACAGCTTGGGCACAAGTCCAGACGTCCTCCTGCCACAACGCTTCTCGGCACCCATGTGGTGAGAGGAGAGGGGCCAGCGTGGCTGAGAGATGCTCCAAAAGCAGCACACCCCAACGCAGCAAGAGCAGGCTTGCCCCTTCCCACGTCTGCAGGTCCATCAGGAAGCACAGCCCCACTTTCTGAGCACAGACCACACGTCTCAGGGTGACTGAAGAGCGTGTGTCACTTCAAACACAAAATCTTTCCCGATGATCTGCGATAAGGGATGACGAGGGGAGAGGCAAACCCTCCCTCTGCTGCTACGCAGCACTGATCATCCTCCCGCCCAAACTCCCCGAAGAGCAGATGCACGCACAAGTTTTGATCTTCAGCAACGCATTTAGCAGAGCCTGGTCCCTTCTGATCAGGGAGTTAAGGAAAGGCTTACATAGCTACCAGGGAGAGAGGCTTTTTATTTATCTGATTTCAACATGCCCAAGTTATCTTACTCTAGAGGAATTCAATTAATGAGAATAAAACTCTTGTTTGATGCAAGTCAGGAAGTTTTTTTTTTTTTTTTCTCCCTCCTGTAAATAGCTACACCCCAGAGATTTTACTCTGATTATGGGCCCTAACAGCAAATCAGTGAAAGCAGCTGATGAGACACAGTGACTGCAGCAGAATGCCATACACGCCAGACCAGTCAGGGACTGAAGAGCCTGGTGGACACCAGCACAATGGTGGGGAGAAGGTGACACAGAGACCTCCACTACCATGGAAGTGGGGGTGGGATCTTGGTTTACAGTGTTTTTCTTTGTTTTAACACACTAACTTTTACCATACTGTTAAAATGCTCCTTCCTCCCCACCTGGAGGAAGATCAGAAGCCACCACAGCAGGCAGGAGGGAAGCTGGTGAGAGCTGTGCAGTGAAGCAAAGACAATGCCACCAGTTATACAGTGCTACTGAGCACACCCGAGCATGAAGGGAAGCACTGAAAAGGCAAAAAGGGCTGCAAGAAGTTCCAAAAATACATATTTAACAATGACTGCATAAAGCAATGATCACATGAATGGAGATTTCCACCTGCTCCAGGTCTGCTGACCCCCCTCTGCTGAAGAAGGAGCCACTCCCATGCTTCTGCCCAGGAAAACGGTGTAAACGAGACCCAAACCATCTCCAGCCACAAAAGGCTGGGCTGACAGGCTCCATCAGGCCAGCAGGATGACACGAACACATTAGCACAGCAATGGGTCGTGCCTGAGTCCAAATCAGCTGCTGGCACTGTGGATGGGGGAGAAAGAACCAACACTGACAGCATATAGGCATACAAAATTTTTACCCACATAATCCTCTCCTAAAGTTGGTTGGTTTAAGAGGAAGCATAAGAAGGAACATCACAAATCACTGAATCAATGGAAACCAAACGCATGGCACAAAGCTCCTCTTATCGGATGATTTTTCTTAAAATTCTGCCATAGGAGACAAACACAGTTCCAGACACCAGCAGCGCTTGTCCTAAGAGATTTACCCGATGTTTATTCAATGCGCATTTCACTAAAACACTCATTATTATATCCAGCCAGGAGACCAAACAAACATCCATAATTTCCTTTGACACCTCCTAGCTGCACTGCTCTGACAACAGCAACCAGAGGCATCCAGTGCTACTACATGCCGAAGAGAAAAAAAGAAACTTCAACTACCTCCCTAAACCTCTTCAACACAGCGAGAGAGGAATCACAGGCTGAACTAGCCAGAATTCATCCGTTGCTTAGGACAGCACCAATAACACCTCCCGGCTGTATACTTAGGATAACACACGTAGGTGTTTCTGCAGTCTTCTCATGCAGAAACCTCAGGAACTCTTCCTCCTCTTCCCTAAGGGAAATTCAAGACATTTGAGGTTTAACAGCTGCAACAAACAGTCTTCTCTTACAAGAGAAAATATTCAGGAACAAGATAACAAGAGACACAGTTACTGAAACAGGATGAAAACACAGAACAAGCCTCTGGGGTCTAAGCACTGCCCTAATGACTGCAGACTGCTACTCTGAAAATCTGAATTCAAGTATACAGCTCTCATCATTGCTTGCAGATCAAATAGGAATGGCAAGATGCAAACGTTGCTGCCTGCAGAAGCAGTAATCTAAGCCACCATTTGTGAGCAACCTGCTAGCAATGCCACAGCCCCTGCAAAAGACAGAAATAAAAATCTGCAATTGCCCTTGATCTTGCATTCATTCCCCAGTAGATTACTGTGCTTAACCCAAACATCCCTATTTTTCTGTTGGGGGAGCTGAGTGCACAGTCTTTATTATACTTAACATGGCATGGAAATATATACTCTATTCAAATCTGATTGCAGACAAAGGAGATGGGCTAAATAAGGGGAAATCTTGCCCGGAGAAGTTGTGGATGCCCCAACCCTGGAAATGTTTAAGGCCAGGTCAGATGGGGCTTTGAGCAACCTGGTCTAGTGGGAGGTGTCCCTGCCCATGGCAGTAGGGATGGAATTAGATGGTTTTTAAGGTCCCTTCCAACCCAAACCACTCTAAGGTGCTATAATTCTACAAATAATGCCAGCTATGCTCCTTTAAAATAGTTTTAAGAACATTTTTTCACTTATTTCACAGCCAAGAGGTACAGCAACTGTACAAAGCCAACTCAAAATTAGCAAATAATTTCGCCTGTACATGCAAAGAGAATGCAGATGCTAAATACATTATATAGACAGTGAAGTGTCATCAAAGCAAAGAAGGTAAAAATAGCGAAGTTATCTGTAAGATGACTAAGCAAATGGATTTTCAAAAATATACTTTCAAATACAACACCCTTTTCTTAGAGCTGCAGACATCCGTTTAGGTTTGTTAATTTCTCAATTCTTTCTTTTGATAATTTATTTTTGGCCTCTAGCTGTTTAACGCGCTAGCGTGCTTTCCCCAGAAGCCTCTCTGCATGCTACCCACACTCAAGACTCACATCCACGTACCGAGAACAATGTAGGAACTGGTGCTCATCACTCCTGCAACTATAGAGCACCTAACACAGCACTTCTATGGTCACATACATGCGTTTATTTTACACAAGAGTAACATCCATCCGTCAGAAAACTTGAGTTCTGCTTTCTCCCATCTTCACTTCTACCCCTTCCTCACCATCCTTGCAGATCCGGTGGGCCTTCATGGCTCTGCTGATGACTTCCAGGACTGACTCTTTTCATTAGATAAGCCTTACTTCCAGCATTTTTACAGTCAAGAAACAGTCTACCTCTTTTCCAGGCCACTGCCCGGAGCAGGAGCTCCTCTCTTCCAGCAACACAGATGCCTCCCTAAAGACAATTACCTTTCCCTCAGATTAAATCTCTTCAGGGATTTTGCTGGCCCCCACACAGCTGCAGTCACTGGTAGGCAGCACCTCCGAGGTAACAGGGTAGCTGCTGCGTGGCTGCATCTCCCAAGTTGATCCCATGTCATGGTAAAGCCCTGTACATGGCTCTCCTCCAGCCCCTTCTCATGGACGGGTGCTCTGAAGAGCCTGCTGGAAACCCAGCTCTCCTCCTCCAGCAGCCACACGCCAAACCCTGGGCTGCCCTTCCCAGCAAGTGGGTTTCCAAGGCTCCAAGCCATTACATCGAGATCATTAGGATGCTTTTAGTGACACATCCCAGTGGGCCTGCTAGCGCAGCTATTAGGTGTTTGAGGCACAATGATTCTTCTCTCACACTCACCCCCATCATCCCTATATCCTCCCTCAAAAACAACCCATCTGAACAACAGGAACAGCCTGGACCACCCTTTTTTTTTTTTTTTCCATCCTGATGAGAGCTAAGAGATGCAGAGCGGTACGGGCAGGCCTCTGAAAGGCCACACACCTCTCCAAGGCACAGCTCCCCCAGCCCTGCCGTAGCTCAGCGTGGCCTCAGATGGCACAGCCACACATTAACTTCCCCCAGGAGGAAAGCAGCCTCCCTCACCACACCTCTGCTTTCAGACAGGCACAGATCTGAATAATTTCTCCTAGAAGCCCTGTCCTTCTTGCGTGGGTACAGTGCAGCAAGGTCCCCTACCAAGCTCCCTGAGCACCCAAGCCAAAGCAAACCCATGGCCTCACAGCAGGGAGGAGCGAGGGCTTGTTGACTTAAAGCACTTGCCAGCTACACACTCTGGATTAGATTTAAATGCCAACTAGCACATGGCACAGGACTGATTAGACACAACAGCTCTACACATGCTGGTGACCCACAGATCAACTGTGGTACTGCAACAGCTGGTGCAGATGCAGGGTGCACCTGGGGTACACCAGCCCCCTCTGTGCAAGGCAAGCACAGAGATCAGGGTAAACATCCATTTTCCCCTGCCCCTAACACCAAAGGCAAAACCCATCAGGGAATAAGTCTCTTCCACGCTATGCTCTCAGTGTGCGCAAGGGAAAGGTGCCCTGCTTGGTTAACAGCAGCAAGCAAGGCCTTGGCCCTAACACCATGCTTTCTCCCCACAATCCCCAGGACACCTTTTCAGTCACCCTTTCTATCTCAAGGACCCAGACACGGAGGCAGAGCACCTTTCCTCTGGAGGCATCACAGATCAGAAGCAGCCCGGCAGCGTAAGGGTGAAACCCTCCAGGCACCATCTGCAGGCCACAAGCAGCCAGCAGAAAGCCGGGCGGTGGCACAGCACTGCGCCAGCCAGCGCCTCGCAGTGCTCGTGCCCTCATCGCAAAGAGCTTTATCACCCGGGCGGGTGGCTCAGCAGCGATCTCTGTCCCTCCTGTGCAGCGGGATCAGACAGCAGAGGAGGGAGGCCGGCGGGAGCTGAGGCAAAAGCTCGGGAGGCGGAGGGGGCAGAGGACCTGACGGGAGGAGAAGGGAGGGAGCAGCACGCGCTGAGCTGAGGAGATGAAATGATACGGTAAGAGGAGGCAGAGCACTCTGAAAGCACACCGGAGATAAACGCATTCAGATAATTGCTTAGAAGGGAATAAATATTAGTAAGTACTATAATTACCACGAACACTTTACAAAGCCGTATGAAGAAACATGACTAGGAGAAGGGCTGGCACACAGGCTTGTTGGGAGCTCCTATTTCAAGCTCGCAAGAAAGAACCAACAAGGCCTGACACCCGGGTTGGTAATTTCGGGCTGGCAGCCAGCCACAGCCCGTTGGCAAGATCGTAGGTACTGGGTAACTTGAGTTAATAAGTGCCAGACTCCAGCAGCACAGCTTTCTCGAGTAAAGAGCTCCTGGATGACTTCTGGCAACAGCCTTCTGCCTTCTCCCATCGCTCTTATTCATAGCCCAGCTCCACCTTCGCAGAAATTTGGAGCGGCCTGGGCAGGTTCCTACGTCACTGGTGACGATGCCGAATGGAGGCAACAGGATTTATCCAAGAAGTAAGGCCTCAGTTTACTCAAGCAGCCTAATCTCCATACCCACACTCTCATGAAATCAGAGCCTTTCTTTTCCTGAGAGGCAAACAGAAAACATTTTGCTTTTGGGGGATCTCAGCATCGCACTCTGCAGTCTCCATTTCTCTACAGGCCTCAGCCACCACCCATTTCGCTCAGCACCCTCCTCAGTGCCAAGCTCCTCATGAACACACACCAGACATTCAGCTCCACAGAGTCCACAGAACAACGCGTCTACCTCACCTCTGCTCCCGCTGCCTCTAACGAGCTTATCAGCCTCCATACAAAGGCCAAAACCCATAAAAGTGACAGTGTGTCGTAGGCAGAGAGATCAGGGACGTAGGTGGGGTTGAACCAACCAACAAGGGAACAAACAAACTCACTCCCCGGAAGGGCCAGATGCGGCACTCACTCCCCGCTACTCCCCTGTAATCACGAGGACTCCAGAAGGGAAGGAGTTTGCTGGGAAGCGAAGCTATCTGCGTATCTCCGCTTTTGAACTAGTCAAAAACAAAAACCAAACAAACCACAGAATACACCACTTGGCAGCGCCGCCACAGCCATGCATCAAAATCACCTCCAACCACGTCAGCCCTTGACAAGCTGTTTTGCAAGGGCCAGAAAAACAAAACCCAGCGCGCCAAACCGACCAAACAGGCGGCATGAGAGTAACGCTGATGTTGCTCATGGTTGCACAGCTGCCCTGCATGGCGCTCTGCAACACACACTCCAGATCTGGCTGGTTTCTGCTATCCTGACAGGGGCAGCTTCATGGCCAGAAGCTGCTCAGGAACCTCCTCAGCAGCAGCCTTAGTGCTTCCTGACCAGTAAAGCCCTGCTGCTGCCAGGACCAGGAGAGGTGAAGAGCTATGAAGTTTTTCAAGTCCCAAATGGAAGCAAAAGCTTGGCAGGAGAGAAGCTGGTTGAGGGTGGAGTTAAGTACTGCTCTGGGACAAGAGGGTGAAGACAGACCTCGCTATCTACACACGGTTCTCTTGCACTCAGGAGTCTTTCAGGCTTTGAAAGCTATGGGTGTGGTGGTTAAAGGCCCAGCACTTGGCAAGATCCTGCCTCCAGAGCCTGCCCTCACCTACCTAAGCAGCTGGGTTCATCACCTCACTTCCCCTCCCCGTGCTTTCCGGCTGCCCATCTTTTCCCCACTACCACACCTGAGAGCTGCCTCTTCCTTCCTTGCAGACCTGCCACCCAGCAAGAGCTGGACCTGCCAACACCAAGCAACAGCCAGAAAGCCACAGAAGCAGGGCTGCTTTTAAGCACTTGTGCAAGTACTGTGCAGCAGAAACTGAAGTCCTGAGCAGCAAAGCCTCTCCCTTTTCGAGAAAAGCTTCCCATCCTTTCACGGAGATGGCTTGGTTTTGTGCTCGTGTTCAATTACTCTCAGATTATTGAAATGCGACTTCAGCAGCAGCTAGAAAGGCAAGATTTCCTCTTGTCTCCTTGCCATTTTCTACTTAAACCTCCTAATGACAAAAAGCTTGCTAACATGCATCACTGGAAACATGCTCTCAATACACTAATGGGGACAGGGTGAGCAACAGGTTAGAGCTGGTAGTGACATAAATGCAGGGCAGCTGCCCTAGGCCCATAGCAGGCAGCTGCAGACTCAACTTCTTTGCCCTGCAATTTACTCAAACCCCACATTGTCTGGAGAGGCATTGACTTGAGCCTCTGCATAGCTGATGGGAAACAGATGCTGAATGTCACCAGACATTTAACCAGAGAACCATTCCTTAAGAGCATTTCATGGAATAGAAAATAGACGGCAATACAAAAATGGTGTCGAGACAAATTTAGCAGGTTATCATTAAGGAGTATTTAGTAACTCAAAAGCCAGAGGCAAATCATAACGCTGCAGTTTTCCAGACACTGGCTGGAGGGCCTGAACATCCTTGGTACGAGCAGACAAGTCGCATCACGAGCAGAAGAACCCTAGCAACAAGAAGAAAACTCAATTGCGCTTTAAAAGCTTTCCCCTTTCTTTCAGGCAGTTTTCCCAGCCTAGTAAGCTTCTGGGCAGGGTCTGAAGATCGCTATCTGTCACACAGTGAGGAGCATGCTTCCAGCTTACAGCACTCTCAGATTTATCTGAGTTACACCACCTAAAACACCTCTGGCTTCATACTAGTCTGTATAACCTTTGTGACAACAGCTGGAGTGTCACTGACTTTGCAGGAGTACAAAAGAAGACTGAGACAGAAGGAAGGAGGGAAGAAAAAAAAAAAAAATCACTTTCCTGGTCCTAAAAGTTTGCTAAGTCTCCCAACACTGAAGCACTCTCCTTCCCAAACTCCATGTGACCTCCCCCCCTGCAAAGTCTGTGTGTCTGTTTATTCCGCCTTTCACTTTACATAATGGGTCTGGTTCCAAGTACACATTCGATTTACAATAAAAACCGCTTTAATAAAGTAATCTAACTTGACGGAAGGTCAACTAGAAGACAACAATTCGCATAAACCAAAACCTCCTGTGTAAATAAACAGGATTTGCTGGAGCCTCAGGATGTCATGCAGCCTGGCCAAGACTGAAGGGATGGAGCCTCCCTCCGAGGAATCCCATTTGGGGACGGGAAGAATTACACTTGGGGACGTGCACAAGAGGAGCTTTCCAGCCCAGCACAGACAGCTGGGGCAGGCATAGCAAGGCAGCCTCCGCCGCACAGCCTCTGCCTGACATCCCGAGGCTCACCCCAAAAGAAACATGGTCCAGGTCCTGCAGCACGCACCTGGGTGACCTAGGGGCAGTGAACACAGGGTGACAGCAGCACAACGGGCTTGCAAAAGGAAGCTCACAGCGGAGCACTTCGGGCAGACACAGATGGAGCAAGCATGATCTTGGCCATCGATGCTAACAATGCATCTGGGAGCAGATGAGGCTCCCGCGACGCTCCTGGGCCGCTAGCTTCGGTAAACAAACAACCCCAAAGCCCGCGTGTGCAAACACCCACTCCATCGTTTCTCCGTCAGCAGCAGCGAAGCAGGAGAGAGCAATAGCAGAGCGCTTCGGCAGCGCTTGGCAGCTCCCCAGCCAGCACCCCTTCCCCACCAGGCGAGCTCTGCCGGCAGCCAGGCCTGTAAGATCATCCCCCATCTCCCTGGGAGTCACCCCTGCGTCATTATTTCACTCCAACATGCCATTTACAAGTGATCTGCAGTTTCAAGACCTTCCGCAGGCTGTACTCCCCTCCAGGAATCGCAAATAAATCACCAATTACTATGCATGAATAGAGAGAGGAAGAGGGTAATGAGTCTATGTACATATATACATATGCAATGTTTGAACACAAAGAGCTGTAAATTGCATTCACAGGTGGCATTCTGGATACTGCAGGAGACTCAAAGACAGAACTATTCATAAACCAGTCACCAACGTGAATGAATTCAGCATTCCCCAGAAGCCTATTGTGTTTCCTATATATTACACCATAAATATGAGTAGTATCAGACTTTGCATCCCCGGAAAAAAAGGAAAAAAAGAAGGTAAATCTTACAACTACACATAGGATTAGCACTGGCTGGCACAAGTATTAATGGTCTCCTCGCTGCATGAGGATTATTTACAGCACTTGCTCTATTTTCCCATTTTGTACTTGCTGTGATGAAGTGCCACTTGTTTAAAGAACCCTGTAACAAACACTGCAGCGAGAGGGGGAAAAAACAGCAGAGATCTACAAATGTTACACCCACGTGCCAGATGTGGGTTTTCAAACCCCGGGTTTCCAGTTACTCGGATCCCGTTAGCTAGTTAATGCTTGATACGTTGCATTAAATCATCCGCCGGCTCTTTGCATAACCGCGACTCCTCCTTCGGTAATTCTGATGAGTTTGCAAAACGGTAAGGAAAAATCGAGTTGTATTTCTTCTCCTGTACACTCAGCCCACAGTATCTTATCCTCACATTCTAGCATTAACAGTGCTTGTTTGGAAAGCTAGTGCTTTCCTACCCAGCCCAAGATTTATGCTACAAAGCGAGGCTTTTTACTCCCAGCCTCTCTCCCTGTAAGTCAACGATGTCTCAGCTTCACACACAGCAACCTAAAACCACTTCAGCACAACTCAAGGCTTTGAGTCGCGCATCTCTGGCCTTGTTAAAACCACTGGAAAGCACCCAGAGACGGCTCAGCACCACCATGGGGTGCCTTGCACAGGCCCCTGGGTCCCACTCGTGCACCTCCTTGGGAAGCCTTCGGCAAGGCAATGCCCTCTGCTGCTACACGGCCGCATCGGCCAGGCACGCTTCGGGGCGACGAGCTGCTTGCTCCATATTAGGAGCACTTAACCCAGGAGAAGGGTGTTACTGCTCCTCAGCCAGGGAGATCTGGTGTGCAAATGCAAGGCAGCAAGCGAACGCTGCTCATCTACACCCATCTTGTGGGCTACGTATGGCAGGCTGCCCGTAGCGGCGGGGCAGAGGCACCCTGGATAAACTTAGCTTTAAGATGGTTACTGTCAGGGAACCCAAAGGCGAAAGCTACTGGTTAGGGGAAGTTTGAACCCTCTCCAAAACCATTTCAAAGAGTTGCCTTTCTTTCTCTTTCCTAAAGAAGGACAGGCGGCGTGAGAAACCACATGCAAGCGTGCACAAACGCAGATCAGAGACACGGGAGCACGGCTGTGACTTAAGATGTAGTTTCCAAATCACAGAGCAGGTACGTGACGATTCCTAGGGCAGGAAGACCGCCAGCCTCACCACTGCTTCCCCAGCATGAGCGCGAGCAGAAAATCCCCCCAACGAAAAGGCAACTCCGAGGTGGCTCCGTACACACGCAGGCACCAGCAGCGTGAGGGTGCTGTGCTGTCTTTGCTACAACCGCTCCTATTGACTCATCGGGGCTCAGCCAGGCTCGCAGGCTGCCGCAAAGAAAGCAGCCTCGCAATTGTCTCCGGTTCTGCCTTGCCCAAATTTGCCGGGGGGGATCTCGCACGGTGACGGCAGCTCTCCCCCAGCAGCGGGATCCCGAAGCGCTTCGCAGGGCGGCGTGCGGGCACTCGCGGGACGGGACGCGACAAACCCCGGCGCTTATGGGCTTGGGGCACACGATGTCCCGGCACAGGGCACCCGATGCGGGCGGGCAGGGACGGAGGAACTACCGGAGGAGTTTGGAGAGGCGGCACGGAGCAGCCCAGCCGCCTTTCACACCGCGGGGGCTGCCTTCTGCAAGGGTCCCCCCCTTACCCCGCCAGAGCCCCATACTGCTCCCCCCAGCCCTGCCCCTCGCCCCAAAAGGGGGCACCCGGCTCCGGCCGCCCCCTGGGGCTGCCAGGGGAGGCGAAACCTTCCCCCCCCCCGCAGACATCCTCCTCCCCTCCTCCCTCCGCCTCGCCGGAGCCGCGTCCCCAGCCTCGGGGCTGGGCGGGGGCGACCCCCGGGGGTCCCGCCGGCACTCACCGAGGCAGAGGAGCAGCAGCAGCGGCGGGGCCAGGTGCGGCGGCGGGGTCGGCATGGCTGCGGGGCTCCGGGAGCCTCTAGGTCCCGCCGCTGCCGGGGCGGGCGTCGGGCCGGGCCCGGCGGCACAAAGGGAAGGCGGCGGGGCCGGCACGGGGAGGCGCCAAGGCGGGCGGGGGCATCGCCCCCGCAGCGGGGCGGCCGCCGAGCCTCCCCCTCTTCTCCTCCTCCTCCTCCTCCTCCTCCTCCTCCTTTTTCTCCCCTCCTCTCCCCGGGGAAGGAGGCAGGAGGATGGGGGGAGAGCGCCTCGGCAGCGCAGCACTTCCAAAAAAAAATTAAAAAATAAATCTCTCTATGAAAACAATACCGCTAATACCGGGAGAGGAGGGGGGTGAAAGGCCAGCCCCGCGGCCGCAAAGTTCCCCAAAGCAGCGGGGCCGCCCTCACCTGCCCGCCCGCCCGGCGCTGCCGCCGCCGCGGGGTGCCCGGCGCTTCCTCCCCGCCGCCAAACTCCTCCCCCGGCCCGCCCCGGCCCGCCCCGCTCCCCCCGCCGGGGGGCGAGGGCTGCGGGACCCCCCCCGAGCCGGGGGCAGCCCCCCGAGGGGTGGGAAGGGGGCTGGGGGCGTCCCCCGCTGCCCGCTCGGGTCGGGCTGGGCGCTCGGGAAGGGTTCGGCCACCCCGATGTGAAGCCGAGGTTGTAAAGGGTAAAGCGGGTTTCTTTGTTTTTAGGGGAAGGGGGGCCCTAGGGGGCTGCGAGATGAGAAGGGTCCCCAACGTGTCCCCCCCCCGGTGCCGGCGCTCCGGGAGGGCTGCCCCCGGGATGGGATTGGGATGCTGCCGCCGGGCGTCGGCGCCGGGCGAGCACGGAAAGTGCAGGCAGGGAGCGCTGAAACGCTCGCTAGGGCAACACGAGGGACCGGGGGGCTTGTTCATGACCTGGAGATGAAGGACGCCCTTCTCAAGGGCACAGATGCTCGAACGTCCTTGTGAGTGAAGCCCCTGTTTGCTCGGCTGCTCATAAAAGTAAGAGAGAGATCAGGAGTGGCAGCAATCGCAAAGCAGGTACCCTCCCGGCACTCTGATCCCGCACGGACCCTGTGCAGGAGACCCTTCTGCTTATGCACTGGGTCCCAGATCAGGCCTGGGTGCTGCAAATGCAGGAGCCCAACCTGCCCATGCCACGCCAAGGCAGTCCCAAGCCTCCCGGTACGACCTGCCAAGTCCCTAGGAGCTGCGCACGCAGGACTCAGAGCTGTCGGTACTGCCGTATGGACTCGTTTCCCGGCGCGGTGGCTGTGGCAGATCCAGTGGTAGCTAGCACCTAGTGACCTAGCAAATTCTGTTTCTGCAGGCTAATAACGTTAAGCTGTGACATTTTCAGAGTGGGAGGTTTAATTTGCAGCTTTGTCATGCTCGGAGAACAGAGGAGCCGGAGAGCAGAATGACTGGGGAAGAGTGGAAGAGAAAGGGTTAGCGATGGCTTTGCGCTGAAAATGAAGCTCACGCTTTGGCCCTTAAGCTTTAATTACATCTAGACTGCCTTCAAGTGAGACTTGGAAAAAGAACAGAGGTGATGATAAGAGTTGATGGAAAACACCAGTCTATTTGCCTTCTCTCTTAGGTGATTTTGGGGCTGAAACGTCACGCAGTGTGATATCACTGAGCTTGCTTAGTATTGTTGGCGTGCAGTCTCCTATTATAAGGCCTCATGAACAAGCCCACGAGTATTTAGAGCAAGCACTGGGGGGCTAATTTGAAGAAAACCTTCAGCATTTCTAAATGTATGCAGGATAAAGATCTTTAATGCTTCAAACGATGTATAACTAGAGAAATAAATAAAAGCAACGGGGGAAAAAAAAAAAAAGTGAACTAAGAAATACAGAGCACAGGATGAGGAAAAAACATTTGCTCAGGATACACTGAATGAGAAGGAAATATTAAAGCTTGGTGATACCAGCAGGGTTTTCTAGATGGAAATGGATATAGACCAGGGACCCATTCTGTTCCTGTCTAGACAAATTATTTCCATCTCAGGCTGGAAACACTAGCATGATTCAGGTGAGCTCCCAGAGCAGTTCAGGGAAAAGCTGGGAGCAGAGCCCTGCTTTCCTTGCTCTGAATACATTGCTTTCACCAGCAGAGCCTGTTGCAAGACAATTTGAGGTGAATTTGGGTGCGTTCTTAGTTTTTACAGTACGTGTGACTGCACAACGTAGGAGCCTAACAGAAGCACAAAAAATGCCCTGCAAAAATGTTATTGGAGATTCACTAAACATTCACATCCTCTTCAAAGAGCTCTCGCAGAGTATTGCATTAATGCACAGTAACAATAAAAATATAAAAAGACCATGGAAATGACATTATAGCATTATAAGATTAATCCAATTCCAGTCAAATTAGATTATAACAAGAACTGCGTGTGCTAAAGACTATTAATGGGAACCTGCGTTTAAAAAGCCTCATCACCTTTGCGCTTGTTCTCCCGCCTGACCCCAATAATAAAAATAGCTTAGTGTTCACCAGGGCGCTCCTCCTCAGAGGACGTTGCAAACACTCCCCAACTTCGGAGGAAAACATCCTCCCCAAGCCTGCATCAGTGGGGAAACCGAGTCAGCGCTTGGGTTCAGCCAGGCATTTCTGGCTGCTGGTGGGGCTCCTGCTCCCTGGGGGCATCCGTCCGTCTGTCCCTGGGTTTGTTCCTGTGCCCGAGGGAGGAGGAAGGAGATGGTGGTCTGACAGACGCGCCTTTCAAGCACGCGGCAGCCACGAGGAAGCTCTCAGGAAGGCAGGTCCGGGCTGCCTCGTGCTCCCAGCACAATCGGGCCATTGAGCAGCACCTTCCCCTGAAGAGGCCGTGCGTTGAGGCCTCACCACGTGCTTGCTCGCTGGCAGCGGGGTGCTGCAATAGCCACGGGCCGGGTGACCATGGGCAGTACTCCCACCCACCCTGCCTCTTCTAGCACCAGCAGCCCCCAGGGTGTCCACAGCCCTAGTGAGATGGGCGGCTGCTGTGCGGACAGGGACGTGAGGGTGGATTTCCTCCGAACTGCCAGGAGCTGTTGTAATGCAGCAGCTGTGATGGGGAGTTGTATCTTTTGCCCTGGGGAAGCAAAGGGACATCCACACCCTGACTCCAGGTGCTCTGCTCACTCAGTGTGCGGCAAGAGTAGTGGCAACACAGCACAGCAGCCAGGGGACTGGGCTCAAGCAGGCCCCAGACTTATTTTTGGTGAGGCTGGAGGCTCCCCACTCCTCCTCAAGTCAGGAAGAGTGATCTCCTGCCTGCACAGAAGGAAAGCAGATATGGGGAAAGAGATGAAGGGAGGTTAAACTACAGCTGCAGGATTGACCTGCTGTGAGGGACTGCCTCCGAGCAGAGATGGATGGTTTAAAAGAACATCACTCAGAGAAGGTTGTGCCCGCACACACATCTGTCTCCTCTTAGAGGCCACCTCAGAGCTGCAGATTGAGCAATCAGAAATCAAATCATGCAGAAAACAAACAAACAAACAAACCCCACACTTTTTAACAACGTCCTATGTGATTTGTCCAAGACCATGCAAGAAAATCCACAGAAATCAGGGTCCTTTGGCCTGAAGATGTGCACGGGGGATGCCATGATCCAGTCAAACCTCCTCTGCCACATTGCTGAAAGGGAGAGGAGACACACCTACAGCTCAGGGGCATGGAGGGGACAAGTGGCCACGGCCATTTAGCTGAGCTGAAACAATTCTAAAAACATTTTCTCCAGCCCTTATTTACACTGCAAAGTTTTGCACACTGGTTTCACCCAGAGGAAAAAGAAGATATTTATATTTAATGGCCAACATTTAAGCTCCTTTAAAACGATCTGAGAGGTTGCAGTTGGAACAGAGATAAAACCCTAACTTCCCTGGTACAAAGCAGCGGTACTGCCATCGCAGGAAAGCTGGCAACCACAGCCAGGCTGAGTATCTGGGTCTAGTGCAGCTGAGATTGCCCCCTGGGACCAGCTCGCTGCTCCGTGGATGGCACTGAGGCAGTTCCCAGGCTGCTGCTGGTGAAAGGAATTCCCATTTGTACCCTGGGCAGAGGGATGAGGAGAGAGAGAAAGAGGGGGAAGCAAAAAAAAAAAAAAAAAAAAAAAAAAACCCTATGCAAAGATAGATCAACGTGTAGATTTTCAGGACATCTGTCAGCAAGCACCAGAGTGTATGGCAGCTAATCCCTTTGCAGATTTTAACTGTTGCTTGACGGAAGAGTATGCCAATTTTTTCCTAAATGTCCCCACGTATGAAGTTGCGCTCTGCCTGAGGTTATGATCTGTCTGCGAGGAAAAACATGACACCACTGGCTTGGAACACGTGCAGAGCAAACGATGTTTGCCGAAGATGAAGAAGCCCACAGGCAAGGTGGCCACCCAACTGCTTTCTAATCCTACCTCCTAAAGCCAAGCTCAAGTCCCAGGTTTGTGATGTTTTGCTGGTTAATTCAGATTTCCCTGTGATTTGCATGTGCCACAATGAGATAGGTGAGTAAAAGGTTGGATTCAAGCCTCAAGCCTCGTGATAACTGGTGGAGCAGCAGTTCCTTTTCATTTACTTGTTTACACTGGGAAGAAAAGCAACGTAGAGAAATGGGCAAATAGGCATTTTCAGCATCAACCAGAAAAAAAAAATGGATTTTTCATTAGTAACCAGAAAAAAAAAATCACCTTTGCCAAGCAGACTTTTAGCCTCTTATCCCACAAGACTTTGAACTCCTGGTTGCACTTCACGTTTTTCCACAGAATCATTTTGAAGAAAGAAAATCAATTTCCTGGCTGGATCTAACACCGTGGGACTCTTTGGGTGTGTCTGAATTCTTTCTAAACGGTCCTGGGCAACTGTACAGAAAAAAAAAAAAAAAGCAGTCTCTCTGCTACTGTCATTTATCCTGAAACATTTCTTTCATCCAGTTAGCTATGATAAGCACTTTGATTGTTACTCTGGATGAAGTATGTAATCATTAGACTTCAGAGTCCACACCTTCATTTCTGTGATTGAGGCCAATACATAATGCATACCTCTCTCAATATTGGCCTGACAGCAGATTTCAGAAGATAGCAGCGACTCTGTTTGCATTTTGCTGTGGGCGTTGGTCACCTTTATGTCATAACCAAATGATTTGGGAATCATCTAGGAGGGAGAAGTCCAGGACACCATTCCCTTACTCACAGGATTGTTTTGCACTTTACATAGAAGAATCACTATCTAAAACCTAAAATATTCATGACAGCAGGAATGAAAGCCCAGAAGTCTCACCTTCTGCCTGGACCCTGAATGTTAAATCTCAAGACTTGCTCCCCCATTCATCCCCTCCACCAGATTGTTCTCTTCAAAAAGAAAAGGCCCTGGGTGTCCTGGCAGACACCAAGGTGAACACGAGCCATCAGCGTGCCCTTGCTGCAAGGGAGGCTCTGATGGCATCCCGGCTGCATTAGGAGCAGTGCTGCCAGCAGATGGAGGAACGTGAAGCTTCCCCTCCCCTCAGCACTGGTGAGGCCACACCTGGGGCACTGGGGCCAGTTACAAACTGGAACACGTGAGGTGCCAGCTGAACATCAGCAGCACCTCCTTACCGTGCAGGGAAGTGAGCACTGGCACAGGCTGCCCAGAGAGGCTGTGGGGTCTCCCTCCTTGGAGACTTTCACAGGCCGCCAGGACATGGGCCTGAGCAATGTGCTCTGGGTGTAGTGGCTGTGGAGATCAAACAGGAGATATGTAGGCTCACGGGTCAGTGATGGGTTTTGGACTCAGGTAGTGAGGAGCCCTGCTTTGGTTTTGGTCTCAGCTTTCCTCAGGGTCACAAAGCTTTGTGGTTCAATCCTTCTCCCACTGCAGGCAGGCCTTTCGGTAAAAAAAAAAAAAAAAAAAAAAAGCAAGCCTACACCCCCAGAACCAAATGGAGTCAAGAGCCCTTTCTGAAGAGCCAGGAATACTTCTCTCCCCCTCCTCCTTACTGTCACCACCTGTCCTGGTGAGGCTGGGAGAAGTGGCAACAGATCTACAGGATGCCTACTGCCAGGTGGATTCACTGTCCACAGCAAATGTCTTTCCTGCAGACTTGTTTTAGGATAAAAAGTTAACTAGTGCACTCCTCTTTGCCTTGGTTTCAACCCCAACAGGAAAAAGTAGTGCGCACTGAAGCATCTCACAGCTTTTTGGCAAGTGCCCCTGCCAACAGCGGAGGAGCTGCCTGTCACTGCGCTGGCACTCGGACCGGGCTGCATGAGCGCAGAGACAGACCTCACGTCGGAGGTCAGGTCTGGTACCATCATCGTGCTCCTGAGGCAGAAAGCAATCAGGAAAAAATACTCAAAGCACTCTGGAAGAAACACACCACAGTGGGACATTTGCAAGTGTGTCCCAGACCAGAGACAGAGCCTGGGAAGGAACAAGGCAGGAGTTTCGTAATGCAATCAGCAGATAGCTCCATTTCCACTTCAGCAGTCAAACACAACGGTGTTATAACGCAAACATGCCATCACCGGGCTATTTCACAACTCACACAGATGGGATTGTCCTTCACATTCATCGTAGGGAGCCTACCCATAGCAGCAGGACGTGAGTCACCCTGTGGCAGTGGGGTGATTTTGGAAGCTGTCATAGTCCCTAGGAGCAACAAGCACGGAGCAGGGCCCCCACGTAGGTGGGGTGGAGAAGGGGAGAGGAAGTGCCCTGATTCACAGTTACTGAGTGGCAAGGAGAGCAGCAGCAGCTACATGTGGAAAGAGGAGCACAGAGAAGCCACGAGGCAATGTTAGTCATTGTGATTAAGCCACTGGAGTGTCTACGTTTGCAGTTATTTTGTTTACTTACCCGTGGCCACACATAAGAGCTTCGGAGAAATGTGAAAAGGGATGACAACGGAGTATCGCGGGTGTCCACAGAAGCCTCCTCACTGGCAGGAATGGTTGTGCAAGTACAAACCAGCAATGTTTGTGTGAAGAACTAGGAAGGGAAGGTCAGCACAGGCCTCCATGCTTTCTAAGTTGTTTGGGAAAGGGCAGCACAAGAACAGCTGAAGAGCTCTGAGGGTGTGAAAAGACAAGGCAAACAAGGGAGAAGCAAAGGAGGAGACAAAAAGCCAAGCAGAGGGGGATAACCCAGCCCAGCATCGTTATGAAGAGTGTCTTCAGAGCATTAATTCCCTGTCGAGGCCCACGGATAGGGTACTGGCTGTTATGAGATGGTCTAGCGCCTGGACGAGTGTGTGGATGGCTAGGCAAGGCTGCACATCAGCAGTGTGACACAAGACAAGATGGGGTGGGTGGGAAGACAGCAAGGCCCCGAGTGCAGGCCAAGTGATGTGGGGCAGGGATAGATACCATGAGAGGCACTGGTGGGGAGGACTGGGAGCAAGAACAGGCTGGTGTTAGCACTGCTGAGCGTGAGCTTCTGACAGCCATCTGTAACAAAACAAAGAAACAAAATCATGTTTATTTTGGGCTGAAGAGGATGGACACAAAGATGAGAGTCTGATTTGTGATCAGCGTAAGGACAGTGGCTGGACTTTTGTTGGTAGATGAGGATGGGGATCAGAGACAGCTCCTGTTCTACCCACTCAGAACAAGACAGCTGTTGAGCAAGGAAGGTGGTAACCTGAAGGACCACAGGTTTATTTAATCTCCATGGCAGCATTTCCACCTAAGGTGCCCTGCAGGGCCTGAAAAGAAAGCGTCTGTGCTGAGAGAGATAAAGAAAAATAAAAAAAAGCAGGATCAACCTATTTTCTGCATCTTCCTCCCCACACTGGTCGGTCAGCAGCAGCCCCACGGGAGGTATGGCCCGAAAGGATCAGCAGCGACGCCTCACCTTCAGCACACAATGGTCCTAAACTGCTTAGGGAAACCACCAGCCCTCTCACAGGGCAGCACAAACACAAGGTTTTGCAGGATGAGGCTTGGAGCAGGGCGCAGTGGGATCAGCGTTACGAAGGACTCATCACGCCAAGCTATCCCATTTGCAGCACAGACCTAGCAGTCCTGCCAGACAGCAAGCAGCATAACTAGGTAGAGCTTCCCAGAAGGGAAATTACAGTCCAAATGCATTTTCTGTATAGGAAATCCAAAAGAAGAAGGAGGAAAAAAAGAAGCCCTTATCTATATTTATAAGATGAAGCTTTTCCTACACGAATAAACCTCTTAACACATTTTTCTGGGCGCTGAGGTTATATATTTAATAGGTTTTTCTGGTATCACTTAAAAGTAGATCACCACCATGCAATGACGCCTGCTGCACTCTTTTTCTGGCATCCTCACTAGCTCCCTTCACCCGTGCCCCCCGTAACTAGAGCACCGCGTGTTATTCTCACCAGACTGCGAGAGGATTTTTCCTTTACTGAGGAACTTTTCCTATGGAGACACTCGATCACCTCCTTTTCTTTGGTCCTCCATGCTTTCTTCTTTCCAGCTAAACAAAGAAAGGAGCAGACAATCCCTGGAAGAGAAGGGAAAGCACGAATCCTCCTGCTAACTTTTCATTACTCTCCTGGGGCTGCAAACCAACACTTCTGCCCTCGAGCATGGATCATAGAAAGCAGGAACTTGTACAGGCCTCCAGCAAGGTGAGAACCGGGCCCCCTGCACCATGCACACATCCATCCTAGTGCCAGCAGTTCTGCATTGCTATGTGGAGGGCAGAGCTCTTAAAAACCTTTAACAGGAGTAAGTATAGGTAACCACAGAAAGAGAGCATCCTTCATCTCTAGAGCCAGCTCTGTGCAGAAGTGCTTTGTGCACTCCCAATTTCCACTTTCCAGACTTGCCTCTTGGACTTTAACCTCTTTCCCCTTCCTGCTACATTGTGGGCAGAAGTTTCATTTTGTTGCTTTATTGTCTCTCCCCTCCTTATTAAATACAATAAGTTAAAACCTCTGTCGTTACAGCCATCTCCCAGGAGGGAAGAACCGTGTTACTCTGGTGTCACTCCTGTGCTCCCAACCTAGGAGAAGAAAAACAGTGGGACTGCTCTCCTTTGCCTCTGCAAGGAATAAATATTTTGCACTGATTCTTGAGCTGTAGCTCACTGTAGGCTTCTCTCTGTTTCCTCCATCCACTTCCCACTCTTCAGGACAAAATAACTGCCTCTTCATCTCAAGAGATTTATCTATTCACTTTCGTGCATGGACAGAAAAAACATTTCTTCCCCCGCAACAATGCAGCTAACTCTGGGGTAGAGCATGACAGCTATTTCACAGCACAGAAGGGGTGGCAGGGAAAATGCAGTTGTTTTTGCCTGTAGAGATGGAACGGCAGATTGGAATGGCAAAAACTGCAATTTAACTGGAACCTTGAGAAATCCTTCACGGTTTTCATAATTTAGTCCAAAAGAAAAAAAAATCTGCCTGTAGAGGCTGGATCGCCAAAGCACAGGCTGACTCAAAGGGAAGGGCTCTGTTTGGTGAAGCATAACACTATCTACTATAGCACCCACATATTTCTTAGAAGTTTTTTCATCTCCCATGTGAGTAAGCCTATTTCTGCTTACTTGTGAAACCGGGCAAGCTCGAAGGCAGGAGCATGAGGCTTGCAGGTTAACTAGGAAAGGTGTGGGTCGCTGCTTCTTCCCATGCCCCAGATGCAGCTCACAAGACAGCCATCCCATCTTACCTGCTTAGAGGGTGTGATACTCCCATGAGAGCTGATCACAAGCACTTTTTCACCTGGTATTTCTAACGTAGGCATTAGCCAACACTACCCCTTCTCCCCACCGCCACCACCACCATTTCCCTGCCCAAACCTGCTCCAGAAAATGAAGGCTCAGCAGAACTGTGTCCCCATCGAGGCTGGATGAGGGACTATCAAAGAGCACAGTAAGGTGAAAGCGCCCAGGTTATCACACTGATTGGCTCGGTGTAATTATCTGCTCAAGATGCTGCGGATAATTTGGGTGTTCTGAGCTCCTGAGCAGGCAGAAGCAAACCCTCTCGACACAAGTAGGAGTGGAAGGTCAGCAAAAGACAGCCTTTAGCAGGACCCCTTAAAGGATCACCGTTCACCTATAAGGTATTAAGGAGAGCAGATATTCCGTGTGTACCCTTGAGCAGAAATCCAGCTGACAGCCCTCCGCCGCCTTTGCCCCCAGCTTCCTTCTGCACCCCTCGGGCAGGATGAGCACTGGGAGCTGCACACACACGCACATCTCCACGTGATGCTGAGCATCAGGAGGGAAAATACTCTCCTCTGCTTGGCACAGCACAGGGAGCCCCAGCTCCTGTGCAGCTCAGAAGAGCACTGGATGTCCTTGCTCCTCCTGGTAGCATTTCATGGTACCGGGTGCTGGAGGCTCACAGCCCCACATCCTGCATGGAATAACACAGGGCTGCCTGAGAGAGCTCCCAGGAGGTGAAGCAAATGATCTAGGGCACCCTGCGTGGCTGTTACAAGCAAAACCTGAGGACTCATAAAGGCAGACACCTCTCCCACTGCCAGAAATCAGCTCCAGGGAAGATGCAGGATGTGACTTCCAGTTACGCCCAAGCCACACGTGCCCGCTCTCCAGCCCTGGCCACTTTTTTTTATTCATTTGCCTAAAAATATTTTGCAGCAGAGATCTCTGACTGAGCAAAAGAGGCTGGATCAGAAGCAAAAGAGTGACTGATGCATTATGCAGCATGCAGTGACAACAAGGGAATTAGATTTTGATATGCTTGCTGAAGTCTGCTATTTCTACTCTGGTACCTGGTGGTCAATTCGTTGCCAACATCTGTATAACATCAAACATTTGCATCCATATGGAGAATGTATAATTAAAGCTTGCTGCATACAACTGTGAAAACTTTCTCATATCCTCCCTAAATTGCATTGCAACCCCCAGATGAGGGCTGGAAGCCAAAATGGAAAAAGTCTGGCATAAATATTTAACTAACTTGAGATACGTATTCTTTAACTATTAGCTAATTATTTTGTGCCAGCCATAAATGGCATCTGGTCCTTTAGCAGAGGGTACACAAGGATGATGCAGCTTGGACACATAAGTGGGAAATGAAACGTGACTCCTTGCTAATTAATATTAATGAACGGATCAAGAACCAACATCTCTTTGAAAATATGAGCACAACAGGAGCCCGAGCGTGATTCATTATGATTAGCGCTGGGGTGACAACCATTACCCGTCTCAGAAAAGCCTCTGTTTCATGGAGTATCTCTTCGGGAAGGACTTAATTGGCTTCTGGAAGAAGCGAGGACGAACAAGGAAGGTGGTTTCAGACCAACCTGTGGGTATGTGTTTGATAATCACCCTGGAAGAGAAGGAATAATAATTCCTTTTGTGTTGATGTGCTGAGGGTCCCCTGCACTGGTTTGGTTTGCCACAGCAATAGCAACAGCCCATTGTCAAATCCATGCCATAGTTATTCCTATCCCTCCAAACTCAATCCCTTCCTTCAGCCCTCATTCCCTTTTCCTCCAAATTAGGTCCCTTCTTCCCCATACACTGCCTACTCTGACACTGTTTCAGGCCACCTTGGCATCCAGTAGCTCAGTTCTGTCACCTTGTACCCAAACTGTCTGTGTTTCACCTGGGAAGGAGAAAATCTGCCCTCTCTCTCACACAGCATCTCTCTGGGACCAGCCCACCATGGAGCTGGGGAAACATTTCAGTGATTAACAGGGCAGTTTTCTTCCTTACCTAATTAATAGCCATCTAATAGGAACTGCTAACATTTCTGTTCCCTTTTTTCAAGTCTCTCTGGGTTGCTCTCCACTCCTGGGACGCACTAAACCTCTAACAGAAATGTTTGTCCTCATCTGAAGGTCTTGAACAATCATGATTTATTGGCCTGTTGCTTTGCTTTGCTATCACGTCTGCACACCACTTGGTTCTAGCACCAAGCTCTGTAGCTTTAGCAGGGCTCACAAGGAAACGCTAGATCCTCTTTCTTTGGTTAAGCCTGCTCAGTCAAGGAAAAGGCCTCCAAGTTGGCTCCTGCCCTCGAAGCAGCTCCTGAACTTGCATTATTATATACATTTAGGAAGTATATTAGGTTTTTGGACCGCATCAATCTTTTTGCTATGACTACCTGGGAATTACCATTCATCCCATCATTCACCAACTGTTTCTCTGCTGTGTTCTCCATTTCTCAGTCAATTTTCTGCTAAGAGCCAGTCTACCAGCTAATTTCCCTCTGGTCCTGAACAAACATCAGCAAAAATCAGCTGAAGCTGAAAGCCTGGTGCTGCTTTACACTATCATTTTCCTGAATCGAGCAAGTCCCAAAAACCCACTAGGAACAACCATATATCTCCAGAAAGGGAAGAGGTCCGCTGTCTCTGAGCCATCATTACAGTTCCCATTAGTGCAGCTTAAACATTGCCACTCCTGCATTATCTTCACCACTCTCTCAAATCTTTGTAAAATCAGTCATGTCACTGAAGACTAACAGAGAGAGAGCGCGATCAATGCACAATTCGTGTTGTGGGCTTGTAATGGGAATTGGAAACGGGATCTAGGAATCCTTCCCCAAGGTAGTCTATCGTGCCTTGTGACTTCGTGTAAAACCCTTATCTTTCCTCCCATCTTGCTCAAGACTGAATGGAAAACTGGGTTAACGAAAATGTAAAGAATCTTCCAACGCAGCAGAGACTGCTTCAGAGTCAAGTTTCCCAGGGGAAATAAATGATGAACAAAAACAAACAACAGCACAGCTCAAATGATTCCTCCCCTCACCACAGTCCTGAGATTTCATAATTGCTCCCTTCATGGCCATTTTGGTTTGTAATATGCAGAGTAAAGATTTCCATTATAGCTGTGTTTACTTAATCACTATAATTTTTTTTTAAGTGAAGTTCAGGCTGTTCAAAGCACCAGGCTGCCAGCCCCAAGGAAATTAGCCATCAGCTGGTTGTTGCTCTGCTATGATCTGTAGCAAAGGGTTTGCTGCCCAACAATCTCTTGGTGTTCAGATAGATCACACGTCTCTAGGAGCGAGGAGGCCATTTACCACGGTCTGTCCTGCCCTTGGCCTCATTGTGCAAGATGAGGATGGTTTTCTGTGTTTGTACATGTAAAAAAATAAAATAAAAATCAGTCTCTGGAATGGGATGATCACATGGGATAATCCAAGACCAGACTAAAGTCCATCAAGGGGAATCTAGAGAACTAACAAAAGCGGAATTCATTTCAGCAAGCAGCAGCATATTGGTACATCTGCAGCAGAGTCCTTCCAGTGAGGTTACATTGCATATTCTCATCATGCATGGCAGAATATCCTGGCATGAATATTTAATCATGCAGGGCAAATATAAGCAGATTGAAATTCTAGGTGATGACAACTTTCAGATGACCTGGGTCCAGACTAGAATTTGTGATTTAAGATGGGAATGCTCCACATCCCGTTCCTGTCCTTCCAAGCCTTTTATTCCCTGGCATGAGACTTGAGAAACACCTCAGCCTTCATGAAAGTGGCAACAGCTACTACACAGGATGCTTAAGAAAAGGGACAAACACATGGAAACAGAGTCAATGCCTGCATGAGGTTTCCTGTCACTGCAGGCAGTCTCTAATACCAAAGGTTTTTTTGGCACTCTCATGGTTTCCAGCACCCCAGATCACTATGGTCAAAACCAAACCGGATTTCCACTGCCATCTTCAAGCTGGATTGACCTGAATTACTGAGCAAAACCACCCCAGCCAGCTTGTAACCTTTTGGCAATGAAAGACCCAGCCTCTGAAACACAACCCAGGAGTGCAGAAGATGAACTTTCTTGGCTCTAGGGGATCGAGGACCCTCAGAAAAAAACTCACAGAGTAGACTAGATGTCCTCCATCACATAGGCCTTTCTGGAGGTGCTCCACTTTTCCCCACCACACTTCCCAACATCTTTACAGGTAAAAGACAGACAGGAGGAAAAAAGTTCACATGCATTGGTTTGGGGAGATGCTACAGACCAGCTCTATCATAATGTTAGGTGCCCAAATACCATAGAAACAACAGAAAGCAGACACCTCATTTTTTCTGTCCTGAAGCTTCCACAGCACTGAGATTCAGTGCGTGATTAGACAAAAGAGATGTAAATTGTCAAAAAGATGGGGCATTAATAAGCTTATTCCTTTCTGCAGTAAGATGTGCAAATTCCTCCCTTTCCTTTCATAAATAGCTGTAACTCATTTCAGATTTTCTGCTGATAGGAATGTAATTCAGTCATTTCAGCAAGGTTGTCAAGCACTGTGAATGGTCCCTGCATAGACAGCACCAAGTATTATTCTCATTTCCTCGCGGGAGAGATTCAGGATGCAAAAAGTTCAATATCATGTTGGTTTGCAGAAACAAATCCATGTAAGGTGAAGCTATTGTAGGAAATTTTAGTGAACACGTTTGCATTGTGGAGAGGTGGAGGAGGGATACAGGAGGAATCTCACTGTATAGGCAAGAGTCAGAGATTAGAAGAGCACCAAGTGGCCAGGTGGTGAGGGAACCTACTTCTGAGTTACAATTGCAATGATTGCGATGAATAGGGAGAATCTATGATTAAAGACATGCCTGAAAATAACAGTAATGATTTCCACTTGTATGCCTTTGATCAGACAATCTCACAGTATTGTATAAATGAAATCTCCCAGTATCTCTGTGAGGTTGGAAAGCCTTCTACTGACACGAACATGTCAGAAATAAATAGCAGCTGAATGGTGCCAGACAGGTGACGGCTCAGATAATTCATCCTCTCTTGGAAGAAGAGCTTCTAGAGATGGAATTTGCCCCAGTTGTAAGAGAGGAATAGATCCTCAATATGAGCTATATTGGACCACAAGCATAAATTACTGTGCAAAACATTCAACCAACCCATTCAGTTCTCATTTCCATCGGTAAAAGTGCCAATAAGGCAAGTAATCACCTGTCTGTAAGGATGATTTTAAAAGATGGAGACACTGCCCATCAAGAACACCCTTGGGACTCATCAACCCTTTTCAAACAGGCTGCTGGTAGCCACCATGAGGTAAGGACTGCTTTTAGTCACTAACTCCATAGGATTAATTTAAATTAGCCACCTGGAGAGGAAAAATTATGCCTGTTACCATGCCCTTGTGCACTGCATTCCCCAGAACAATGTTGTACGTGACCATCACATTCAGACATGACCCAGGCATGGGGTGTGCGTCCTCTGACTTTTCTCTCTGGAAATCAGGAGCAGTGTAGGCAGCTTCTGCACGGGGTTGACTGGGATTTGCAGCAAAATGTCATCAAAGGGCAGGAAACATCCCTGAATATTTCTCTTGCAAAAGGGGAGGTGGACCCCAAACTGAACAGCAGGCACCGTTTACTGTGGCAAGATGATTTTCTATTTTTGGAAAACTTGAACAATTTATGTTTCTACTCGCTGGACTGCTGAGAGGGTTAAATATGGCCTGGCACTTATTTCACTTGTGATTATGCTCGTCTTCCTCTCAACAAGAAAGAACCCAAAATACATTGATATTCAGATCTGGCTATTTTCGTTTGTGCTTTTCTCTATTATTCAGTGAATATGAAATTACTCTTTACTGATTCAGAAGCTATTTGTATAGTATTTTTCAAGGATAAGTTGTAGGGGTCAGACACCCCAACTTCACTGTTATGACTGATTACCATAATTCCTGCTCTTCCTCAAGAGCCAGTAATAAGCTGCCTACTTTAATCCTATTTAGGTGTTTGATTTGGGTGTATTTGTCAGCAGAAAGATTATATAAATACAGGGGCTGGTGAAAAACCCTCATACTGCAGTGTAACCAAACACAGTTTTTACCCCGGTTGAGGCAAGAAACAATTCCCTGGCTAATCAAATGCCAGAGGTGCTCTCTGGGTGGCTAAAGGGACTTTTCTCCAAAAGATAAGGCAGTCCTTAATTTATCCAGGGCCATGTCAAAACACCACCCTTAATAACTTAGAATTTAAATGTATTTTGAGAGGACTCAGTCTGCCTGCACTCCCTAAAAGCATTCACAAAGGAGAGTGGATCCCAAACCCACACATTGTTCCTACCTTGCTGCTGCTGTTCCCTGCTCTGGGGACACTCCTGCAGGAGCAGTGTGTGGACTGGTGTCCTCCCCCACCATTCTGAGGGCTGGGGGAGCCAGCCAGGCTTGGCACCCCTCTGCAGGCTCCTCTCCTGGAGCAGAGTGAAGGCTTTCCACCAGCATTGGAGAACGCATTAGCTACACAAGCCCTCCAGCTACCAGCCCAGAGCAATAGCTGCGGGGGCATATTTGAGCTCTCTGATTTATTTATTTGGGAAGCAATCATTAGCAACGCCAGCCTCAGCACACATCAAACCCCTCTGCTCCTCTCCCAGCCTCCCTCTCCACCCAGCTTGAGTCTCGCTGGGGCTTGCTGGAGGAAGGAGAGCCACCCCATCATTCATCCTCCACCACTTTCTGCTCCTCTAACAGGTACTCAGTTAAGTGGGTCCTGCTGTGTTTAATGGTCTCCCCCGCCCCCGTGTAACCTACTTACATATTTTCTGTGAGCCTGCTGGCCTGGTGTATGTATTTTGGTTGTGTGGCAGCTGCTCCAGGAAGGGTCACGTGGCTCCTGTAATTAAAACAGGGTGAAAAGGGGATTCCTCTGCTTACTAAGAGGAAAAAAAAAAAAAAAAAAGGATTGGAATGAGGTAAAAGAGGCCATTTGCTGCAAACATGAGGGCTGGAAGGCCTTGAATTTAACCATTATCACAGAGTTGCACCAGAAGTCATCAGGCCCTGTGCTATCAACAGATCGTTCAAGTGATATTAATTATTATACTCATAAGGAAAGAGTATGGGTATATTTGATTTCCTCTCTTACTTCCCCAAAATAATTCACAAAGACTGAGCCCACCAAACAACAATTTCTACTTCAGTTACACCCCTCCTGACACCCCTAGTTCTGCAAAGTGCAGAAGCAGCACTCCTTAGAAACACTGCTGAGCACAAATCTCATTTGAGTTTGAGCTGCCAGTTCATTACCTGGGATTTTTATACAGCTCTGTATATGCTGCTACCATCCTCTGACTTTGTCCTAGTGCACACCTTGGAGTTTTTCAAGTGGAAATTTTTTGAGGCAGAGAGAGAGCCTCCTGCATAGCACATGCACACTGCATCCCTGCTACTGGGAGAGGCAGGGACCAATTTCCCAGTCGCACAAGTGTTCAGCTGGTGAATGATCCAGGTCACTGCTTGCCAACATTGCTTCCTCCCTCTGAATTGAGGCCTCTCTCTCTCCCATTGAAGTTGACCATTCTGTGGTCCTATTGAACATCACAGTGGCATTGCACGTTGTTAGGGGCCACCATTATATCTGGTATATATGTATTGGATGTGATGTGGGGTGTCTGGGAGCTGTGGTGTGTGGGCTGTGAATTGTAAAAAGGCTGGGAGACAAATGGGACCTGAGAGGGGAGGGAAAGGTGGGACAATGCTAGAGAGAGCTTCTGTGGAGGCAGCTGCAGAAGGGGACCATGAGTTTAAAGCTCACTCCAGGCTGGCACTGAAAGCTAGTCCTTCACTGGAAGGTGAGGGAAATCTCCTATTTCTTATAACCTGACAAGAGGGGGAGATGGTCCTGTGCCAGGGGCTGAGTCAGCCGGAGGCATCATTAGTATGTCCTGTGCAGTCTCCGTGGGAGCTCTGCAGGGTAACTCGAGTTGTGGGTGTCAGAAGTAGTGCATAAATTGTGGGAAGTGGGGCTGTAATGAGAAAAAAGTATGGGGTCCTTATGCATGAAATCAGGTAAGAGAGCACATTGCAAGTAATTCTGCTGAGGAATAGAGAATCCAACAGAAAGATGGCTGTAGGATGCTGAAGAACTCGCTCACTGAGTAATGTGGAAAATGATACGATGGAAGCTTCTAAGTGCCATTCACCTGACTGACTTTGAAGAAGGATGGAAACAAAGGCTGGAGAACAGCAGTGCACAGTCCCCTTTCTCATCAGGGCTGTCTATTTTCAAGTAAGCTTGAAAGTACTCCATGAGTAGTCTCACAAATGCTGGGTGGCTGAAAGCAACACCACTCTGTGAGGAGAGCCCCTAAATTAGCATAAAATAAATGAGTACCTGTAAAATCCCCAGCGATACCCTTCACTCTACAGCTCTCCTGAAAAGATAGGAACATAAATAATGGACTGTAAGGAGAGGAGGGGTAGGTACTTGAAACCTCGCTCTCTCAGGGAGAGGGTTTGCTGGAATCCACCCCCAGTTTGTGTGCTGAATAGATGCAAGCTGGATCTGGCGGGCAGGATGGAGTTAAGCTTGCAGGCAGATGTTGATGGAGCCTTCTGCTGTCTTCTCTCTCCTTAACCTTGTTTCCAAACATTGCAATCTGATGCTTAACTTTTTTCATTATTTTTTTTAATAGCAAAATAACCTTGCTATTAACTCTGCCTGGTAATAAAGTGTGGTCGCTCTGCAAAACAGATTTGCAAGTCACTTTTTCTGTTGCAGGAAACAGAGGTCATTCTTCAGGGAAAGCAAAATGTTGTCCAAGTCTCTCCCCATTAGAGCTAATTGCAGTGTTCCTGAGAGCCAGGACGCAACTTTGCGTATCCCTGCAGGGGCTGGTGTCCAGGATTGTTCCTTGCTACATGGGGAGAAGGGAATTTCCTTTGGGGTGCAGCAGGAGAGGTGGGAGCGTGGCTTCTGGTGCTGAGAATGCCTTGCTCATAAAAAGTACCTGCAAGGGATCGTCCACATGGGGGGAGCTGAAGGTACTCTATGTGCTGTGCAGACTGGCCCCTACGCATTAGTCCAACGGGCCATGAGGCTCAGAAGGAAATTTGGCCATTATTTCTTCTGACAGGGATGGAGGTAGCACGGGGCCCTAGACACCGAGTTACCCATCCTGCCACAATAATTCTTCCAAAAATGCCATCACTCCTAAGGCCATTTAGCATCTGGGCAGTAGTTCTGATCTACTCCTTGCTAACGGCTGCTCAATAAACTATAATAAACCTATTAGATAGCTTTGCTGAAGTGCACTGCCAGGTTGGGCCGGGGAATCTCAGTCATTTTTCATGGCATTCAGTTACATCCAAAGTAACAGACTAACATGAATTAACGTTGATGTGATGGAGTGGTGTGGTCTGAAAATGACCTTTTCCTTTTATCCTTACGCTATCTATTTTCTGAGAGCTCTCCTCCTGCAGTGGGGCAGGTCTGGTCTCTGTGTGACTGCAGAGCAGTCTTCTCCCCAAACTGACGTGGCTGCTGTCATTCGGGGCCACGAAACCACGCTCTGGCAGCCTCTAAATTATAAGAGAAAGAAAATTTTCTCCTCGGTGCATGAGGGCTTTTAGTATCTACACCGTCCCCTTTTCTTTATTAATTAATGTTATGTTTAAAACATAAGCATAGCTTCTTATTTCTGCTCGCTACTTATTATACTGCCCCGTCAGCACCTCAGCGCCCAAGTTGGGCGCCACGTGTGATGTGTTAGCCCCACTCAAAGTCACAAGGGCATCTGCAGCAGGGGCCGAGGACAAGGGCACTTCTTTTTAGCATGTGAAACCCATTGTGGGCCCTTCTGTCTGCCAGCCCCACTCCACACAGGACAGACCCCTCTCTGGCCAGCCGGAGCCGCGGGCAGACAGTGGGGCGGGTGCTCGCCTGCATCCCCCGGCGCAGGGCTATATTTAGAGGCAAGCCGCAAACAAAGCGACCACGGTGAGCTGCTCGCCCACAAATTATCCAGTGGCGTGGGACTCTGAGGGGTGAGCAGGCACCGTGCTGGAGGGGGACGAGGACAGGAGGCCGTTTTGCCAAGATTTGGGAGGTTTCCCCCCCGCGTCGCCCCCAGCCCCCATCTCTCCCGCGCCCCACCTCCCCGATAAGCCCAGGCGGCGTGAATCGCGGTTTAGCAGATGGTTGCCATGGGTTACCTCCCTGCGCCGCAGATATTCCCTTCAGAAATAGCAACGTTAATTGAAAACAGGGGCCCGGCCCTGTCACTCCGAGGCTCGCTTCGGCGGGTTGGCCGTCCTCAGCCGCGGCGGGGACATGGCCAACGCCAGGGGAGACGACGGAGGGACCAGGCCACGGCCCAGCTCTAGGGGAGTGTTTCGTGAGGTGCAGTTGGACAAAACTGCGTCTTGGAGGGGAAGGTCGGGCCCCAGGTGGTCAGCAGCCAAGCTGGGAAGAGAGGGCAGATCTCCTGCCCTGTGCCCATGGTGAAATTCGCCTTTTAAGAGGAGTTTAGTGGGGCTTTTCTGTAAGTGGTGTCACGCAGATCCTGCTATGGCAGGATAGCCACAGCAGAAGGGGAACAGCCATTAGAGAGCCAGGGTGGTGGAGGAGGCGTCTGGTGAGGTGCTCGAGGGATCAGTGGTAGGTCTCATCCTGCTTTAACCTATCCCTCTTTCAGGATGATTAACGTGTAAGCGGCAGGTCTTGCAAAATTTAGATAGCGTAACCTGCTGCCACAAATTAGCAAGGATATTTCTGTTCCACAGAGGATTTTTAACTTGCAGCCTGGACTGGCACTGCAGGCATGAAGCCTGCAAGCAAGGAGGAGAGGTGGTCTGTGCCAGAGAGGGAGCGCTCTCCCAGCCCTCCCGTGCCAGCTCAGAAAGCTCCCAGCTCCTTCTCAGTGCATCACAGGCTGGCCCTTGAACCCCCAGCACTGCGAGCATGTTGTCTCTGCCCAACCTGGGGGGCTCTGGGGGCATGCACAGGCAGCAGGTGCTCAGTATGGTGGGAGAGGCAGAGCTCCATGCTGTTCTTGCAGTCTGGGCATTAGTAACTCAGTCCCTGCATTAAGTTATCACACTTCTGATCTGTTCAAGCCCTACGCTAGTAACATTTTACCTGAGGCTGCACCACTTCACACACAGATGAGACTTTTGCTGTAGCCCATTCAGTGCATGGCTTCTTCTGCGACCCCTTCTGAAGATTCAGTTCTGCCTTCCTTGACGTCAAAGCAAACTCTCTCGCTTCTCACTGTTTCAGTCCTAAGTGCCACTGGGTTTGATTCCCAGTGCCATAGGCATCTTCAAGATCTTCTCCAATGTCTTGTCAGGGTTTCTTGGTCTTTTATGTGAGCTCGGAGGGACATCTGTAGAACTCTACTGCCAAAATCAGAGCCCAAAGGCATCCTGGAATCCCTTGTTCCTGAATTGCTTGTCACACACCTAAAAATTGAAAGTACAGGAGAGTTAACTTCAGCCTTTTCACTTTGTCAGCCATTTTCAGGGAGCAAGTTCCTTATCAGGAACTTTTGTGCCCTCTCTCTTCTTTGCCTTGACTATGCATTTACTACAGATTACTCAAGATCCACAAGAAGTTCTGCTTTAAAAAAAAAAAAAAAAAAAAAAAAAAAGACTCCAATTATCCCTATATCATGTTAACCAGCCCTCTTAGCTCTTACAGGGTTTTCTCTTTCCTCAGCTTGAACAGAGGAGTACTTGAGATCAATGCTGTTCATACCACGGAAACTCCACAACAGATGGAAATCCGTAGCATGAACACATCTGAGGCTAACAGAGTCATTCTGCATGCAGCAATGACATCAGAAGCCTGACATCATATGTGACATCTGCAAAGCACCAGGGTGGCTGCAGCACAAAGCAGCTCTGCAGAACTGATGGGGGAATTACACTGCTTGAAAATGCATTAGCACGAGCGATGATGTGTTGCACTACAGAGGCATGATATTATGCACTGGAGGAAGACCAGTCTTTCTGCAACCGCATATGCTGCTAATCCCTTGCACTATATTGTCGGAAAAGTATTGTCCTGCTGGGAAAGCTCAGAGGACGTTTGACTTAGCAAAAACTGAAAGAGTTTGAGATGTCTTTCCTGGCCCAATGTCAGCTGAGGGTACATACGATCCTATTCTACAAGTATCCTAGGAGGTATAATGGCCACAGTGGGAAAGTAATTGCAACCAGAAACCAAAAGGAGAATTGATAAATGGAGCGAGATGAAATTGAGTTAAAGAAATTGGACAAAGATTTTCCTAACAGCAAAATCTGTTGAGCCATTACGAAGCAGACTAGAGGGCACAGCCCACATTGCTCTCTGGAGCAGAGCAGAGCATGAGCCAAGGAACAGGTCTTTTTCTTTAATCACAGGTCTGTGTCATTGGGAAAGCAGCCTCGTATTTCCCTTTTCACAGCCATCAGAGAACAAAAGTGGGATTTCCATGCCTACCTAGCTCACGCCTGGCAGAACGTTAGCAAATTTTAGGGAAAGTAGCCAAATCTTACAGCAGAGCACTGCCAATTGCTCCCCAGAGCAGTCGTCTCTTGCTCTCAAACGTAGTACTGCAACGTGGGCTGTGAACGGCAGGGCCACGGCCACTTCGCTGGCTGGCTGAGCGAGCGTGCCTCATTACCAGGGATTCATCAGCACCGCTGTTAATAATGCAGGAGCTGCTTGTCTCTGGGGGAGTTCCTCAGCAAAAACAGCCCTGCTTCTGTATTTCAAACACAGCCAATGCTGGCGTGATGGGCTTTCATGCTGACAAAGCATTTTGGTTATTTGTTATTCTCAAACGGCGTCTCGGCGCTGAGCAGTGACAGAGCTAGGAGAGGTACGTCCATGGTCGAGGAGAGCTAAGCCAGCTACCCGTGTCTTGGTGTCAGCCTGGACCGGTGGGATTGCTGGTGCTTTGGTCTCGAGGTCGCCTGTCGGGAAGGCAAGGGCAGGAGTTCAGCCTGCCCTGGCGTTGCCCTCGGCTCCAGTCACTCCGTTGGAGGGCGAGGGGATGAGCACGCAGAGGTCCTTTTGTCTCTGACCTATTGCAGTCATAGGGTGATCTTTGTGGTGGTTTCTGTGGCTCTGCCAGCACACAGGAAACCACAAATGGGGCCAGCATCCCCCATGAAACTGCTCAGTCTTCCCCGTTTTGCAGCTTGCACGAAGGACGGAGCAGATGTTGTAATTCCATGAGGACCACTTGAAAGCCTTATTTTGTCATTACCCACTTGTGCATTGCAGCACATGGGATGAGGGATAATTTCCTGCTTTCCAGTGGGGATGCCGTGCCAGGCGCTCTCTAACAGGAGCCTGCCTGTGAGTCCTGCTGCTGGTGGGGCTCCTGGTGGTGACTGTCCTTTAACATTTGTCCAGAGAGGAAACCTGCAAGGAGAGGTTTTAAAGAGAGCAACAGAGCAAAGCAATATGTTGAAAAACAAACCAGTAAGACGCCTGTCCTTTGGCTGCTGTTGGTAGGGGTAGGTCTCTGTGTCCGAGGTGGGACAGCTCAATGTCCTTCACGCAGCTCAATGCCCTGGGACCACCCCTGTTTCAAAGCACGTTTGGCAGCTCACCCCTAGAGAGATGAGACCTTCCTTGCAGGCATGCAGTGCTCAGGGGTGGGCAGCCCTGGTGGCAAGCAGTGTGACACAAGGCAGCACCATCCTGGCCTTGCTCAGGTGAGCATCTCCCTCTGGCACCGTGCTTGCATGGCACATGAGAACAGTCAGACCAGCAAAAGGGAGGAGCACTACTCGCAGCACTCCGCAAGCACCGGGGAAACAAACAGCGTGTTTGTAAACCACACAAAAATTCAGAACATTTCGATGACTTTAGCTGGGAAGGCCTAGGTCTGGTGAACGCCCGTCCCGCTGCTGAGAGGGGACAGGGCTGTGGTGCACATGGAAGTCTCGGTGGACACAGGGAGGAACAGGGAAGTCAAAGGAACAGCTGCAGGGCCACACCAACCCAGCTGCCTGGCGAGGGGTCCACCCGCTGATCATATGTTCCTGTAAGGAGCCAAAAGCAGCGTGGTCATAGACCATGCACACAGCTTGTCTGAGGAGCTGGGAAGATGACCTTCTAGCCCTGGGCTGGGGCTGATCTTGCAGGCGTTGCTGCCCCAGAGCCCAGGATCCCAGAGCCTGGGAGGCAGTTTATCTTAGATCTGCATTTCCCTACATCTGTCCTCCTCTCAGCTCTACCAGTGCTGCAAAGTAAGCTGTATCTAAATGTAGAAAACAGGCTAGCAGGGCTTTGGGAAAGCACCCGAGAACCCAGCTCGCTTCCATCACACCCACAGAAAACTCACAAGCTGTCCAGCCCAGTACTCCAGGCACTTTGCATGCCAGGCTTTGAGAAATTACTGAGTTCTCTTTCTGGCCTGGTATTAACACAACAGCACTAGCCATTCACCACAGGAAGAAGAAATACAAGGAAACCACAAAAAAAAAAAAATAGAGTGGCATGAAAAAACTGTCAGCATCTTCCTAACAATGCCCAAGAATAGGCACAGGTCTGGGAACAGGATCTTATTTTCTGAGCTCTCCTCACCAATCTTGTAGCTCGGACTCCTTGAACTCTGCCTACGCCTAGCAGCCCACAAAAGTAAAGCTTCATTTCCACGGGGAATTTCCAGCTCAACGCTTGGAAAAGCAGCCAGCAAGACCCTCAATTTCTGAGGAGCATTTGATGCTGCCCAAGGCTTCCCGGGAAGGTTTGTGGGTCAGTGGTGGCAGAAGACCTCAGCAACTCCCATTCAGGCTCCCAAATCTCCGCTTTCCCAGGCTGGGGTGGCATGAGGAGACAATGAGCACTTGTTCCTTCCCCACTGGGGCTGAGCAATAAAGCTGTGAAAGCCGGGGCTGAATAATCTAACAGTGACAGCTAGCTGCAGTAAGAGATCTTCCTGGGCACCCCCGGGACCGCCTGCAGGTGCCTGCTGCTGCTTGAAGCTGGGAGAAGAGCCCTTTGCTCTACTGGCTCCTTGGGGCAGCAGAAGGAGAGCTAGGTTCGTCCTGACATGGGTTAAACAGGGAAGAAGGAGGCAGAGCCTTCATCACCAGCCCTGCCACCAGGACCCTGCGTGCCTGCTTTCAGAGGCCAGATGCACCAGACACACACAGATCTCCTTACGTTTGTTTTAAAGCTCGAAGAATCTCTTGAGATAAACATCCTAAATTAAAGATAAAAGCACCGTGGGCTTGCCAGCAGCCTCCACCCCCCTCTCCCTGGCAGATAAGCTCACACCCGAGCCACACTCGCATCCTCCTGCCCTTACCCGGGGTTTCACCCAGGGGTGCCTGTCCCCAGGGGTCCCAGAGAGGCAGTGGGACCCCTGCCTGCTGTGCCGTGGCTCCCTGGGGTGTCAGGGGTACCCGCTGCACTGCTCGCCCCACTTTCTACTTCCAGGATGTCTCAGGAGGATGTTAAACCCAGGCTGGCCCCAGCTGTATTTAAAGTGATTGTAATTCACATGGATTGGGCCGTGGTTATAAGCTGAATTACATTCCGATTTAGCGGCGGGGGATTAAGGCTCTGTATTTTAACTTATTAACCCCAGCCCCGTTTGAAGATTCCTCTCACCGCCTCACTAAGCTGATGGAGGAAGCAGCTCCTGCCCTCGCCCTGCCAGCCCACCAGCATCTGTGTGGCCAGCGGCGGGTGGAGGATGTCCTCTGGGCTAAAGCTGGCAGAACGGGGTGCGCAAGCCACAAGCAGGGATGCGCCTGCTTCCTGCAATCGGGGCCAGCCAGGCTCTGCTTGGATCAATCAGCTGTTTCCCTTCTCCTTCTCCCACTGAGATGCCTACGAGAGTTAACTCTTCTCTTCTGGCCACGGCAGTGATGGGACAGCTCATGGAGGTGGTACAGGAGGGTCCCCGGTGCTGCGGCTCCTGAGCGCAGGCAGTGCTGCACCTCTGGACCCGGGTTCACCCACTTGGTTTCTCCTTGCTGCCAGACAGACAGCAGCCCGGGCACACTCCAGAAAAACTTCACTCCATTTAATATTTAATGAAAACCCAATGTAACTGTCATGTCCTTTTCTGTTTTCTCTCGCTAACGCTGCTGGCTGCACAGGTATCTGTGTGTAAACAGAGCCGGTTTCCTTTCCACTCGGCTGCATCCCCAGCTCGGGGCACAGCTCGCGATATCCTTGCTCACCTTCAGAGGAGCTCCCAAAACAGGCCTGCCAAAAACAACAGGAATGCCTACACGGTGCTGTCACCACCCCAGCCAGCTAAGGGTGTCGCAGCCCAGCAGGACAGCAGCTCTGCAGATCACAGTTTATTCTACTCCCAGAAAAACTATAGCAACTCCTTCCTCTGAGAGCGATTTCACGTAGGTTACTAAATGCCTTGAGCTGGGGAGGCAGAAGTCAGAGGAATGGGAGAACTAATAAGATGCAGGCTGTCCGTCTCTCAGCCACCACTTCCAGCCCTGTCTGTGCCACTCCCAAAGCCATCCCAGAGCAGTGGTCCCAATCATGTAAGCAGGGGAAGGATCAGCACCAGAAAGCCTTGCCCAAACCAAACCCTAAGGGCTAGGGGTGGCACAGGGACCCTGTTCCAGAGGCAGATGCCACTGCCTCAGATCTGCTGCCTGGCAAACTGTCCCTGTTGTGGTCAAGCAAAGAAATGCCATCTCCCAGGCAAGTCTGTCGTGCCTCAACAACAGCAAATTTACTTACAGGAGAAGAAAATGGCTTAACTAATCTTTGGTCACTCAGCTTAACTTCTGCCACTGACACAGCAGGAGGTACTCACAAGCCCAGTGGTTTTATTTATTTAAGTGTATTGATTTTAGCCCAGATTGGAAGAAAACAGGCGGATAAAGGGCAGGAAATTCCTCAGCTGTAAGAAATGCACAGAATACTAGAAGTCAGATTTAAACTAACAGATGAAAATACATTTGCCAGAGCAAGGCAATGAATCATTCTGCCAGGAGCACAGAGATCTGGACAAAAGCCAGACCCTGCCCACTTACAAGGAGTAATTTGGGGTATTAAGTGGCCACTGCATTCCTATCGCTGACCATCATTTAATATAACAGCAGCGCTCAGTGGCTCCCAACCAGGACTCAAAGCCTGCTGTGTTAAAAAAGAGCAAAAGCCATCAGACCTACCCCCAAGATCTTATTTATAATCAATGGCCTCAGAGTCAATCAGATTCAATAAGGGAAGGCTAAACAAGAAGGATAGAGGAGGACGAACCACACCAGAAGTGTACTCAGCCACATAGGCTGCCGTGCACAGGCAGCACAGCACTGAGATATGCAGGAAGATGACGAGAGAAGGATTTTTGGAGGGTAAAGTTTTGTTCATGTGTCAGCTCTGATTATCTGATTAACTTCTTTGTGATAGCCCAGTGGATGAGACTTCACGGGAGTGGTCACCAGCTCTGTTGCCCATTATCACTGATCTTGCCAGAGCTACTGGTGCAGTGTGACGTTATCCTGTGGAGGTGGGCAGGGAAAGCAATGCACGTGAAGGGAATCCTACATTTCCCACAGCTTCCCAGGATTTAATTGACCACATGCAGTCTGTGAAACCGGTCCCCACCTTCTCTGCCAGCAGGGAGACTTTGAGCAGCTCAGAACAAGAAACCACGCTGCAATCCCCTCTCCATCCGTGGGAATCTCCTGAATGACTCTGAAGATGTGGGAATACTTTGAAGGACCCATCCTGTGAACATAAAGGTATTGATCAGCTCAGAAGATGGAAGAGAAAGAGATAGCAAAGGTGTTGGGTTAGCAGCCCTGCCTTGAGAGATGAATAAGAAGCACCCCGGATTCCTCCTTTCCCAGCAAGTGCTTTGATCCTTCCCATGCCCATCACCTGTGGCTTTTCCTGCTCCTCCTGCAGGAGCAGCCCTTGGCACACCCAGTAAATACGGAGGCAGAAGCTGGGCCATTACCAGTCCCTCAGACCCAAGGAGGAGCATCTGTGCCCAGAAGCCTCGAGATCCCTGCTTGCAGGGGTGAAAAGAGGGTCTTTACTGGAGAAGGAGCAGCATGGCAGGAGCCAGGAGAGGGGCAGCACTCATTTGAGCAACACAAGGAGCACATCCGAGAGCAGGCAGGCAGGGAAGAGCCGCCCCCACCTGCACCACCTCCCCATGCCCTCTTCCATGGAAGGCCTTGAAGGCAGGTGACTCTCAGCGGCAGAGACGGAGGCTCCCTCCTGTCGTGCAAGGGCAGAAGGGATTCTCCCCAGCAAGGTCAGGCAGGTTAGTATCAGAGCTAACCCATATTCCCATAAACATTCATTACTTGCTGCCCTGCAGGCACTGCGAAGGGCAAAGTTTGTCCCTGTTGTTGAAAACAAAGATAGGAGCATCCGATCTGATTTTTGCAATCCAAAGCCCTGGTGAGCCGTCTAAGCCCGAGGCAAACACACAGCAGGAAGAAGCTTTAGGAAAACCAGATTGTGCCTGTGGAACCAGAATCCGTGCTGAGATATGCAAAGTGCTGATACCCACAACCAAGCAGCGGACCTGACATCTTTCCCTTACACATTCGATAACCAACGTGCTGAACTGCAACATTTTCTTGAGCAAGCAGTTGATTCGCCTCCCCTCCCACTGATAAACTGTGGGATAAAGCCCATACAGTGCTTTGTGAGAGCCTCCCTGAACCCAGACCTGCAGGGCCGAGCCTTTTCACAAGGCAGCATCCTCCTGTCACACCTGCCCACCGCTGGGGAGGAAAGTTCACTTCTCAGAGCCAGGGGGAGCTGCCTTATCGCTTGGCAGGGCTCAACGCAAACCTTATTCTCAGTCCGCGCAGGTTTTCAGTCTCTCAGGCTTTGTTTTGAATTCTGTATTCAGAACAAGTCCAAAACTTCAGAGCGACCACAAACTACAGGGGCAGATTGATCCGGTCCTGCATCAGAGCTGCACTCAGTCGGTTGTTTCTTGCCAGGAAAGACACTGACACTGCTCAGCCAGCACGTTGGGACCACGGTGGAAATGCTAATCTGCAGGCAGGGGCAAGGCTGAACTGTATTTTATTCTGCCATTTTTTCAGATGTCATTAAATGTGATAAAAATCCCCCAAACCGTAGAACAAACCTGTCAAAGCCACGGCTTGCCCACAAAGGAGTCAGTGGGAATTATACATGTTCAGCACTTCTGGAAAAGAGACAGACAGACCGTGCAAGTCCCAAAGCAGGCAGCCGGTCAGCCTACATCAAAACGGCAAGCGGTTTTCTTTGCACACAGGGACTACTTCATGGCAAGTGATTCCTCAGAAAGGTGTCCCTTTGTAGGGCAGGGAGGATATGGGGCCTGCCAGCACCACTTGGAGCGAGGCCCAGGCTGCGCACCCGAACAAAGCCTCAGCACAGGCCCTGGGCAAATCCGGCTTTGTAGCAAAACCTAATGCCAGCAGAGTTTTGCTCCGTCTCAAGTGCTGTTGATTTCACTCTCTGAGCCCTTAACCAATTGGAAGAAATTGGGAAAGGGATCAATTTAACGCTCAGGGAGAACACTACGCAACACTGAGTGAAGAAAAGCACTTTTAAATTATTGAGACATGTCCTCTTATATGGTGCTTTCACCTAAAAGGAGCTGCTCCAGTTTGAGCAAACATACTGTGTAAAGGGAATTTAGGGGTTGGGTGTTGTTAGGCTGGGGGGTAATGAAGATCCTGAGGCACGCTGTTTCTTGCTAATTTACTTACCAGAACTGCCAGGTTCCCCATGAGCAGTCACTTTGGATACTCTGGAAGGTTTCAGAAGAAAAAGCCTCCTTCTTGCTGACTTACCAGCTGGGCCTGATGGCTTGGCAGGTGCCAGGCCTGCTGTAGGGTTTTGGATGGACACAAGCTCCATGCTGTCCTGTCTCTGTGTTGTCTCAGAGCTCTCCCAGGCTTCTCACTGGAACACAAGCAGCTTCCCCTGCTGAGACAGCATTTTGCAGCTTTAGCTGGCTACGAGGGACTTTCCTGTGCTTGCTCTTGCTTCAACCTGCTCCCAGGAATGGAAACATGAACCTGTAGCACACAGCTGCTTACCCCTGCCCTGCCAAAACCCACTTTGGTTGCTGCTCTGCTTTGGTCTGGCCGAGGACATCAAGCGCAAAACCCTAACTGAGGGTGCAGAGCTCCTTGTGCCATCAGTGAGCTGGGCTCAATTCTCACCAGATCTCTTGGCCTTAAGCCTCCCCAGGCAGCTCTGGCTGTTTGGGAGGCCCTCAAAGGACACTGATCCTAGGAAGGGAGACCAGCCAGCCAGCTCAGCAACAGGTACAAGAGAGCCTGATGCACAGTGTGGGAGCCCAGTGGGGTGCTGACCAGCCAGGAGAGGCATCCGGATGCATCTCAAGCATCTCCAGAGAATACAGTGGGAGGATAGGGAATGTCTACACCAGCCCACAGGGAAAAAAGCTTGTGGGACTGAATCCAGAACTCGGGGAGGGTGGCCTGAACCCACCTCTGCCTCAAGCAGCTTGGAAGTCAGCAAAGAGGAAGGATGGGGCTTTGCTAATTGCTGAGGTGGCTGGCAGCAGAGAAAAATTCTGGCAGGGAAGAATTTATCCTCTAAGCTTGTTATCCTGTCAAAAAAAGGAAATGAGGTTAGTTGAGGCTCATTTGTTTGTGACGAACTCCTGTCTCTTACTATTTATCACTGGGTGTGATTACCAGCTGATTTACGCTCAGCAAGTTGTGTAGCTGTGGTGAGGCTGCAGAGAGGAGAGCATAGACCCCAGAGCAGTAGCCAGAGGCCCATCTGCACCCCAGGAGCCCCCCAAAGCAAGGTCTCATCTAGCCCCACTGTGGGCCAGGGAAGTTTGTTGTGTTGCTGATCTTCTCCAAGCTGAGATAGTTGGTTGGGTGCATCAGGCTGCAGCCTGAGGTTTGGTCTGGGGATGAGCAAACGCCTCCTGATAGCACTGAGTGCTCTTCAGAGCCCAGGTTCATGCCTTGCATGCACCAGCAGGAGCAGGGGGATTAGACAGCTGGTTACACATGGAGGAGATGGAGGATGTTGAGGACAATCTGCCATGTGTCCAGTCCTCCCTGAGGGCTGCCCAGGCTTGAGTATCAAGTACACTGGTTGAAGATAGTCCACATCCTAACACCACGTGGAGGAGAGCTGCAGGAAGAAAAGCATCAGTCCAAATGCCAGGAAGCTCCTTCTGTGCTAAGGGATATGGCAGCACACGCTGAGGTAGCAACAGGCCCAGCAAGCTGGGAATGAAGTTCCTGAGAGTTTCATAGTGGGTCTCAGATGATGGCAAATCAGAGGACAGGAATATATTTAACAAGTGGCTCTGTTAGTTTTGTTGGCCCTCTCTGATGAGATGACACATCTGCTTGGCAGTTGTCACACCTACCACTTGACTCTAAGGCTGACTCTAAGTCAGCTTCAGGGAGGACTGTTGTAAGGCATTTGACACCAGACTGTACAACATCCTGATTAAAAAATTAGCACTATATAATATCAATAAACCACACGTTAACCAGATTAAGCACTGGCTGACAGTTCTCAACCAGTAACTGCCAGTGGTGAATCATCTTCAAACGTCAGTATTTCTAGCAGGGTTCTTCAGGGAGCTGCTTGAGACCTGACACTTTTCAGCATTTTCATCACAAGAAAAGCAAATGCAAATCTCAGGGTTGGTGCAGTGCATAAACGACAAAAAGATTCCAAGTGATGAATAATGAGGAGCACAGGGCGACCACACAAAGCAGGCTACTGCTCAGCGAGCAAAGCCTGCTTAAACAAGCACCATTTTACTGCAAAAAGTTGTTCCTGGAATAAGGAATGCCAGACAGACCTCCGAGGGTGCTGTATCTGGAAAGCAGAGCCTCCGTCACAACCTCCAAAATCCTTCTCAGACCGGTTGTTCAATAAGAACGAACAGCATCAAGCTGTGGCAAGGGAGCGGTAATGCAATTCTGGGACATACGCTCTGGGAATAATGAGTAAGCGAGTCATACACACCTTTGATGCTAGCGAGCAAGACAAATCCATCCCAGCTCACTGCCTCTACAGCTGTGACAACACTGAAAAGACAGCTGGAAGAGGGTGTAGAAAGTGATCTCAGTGCTAAACGGGGAGAAAGCCCCACACCTCTCCAGCAGACTGCAAAGCACTCAGGTGTTTTTGTTGTTGTTAATCAAAAAAATTTGAGAGATGACTTCTCAAAGGAAGGAAATACCAGGCTGAGTTCTCAGTGAGGAGGAGGATGGGGTGCACAAAAGGAGGGGGAGATAGGAACAAGGGCTTGGAAGTGGACCTTCCCAGCTGGGATTGAAGGGCTGCCACGCTCAGGTGCACGGAGGGGCTGGGCAGGCAGGATCCACATCAACATTCAGAGAGATGAGCAAAACAAGGCAGAAACAAGGGGCTGGCAGCAGGGCTTCATCAGGAACCTAGCAAACAGGGAGAGGAGCTACAGCACTAGATGACAGGAGGACAGCATGCAATAGGCACACATGCACGCAGGCAGCATCTAAGCATGAAGGCCTTGAACACCTTGTGTTAAGGGAAGGCCTGCATGGAAGACAAAGGTGAATAAAATTCAGACACAAGCTGGGCTTAAAGCAGGTACGTCATGTGCTGCAGCAGTGATACTGTTTTGGTGAAATAATTCTCTAGAGAAAGGTGGGACAGTAGATCTCATCCATCTGGACTTCCCAGAAGACATATGCTAGTGGAAAATTAACAGTTAAGCCTGCAGAGCTGAGGATTAGCGCACACAGGTGAAGAAGAGGGGCAGCCTGACTAGAAAGGAGCTGGTAGGCAGCCTTAGCACAGACATGCAGGGGTGTGCTACTGTCATTTTTTGGTGGCAGAGGGGAGAGCATTGTCTGTACAGCAGAGTACTGAAACACACAGGAAGGGATAGGTCACTCCGAGGAGCCAGGCAACCAGAAACAAATAAGAGACAACAGCCCAGAAGCTAAGGTCCGGCAGCCAGGAACGAATAACTAGAATTCCTCTCACCGACCAGAGCAACAGCAGCTGACGCCGAAGAGGGAAGGAAGACTTTGTTCATTAGCATGCTTTTCTTTTTGGGTTTCCTACCTGATTTAGTACCTGGGCTGCATGGGCCTCGCTGATGAACACATGCACAGCATCATTTTAACCTTGCCATTCAGGAAGCAAGGCTGTTTCCCTCGTCTTCTGTGCCCTAGCCAGCAGGCTCCTCAAAGAAAGGGTCAATAATCTCTTCATGGGCTGTTCTCTTGAGCTCGTGTTTACAGTGTCTGGGTTCACATCAGATATTAATGATCTGATTTTCACAGCAGACCTGTAAAAGAGAGCAGGGAGAGAGAGGGGAGACCGAGACAGATCTGCTGCTATTCGTTATACAAAATGCCTAGGTAATGAGTTTCGTTATCTAGCACTTGATATGCTCAGACAGCTCCACGCTCCTCCAAAGGAGAGCCCAGCACCTCACAGCTCCCAAAACACGAGAGGCACGCAGTGTGTGCGGCAGGGGCGGCTGGCTGGGCAGTGCCTCACCACTCTGTGTTAGAGGTAGGGGCAGGGCTGGCAGCAGAGCTCCCCACTGGGGCTGGAGATGCTTGTGTTTCTCAAGCATAGCGAGACTTTTTATTAACGTATTTTTCCTCACTCTGAGGAACAACTGAACCATTTGAGCTGAAGCTTCTGTTTAAAGGAACGAGAGAGAAAGCTAGCCTGGGGCAGACATTTGGCATGGCAATACTCAGCTGCAACTCTCTGAGCCTGGCAGCGTTACAAGCAACAGAGAGGAAGGCCCCAGCCAGCAGTGTCTGGCTTCACCTTAGCAGGGGGCACCGCCAGACCTGCCCAGATGAGTGGCTTGATGCCACCAGTGCTAGATGGCCGCCACGACCCAAAGGCCCACGTGCCCCTTCATGCCCCGTGGCTGAGGCCAGAGCTGTCAGCCCCTCGGCATTGCCTTCTGCCTCCTTTCCAGCAGCTCGGCTGGATCCAGAGCGGTGAGGGGCAGAGGTCCAGCACGGATCAGCAGGTAAGGGCCACTTGCTAGATCATCACCGTTCCCTGCAGGGGTTTCACATCCGAGAGCTGGCTCTCCTCAATGGTCCTGTCTGACCGTGAGCAGCCTCATGCCAGGAAGCTCTGTGCTCCAGACAGGCACAAGGATCTGAATTTTCAGCTCATTTAGCATCATTCTGGCCAGGCTTCACCTTTTCAGCTCAGGTTTTACAGCAGCACGGGGCAGCAGGTGAGAGCACACCAGGGGCAGAGATGTGCACAGCTGCAGCAGGCTGGGGTGCAGCGCTCACATCCTGCACCTCCCGGGCATGGCACAGGAGGCAGAGCGGAGGGGGAGAGCCAGGAGGTTATCGTGCATGTCTTTGGGCGACCATTTGCTCAGCTGTCTGTGCTGCTGGCAGGGAGGAGTGGCAGACCCCTTTCTGAGTGGTTTCCAAGACAGGATGCTGCGTTTTTTATTTGTAATTGTGCCCATGTGGCTATGATCCATGGCCGTGCCCTGTCGCCCTTTGAGGAGGAGCACAGTCAGCTTTTTGGGGGGAGGTCTGCTTTATCCAGCAGAGGTGGGAAAGCCAAGATGGTTGTGGTACCACCAAACATTCCTCTACAAGCAGCTCTGGAAAAGCCTCAGGAATGTGTTGTTTAAAAGAAAACACAGGCTCTGAGATAGCTTTGAAGGGCACAGCATGAGAACAAGTACTCAGCTAAGAGTACATGCCCAGGCACCTAGCAGGATTGCCACTGCCCAAGCTGAAGTCTCTGACCCTCCTAACAGGGGTCTCCACCCAAAATTGCTGACACCTGAGTGATCACACAGCCAGGGGAGCCTTGTCCACATCTGTGACAGACTTGGGCCAGGTTTTTCTTTACACATACACTGTCTCCAGCATCCCTGCTCCTACTCAGGGTAACACTCCAAAATGGACATTTTGCTGGTTCCTGATCAAACTTCCAAAAACCCAGCAACCAAATGAATTACAACATTCCCCCACCCCGCCTTTTTTTTTTTTCCTAAGAAACCAAAATTATTTGCCAGCTAAAGTTGCACTTTTCTGTGCACACACTCCCTCCATCCCAGCAGAGACCTGCTGAGATATACCCAGGACTTGAGCTGCTAGGTGCTTTGTCGACACATTTCCCTGCAGGAAAGGAAAACTCAAACTACAGAGCTTCTCAGCCTTACAGGTGGTGTTTGCCACAAGTCACCAGGCTTTAAAAAGCTTAAGGCAAAACCTCACAAATCCTAGAAGAGCAATGCTGTCCAGACTATGAGTGGAAGAGGGAGGCTGTAGCCTTTAGGGATAAGGAGGGAGAGCTTTCCAGCTCCTGCTGCCAGGCACAGGCAAGCAGAGCAAAACCCAAAAGGAGTGGGTAGGGTGCTGCTCAGGGCCTCAGCCCTGCTGCATGTTCATAGCCCCTGCCCTCTTCCTTTGCTCCAGCCGTACACGAGCAAGGCATGCCCGCAAAGCAAGCTGCCCTGCTCCTCCCTGCTGAACCTTCACCCTCCAAGGGTCACGGAAGGGGAGAAGAGCCAAGCAAAGGCAGGTGCTGCTGTTGGATAGTGTGGTGTAGAAGGTCTGCGCCTGCCTCCGAGCTGGGGCTTGCTCTAGAAGAAGCAGTGCTGCTCAGGACTGAAACGTTTAACAGAAAATAACCATAGCAAAGATGAACAGTAAACTAGCCTGGAGAAATGTTGACACTCCCAAGCACTCACGCAGACGAAGAAACACCACCTGCCAACTGCTAGCACAGACCTCGCAGGTGAGGGATGCGCCAGCTGCACGGGCGGCTGCAAGACAACAGCCCAGGCTTTAACAACCTGCAGGTGCCCCAGCCGTGGGCCTCAAGACACCAAGGTGTTGTTTCTCTGCCATGTGCTGGGCCACGGAGGTGCCGTGCAAGTCAGGGACCAGCAGGTTGCCACTGCTCTCGTCGACACATGGATCTGCACTTCAGTGCTAGGACCCTCCACACTCCTCCCCGGCAAAGCCAGCACAGCTCTTGGCAGGCCCTTGTTATTTCAGCTAAGGCTCATCAACCATCCTTCTGTCACTAAATGCCTTATTATGTGCAATTAATGGACTGACTGAGAGCAGCTACAAAGTCGCTCTCCCTGTGAACTGAGGGAGGCAGCTGGGCTACTTCTGGTGACTTTCTAATGCTGCCAGCTTCATTACTAAAAGCAGCTGCATAAGGAGAGAGGGAGGGAGGGAGGGCAGGGAGCACGAAGCAGATGAGCTCACTCAAATCTATTAGCCCTGCCTTCCACATGCCTTCAGGCAGCTCCTGCCATCCCCAGGGATGGACACGTCCCTGTGTGGGATGCTCAGGCGCTGGTCACTGTCAAAAATTGCTTGCAGGCTGTTGCTGGCTTCAGCCCTGCCCCATGCAGGTGGGTCTTTACCACCGTATTTAGCTTATTTTATTATTTTTTAAAATTTTTATTATTAATAATACAACAAGAGGAAAGAGATGAGAGCAAGCTGACAGTGCAGGCTGAAGCAGCTAATTTGACTGTAGCCAAACTGCACTCAGAAGTGCAAAGCAATAGAATAATTTCCTGCCTCTGATCTCTCAAAGATCATCCTCTCAGGTGTCACGATCACATTCAAAAACAGCCTGACGGCGCTTGAAGACGGTGTCCCTCGATAATTAACCTATATGGGCACACCTCCCATGCCTTCTTGCAGCAGAACAGGCGCGTGCTTTGAGCCATTGCTCGGCTCCTGACATACACCACTGAACACAAAACCCAGGTGACAGAGGATTCCTAAACCAGCAAAAGGACACTGGTCTCATTGGAGCGTGGCTCTGAATTAATCTGCCTTTAGTGATGCCTTGTTACCAAAAATAAGAGAGTTACAGCTGGCATTAATGCAATCAATTCTTCCCCTGCGCAAGGCAATTCCTGAGGACTGAATGATAGCAAATTTGCTGTACCTTATAAAAAAGTGTTTAATGTATTTTAAGTCTCTCTGCCTTGCTTCCTCTGCGCAGAAAGCTAGCTGCCATTCTACCCCAGGACATTATTATTATTTATTTATTTATTTAGTCTTTTTGAGAACAGAAGGCCCTCAAAAAAGAACAATAAAAACAAGCAAGAAAATCCAGACCTATAGATCTCAGGGCAAAAATCATCTCCAAGTGAAACAGACCTAAGCCGTTTGAAGTAAAGGCCAAGACAATTGTTTAGATTAACCTTGATGACCCAAGCCAGAACTCACGGGCAAAACCTTGCAGAGCTTCCAGCTCCTGAGCAAAACTTCGCCTGAGCAGCTGTTACATTCTGGAACGCAAAATGAAATCCTGAAGATTTGCCTTAAAGCAATTTGTGTCCACCCTAACAACAAGATGCTCTGCTTTGAATGTTAACCAAGGGCTGGCTAGCCTGTCATGGTTGCAGACCTGAGGGACACGAGTGGTTCCTCCTCAGTTCTTTCTGCTTTCTGTCTTTGTGTGCTGTGGGGAGGGATATCACAGCATCCCCTCCCTGAACAGAAGCGTCCTCTCCAGCAACACTGCCAGGTGTGCTAAACCAGAGCCTCAGACTCCTCCAGGCAGTCACACAGGCATTGTCTGTACCCTTGACTGACTGTTTCCCTTACCCTAAATTCCCCACTTCCCTTCCCTGTTTAGTCTGTCAAGCTTTTAGATTGTTCTACACAGCCCAAACTCATTTTTCTGGATAAAACCAGCTTTGAAGACTGGTGAGTAGCAATCTTCAGAGCTCAGGTACTGCCTTCAACCTCCTCTCAGACCTTCCCTGCAAACCAGATTAGCTTAACCCCTTCTTTCATGCTGGTTTTGTGAAGCAAAACCACCATGCCCCTGCCAAAAATTTGCTGACAGGTGGTGCTCAGGGATGGCATGGTGGCTCCCTGCCTGCTGCAGGACACATGGGGAATGAAGGTGGGATGGGATTTATATCCAGATATGGCTGAATTCTTTGGGGTTATGAACAATACAAGGATACATGCATTACCAAGCACAGAAACTAATGTGAAAGACAACAACCATGAAAGATTTGTTTGTATGTGCAGAGTCAGATTAAGACAAGAAGGGAAATTCCCCTCTAAAAACTCTTATTAGGACCCTCATTGAAGTCTGGCAGGAGCTAGGATGACAAACATGGGTTTTTAGAATAAAAGTCTCAAAAAAAAGTCAGTCATGACAACTTGCCTTAGAGGGAAAGATACCGTGAGCATTACACAGTGGCAGAGCCATGCGTGCACACATCCACCCCAGCACTGGCTGATGAGGAGAGGCACCAGTCCTGCAGGATGGAGCTGATGGGAAGCTGCAGCCGTCTTGGCCCTCTGCACACCCAGAAAATCCTCTCCAGTCTGTAGAGATGGGGAAGGAAAGCATCAGTGAACATCAGCCAACTACCTAAGTAAAACAAGCGAGGCAAGTAGCCTGCCAGGAGGTTTCAATGGTAATGCATCCACCAAGGTTATTTCAAGGCAGCTCTGGGCACAAACTGCTTGCCACGAGGATGTGTTGTAATCCCAGCCCTCTTCTGCCTCCTCCTTCCCCCCCCTCCACTTACAGCTCACCTTGCAAAGGGGACTTTTCACAGCCCCACATAAAAGAGTAGCAAAGTGGCTTTCTTCACATGTAACCCAAAGGAAAACATGAGAGGCTGTTTTCCACTTCAGCCAAGTTGTCTTTTTAATACTATGCAAGCTGGGAGCATCTTCAAGGCTTTGTTGTTTCTTAAGCAGAGGGGGGGAAGCATTAAAGGTTGGATGTGAACACTAAAAACATTTCTTTGAACTGGTGAGATTTACTGGAGCGCACATGGCTCCCAATACAGATGCACATTTGAAAAAAAAAAAAAAAAAAAAGAAAGAAAAAAAAAAGGAAAAAAAAACAAACATCTATCCCCCCTTGTTTTCTGTCACTATTTGATTCCCCTGCACTGCAGTTTCACTGCAGGGAAATTATTGGGGGAAAGGGAGTCAGGCAGCATTTCCCTGACAGCAGCTTGTCAGCCTGTTCTTTTAGTGTCAGGAGGAAGAGCTGCAGCTCACATCTTTAAAGCATCATCCTGCCACACCAGAAGGGGAACACACGCGCATCTGGCTTCCTCAGGACCACGTGCATGTCCCCCTTCCTCCTCATCAGAAGCACCACCACATGTGGCAGCACAGGGCACGAGCCCATGGCCTGCATCCTACGAACTGCATCCTTCGCCCTCTGAGCATCACTGAAAGTTCACCACCAGTCACGTCCAGGGGCTAGAGAAACAGGCAGGGCTTTTTAGTACCACCACATCTTAAAATGCAGCATCGCCTTTTATCTTCTGTGCTGGCTGGGCCCTAAATGGCACAGAGAAAATCTGAGTGAGATTCTCCAACATCTGCCTGCCAACACATGGCGTAGTATATAAAAGGAGCATAAAGAAGTATTTCTGATGAGAACAACAGCACGGGATCCCCTTGCTGTGGAAAGAGGCACGTGGGCCCTGATGTTCCTCTGGGACAACTCAGCACACCCCTTTTTTATGGTGGGCCTCAGAGAGGTCCCCACCTATCCCACCTGGAGAGAACCACATCGACTCAAGCCTCTGATGACCTGAGCCAATGGCTCCTGAGAGACTGAGTATTTCAAACCTAGAGCTGACACTGTACAAAACCCCCATGGACTCCACCTCACATTATCTGGCTGGGGCTGTGGTTACACCAGCAGCCGCCGATATTATCGGAGCACTACAAGTCTCTCTGCTGCTTTGCCACTGGCTAGCCAGTGCTTCCAGCTCAAAGAGCAAAACCTCCCAGATGGTCTTATTTCAGCAGGAAATATCTCCTGGACCATAAATAGCCTTATTCCTCAAGATAAAATCCCCCAGACTGGGGTGGGCATTTCTGGAAGTCCCGGTTTGGCACCAGTTGGCAGCTGTGTGCAGGTTGTCTCCTGCTGGGTTTCCCTGGCAACCAAAAAGCTCAAGGTCTGGGTGACAGTCGCAAAGCGTAATAGTTTCTGAAAGCAAAAATATGCATGTTTTGTCAGCTGGCGTTGTGCTTCCCTCGAGATAGGCCCGGGGATCAGAAAGAAACTCCAGCGAGAGCTGATTAGCCTCTGCGTAAATAGGGCGGGCGAGTAACGCGCTGTCATCCCCCAGCACTGCAGGGACAGCACCACGTCTCCATGCTGCTCATGCACTTCGACATCACCACTCACCCCGGACCTTAAGATATCATTTAGGAAGTGTAATTAATGGAAACAATGCACTGGGGACACACTCAGGAACTACCATGCAAGGACTAAGCTAGAAAACGTGCGAGGTGCTGTGGGGGAGACAGGAGGAGAGGAAGACTTGCCTGCAGCAACAGAGCTCATGAGCAGCAGTTCCTCGAGCAGGGCAGGAGATCTCTTCATCTCCACCCACCCCACAGCCAGTCCAGCCATGTAACACCACTCTTTCATCTTTCATCAGAAGAGCTATATCCCCAACCCCCCAAAATCCTCCTGTGGGACCAACTTTATCCTTTCACCAAAAAAACACCTCAGCACAGGCACCAAGGCATGTATGTATACCCTCCTCATTGTCCTCCTCTGCCTCATCTAGTGACCAGCTACAGCTGTCCTAGGAGGGGCCCAAGCCCAATCAAGTCCTATTCCCACCCTTTTCCAATTCCCGGTGCTAGGGATGTACTAAGAAGTAGGCAAGAAATAGCTTTTTTGTTTATTTTTCTTCCTACTCCCTAGCCTGTCCACATGGAAAATCTGTAAGGAGGTAGCTGCAAGTAGTTTCTAGCTGCATTGTATCAGCGCTCTGAGCAACCTTGAACTGGGCTCTCAGCATCAAGGCCAGCTCAGCTTTTTTTTTTTTTTTTTTTCTTCACAGGATCATTTCTCTCTGTTTTTATGCCCCATTTTCCATTGGAGCTGCTGTTCTCTGGAAATTATTTTGCAATATCAAGTTTTCCATCTATTTCTGAACAGCAGCAGGTGTGTGAAGAATCACCCTCCAGGTGATGCTGCCCACAGATTAATAACAGGGTTATGCTTTTCTTCTCAGACGAGGTACTGAGGTGTGAGTTGTAGCTTTCAAGACAAGTAGGGTTTGTGAAAACAAACTCCTGGTGGTGGTTGCATCAAGGGCAGGACATACAAAGCTCTCCTCCTGCGTGGGTGGAAGCTGGCTGCTGCACCCTAAACATCTGAGTGTGTTTCTCTTTCCCCTCCATCCCCATTGCTCTTGCTCAGCTTCTTTTTGCTCTGTGAGTTCCCAAGTGCCTAATGACCTGATCAGGTGCCACCCTGCTCCACAAACATTTGCCTCTGGGAGGATAAACAAGGAGATGTTGGGCTCCCCGTGAACCACAGCTCCAACTTGCTGTCTGCTGAAGTGGTGGCTGTGCTGCACAAAGCTTGCATGATGCTGAGGATTTGTAGCTGATGCATGTGGTGTTCATGGCTTTGAGAGACCCCTGAACAGCCAAGAGCAGACTGCCCTAGTGCCCAGCAACGTGTTTGGGTCAAATCACAGAGTTTTGGGAATAATACCAGGGCTGAATTGCTCTCGGTGCTTGTGGCAGGGCAGAGAAAAACAGACAGTGCTGGCTTCTTCCCTGGGCGTGGGGCGCAGGTGCCAGCCAGCACGGACAGGACTTCCACAGCGCGCTCCGTTCAGGTGCACATCAGCTGTTGTGTGGTCCCTTTAAGGCAGTTTTGCTGCTGTGGAAATATTTATAGGATGCTCATCACCATGGTATCTGAGCACTACTGACTAATGGGGCGTATGAAATGCGCCTGGTGTATTTGTTATTAATTTCTTTAATGGTGGATTTTTTTTTGACATTTTGTTTTTGTTCTCAGCTTCAATTTGGACATGCCGCTTGTGTGTACAGCACCTTTCATGGTGGTGTCCCTTGAAGGCACCGTGGAAGAGATGAGCATTTGGAGGGAGGATAATTAAAGGAATCCTGTCAGCCAGTTCCATCCCTAAGGTTTAGAGGTGGTTTAAAAAAGGAAAGAGGAGGGGAGGATGGTGTTGTTAAAGCCATCAGAAGTTAAAACGCCTTCACCATGTAAAAACAAGAGTACAATGAAATGGTCGGTCACCGTTTCACTACACTCCTGCGATGAAAGCAGGAAAGCAACACTGAGAAGGCAGCGACCGCTTGGACCAAAAGGAGTGAAGGGAGGAGGAGGAACAGTGGTACAAGCCAGGATGAGGGATGCTTTGAGCATGTTAGGATTTTTTTCCCTTTTAGCTAGAAAAAAAAAATCATATTGGCAGTGGTCCTAGAGCAATAATCCCAGATGAAAAACCAAAGTCAAAACTATGACTTTTCCTTGAATAGACAATTCTGCTGGTGCAACGGCGTAGAGCTGAATGCTTCCGTTAGCCCCTTGGCCAGATCTGGCCAGCTGGCAGCTGCCTTTTGCCAAGGAATCCTTTTGTGAAGACAAAAAAAGCTCATTGCAAAAGGGAAGTGGTGTAGAGCAAATCCTTGCTGCAAGATCACAGTCACAGGGAAGCGTTTTATGCGTTTAGCTTTCCCACAAAGGGGTTGCTGGAAAACGCTCTCAGTGTGCATCCATGCTCTGCGCTGTTTTGTATGATGGCCACTGAGGGTTGTTCCACTGAGCACCTGGATCAAAGCATCCCGACTTTGTCCGCAGGTCTGGTCCATCCGGCAATTTCCAAGCACATCCACATCTCCCCTTCCAGCATTTACCATGCCCCCCTCACAACTACATTACACACGTTTCTGGATGTAGCATGACTGTCCCTAGAACAAAAAATAAAAACGCTCCTAACAAAGGGATGGGATGGAGTCTTCTGTCTTCTCAAAGCTGTTTGTGACTCTTACACCACAGACCACATGAGCCATATCTGGCTCAGGAGCTGCTGGAGTAGGTCACACACCATCTCACTGCTTTGCAGCCCATGGCCACCTGTGGCCAGCACAAGCCATGTTTTGCACCCAAGCAAGCTCCCTTTGGGCATCTCTCTCCTGATGAGTGCTGGTGAGAAACCCAGGGGGCCGAGCACCCTGCAGTTTGGAGAGGGAATAGCATGTGTGAGCACGCCAGCCTACAGCAGGATGCAGCTGGTTCTGCTCAGCCCTTATTATTCTCCACCCTTGAACACCTAAAACTCAGCTCTGGCTGTTTCTTCCTTTGCAAGATCGCATGCCTGGTTCTGTTTTTCTTTACTTTCCAAGTGCCATCAAAGTCACAAGTTTGTCAGACCCTGGGGAAATAGGAAGCAATTCCACCTTGCTGCATCTGTGGGAGATGGCCAGACTGCTAGGTTAGACCTGCAGGTTTGCCTCTGCTTGGAACAATTTTCTGAGTTTTTCCCGACGGAGCCTTTAAAGCTGTATCTGCAGGGTGTGGAAAGGTCAGCCCAGATCCCGAGAGAAACCTGGGCTCTGAGAAGTTTCTCTCACTGGGACAGGTGGATGTCCGTGTAATGCCTTTTAACAGCACAAATCAGATCCTGAAATAGAGTGGATAAATGCAGCCAGTCATTTTGCAGCCTTATTTAAGCCATAGGACTCCTCACACAAATCCTTACAATAAGATCAGGCTGTCTACAGAGTCAAAAGCTGCCTTGTGGAAGGTGAAGAGAGTCCAGCTCAGGGACTGACAGACAAGTTGGAAAGGCTGCAGTGACACACCTGGTGCTTTTGGAAGAAGCCAGCACCAACACCGAGATTGCTTTGTCCTGGAACAACCGCATTCAGGGCTTCATTTTTTGGAGTTACCTCCTGCTTATAAGCACCTGCCTGCAGAGTGCCCTCAGCTCTTCGCTGTCCATTTGGAGGCACTGCCAGGTGGCACAACCCCTCGGGGTATCTCCAGGTGGCCGAGTGGCAGCGATGTGCAGTGACCACAGAGAATGAACACTGCTGGAAGCCACAGCAGCGACATCTGACCAAGAGCGACGCCATCTGAGGTGGGAAGCCAGCAGGTGAACCTGGATTACCCCAGTATTTTCTGGCCCTTCAGCACGCCTGACACTCAGTGAAGCGGCCAAATGAGAGGAGACAGCTCTGGCCGGGAGCAGCGGAGGAGCACGTGTGCCTGTGTCAGGCTGCCAGGCCGCAGCTGCCCATGCACAGGCTGGCAGCGACCGCCCTGCAGAGCCCGCAGCAAGCGGTGGCACGATGCTGGCAGACCCAGCACCTCCACCACGGCCTCTGTGCAGAGTCCTGTGAGGCCAGGCAGCAAGCATAGTTGCCCCTGCAACTATGGTGCGTAGCTCCTCGGCGTGGGAAGGAAACTGCTGGTGTTTGTCCAGGCTGGAGATATTGAGCTCTCCTGGAGTGGAAAGGGGAGTTTTATTTTTTCCCCAGTGCCATGCTCTCTGCTGGCTGTCCAGGCAAAGGCACCAGGACATTTACATGCTGCGCTCCTTGGCTGAGGGGCCATCTCCTCCTCTGTTGTCCCGGGAAGAGTCAACACTCTGTGGTCTGATCCTCCACCAGCTCCTTCCCATGTTCCTCTTGCTGCTGCTCTTCAGCAGTCAGTTTGAGCTGGGGAGCCTTGCAGGGCTCAGAGTTGTTTTACCTCTTCCGTCCCAGCAGAAGCTCATTTTAAGTCTTCTATGTGACAGTGGTAATGGTACCCAAACTGGCTGGCATGCCAGTTTGGATGGCATGCACCTTGCTCCTGTCCTCTTAGTCTGTCTCTCCCAGCCCCTCAGGATCAGCAGACCGTGTTGGGTGCAAGACGGTCTCGTTTCCACTCTTCTGCTCCTTCCCATTTAGATTCATCTTCAAACCTACAGGCAGGACCAGAGCCGCACCAGGAGTCTCTGTGAGGGCAGTGATGCTCTTACACTCCTATCTCCCCTGTTGTCCATCCCAGAGATGCCCCAGGGCCGCTTCCATCTCTAGGGCAGTATAATACAATTTTGCCAGCCTTGAGAGATGCTTTCAGCTGGCTCTGACTTCTTGGTCTCTACCTAATCAAATCCACGAATTGTTTTTTCAGTAACATGATCCCTTATGGAGCCCATAACTCAGGATGGGCTACATTTCTTCAGCAGACAGTCTACTCCACTTATGGAAGAGGGGAAAAAAAAAAAAGTATTTTTGCAGTAACTATTCTAATTCAGCAAGCCACTGGTAAAACATCTTCTGATTTGTTTTGTTTCCCAAACATCTTGAAGTGATGTTGTTTCTAGATGAAGATCTATTCTGAGGAAGAGAAAGAGATATCCAAAGAACAAAATGTTCTCTTAAGCCTCAGATCAAGTCCACTTTTCTTCAGTCCAAATTTTTTATTTGCTCAAAAAAACAAACAAACAAACAAAAAACACACACAACAAACCAAACCAAAACAACAACAAAAAAAAAACAGCAACAACGAAACAAACAAAAAACCCCACCACCAACAGTTTTTCACACATCCTGGTTCTGTGAAAGGTAAGGCATTAACATGAGCAAGACAATTGTGTGTGACTCATGCGCTCACCTGAGTGCAATTCCTCCTGCAAGCACGCAGGGCTGATTAAACATGTGAACACTCACAGCAGCTCCGACTGGGAATGTGGTTAGTAACTGATTGATGTCTTCTGGTAACAGGGCAAAGGCAACTTCAGAAGCAAACCAAAGCAGATTCTATTTGCTAGCTTTGTTATCTGCTTTTCTGCAAACACACCAGCAAGATCTAATAGCAGGGAATTTTAATAATCTTGTGTTCATTAAAATAATAACTTTGTTAACATTTATTACTTATATTTTCACAATCCTTTTGGTCCTGTCACATGGTTAGGATAAACAGCTGACCCCAATGCTCTTTTATACTGGGGATGGCATTTTTATTTGGCTCTACTTCCCATTCTCCTATCTTGTTTGGGGAGAGAAAAGTCTTTACATGGAAGTTTGTGTCTCAAATCACTTTCATTGCCTTGGTATGAACTTCTTTTCCTACTCCTCTCAAAGTCTGGAGTAACATCTAGCCTATTATTCTCAGTGCCCATGAGAAAAAGGAGAAGTTACCACAATTAATATGCACTAAACTGACAATGCTTTGTATTGTTGAACATATGAAAATGTTTCCAGTGTCCTTTTGTAACCCATTCCTAGAGCACCTACCTTATTGCATAGATTTTGCCAGCACAAGCACACCCACACGGATAGGAGAGACTTAGTTACACTAGGACAATTGTTGTGTGGATGTGATTTGAATTCTTTTGCTATCAATCATAGGCAAAACAACAGGAATAGCATTTGTGTATTGACATCAGGGATTTTGCAGCATAATGCATAATTCAGTTGGTTAGGTGTGTGATATTTCTCTCCTGACACCGCTAATTCTTGCCAGCGAGCCTCACCCTCTCACCCTGCGATTTGCTTTTAGCTGCTGCTTCCATCAAACAGTCCACAAGGATACAAAATACTAAAGGGCTCATGGTTAAATTAGATTGCACAAAAACAGGCGTGCCATGCAATTTCCTCCCACCCCAAATGTGTATTTCATAACAGGGAACGGTATTTGTTACCATTTTTATATTTACCTCTCCCCATTAGATTCCTTTGAAGTTGCTCAGCTTTTTTTTGTTTTGTTTCGTTTTATTTCACGTCCAAGCACAACAGCATCAATATATGCTAGGCTGATTCAGTGCCTCCTCACCCCCTTTCCAAAAACATTTACTTGCTCCAACATGGGAGCGTGTTGGTTCAGATGCCCTGGAAGCCCACCCTCCGGTGAACTCACCTGGAAGGGGAGTTTATCTGCTCTGCTGTGTTTGCATAGCTCCAGAGATAAGCTATCAAAAGCGGTTTCTTTGTTGGGGGGGAGGGAGAGGAGGAAAGGAGAAGGAGGGAGCTGGATATAGGTATCATTTGTCAAAACATTAGGCCAGCTGACGTGCTCTGAAGTACCTGGAAATACAGGCAGGCTATTGAAAGGCATCATTTTGGAGAACCTGATGATTTCAAATCGAACCAGACACGACTGTGAAGTGTGAAAAACAAAGAACTTGTACTCAATAAAATAAAACATCACCCATGACTGCACAGCCCTTCTCAGCAACCTCACTGGCACCAGAGCAGCCAGGAAACCTATGAGATTTTTACCTGACAATCCTTAAGGACCAAGCTCTGCCCAAACTCCCAAATACCAAATTTCCTTCCAATCCCTAATGTTATGTGATTCTGCGATACAAAAATGACCGGTGTGGGACACTCCCTTGCTTTTGTAATGGAGTACCACCAGGAAAATGTGCCTAGCCTTCTATCATGGCCCAGAGGCATTAGGGTATCATCCTTACAATGTGCAGCTGTCTCTGCTTGCAGGTGATAAGGGGAGGCCAGGTGAAATGCCCAGGGACACCTGAAGCACCTGAGGCCGGGTGTCCACAGCCACTCTTTGGCCCTTCTGTTATCACCAGTCCTGGTGCTTCACCCCGGGGAACTGGGTGCTGCAGGGCTGGGCTGCTGCAGCATGCTTCATGCCTGTCACCAGCTGTGCTGGATTTGTCCTCCTGTGAGGAGAACAGGTCCTGACCTCTGCCCTGGTGAGCCCTGGCCCTACCTCCAGCCCCGAGCAGCTAGGCTCTGTCCCGCAATTTAGGGGAGCCCCTGCGTGCCCCACCAGCTTCACTGGCCACATAATGTGCTGTGGCTGACGCGGGCAATAAGAGACTGGCCTGAAAGCCGATGCATTACAAATGATTTATTGGTCTAATAAAGAGCCTCAAATTACCCACCTCCTCCTTCCTCTCCCCCCTCGCCCCAAGGACCAATACAGCTACTGTACAAACATTTCCTACCTCACATTATGTAATGCAACCAAGAAGAAAAACAAGTATACGGCCCCGGCGGGACCCCCGGCTGGCAGGTCCCCCCGCAGCGGGCTGGTGGGCAGCAGACATTGCAGCCACAGCACAGGCACTGGGGCAGAAGCATCTTGCTCCACCCGTGGGCACAGAAACAGCTTCGCTGCTGCTTTCTCACCCCCTCCATAGCGTCTCTTTCCTCCTGCATCAGGGAGGAAATGGGAATTGCCAGCGCTCTGCCCACAGCTTCTGCCCCATGCTGCCCCCGGCCTAGCAGCTCGAGCCCACCAGGCCTGCCTTGCCTTCCAGCTCGCTCGAGCTTCTCACCAGGCACAGCTTCTTGCCAGGCATGAGGCAGGAGCAATAAATTAACCTACTTTGGGTGGCCTGCAGGCCTTAACGAGCAGCCGTCGCCAGCGGGCTCACGGAGTCTCAGACAAGGGCATTGCAAGGCAGCAGAATGTTCGCCTCCTCCTCCGCTGTGATCCTGAAGACCAAGAGGTCTGATGAGGTGAACTGAGGACAAGGCAACAGTCTTAAATATTCAGCGTCAAATTATTTGAAGTGTGGCAAAGGAAAAGAAAGAAGAAGAAAAAAAAAATCCAGCTAAGTTGTCCTTCCAGGCATTTTAGCTTCAGCAAGTGACAAAAGCCCAACTGCAAAGCTCTCCTCTTCCCTCCCCTCCTCTCATCTCTTCTCAAAAGTTTCCCAGGCTGCTGCCACCAACCTGTGCCTGAGCCCAGGAAGTGTTCCCAAGTCCCACTGGGCTGGTGGGAACCAATAACGCTTGGACAGGACTGGGAATGATGCAGAGACCTGGGAGCTGAGGGACACTTCTGTGGGATATGAATTGCCTGGTCAGGGCAAACAAGAGAATACGAATGCTGCTGATGATGTTGTGAAAGGTGTATTTATATTCCTTGCAAAGCTGACCTATTTATATGCATAGGAACTTGAGCCCTTGGGAAAAATTGAATAGTACTGCTAGGAATCAGGCACTAAAGCAGCCCAAGATCTCTGCTCTACACACCCAGGCAGCCCTGGGCGACCACACTTAACCATCCCAATGACCTTTCCCTGGCTTCCCAGCCTTTCCCTGGCTTCCCAGCCACCCGGGCTTAACCTGCCCCAGGTCCTCCACAGCACTCAAGCCCACATGTGTGATGCCTCCTTTGTCAGTTATCGAAATAAGTTTCACACATCGTTGTGATTTCAGATCAAGATTTAAGGAGTCCTGTTTAATTATGCGCAATGAAGTACAGCAGAAGCCTACTTCTCCTTCCTGGGAGGCCTCGGTGTGATTTTTCAGCTGGCAGTGGAGGGAGATGCAGCTTGATTTTCTAATACTCTCCTACCCACTCCCCAAAACGCTCAATTCTTTTCCAGAGTAGAAAGATGCTTACATCCACACACTTTCCAAAAACCTCTCCCCCAGGAATCTGAGATAAGGGGGAATCTACACCTCCTCTACTCCCACTTCTCATCTCTTTCACCAGAGAGGTGCCAACTCCTACCTCCACCAGCTCATGTGTGTTGTATTTTCACACACGCTCACTGGTGCTTTCTGCCTTGTTGTCCCTCACGCTGGAGAAGGCTTCCCATAAACATCTGAAAAATTGCTTTCTCCTCCTCCTCCTCTAAATCCCTACCACAGCACACCTGAGGACTGCAACGAACTCCATAAACCACCGGCAGCTGCTGTGCCGAGGCTATCACCCATCATGCTGACCAGTAAGGATACATCAGTCTGCTTTTGCCCTCTCCACATACACCTTCTCTAAGCACTGACTATTATTCACGGGCCGTACAGTGCAGCTAGCACAGAATACTGGGTTAGTGGGTCCCAGTATGCCCATTTGCATGTTCTGTTAAGTGGGACTGTAATAAATGGCAAGCAACGCTGAGAAGCCTGGTTATTAATAATTCCCTACACCCATCTGCTCCCTTCTGTGGTGTTCTGCTGCTCGATGCTGAATAGACGGAAGAAGGCTGAGCTTGCCTAAAGCTACAACAGCAGGTTTTGGTGGCCGAGGGGCCAGCTTCAACCAGCTGCCATGCCAAAAAAAGGAGCCATCAGCCTGAGGAGCAAGCCCACGGTGCAGCAGCAACGCTTGTCCTTGGGCTTTAGCCCCTGGCCGCCTGGTTGAGCAGCGTGGGTCACTCACAGCACCCACGTTTCCTGTGCCAGGCTGTGTGCCAGCTCCAGCCTTCACAGCACCACCACGGAGCCCCTGGGGCTCTCTCAGCATGGGTGATAACAAACTTGCAGTGCTGGCTGGGAATTGCTAGGGAGCCGGCGAGTACTGGTGGTGCTTTATTATTACTGTTATTTATCATTATTTGCATCGCAGTCGTGCCCTGGAGCCTCTGTTAGGGTTAGGATGCAGATGGTCAGGTCCAGAAAACATTCAAAATTTGCAGCTGGGTACAAGGCGTGTGCTTAGCCTCCCGTGAAAGGGCACGGCTGCGCACACTGAGGAGCCTCTAGCCCCATGTGCCTTAGTCTCTCCTGCTGCCTTAACATTCCCTCTTCTGAACACGGCATCTCCTTGGATTCACCAGCCCTAGGAAAGGCTTTGAGGCTGAGCAGGAATGCTTTTATTTCTGATTAGCAGGGGATCCTGGCCATCCCTCAGCACCCCCTGGGTCAAAAAGCAGTCCAGAAACCGAGGAGACACGGTGTAAAACCCACCAGGATCCCCAAATCTGAAGAAGGGTTGCACTCATTGGATTCACAGCATCTCTCTCACCTGGCACCACTGCAGCAGAAGGGTGGTGGTCATGGCTGGTGGGGAGCAGCTCTTCTCCTGAAGGTCAGCCCACGGGCTCCTGGCCAAACAGCCTGGCTCTCAGCGTGGCCGCTGGGAAGGAGAACAGCCTGGACAAAGCACGATCTGCCTTGGCTGCTGCCTGTCTCTCAGGCCTCCCGGTGGGTTGTGTGGACAAAACCCATGCCAGAGGAGCTCTGCAATTTCTCTCATTCCCACAAAGCAAACACCCCGCAGACCCAGGAGTTCCTGAGGCATAATGTGGCAGATACCTAATGGCACATAGTAGTGCCAGGCAACAGCTTAAGAAATGCAGCAATGATTGCCCTGTTACATTAGGGCCACTTTTTGCTATTTATTCAGCCCCATTACCGTTTGTCAGAGCAAATGGAAACTGGTCACTGTCCCAAGGAATTCAGACTCTTTCAAGCAGGCACTGCCATAAAAATTGAAGGTGTGGGATGGGGGGATGAGCTGAAATTGCAGCTGAGGGGGGTGAGGGGATCCGGTGCAGCATTAATGTCATGACACGCATTAAATTTGACTAGGACATCAGGCCAAACACTACTGTGCTTCGAACATCTACGAGATCATCTCTGCTGACCAGTTCTCATTTGCGTTGTCAGCTGTACACCAGTACAGCCTCTGTTAAGTCAGCACCACCACTCTTCATGGTGGACTAGACCTCATCTGGGTGCAGAGCAGAAGAAAGAAGCCTGTGGCCCCCGTGGGACCGCCACAGCAAACATGCAGGTCAACATCTGCCTCCCACCCCACCACTGGGCCTTGCCAATCCTTGTGAGCTACTAAAAATTTGTGCCCTCCAACACATGGCACCTGGTCTGATGTGAGTGTGTGCTCCTGGATAAAGGAGCATTTAAAATGCTCAGTGCTGAAGTCTAGTCGAGGAAAAAAGCTTCCCTGCTAAGACTCACTCCGCGGTAAGTTTATTAGCAGTGGGACTTCCTTGATAACATAGGTGGGAGAGGGCAACTTGCCGGTACGTGTGGGGAGACAGGTTTCCACCGCTTGATCAGCTGGCAAATCTCAGCGGGGACCATGCCTCCAGCCTTCAGCAAGCCTGGCTCAGCAAGGAGTAAGTGAATCTTGCTGTATTTAAAAAGACGGTCTCAAGGGTTCCCTTTTAATCTCATCTCTGTTTGCAATTCCCCCTTCTGAGCCTGTGAGCAACATTTCTTTCCCCTTCAAGTGCTACTCTGCTCTGTTCAATTTTCTCTTCATCCCTCCCTGCCCTCTCCTTCCCTCTGCTGTCCCCATCCCCATGTTTCTTTAATGGAGCTTGAAATTATAATACAGTGATTCAGCTTCCTTTCATGTCTGCCAGGAGTCAGCGGCACTGCCCTGGAAATAGGGCCTGCTGGTTTTCCCAGCGCTGCCTTTGCTCGCTCAGGCAGCGAGACTGGGGACCTTCCTCCTGCCACAGGTCACAAAGCGAGGAGCTTCCCCGGGTGCTGCTGGGCTTGGGCTGAATACCACGAGGAAAAGCCTTTTTGCCTTCCCAAAGCCTCATGCCCTGCTGTGCTGGGGCTGTGACTCAGCCAAAGCTGATGCCCAGACCTGCCTCCCATAGAGCTCTCCAGGCCCCATCAGGGACATGCTCAGAGATGTGCCTTCACAGCGCTGACACTCCTCTGGAAGAAAGAACGTACAGCCCAGCCCGTCAGGAATTTCTCCTTGTCTTCATCCTTTCTGGATGAGCATACCATGGCCTTGGCTTCATGTTGTCACTTTCCGGTGACCTCCTGCTGGCCCCTGCCTGTACTCGGGCTGGATGCCCGTGGCACACTGACTGGTGGCATCACCACGCTCAGGTGTGCTGCCCTGCAGCCCAGCACCTCTGTTTTCCCCCTGGGAGGGATGTCAATGATCAGCAGCAATGACTTCTGCCTAGCTCCCCTTCCCTTTGGTGACAGGGATGCCTGTCAGCAGGCAGTTGTTAGCTTTCCCTCCATGCAGTGAGCAGGAACAAAGAGGCACTGTATGGATGTGTGTGTACACGGGGTCACCATTACCGTGAGGACTTCCAGAGACAAGCAGCACACATTTTTATGGCTGGAGCCTGGAAGCTGGGCTGTCTGCTAGAAAACAGACACAAGTCCCCGTGGGCCAGCTGCAGACAGGGAACCGGCCTCTGCTGAGCCGTGCATTACGTGTGTACGTGCAGCAGCAGGAATGCACGGAGCGAGCGTGTATGTGCTGAGCAGAAAATGTCATCCAGCAGCCATCAGCAAGGCTGGGACCACGCTGGGAGTAGCAAGCACGTCTGTGGGCATGGTGCTGTTACCCATGGCCAAGAACGCTGCACATGTACACATGCTTGGAGCAGCCGGGACGTGTCTTCTGGCCTTTCAGGTTAATTGATTTAGGAAGTAGTTAGACTTTTCCTCCATTAGTGAGGCAAGCATTCCTCCCGAGAGCTTGCCCAGGGACACTTTCCAGTAACTGTTCAGATAGCTCATGCATCATTTATTGTTAGAGATGCTACGTCAATAAGGAGACGTCGTATAATAAACAGGAGTTACATGAAGGGAAGGGAAAACAAAATGCTTAATTCAATTCATAAAAGTGAAATCCTGTCTATAAAAGGTAGAAAGCTGGACCTGTAGATAGAACTGGCTGTTTTTAAGAAGCATCAGTAATCCATCCCATCTATCATCCCTTAAAAAGTCCTTTATACCAGTAGCTCGGCCAAGGCAAGATTTTTGCTATCAGCAACGTACAGGAACAGGAGCAGTATCACTTTGGATAGACTCAGAGCCCCATAGCATCCCTTGACATCCCCGTGTGCCAGAAAACATCGGAGCTGTGTCACATAGGCACACCAACTGGCAAAGGCAGAGAGAGCAAGAGCCAGCTGTGCCCACACGTAGGGAGAAACCACTGCTGCTGGAGAGTGATCATTTGGGATATACAGAGAATCTATGGTTCTATATTCAGATCCAGGCTCTCTCAGCAGCAAACTACTCCTGGTACCCTTTATTTGCCCTGAAAATGCATTTGCTATGCACGCTCAGGATTTCTAGGCATACAGCATCTCTATTAGAAGTCCGTGTTGTGGCTGGGATCAGGCTGCCTCAAACCAACATACAGTTACAGAACATGCTCCCAGGACATACCTGAGCCACGGCAAGGAAATCCCAGCAGAAATGTCTGTAGTCTTAGCCTGCGTACCTCTCCGGTTCTGCTATCCTACAGGACACAGGAGGCAAGGACCACAGCAGTTGCCCAAAATCCAGAGATGAGGGTCGATGGCTATGACACAATTGAAAGAAAAGTGCTAAATTATCCAAAAAGTACCTCTTGTTCCCTCCTTCAGCCTCATGCAGAACCCTTCTTTAGGAAGGGACACAAAAGAAAACAAGAGGGGGAAAACATACTTGTTTACTGGCCCCTCCAGGGCTGTAATCCTAAGGCCCAGCAGCTCAAAGTCTCACTTCAGATGATTTTAATCGCAGGTAGAGCTGTTTAATGGAAAGTGTCAAATGGTTGCTGGTTGCGGAGACCAGGTTTGCATATGGTAGGTGCTCTGCTTTGGCTTATTTTCCTTGTTGCAATGCACAAATTGCTTCACATGAAAGCATCAGCTTTAGCAATCTTGGCATAATCCATTGGCGGAGTCACTGTGGGGGAAATGGGAGCCCTTTCCTCTCAGAAAACTAGCAGGGCCAGGGACCAAAGAGCCTCTTTTGCTCTGAGAGATGCTGCTTTCTTGTGCAGCTCTGCTAGCCTGCAAAACAGAAGGAAACTCCCCTGCCACTTATTTTCTTACCTCGCTTCCTTGCAGCTGCTAAGAAGACAGCCCTGCTCCTGCAGGCCTGGGGACATCTGCAGAGCAGTGTCAGGAAGGAATTAATTATGGCGACAGTAATTGTCACCACCATATGGTGGTCAGACTTGCTCTGGAAGGGACAACACCTCTGCTTTCTCACCTGTCTTTCGCCCCAGAAGGAGCTTCATTTCTGGACAGTTCGTGGCAGGGTGACAATAAGTGCGGAGCCTGTCCTTACATTCAACACCAGGCTGCTGCTTGCTGGCCCGCTGGGTGCTAAAATTTCTCCAGACCCTGCTCAGGAGGAGAGTGAGATCACAGGGAGAACAGCGGCTCATTCCTCCTTACAGTCCTCGCTGAGGAGGAGTTTGCCTTCTCTTTGTGCTTTCTGCCTTCCTCTTCCTTTGCCCTCCACTGTCACAGCAGCAATCTCTCCTGCTTTCCTCTCCCAAGAGAAGGTTGGGGAGCCTGGGTGGCCCAAATCTCATCTTCTCAGCAAACCTCCAAGAAATCTTTGCTCTGGCCAGGGATGTTCTCCCAGATTTGTTGCCTTCCTCACTGGGCTCTTATAACCTGCAGCTCAGGGGCTTCCTAAACAAGAAGACACATTTCTCTTGTATTTAATAGCCCCAGGAGTTGTCTTCCTTGGGTTTGTCCAAATGCTTTTCAAGCCATGCAAACCAAAACCCAGAGGGTACTGGGGCAAGCAGTTCCCCATGTTAACAGCACCTCGTATGAGGAATTGCTCCGTGTTGTTTTGAAAGTTCATCAGGCTAGCTTCAGCTGATGCCCCTTCATTCCTCTAGGACAGGAGCCAGGGAAGGGATGCTCCCTGCTTGTGCTCTCTGTACCACTTCCAATTGCACAGGCCTCCACCACAGAATATTAAAAAATATCAAAAACTATTCCGCAAATCCCCAGCTGAAGAACTCAGCGCTCCTCAGGCAGGCTGCATTGATTTCTGCCAGCTGGGATCCCAGCCCTCGATCCTTACTAAAAACACCAGATGACCTCCAAAGGCTAGGTGAGCTTTGTGAAAACACTTTGTGTAGCGAAGGTCACCGTGTGTCTCAGGCATTTTCTATTCCTGCTACACATACACTACTGCAGATTTCAGCTCAAAAAAATATATATATATTAAAAAAAAAAAAAAATGCAAGACAAAGCAGGCACGAATCCACTGACCAGCAGTGTGTAGCAAAGAAATTTGTTCCGTGGCATTCAAGGGATGTTTTGAATGAGGTGATCAGGGCAGCTCAGGCTTAATACAGCTTTACATCATTAACAGTTAATGTGGAGCCAGAAGAGTGGAGTAAGCTGTACTTACTGCTAGTCACATCGTCTGCGGTGGCCAAGGAGAAAATAATCACTCCAGGCAAGCGGAGATTAAAGTGAGGTGACAGTGTCTGGGTGCTCATTTTCCTAAAAGTTGTAGATTTACTTGGCAGTGCTCGTAGCCTGTTTATTCACTAGTACTCACAAGAGGAAGGATAATCATTTTCTGTCGCCAACCAGCTTACAGCAAGCCATCTCACATCCCTCGTGTCAGCCCGGGTGACTGTGGGCACACGAAGCATCAGGCACACAACAGGACAGGACTGTCCTTCCACTTCAGAGGTGGCACCAGCAAGTCCGGGACACGGAGGATCACTTCCCACCAGAGGCATGATGCCCCATTCTTTCTGCAACCAAAGCAAAACAAGAATGAGCCACTACAGAGGCACAAAGCAAGGAGGAGGCAGTGTTGCAGCTCCCTCCCCATGCCCTAAGCATGCTGGATGTGCAGCCACAAGCACGGAGACCCTCACCCAGAGCAGCTCAGGGGGGTGTTTGTAAGAAAAGGTCTCTCCATGAGCCTCTCCTGAAGCACTGCTGCTAATGCAAACCTGCACCTAGGTGAGGTGACCGGGCCCAGAGGCATGAGGGTAGGAATAGCAGATGCTGCATTAGCGATGCTGCAGCTTGCCTTTGTTCTCCAGGGTGAAATGGCGAGGCCAGATTCTGCCCTCGTCATGCCCCAGTCCTACAGCAGAGAAAACTCAAGCCCCTGTGGCTGCCGTCTTGTGTGAGATAAACAAACCAAGGGCTGCTGCCCCTGCCACTGGCTGCTTTGCCATGCAGATACCTGTACTGCTGGAGAGCAGGTACCCCCTGGGTGCCAGGCTGGAGGCAATTTACAGTGCTGGCAACAGATGGGGGGTCCCTAACCCACAGGTGAAACCTGACATGCTTTTTGATTCAAACCTGAGCGTGGCAGGTTTTTGTGCTAACAGATGACAGCCACACACTTGAACAACTGCCACCCCTCTTCTCACAGCAGTCCTTACTGAGGACACAAAAATGAAGCCCAAAGAGCCCACAGCCTGCTGACAGTGCCTCTGCTCCTCCCAAACCACCAGGGGACCTGACCTCCATGGGGACTGGCTGCACGCTGTCTTACTGTCTGTGGTCAAGCAATATTTGTGTCAGAAGACACATTTGGAAGGGGAAACTGCCCTTCTGCTGCATCTGCCAGAAAACTACACGAAGCTGTATACATATATAATATATAATGATTATATGGTATATGGTATAATTCACACTGACATAATTTTAATTTCAAACACATGGCACTGCCTCAAAACATCTTACAGGTGAGATATCCAGCAGTAGGACACTGGTTTGTGTCCACACTTTTGTGATGGTTGTTGGCTCTCCAGCTCCCCGGTAGGTGATCTGGAGATATAACACACCGCTGGGCCACAAAGTGCTGCTATGCCTTTCACATTCAATGCAGCTCCTTTCTCTGAGAAGATTTGTACTGGGCCTCTGTGCTGCTGCATGTGAGAGCCCTTGTTGCTCTGACAGACCTCCTGATGGCCACCGCTGCTCAGAAGAGCCTGTTCCACTGAGCATCCCGAAACTTAACCATCCAAGAACATTCTCCTCACGCGGGTCTCTCCTTCCCTTTCCAGGGACTTGATCCTATCAGGGACACAGCGGATGCCACAGGTACTGGGAAGGCCACAGTGCTCCACCCCACCTCCACCTGTTTCTACCTTTGGGTCCCACACGTGTTCCCTATCAGGCATTGGCACCACGACAGAAAGCTCCCGCCCGGTGTTACTGCCCCTACTGTTTCACATCGCCCCCCATGAGGGTGCTTCACATCCTGCGCTGGCTGTCAGGGTGCCAGTGGCCGCTCGCTGCATGTCCTTCCTGCTGGGACGCGGCAGCGAAGGCACGCAGGCAGAAAGGCAGAGAGAGGCATTTGGAGAGCTGGAGCGGCACCAAGGGAGCGAGGAATAGCAGGCGAGGAGAGCTCTTCAAAGAGGAACATCAAAGCGTCGGAGACGGGGAGCGAGCTGCGAATGACAGATCTGGTTTAAAGAGCCATCTATCTCCCAGCTCCTGCTATGTAAATTACCGCTGCTTGCTGGCTGCTGCCAATGCAGAGGTAATTGCTAATATTTTTCGGAAGCATCTCCTCCAGGCCAAGGCATCAGGCCTTCTGCCCACCTCCCACAGGGGTGTCAGTGGCAGAGATGTCCCCTGCCACACGAGAGCTGTGCTGCTCCTCCTCGGGATGGGGCAACTGCACCGATAAGGGCGAGGGGCTGGGACCTCCTCCTGCACAGCTCAGCCTCTTTAGTTGTCCCCTGCTCCATCTGCCCTCCCCATCCTCCAAGTCTCTCCACAGGCTTCTCACCACGCTGTTATCTTCGATCCTCCCAGCCCATCTGCTTGCTTTATCCTACCCTCTCCTTCCCAGCCTTCTCCATTCCACTCCCTTGTTCCCCCTCACTGTTTCCCATTCCGGGGAGGAATAAACACAGCTATGGGTTAGAGGAGAAAAGCAAATGTATTTCTGGGGAGGGATGGAGGGTGGGAGATAGAAGGTCACTTGTCTATGTGAGTCTTCACCCAGGGATATGGCTTACCCCAACCCCCATGGAAAGCACGAGTGTGCACACACCACCTTCCCAAGGGTTAAGATACAACACAATTTCTTTCCTAGCTTCATCTGTCTCAGTGGAGGAAATGAGATCCCAAAATTCACCTTATGGGCTGAATATGAGCATGAGAAATTTCAGCCCAAAGGGTCAATTTTCCAGAAATATCTAAGTACCCAGGAACCGGGGCTCGAAATGAAAGTGTCTCTTGAGCCATCCCTTTCCTTCACCACTCTGGTGTGATAATAAGGTGCTTTTTATGTAAGTGACCTATTTTCCAGGGAAGCCAGTTCTCTGAGTGGGGAATTGGAAAATGACTGGTGCAGCGGTTTCTTACTTTAATATGTTTTCATTCTCCACGAGCAACAAGCAGCTACTGTACCCAGAGGACTGAGGAGCTGTCTGCTCTCATCAGGGATGCTCCCTGGTGCCCAGCGCAGCCAGGACGCCGGAGGAGAACCTACTGCATGTACTGTGCATGGGGGCTCGTAGGAGGAGCCTTCCCCTCGTACTCACGGGCAAAAAAGTAAAATGTGGGGGAAAAGGGGGCTGTGAAAGGGAGGGAGGTACGGACACCCCTGTAAGACCCTGAGCACCAGTGGCTGGAAAGACAGTGCCCACCTGGGGACAGGTTGGTGTGCTTCAAGTCTGGGGTCAGCCCTGAGCATGGTTTTAAGGGATTGCTTTCTCAGCTCAAGGAGAGTGACTCAAACCTCAAGAATCAAAACCTGCTCACAGCCCTCATCCCCCAGCAGTCCTGTGTGAAGCTAGGGCCACGGCACAGCAGAAACCAGCCCTCCCCTATCCCATCTCCCGGCCAAGCTGTGCAGTTACCTGTGAACCAGCTGGGAGGCCCAACAGGGGGATGCTCATGGGGAAGATGAAGCCAAGCTTCCTAGACACAAGGTGTTGGGTCCATCCCACAGCTGCTGGCAAGGAAGGGAAATGCAGGGAGGAGGGAACACCACCACGTTTTGGGGTACAATGTTCTGCTGAGACCAGGCGTGGCTCTCCTTTGCTGGCTGGCTGGCGCAAGCCCTGCAGGTCTGTGTCCATGTCCTGCAGCCTGGCAGAGAGCAGCAGGAGGCACAGCACCCGCAGTGGGGCAGGGGGACAGGACTCAACCTCATCCAGCAGTGAAACAGCCGCAGGGCAGCCCCGCAGCACAGAGGAGCTCCCTTGGTATTCAGGCACGCAGCGGCACACTGCTTACACCCTCCTCATGTTTGAAGGGTTCCTCCTCTGCTAAAAAACTCACATTTTTAAAAATTAAAAGCTGTGATTGTGGCAAGAGAGATGTATTCACCAGGGACCAGTTTCAGCTCACCACGCTGCTGTGAATCAGTAGACCCCTTTGCCCCAAGGCATCAAGAGAGATTAAAAACCATTAGTACACTAGAAAGACAACAGCAGTTTAATCAAAACATCTTGGGAGCAGCTTATGAATACTGTTAGCAGGCAATATTTTCTTGCGTGTTTGTCTCTCATTAAGAAGGGCCTATCTTAAGCGGCTTCCTTTCGAGTTTTTGCTCTCTCAGACCTGAATTTGGTCCGAGTGCTGGGCTGGCCAGCTGCTCACCCCCTCCTGCATCCGCCGCTGCAGCTCCATTCCTGACTGTTCGCCAGGATGCTGATTGCGGCCTCTTTGGTTTACTGCTTTCCTTTCCCTGGTATTTGCAATTCTAAACAAGCTGAATATTTATTACCAGCTCCTCATTTTACACCAAGGACTGAGCTCTGCCCAGCACGCACATCCAGACATGTTTCTGGGGTAAAGGGGCACCCTCCTCCCCCTGCCTCGGTCCCGCAGGCACCCCTGGGGACCACAGGGGCCAGCGATGCTCCCGCTGGTTGTGCGGTGGGGAAAAGGCATTGCTCCAAAAGAGACGGCATTACCCAGGGGGCTGATGGAGGCTATTGCTGGAGAGAAAGGCGCTTTGTTTCCAGCAGGCTGTGCTAGGAGCTCTGCCTTTGCTTGCCAGCCAAACCCATCCTGCTGGCTGAGCTGATACCACCTGGCAGCACCGTGCACGGGCTGGCAAACCCAAGCTGGGACGATCTGAGAAGGAAAGAGGAGGCTGACGGGACCAGGGAAGTCTTCCCAAGGGAACAAGGCTTGGAACCACTAACCACTGGGCTGTTGCCCCTGTTGTCCGCTGCACGTGGCTGCCAAAAACAGCCCTGCTCTTTGGTGCAGTAATGCATGGAGAAGACTGGGCGGCCAAAAAGGAAGGTGCCGCCGAGCAGCATCCAGCAGGGTGTTCACCCTCACACTGAGCAGTCACTGGTGGGAGCCCATCGGCTGCATTTGCTCTCTCCCTCCCCAACAATAAATGGATGACCAAGCTTCCTCCTAAATCTCCAAAGGAAATGAAATAGCATTCGGGGTGAAGCTGATGAAAATGGAGCAGCATGTTCCCCTCTTCCATCATTTTCCTGACAAAATTGCTGCTATTTTCACAACACTAGGCTAATATACACCGTCTAGCATTCATCCAATCTTTTTTTTAAATAACCCAATCGTGGAGAAGCTTCCATCAGTTCCCCAGGATGCTGTTTTACAGCCCAGGTCTCACCATGAGAAAACTCTCCTGGTCTTCAGCCTGCGTTTTATTACGCTTTATTTCATTGCTCTAGTTAGTCCACTCGCCAGACCTCCGGCACGCCGTCAGGGGGCTGTGCAGTTACAGCGCCTTGACATGCCACTGCGTGCCTCCCGTGAAATATAGGGCTGAAATTTAATCTACACGCCTGTAGCCTAAAGCTATTAAGGCTGGGCTGTCGATTTATAACAACACACTTCCCCTCCTTGTCGCCGGCCCAAGGATTTGGTGGCTGTACCTGCATTGCCATGACCCCAGGACCAGCCTCTGGGGCTCGCCCGCACCTTCTGCTGCCCCGTGCTGGCTGGCTCTGAGACACACGCAGAGAGCTGAGGATGGAGGTTCCTCCACCTTTATAGCTGGATCCAAGCTGCATATCTCCGTCCTTCTTAGTCACAAGTCCATGAGAGGATGGAGGATTGTGCGATAGACACAGATGGTGTGCATTGGAGCACCCAGCAAATGGTGAACAGAGAAGGAAACCACTCCTCTGGCTCTGCTCTCAGAGGACATGCTGTGGATACGAACGGCAGAGTGTCTCCTGCCACATGCCAGGGCAACCTGCTCTGACCATCTGAGCCCCAACTGCCCTTTCCAGGACCTGGCATGCTGTATGGTGGGAGACACTGATCACTGCATAGGAAACCAGAGTTGTGATATTTGTCTCGTTATAACGCTCCGACCCCTTCATCAGATCCCAGTCTAGCAGAAGATGGGGCAAGCTCCCTTTGCACCAGGTTATGTTTTTCCCTCTCCCAAGGAGCCATGCAACAGGCAGAAATTCAGCCATCCTGAACTCCAGCATCCCGGGGCTGCGGGTGGGGTGCAGGTTACACCAGGGCTCCAAAGGCAGAGCACGCCCCAGCCCTGCCCGTGGGTCCCAGGCCCGTCCTGCGGCATAGCACGGGCTTTGCGGAGGAGCCCCAGCTGCTTACAAAACCACCAGTGGCTTCAGAGGCCTGGGTTAGCTACCCACAGCACAAAGCATCCCATCGGTGAGAATTAAGGGCGGCGTGGGGGATTTCCAGCCTCGTGCAAGAACCCAGCCCCTCGGAGGCACTGCCTGCGATCCGCAGATCCACGCGCGTGGCTGCAGCTCGGGTGCTGCTGGGGCGGCTCCACCCTGCAGCCCTCTTCCCTTAATGAGCAAAGCCTTCTGCACATTTCATGGATTCGCCACATGTAAACAAGTAGGTCATTCCAGTAATCTCTTCAGCTGGGTATTAAAAGGCTTGTCCAAATTTAAGCTAGGGGTGTGTCAGCCTTATGACTCCCAAGGGCTCCTGCTGTGCCGTGCAGAGGCCGGCACCAAGGCTGCTGAAGTTCACAGGAGCGTTTCCAGCAGCTGGTGAGCGGCGTGCATCGCCAGGCCAACAGGCAAGAGATGTGGTGCTTGTTGCACACAGCACAGTAATTGTGTCTCGGCCCAAACGAACTGCAGGATGGCTCCGGGATATAGTTATTATTACGGTTAACAGGAAGCCAGCACCAGCCACGGCTCTGCAATGTGCTATTCCCTTGTTGCCTGATTGGATGCCATAACTCTCTCGCTCCTAACAGCAATTGCTTTCCGCGGCCTCCATCCATTTTCCCTGCAAGAAATACAGCTGCCTTGGATTTTGACTCCTTCCTCATTGCACTGCTCTAGCTCACATTTCTCTCCCCCGTCCCACAGGCACCCACAGCTTCCAAGGCGCGAAGCCCAGGCCAAAAAACAAAGGCAGTAAATTTTCAGCAGGCAAACGTGCATCTGGGTGCTGTCACTCAACACAGGGGACGCCACACCACCACGCGTATATGCCACTGGTCAAAACCCATTTACGAGTCAGTAATTGCTTATAGCCAAAGAACAAGCCCAGGACAATTTTTCCAACACAATTTCCTCGCTCTGGCATTTACGACAACACTTCTGTAAGGCTGCCTGCTCTGCCCTTCTGGCCCAGCACCCGGCTCAGCACAAACACCTCCTTACTGAAGAAGGGAGCATGGCCCCAGGCATCTCAGTGACTTTCCGGAGGACACAGGATGGGGCAGTGCTGGAAACCCAGCCCTCATCTCCCCCCAACGCCAAGCCTGACTTGCTACTGTTGAATGCTCTCTTTACAGCACAGCATTTCCCTTAACGAAAAGACGGGTAGAGATTTCAGAAATCAACACGAAGCGCATTTCATGCTTCGGCTGAGATTCTCCTCCAAGGTACGTACTGACCCCGGCTTCACCTTAAACAACATATACATTTCCATAAATGCTGCTATTCATCCCAGTGGTGCACAGAGCTGCTCGAAGGGGCTGGTTTGGCTCTGTTAAGGAGCGAGCCGGGGAGGTGGAGAGGTGCTTCAGCTGGCTACAGGCCCTGTACTTCTAGGGGCACCTCCCTGGGTTTGGGTATTTGCTCCCAGGGCTCCTGACCATGGCCAGAGGTCAGGTTAGTCCTTCTGTGCCCAGACCCAGCTCCCACCCTGTCTCAAGCATGGGTAGCAGCAAACCCAGGACAGTAACACCCCATCCTGCCCCCAGGGCAGCAGCCTGCTCCCTGTGTGTGTGCTCACCCACCCGTTGCAGCAGGCAGAGGCTCGGTGGGGCACAGGGAGGATGCTCCAGCAGGCCAGGCAGCACACTCTGCCCGGCTGTGACGTGTTAGTGTAACACTTAATTAATTAATAAGGGCTCTGGGAGCACAGGGTGATGGCTTTAAGGCCGTGGGGCTGATACTTTGACCACTAGCACCTGCAGCACAAGCTGCAGTGCTGCGGCAGGGAGGACAGGTGCTCCTCTTTAGGTGGAAATGATACCAATGGGCACGACTAACGCAGGAGCAGGAATTGCGCTGGGCACCTCGACTTCGGGATCCGTCATTATCTGCCCGTTCTAGGCACAAATAGGAACAGAGATACCGTTTTGACAGCAGCGATGTGGTTGCTCAGAAAATGGGCCAGTGAAAATTGATTTCTGGGCTCGCTGCTAGGGAAAGAACAAAGAATAATTTCAGGTTGTCCAGAAATGCAGATTTTCCAGTTTTCTTGCTGACACCTACCATGGAAAGAATAAATATTGAGCATTGTCAAAAACCTTGCTTTGGCACAAAAATTCAATGCCATTTACTTCATGTTCAGGGCTTGTGTTTTGCTTTATGCTTTAAAAAAAAAAATGTATTTCACAATGGAACGTTATTTCAAAATGAAAAAGTGAAATGTTTTGTTTAGAAACTGTGGAAATAAAACATCCAGATTGAAAAAAAGGCTCCCCTCCATTCCTTAACCCAGAACCATTCACTGAACTGAACATGCATTTGCAAATGGATTCAGGTGCCCTGAAAATTGAGGTGCCTTCCCCTCCAGCTGATAGCAAGGGGAGAAATAGCCTATTCCTGAATTGGAGTGCATTTGTCCTTGAAGCTCTTTAACTCACCTGGAACCAGCAGCGTTCATCTTTGCTGCAGCCAGCTGTGGGAATGACCAAGCTGTGAAACCACGGGGAGGTGAGGGTGGTGGGCGATGGAGGGGCATCACCCCGCTGCTGCTGCTTGCCACAGGCAGGTGCAGCCCCTGCTTCTGCTCAGGTACCCTCAAACCTATCCCAGGATGTTAAAAAAATTGGGATTGCTGGAGACCTCTTGCATATTCCAAATATAATATGCCTTTTTTTGTGAGGAGAGGCATGCAGCCTGGCTGCGGTCCCTGTGCCCTGATATCCCTCCCTTCCCAGAGGGCGACAGGGTGACAGCTCTCTGTATGGCTGTGGTCTTTACCACTTACCCAACATTTCTGCTGTTTATCCTACTTTTGCTCTTCCAATTAAGCTCCTTATTAAAGCAATTAATTCTCCAAACACAAAACTGCAGCAAGTGAAAATTGCTACCAACCAAAGGCTGTTTGGTGGAGTGTGGTAACGGATCCCTGAGCGCTGCATCTTAATCCTGGTCCCCGTGGGTAAGCATCCTTGCAGGGAAGCCGACCCCTGCTGATGGAGTGGGGCTTAGCAGAGGATGAGGGCAAAGCACAGAGGCCCTCCACTTCCCTGGGGAGCACACTACAGGAGCCTTGAAGCCAGCAAGCCAAAGGCAGCACGTGTGAGGCACTAAAACCATGTGCTGAGATCTGTCCCACCTGTGGCCGGTCAGATCAGCTTGTCACAGGCCGTTGTCACAACCCTGCAGAGGCACGCAGTCGTGGTGAGACTCACACACACACAAAAATAAATGCAATAACAGTATAAAATACCATTGCAGTGACCCAGAAATCAAGGAACTGCTACTTTGGGAGGCAAGACAATAGCCAGGCACTCTTATTTCATCAGCCTCCAATGTCCCACGGCTCTAACTGACCTCAACAGAAAGCACAGATGTGCTGCACTTCCAGGGAAAAGAAAAATCACGCCTCAGAGTTATCTCGGATATTCCCAAGCGAGTTAATAGCCAGAGAAATTTGGTTGTTCGCATCTAGCCACAGGAGGTTTCTGTCTGTGAAGATGTGTCTATTGGATTGCTGGCTGATACCAAACGCACCTTCTTGGACGTGCATTTTTGGGTCAATGCACACCGATGTGCTCCAGGTCCCCTTTTATCCTGCACAAGCTCGAGAACCATTTCTGATGGTTCTCATGGAAAAGTGATCTTCACCCCTGTACCCTCCTGGGCAAACAGGCCCTGGCAGATGTCCCAGGTGGCTTGCTGCTGCCCAGTGAGCAGAAGGCCAGGAGCAGTGGGACTGTGCTCTGGTGCCAAGGGGGCTGGAAGCGCTTTGGGGCTGCACTGGTGCCTTGCCGGCTGTGCGGATGCTGCAGCTGTACCTCTTGGCTCCTGCTCCTCTCCCAATATCTCTTCCCATCGCCTGCGCCTCTCCCTCCTTGTTACGGAGGGGTTTTTTGCAAGCCTTCCAGCTTTGAGCAATGCCAGCTGCATGTTGAGGCTGATTTTCTTCATTTAGATGCTGTTTTTCTCTCTCAATTAGTGGTCTCTGGAAGCTCTCAGGCCAATTGTTCAAGAGCAGGCTGGTGAGGGGACAGGCGTGCTAAGTGTGTCAAGGGGAGCGTGTTTGTACCCCCTAGGAAGATACGCACCAGTGAAGGGACGCAGGGGAAATCCCTAGGGACTGGGCTGAAGTCAGAGGCATGCGTGCACTTCCCGGCAGATAACCCACGCATGGAGGTTACGTGTGTGGAGGCAGGACAAATTCCCCCCCAGTTCCAAGGAATTCAGAGGGTGAAATTGGTTGTGTGTGCTGCAGGGAGCACCAAGAGGAATGAGCCGTGTTTCCAGACGTGGATTATGTCTTGTTTACAGATCCAGCCCTGGGAAGCAAGCGGCCTCCTCCTCGAAGAGCTGCTCTTCCCTCACATCTTCATTCATTAAGCAAGCTGTCGACAGAAGCCTGTAGTGCAAAGCCCAAACACAGCAGTGGGCTTGGGAGACCGCTTTATTTTTAGAAAGAAAAACCTCAAAACTACCATATTTCTCCGGAGAACCAGCTCCAGAACCGTTGCTAGTAAGAGCTGCCCTGAACCAGGCACCGTTTTTAATGACAGTGTTTAGCGGCGGCCCCAAGAGCCCGGCGCTCTTGCAGTTTTAGCAGGGGAGGGGAGTGATTTTGGGGGAAGGAGCCCAGGCCCCACGAAGGACGGTGGGACTGGCAGCCTAACGGTGCTTCTCTTGCTGTGTACGGCTTGGAGCAAGGTGCAGATGCTTTTGCTTACAGGCCCCACCATCACCCCTCCGGCTTTGCGTACCGCGCCGAGCTCTCAGGTTCCTAAGTGGGTTGCAGCGCGCAGTCCTTTTTGCTCAGTAACTCTCTCATTACAGGCCAATTTCCACTTATAAATTCATTTATAAGCCAGTCCATTTGCGCAGCCCGTCTCGCTGGAGGCACAGCTCTGCCTTGCTCTATCTCCATCTCCATCCTAAGCCGCAGCCCCTGCGCAAGGCTAGCCTGGGGATGCACAATGAGGGGCTCAGCAGCCCCCTGCAGAGCCCCCCGCACCCAGGCAGGGGCTCAACGCTGGCCTGGGGGGTTTGAGGTCACCTCCTTGCACCCCAGTGCTCCCTGGGTGCCCTCCCACCGCCTCAGGGCACAGCCCCAAAGGGCGTGGGGCAGAGAGGCAGGCAGCGGGGCAGGAGTGACCAGCACCTTTGGGGAAGGAAAATTTGGAGAATGAGTGCGGGGCCAGCCCGGCTTTATTCCCGGGAAGCCCCAGCAGATGGTGCCAGACAGCCAGGAACCCTCCGGGAGCCCGCAGCCGGCTCGAGCATCTCTGCTCTGCCCGCCCGGCCGGCGGGGGGACACACACGGGAGATTTTGGGGGTCCCCACCCCGCCTTTCCCAGCGGGAGCTCGGCCCCCAGCGCTTTGCGTTCAGCCTGGCCGACACCGCCCTGCTGCCAGCGCCCAACTTTCCGGCCTGAAGTTTGGGCCCCCAGCGAGCCCAGCGCTGGGAGGGAGGTTCCCCCCATCCTTTTCCTCCTGGCTGACTTTGCTCGGGGCGATTTATCTCGCTCCTTAGTGTAACATTTTCCTTTGCACCATTTCATCCTATTATTCCAGAATAAATCAGGACCATTTCCATGTCGAATGCCAGCAGAGGAGCACCGCAGGAGGGGAAGTTTTGATGCTGACGGCAGCTCAGCCAGCGAGAAGACCTTCCCCTGAGCCCGCTGGCAAGGCCAACAATCCCCACGTACCAACTGTGGGGTCCCCATGCTCGTCACACACACACACGGGTCCCCCACAGCAGGGGGGCTCTGCCAAACCTCCCCGAGCAGGAGGCAGATGCTGGCTGCTCATGGGATTTTCAAGCAGTGCACTGATTAAAGAGAACCAATGCATGACCCATGGTGACACAGGCACGAGGCACTTCCCCACAGTGCCAAAGGATTTGAACCATTTGTAGTCTGGGGAGCCTGGAGGGCTTCCCAGTGGAGGACACATGCCCTTGTGCAGGCGGGAATGGTGAGCAGACAGCAGGCTTCCCACACCCCTGACCCCAAAGAGCAGGATGGGCATCCCCAGGGAGCCATGCCGCCAGGGCTGGAAATTGCTGACCCCAAAAGAGACATAAGGGCTCTGGTAATGATGCAGTCACGGATAAACAAAAGTCAGCTTTTAGACTACAAGCCCAGAGAGCCCGCCCATTTCTCACATACAGCCCAGCAGCTGAGATTACTCACGGGTTATTTTAAACCATGACTCCACTCTTCGAGGCATGCCACTGCAACCCAGTGCCGGGGCGAGCAGAGCCCCTCTGCAAGGCAGGGCTGGGACTCACCAGCAGAGCATGCGATGGGACCAGGGACCAGTCTGCAGCCACGGCCATGGCAGGGAGTCATGGGGCTGACACTTCCCACGGTCCTGTCCCCTTATCCTCCACACTGCCCATTGTTACGGAGCCAAGGGTGTCAGAGGGCACATCCCATCCCTTCTAGGGTCCCACCAACTTCTCTCACCCCCATGCGCAGTGTGGGCCAGGTGCCCAGGACCTGCTGTCTGAAGAAGTGCTTCCTCCAACAGCTTTTTTCAGCCAGATGCAGGAGTCAAGGCACAGCGGCTGCACGGCAGGGCTGGGTGAACAACTCTGTGTTCACGGCCTCTGTGGTTGAGCAAACTTTGTTTGTGTTCCCTACCAGGCTCCTCCTCTCCAAGGCTTCTCACATCCCTCAGACATCAAAGGATGCAGTTTGGGCTTTGGGAGCCTAACCCATATCCCTCAAAGAGCCAACATAACCACATCTAATTGCACACCTGCCTTCACATTCAGGTAATTGCCCCAGGTGGAAGCCAAGGGCACATTCAAGGAGAGTGGTGAGACATATTCAGGGGAAACAAACCCAAAGGTGAGTGCATAAACTGGTGTAGGTCTGGCAGGTACCCTTCAGCTTTAACTCAGTAGCTCAAGCCTCAGGCCTGGCCCATGAGAAGTCTTTGGACAAGGCTTTAAGAGAAGTGAAAGCTGCTGAAGAATGGGAAGTGTCACATAAACAGCCTGTGTTGGTATGGTGTGGTTTCAGTTGCTTGGAGGTTCCATATCACACCATGGGACCGACATTGTGTGTAGCCTGATGTTCCTAGAGCAGGCGAAGGCAGCACTGAGCACCAGTGCACACATAACAAATGCTGGAGACACTACCTGGATCTCCAGATGAGTTGCGTGAGCCAGTTATGAGGCTCCAAGGTGGCTAGACTTCTACAACACTGACAAGCAATAAAAAATTTCAATAGCTCATTGTTTTCTTCCACATACCTCAGGATTTTGAAGGGACAAAGGTCACTTCAAGATGATCCTTTCCTGGGTCCTCTTCAAAAGTTTCTGTTCCTGCTTGATGAATACAGCCCCTCTGGCAAAGATGTCCTTGAGATGGAGGTCAACAGCAGCAACAGCAAACTTCTTTCCAGGCTGAAATTTAAACAAAGGTGTTTCAGATATATATTGGGGGTGGAAGACAGGGAAGGCATACAGATACATACATATATATGAACAAAACTCCCCCAAATCTTAGCCATCTTTAAGGGCTGCAGCTCAAGCATGTGAAATCCTCTCCCCATTCTTGTAAGAAGCAGCTCAAGAAACCCTCAACAGCACTACGGTTGCCTCAGAGGTAGAACCTCCATGGCAGGATGCTGGAAGGAGAAACCTAGCTCCAAGGGTGCGAAACTTCACAGCTCAGGCTAAAACACCAGGTCTCAGCTTGGCGGCACTAACAAAACCAATGACCTCTTCTGATGCCCACACACCAGAGAGGAAGAGGGACACTCTCATGTGTGCACAAGCGGTTAGCATGCAGGCCATGCTTGCAAGGATTAACTCCAGTAATCTGCTCAGGAAGAGATGAGCAAGAAATTTTTCAGCACAGCATTCCCAATTTATATCCCTAAGGACATGTACTCCCTTCCCTTGGAGTAGGTTTGGATCCTGCAGCCACTGAGATCTGGGGAGCAAATGACCTGGGCACTTCTCCCTGAAGCACATGGAGGGCAGCCAGCTATAAATTGGGCTGGAAGAGAAAGAAAAAGTGACTTCACTTGGTGTTAAACCACTCACAATAGCATCTGCTTGTGGTCTCCATAACGTGGGCTGCCTCAAACAAGAAGCCTACAGCCTCAGCCCAAATTGAGGAACTTGGGAAACTCGGCAGAAAACCTGGGGCCAAAGCAGAAACACTACACATATTTCACCTTGGCCACGTACAGCAAAAGCCATAACCCGAGCATCCTCACTGAAGCCCAGGAGTCCTAAGAAACAGGAAGGGAGGACCACACATTCAAGTGAAGATACGATGCCAAAAGCGATGATACTGTGGAGGAGGTGGCAGGAATCGGGTGGAAAAAGCATTTTTCAGGGCCTTGACAGTGACACAGAGCACTCCCACCACAAGAGGAATTCCTTTAGAAAGCACTTTCACTGGGGATTTATGGGAGAACACGGCCATATATTTTACAGCACATTCTTATGGCCTCATCGGTCAATAATCTGCATTTAACTCAGTCCCTTCAGAGTGTGATGGGCCATAACGCTTGCAAAGCAGCTGCTACATGCTGAAATAATAATCAAGGAAGCAGAGAGCAGAGCTGATAATTGACTCTGCTAATGTGCAAGTCGGGACACTGAGTTATTGATCAGATGTGCTTTGGTGGTCCAGCGAGAGCCCAGTCCTTCATGCCTGGAAGTTATCAGCTGGACTGTTATCACTGTGGGGTCCTATTCCCTTTCAGATAATCACTGATTCTGGGTTTCTTTCAACCTTTCCTCTGGGGCTGGTCTAAAATAGACCCCTGAAACAGACCAACAAAGCAGCTTTTTCCCTTACACCAGCCCATCAGTCTCCTACACACCCTGGTCCTTCAATAGCAGGGACAGAAACCCATGATGATGAGGAGACAACCGCTTTCACCCCTGGGTAGCTCTTCCTGGGACCATCCATGTCATTCCCACCAACCTGTTTTCCTTCTACTCCCAAGTGAATCCATTGCTTCCCTCTTCAGATATTCCACCTGCCTCTCCTCCTTGAGTTTCCTAAGCAGCATTGCAGTCTCTGCACTTTCCTGCCCATCCTCTGAGGTCCATAGCTGACCAAGGCTCTGCACAGACACCTCATGCCCCCGTGTCCCCACTGGCCACCAGCTCACCCCACGTCCTAGCAGACAGTGGAGCCAGAGCAATAAGCTGCTTCTTGTGCTGTCAGCTGAATTGCTGCAGCCCACTCTTGAACGTGCCCTCACAAAAAGCCTTCTGAAAAGCTAAATAAGTGTCGTCAGACGGTTCTTCTCTTTCAGCTAATTCACTGGTTTGTTCAAAGACTTGCAAGAGCTCAGTAAATGCGGTTTCCTTTCGCAGAATCTCTGCAGGTTGCACCTCCGAGCAGTCTTAGCAGTGTAAGCTTCACGGCTGATTCTCCTAATTTGCTAGGTATTGCATTCATTTGCATGCATGTTGAACAGACCTGTAATTCTCCAGATCATCCCAAGAGCCTTCAAAGATGTGAGTATAACGTTCACTGTCTTTATCAAACATTGCTCTTTCTTCTCTCTCCCCGTCTCTCTCTCTCTCTTTTATTTATTTATTTATTTATTTTTTTTAAAGGAGAGGAAGAATATTTCTTTTGGAGAGACAGCGCTTCCATCCCAGTGACCTCTTGGCTGCATGCCATCTGGACCTGGCAGCTTACTGATACTTACACGATCTGCTTGTTCCAGCTCTTCAGTCTCTGATACTATCTCGTCTTTGTCCAGAAAGGAGGAAGGGCTGAGCAGGCGCTTCCAGAAAGACTTCTGTAGTGAAAATGGATGTGAAAGAATTATTCAGCCCTTTGAGAGCGTCTTTAGTTTCCTTAATCACTCCTTTCTAAATGCAGGTGATTCAAACCATCCTCAAATATTTAAGCAGACTTCTCATTGTGGGTTACTTGGGAAATCAATGATTTATACTTTAGGTTTTTGCCCATTTAAACCCATTTTGATTTTATAGGCCTGGGAAAAATGCTGTCCAGTAAAGGGCAAGAATTGCTGAGCCTGAGTTGTCCAAACACACGTGAGGGGGTTCAAGAATCTTTGACAAATCAGTGGAGAAAGGTAAAAGAAGAGTTAGTGGCTGAAAGCTAGAGCCAGATGAGTCCACTGGGAGATAAGACGTGCTTTAACCACGGGGACAGGCAGCCATTGTAGCTCACGCCAAGTGGAGAGCTGGAGGCCCTCCATCTTGATATCTTTATCATGGCAGCGTTACTCCAACCTGACACAAGATTTTGGGGTGAAAAGCTCTGGCCTGACTGAGGTCAACCAAGATGCCCTGGCAGCCTTCATAGCCCCAAGTCCCCCTCCAGGCCATTTATGCAAGCAGGGGTGCATGTGCAGCAGCGAAGCACAGACCACCAGCCCCCCCAAAATGCTTCCAAGACGTGACTAATGCTGCAGTGACGTGCTGCCGCTGTAGCTGATAGTGGGCAGGGGAAGAAGCAGCGCTGAGCTGTGTCAGGAAGTCACGTCAGCTGCGGGCCCAGCCGGGCGGCTGTGGCCTGCCCGCGTGGAAGTGGTTAGCTGCAGCACACGAGGCCGCAAAGGCTCCGGGTCCGGCCCCGGGGAGCAGCAGCCCTCAGCGGCACACGTCTGGGGTGGGAGGTGTTAAATGTTATCTGGGAGAGCGCAGGAGGCCACAGAAATAACCTTTGTGCTTTGCGAAATGAGCAAGGAGACACCAGGCTGTGTGTAACAGCATGCCCAGCCCAGCCCAGCTTCACTAAGCAGGTGCTTCTCCAGGGGCCCCTTCAGCCCACTGGGATGTGGCAGGATCCTGCTGGTAGCTATGTTAGGTTTGACTGCCAAGCCAAAATGCCATGGCGATTTCTTCCAGGTTTGCCACGGCCTGGTGATTTTTAACATTCTGGAGCAGAAAATCATGGGTGTGCTTTGGATTTCTCGTAGAAACCTGCAACCTTCCTGTCCAGCTCTGGGACAGCAACACCACAAGGCCCTTGCTTCCTCGGATCACTCCTAACTGCTGCGTGGGCCAGGACCGGTGCCAGTGCCACAGCTCTCCAAGCCACTTTTCTTCACCTCCTCCTGAACAGGACTCAAAACCAGACTCATCCCAACACAGAGGCTGATTTCAAAGGAAATGATGGGAGTCCAGCAGCCAACAGAGCTGAAACAGCAAAAGAGGCCAAACTTCAAGTGGAAGCCTGGCACTCCATCATACCTCTTTGTGGACAGGAGGGACAGGTTGAACTCCCCAAAATCTTGCTGCAGAAGCCACGTGTTGCTTCCTCCAGAAGGCAGGTGTCCAATGGGCTCAGGATGCTGAGGTTCAGCTCTGCAACCCAAACACGTGGAGGATGGGGGTTTTGAAAATAAAAGTGGCATTTTACAAGAATGGGCATAACCAATTTCTACACAAACACCAAGAAAATACGTTCCCAATTCCCATGGCAGCTTGAGCATGGGTTTGTGTGGAACCCACAGCTGCAGTAAATCCACAAGCAGGAGGTTCAGCGCTGGCGGCCTCCCCTGGTCCCAGCACTTCCCATGAGAAAGGAGAAGCTGCTCAGATGGGAGGGAGAAGAGCTGTGTTTCTTGGTGCGTTGGGGTTCCTCTTTCCTCAAAGGCTTCCTGAGCGATGTTGCAATGCCTCTGTCCACCCTCAGCATGTGAACAACCTCCACTACCTGCTCCTAGTCTCCTGGGGTAGATGGCTCTGCCAGCTGAGCCAAGTACCACCCCTTGACTAAACACCAGTCCTGCAGACACACCGTCTGTCCGTCCCTGGGGCTCTCCTGACTTCATCTGCATGGACAGATTCAAGGAGACCAGCCCTGACTCCAGACCCCAGCCTCCATCCAGGTCCCTGCTCAGCTTCTGCTGCATTTCCCCTGCAGCAGTAGGTGATATAGTGAAATCCCCCCATCACCCAGGGACACTGGCTCCTGCCATCCCTCCCAGGGTCCCCTGCCTCTCACCAGGAGGGCCACGATGGCACCATCCCCAAACAGCACTTGCCTTTGGTGGGAGAAGTGCCGTCTCTGCTGGCAGGCTCCTCTCTGCTTCTTTTCTTCTGCGGGAAGATTTGTTCCCTTGTCCCCCATCTCCTCCTGAAAAACAGAGAATAAAAACAGAGATGTCTGCCACATGGTTGCCCTTAATCAGAAGGGTGCAGGGAGTGGGAGAGGCTGTAAACAGAAACCCAAAGCATTTTGGACATCTCACCTGCATCCCCCTTCAGCTGGCAGGCTCACAGCCTGCTGGTGGATCTAGACTCCTCTGTGTCATTTATCCTAATCTGTCCCCTCGTGCTGCACAGCAATCACCTTTCATCATGAGATCACACAGCTCCTACACCCACAACAGCGCACAAATCACCAGTCCCAGTCCTGCCTGAAATAAATCACAGCTAATCTACTTACTGTAGAGGAACAGGAAAAAAAATCACCTGCAGACCAAACACAGCCAGGGAAGTGCTTTAGAAAGAGTGCTGTAAAAGATTCCCAATGCGGAAAAATAGATTTCAGCCTTTGAGAGCTGGTGCTGGGAGTTACCCAAAGGTTTAGCTCTGTGTGTACACATCTCTACAGCCCACGCTGCCCTGCCTGCATTAGGAAATACCTCCTCATCTTATCAGCACAGAGAGCATATCTGCTCTGGGGTATCTAACCTCCACCACAGCAGCAGTGTCCAGATCCAGGATGCTGCTCTGGATCACGCTGTCCTTCATCCCACTCCATAGCATATGCCAAGGAGACGCAGGTGGAAACATCTGGCCTACATCTGAACCAACTGCTTGGAAGGTGCAGAAGGGGTATTTGGTCCTATTCCAGCACTAAATACTGGAAAGTGCAGAGTGCCTTATTAGCCTGCTAAAAAAGCAAGTGCAACATAGAGAGAAATGTGTCCCCATTCCACACCAAACATGCATTTGATTTCTTAGAGAACTGTCACATTCAACACCAGGTGTCCTGTGATCACTTGGTTGCAGTCCACTGTTTTCCTTCCCTAATAGGATTTTCCCAGCACTACTTACCTCGTCATCATTTCATTGCTGCTAAGCCAGGATTCCCAGGCAATCTGTCCCACTGCCTCAAAACAACTTTCTGTCTGTCGCTAACAGGTCTGCATTATCCATATGTCCTGCAGCCTCCACTGCTAACAACAGTCTTAATCCCCTTCCTTAATACCAGCTATCGAAGTAACACTCTTGGGCAGGAATAGATGTTAAATTCCAAATCGTTAGCAAAAACAGAACCAATTACGAAAAAAAAAAAAATAGCTAAGAATGAGAGATCTCTCACTGGTTTAAAAATAGATTTCTACTCATTCTCATGACTTCAGTTTGGCACGCCAACAGCAGGCTTTGCAGGCTCAGAAGGGAAACGTACCCAGCTGGGGGGCCAGCAGCCCACGTGGATGGGCTGACGGAGTTACACGCATGCCTGCAGCAGGGACAAAGGTGTGCCCAGTACCACAGCTGGATTTGAGGGCATGGGACGCCTCCAGGGAACATGTAGGCAAGCCCATCACACCAGCAGGGAGTGGGCAGAGATGGCTTCTGCCCTGGTTAGCTAGCACTGGTGGCACAAAGGAACACATCTCCCCTCTCTGCTCTGGCCCCAGGAGAGTCACTTTGATCCTGGAGGGGTCTGGAGAGATGGACCTGCCCTCTCAGGCCCAAACCTATGAGAATGAAATCCTTTCTGAATACCCTGTGCTCAGCCAACAGCACTCCAGGCAGTGCTTCCTTGGTCATTTGTCATTGCGGTACAGAAATTAAGATCCTTGAGATCTGAGGAGGCAGCAAAAGGCTGAAAAGAGTTGCTCTTCCTGTGCAAGTCTGTCCAGCACTTTCTATGCTGATACAGGTCATGGGCCTCCTGAGGGGTTTGAACGAATCTGAGGAGAAAGCATGTCCATCAGGCACCTGCATCTCCCCTGGCTAGTCTTGCTGGAGGGATGCAATTTCCTTTGATGGCATCCTTTTCACAGCCCTTGAAAATCATGGAGTTGAAAACCACTGCAAAATGAGACATAACTGCTGCCATCTCCAGCGTGTACTTTAGATGATAACAACATAGCAGACACTGGCAAAATTAATATATATATATCTGTCCCAAAGCAGGGAGGAGGATGAGGCAAGACTGCAAAAGGAGCATGAATCTCAGCAAGCGCTAAGAAACAGCTGAACCTCTGGGAGATGAAGTGCATCTTCCATCTCCACATCAGGGAAAATTCTGAGAGAGAATAGTTTCCAGCTGGAAGAGAAAACCAAAGCCCAGCAGGGCTAAGGGACTGTTTCAGCTGAAGTTGTCCCCCTGCTTAAGAAGACCTGGGTCCACCACCGGTGGCCATCTCCACCTGGGGGCATGCAGGAGCTAAGTGCAATGCCAGCTCTGGTGGGCTGAAGAGTGACAAATGAGGGAGACTGCTGATACCAGCTCAACAGCAAGTCTACAGTTTCTGTGCTGAACATTACGTTAAAATGTTGTGTGTTTAAATGCCCTATATTTTTTTTGGCTGGGACTGGCAGAGGGGATTGAAGGACACACGGGAACTGGATAAAATTTCCACAAGAATTACTTGTTCTTCAGCTACAGAAGAGAGTCCCAAAGCCCTGTCATCAGTGAGCTTAAATTCATGATGTGGGGCTCTATAGTGTGCCGGGAAATGCTTGGAGGGGATTTCTACTAATGGACACCTCCCCAAATAATAAGTTGAAAGCCAGCGTGAAATATGAGGCAATAAGAAGATGGAAAGTTCTGTGAACAAGACTATCCACAGCTTGGCTACACAAAAACTTCATCTCTTCCAAGTATAGTAAATGGGAATAAAGCTCTGAGTCAGGCCTTATTTGTCCTATTAATTTGGCTGAGCATAGTCACAACAGAGGGAAAGAAGATGCACAAAACACTCTTAAATAGCTTAAACTAAAAACAATCACTTACCAACATACATTCACAATAAAAGCAATTAGCATGCAAGATATTAAGAACCTATCCCATCTTAAAAATGTCTATGGGCCATAAATAGAGGTGCACAAAAGATAGATTAGGAATAAATCTCAACCTCTTATGCCATCGATTCTCTAGTTAATTATCAGATAATCACCACGGTGTTCGTTTACAGAATAAATACCCCATATAAATTTAAATCTGCATGTAAATAGAATAAGAGTTAATTAACAGAACAGTAAAGTACCCAGCAATGTAAACAGTCTGCTGACTCCATTCCCCATTAATGGGAAGGCTCTACTTTGTGCTGAACTCCAAAAATGAAACACCGGTGTCTTATGTTTTGGTATCTGTAATTTTAGCAGCAGAGCAACATGTGTTGGCATAAAGAAGTCAGTTGCAAGTTGGTCAGCTATGCGGAAGCACAAAAAAGGCTGGATCCCAATTCAACAAAGCTTGTCCTTATTCCTGCCTCCATCAAATAAAGCACATAAGCCTCCATGGAAATCACATGCTTGCATCCTGAGCTGAACAGGGATAACCAAAGAACATGCTTAAATATTTTGCAGAATTAGATCCACAATCTTAATTTCATACTGCAATAATTCATTTTCAGAAAAAAAGCTGTTTCTATGGAGACTTATTTTGTGTCCAGCAGAGATTTTTCCCTTTAATTCTCACTATTAGAGTCAGGCTTTCCTCCTGTCTCCTCCTCTAGAGAAGACGTTCTAAAGAAGTAGATTTCTGATTTCTTTGCCTGTTTCACAGCAAACTACTGTGTCTAAGTTCCCTCATTTGTTAAGCAGAGAAGATTCTCAACGATGCATTGTGATGGTGTGAAGTACTCGAATGGAAAATGTTGTAGAAAAATAGAGTATAATCTAAAATTTGTATCTTGCTTAGTGTTCTTTAGATCAACTCGATTTACTCTACTGAAAGAAACTCACCTGGAAGCATTTTTAGAGAAAAGGCCTTGTTGGGTGGTATAAAAGAAAGAGAAAATGTGATGTGGTATATGCTTTTATGCTTTTTTTTTTTTTTTTTTTTTAATCTTACGCAATTGTACGTACAGCTACAAAGTGAACGTAGAATAAGAACATAAAAACAATTTCTAGATGATCAGACTATCTACCTCCTCACCTTGTCTGAACAACGGCCAAAAGCATAGGCAGAAGACAAAAGCAGATGACAAAGAGCAGAAGACAAAAGTAAAGCAGTCGTATGCGGTACTTCTGCATACCTCTAACAATCCGCAGATCAAGGACTTACCAGGCCAGAGAAAGCTATTTCAAGAATGATCAGTAAATTCTCTTCTTGTTCATTTTCTTCTGTAAAACAAAAAATTATAGCACAGCATCCCATCTCAAGGAGCTTTCCAATGTGACTTTGTGTTGTGTGAGACTCCCAATCTTGTTCACCTAGACAGAATTTTGTCTATTGTTTCATTGCCCAACAAGTTTCATAAGCCCCTGCACATTTCCTCAGAGCCAGCCCTTGTCCCTAATACCTTGAATAAATTAATATTGTCAGCACAGCTTTTTCTCTAAGTAGTCATCCCCCTTTTCCAAGACATTTATGCCTTCATTGAGCAGCACAGGGTCTCATCAGTGGTGACCTCCCCTCCATGTCAGAACTATTTACCTTCTGCCTTGTATTTTTAGCTAATAGTATATCCATGTAAAGAGCTGGCCCGGTCTTACCTAACTATTACTTAGTTTCCATGAGATCCTTTGATGATGGAACTATTGAGTCTCTTTTGGCTCCACACAGATCACACCCAAGAGATGTTTCTTATCTATGTGCTCCTTTACTCCTTCAAAGAACCTAACAGACCTGAGAGCACTGTTTGATAGCCCCATCATTTCTTCCTTGCTTGGTGCAGACATCAAGCTTCGCAGCTGACTGCATGTCCCTCAGCCTTACCGTGTCTGGTTGCTCTATCTAGCAAAGCCACCTGCAGAGCCATTCAAGCCTCTGAATACCTACTCAAGACACACAACTCTGGTGTGACAGTAGGGCCTGAGGGACTCATCTGAGTAAGTATCACCTGACACACTCATTCTTCAGAGCAGGTCACGTCTTTGCCTGTAAGAGACTCAGGAAGATGGGGTTGCCCAGTGTGAGTTACCATGCTCCCTGATCATGAGGAACCTGTTCTCCAGAGCCTCTGGGTCTGCCCCAAATGGCCCCATCAGCAGAGTCCCAACACATATTGTTTTGCCAAAGTCCAATTAAATGTCGAAATGATGGCACAAAATGACCTACTTACTCCTCTATACTTTTGTCTTACCTTTTAGATGCACCATGTTGATGTCCACAGTCTGAGACCAAGGAGCACGATGACCTTAATGGCCTGTACGCAATGCCTGCCTTGGAGCATAGGATGCGTAATAGCAGCACACCACATTCATAGCTCTTCTCTAGGCACAATGGAATTAGGGGCTCAGCCACAGGCACAGCTTCCCAAGGACATCGAGCAGGAGACTGTGCCAGCTGATGGTGGTGGGAGTCACCCCGTGACATCCCCAGCCTCCCTGCCCATCTCTTCAGCCCTTCACTAATTCCTCCCAGAATTGCCTGCCTCTCCGAACATTATCAGGCCGAGGCGTGCGTCCCACTTCATTAAGCCTGTAAGCCAGTGGCTGGATGATATCTGACTTGCATCCGTTTGCAATTTAAAACGGGCATTTGCTTCAGATCAAAGCGGCAGGGGCAGCAGGAGCAGAAATTAGCATCTCATGGGCTCTCTCCCCCCGGCTTCATTGCCACAGTGTGTCTCCCTCATTACCAGGGAAATGAAACGTCTTTACAGTTCAAGCTGTCCCTGCCTTTTATCCCGTGGCCACCGCGTGAGGCATTATTGCCGCATTTCACAGCGATTGGTCATGGCCCTTCTCTTTCAAATTGGGCAGCGTGCCTCTCCTCGGCCTTCACACCCTGCGAGGGGGCTGCAAAGAGTCACTGCCGCTCCTGCTTTTCCATATTGCTCCCAGCATTCACCAATTCATTCCCTCACGCTTAAAATAATACTAACCACCAGCTTGCCTCTACCCCCCGACCTGTGAATTTTCACACTTGGTTGGAAGTCCCAGAAATAAATGCTCCCCTCACCCCTACAATGAGCAGGGGCAGCGGGCACGAGGCTGGAGACAAGTTAACCTCCTGCTTTGCAGTCATCCCCATATTGCTTTGGCTTTGTGATGTCCCACAAAGAAGGGTCTGGGGACAGCATCTCATGCAAGGGCAGGTTGTAGGGATGCCAGGGGAGCAGCTCCCTCCCACTGCCCCTACCAACAACCCAGACACAGGACCTGCTCCTGGCACCTGTACAAGGAACAAGCAATTAAAATACAAAACACCCTCTGATGGGATTTCTATTTATTTATTTATTTATTTTTAATGAAGCTGCTTGTGCAGGTGAATGGATACAATGGCAGTAGCAAACTGCACACCCACACATCCCCAGAGAGCCCTGCTGGGACTGGCTGTCGAGGAAGACTCAGCTCACTGCCAGCATCATTTATAAACATATAGCTCTCCTTAGAAACGTACAGAAAAAGGCATAATGAATGAATGAAAGCAAGAAACCCCTAATGAGCGTATGCTCGAAGTTGCTGCTTGTGGTATTCTGTTTCCTGTTTGGATTGCAGAAGCAAGTAGCGTCTGGACACTGCTTTCCTGTTTGCATTTCTAAATACAAGCTGCTAGGGAAAACAGCCTTGTATATGTTGTAAACAGCGTGCGCATGCACACACAAAAAAAAAAAATCCTCTAAAAAAAAAAAAAGGAGATAAGGGACCGTTAATGTTGTCAGCCCCACAGCACCTCAACCAGCTTCCTTGCTGGCATGTCTAGCTGGCTTCAAGGACGGAGACCCGGTCCCTCCTACATGCTGCAGTAGCAAAGCGAGCCGCGTTACCTCTCCCACACTCTTCTCTCCTCCAGCCCTGCTCTTTGTACTGCTCCTGCCTTGGAAAGCATTGCTGTGGAGCAAAGAATGTCTTCTCCTGCCCTGTGCAACAGGGCTGTAATCCTATATTACCTGCTGGAAGAAGAGAGGGAGGAGGCGGAGAATCAGAGGAGAGGGACCAAAAGCCAGCAGCAGGCAGACACAAAGCAGCATTTTCTTAGTGGTTAAGGAAGGTTTAGAGCCCCAGGGGTGATTCTGCTCTGCCTTAGATGCCAAAGACCAAGGCCAAAGGACACGTGAAACAAGCAGAGGCTGCAGGCAACAGCTTGAATGCAAAACAGCATAAAGTGAGACTAAAGCACATATCAGAACAGTATCTTTTATTTCCAGTTTTTAAATGTTTTATCACAGGAAAAAAATTGAACGTCAGATTTCAAAACCAACTCAAAGTTAATAGGAAGGAATGAAGAGATACTGCTTCAGAGGGGCATCCCAGGAGAACTGCACATCATTTGCTTGGAAGCATTTCTTGAAAGTTTGGAAGCCTTCCTCAACAGCCTTGCCCTGGCAATACCAAGGCAGCACATTGCTGCTGTGTCCTCTTTTTCCAGGGAGCAGGGCAGAAAACCCTGAGACAAATTTTGAGAGGATACAAAGTACTTCCTCGCCTGCAAGCCACCATTTGCCACTATTCCTGCATGGGAACCAATTTACTACCCAGCCTCCCTCCTCACAGGCTACCAACAAAAGGCCCTCAGTGCAACCATCTTCAGGGGAGAGACATTCAGGTAACCCTCTGTACCCCATCAAACTGCACAAGCTGCCCAAGTGGCCATTAAGCACCATCCTTGCTCCTCTCCAAAGCCAAGTGCCATAAAAGCCTTCCAGGAAGGCAAAGCAGTGGTTATATTCCCACTTGACCCTCTCACACCATCCATCTTCTGAAGAGCAAGGGTCTGCCAAGCTGCAGGTCTTCACTTTGAGTGAAAGTGCTTCCCTCCTCTTGCACAAAGGTTTCCATGCCTCCCTGCCTGGCCCTTTTGGAAAACAGGACTGAAGAAAGCCTGGTACTGATTTCTGACCGCATGGCTGCAAGCAGCCCCAACCACCCCAAAACTTCCAGCACAACACAGCCCTTGTGTTTCTTTAGCCCCTTGCAGCTGATTCATTCCTCTTGGACCCAACCCTGCGTTGCCTTGTAGCCTGTTCAAGTTGCTTTAAAATACTTTAAAGTGCTTTAAAAAAAGAGGACCTGAAGGGCCATGAACCTTCCCACTGCATACTGTCCCTCACACAGGACTGTCCCTTGGCAAGAGTACATCTGGGGTGCAACAGGAGCACTGCTGTGCTGCAGTCTGCACCACCACACTGTTTTTCTCCATAGGGTTATTACAGTTAAATATATATTTTATCAGCTGTTTTAGTTTATATCAGAGGCCAGGCTTGAAAAAAAAGTGGTGATGGGGTGGCTAAAGGTGGCCAAGAACCCCAGCAGCAAAATCAGCACCCTCCTCCTGACCCACCACTCATACATCTACCTCAGCCGAGTGAAATGTTCTCTTTAAAAATAGGACTGGTTTTTTGCAGCTTTTACTGTGATGAGTTACAACTCTAAGTCCACTCATGGAAAAAAATACATCTTAAAAAAATATAGCCAAAAGGTTTGGCTGTGACCCAGCAGAACCAGATGAAAAAAATAAATAAATAAAAGGAAAAACCACCCCTGCAAAAACACGCACATTCTTCTCACAGACCCTTTCATCAAGGCCCCAGGCATGGTTCTCAAACCTAAATTAAAACCTCTCAACCTGCATGAATGGAAAGCTGCTACTTGGGCCTCTGGCTAACCAGGAGAAAAAGGGCCATAAAAAAAAAGGAGAAGGTGTCCTGCGGCTGGGGAAAGCTCCCCCTCTCTAACCACCTTCTTCCCCCAGTCTGCCAGACACAAAATCTCATGTTACTGTAGTCTGCGGCCTTTTACAAGAACTTCAGATGCCAGCAAAGATGTTTCCATGGACCTGCGATGGAGCAGCAAAGTGGATGAGCAAAGGGCCAGCAGGGGTTAGGGGACACCAAGCCCAGAAGGTCACTCCTAGGGCTTGCCACAGAGTCATGACCCAGATAAGTTGGATTCAGGCAGAAGGCTGGTCTTGGTGAGGTTCATCCTAAGAAGACATGTAAAGAGTGGCAGGTCAAGCCACACGTGTGTGATTTACCAGGGTGACGCCTGAGGAGGTGTGAGACACTGAGCAACAATAAAAGAGCAAGGTTCTTGAGAAAGAGAGGGGAAACTGAACACCCACATCTTCCTATCTGCGGTCCTCAGAGGTACAGAGGGACAAAAAGTAGTTGCAAGCACCTAGAAGTCAAGTAAAAGAAGCGAAATGTTCTCTTGCTGTTTAAACAAGATCAGATTGTGTCAGCCCTATCTAATGGGTAAGAAGCAGGGATCATAGGTTCTTGACTTTAGCAAGACTTCTGAAGCGTGTTCCCAAGGTACTTACTTACGAGCAAGCTGTGGAAACAATTTGAATAAAAATATCGAGGGAGAGTATGATAGTGGTAGATAAATTATGTGCACAGAGTCATTACTAATAGTTGATGGTCAGAGACAGTGCCTTCTTTCTTTTCCCACCCCATAGCATACCTACATCTTCCTGCGTCCCCTGACTATGAGTTGGACAGCACGCAGTTGCGTGTAAGGCTGGCTCAGGGCTGGCTAACAGATAACTCGTACCTGGTGGGACAACATGCCTACCTTTTCTCCTTCACCCAGCTATCACTGTTCCTGAAACTTGTAGCAGTTAAACATCCTGGGAGCATCTGCTTCTCTGCCAAAACAGAATGAAACCGGCCCATGAGGTAAAACATTATCAAGACAGGACTCAGCCAACCAGCACGATCCTTAGCAAATGGGCGCAGAAAGCTGTTCAACAACCCTGTGTAAAAGGTGCTTCGGTTAGATAGGAAGAGTCAACAGCCTGCACACACAGTGGAGAAGCAACTTGCTGGACAGCAAAGCTGCAGGAGAGCAGCCAAGCACAAACAGTGTCACACTGTCACACACACACGGAAAATCAAACATCCCGCTGGGATATGTAAACAGTGTGTAGCCCACAGGGCAGGGGGAAACCTCTGCAGAGCACCAGTGAGAGCCCCACGCACAGCTCCGAGTGCTTTCAAGATGGCTGGGGTCGGGACAGCTGGGGGAGAAGATGTAAGAGGTCCAGAGAACTTGACCTGCAGGAAAAGGCTGAGGTGGCTGAACAGGGAAAATGAGAGCAATAGCCTTCAAACTTATGAAAAAAAAAAAAGTGCTTTTTTCAAGGAAAAAAAAGTGATCAGTATTTGGAATGCAGGGCAGGCAGGTTTCCCAATTGTAAGGAAAGTGAGGGACTTGAACCCAGATCCCACTAGCGTCCAATATATTGTATGGTACAACCCAGAGGGATCTAAGGCCGAGTCCCAGCTGCGCAGCTTTCTGACCCACACACAGCCCACTGAAGACCCACTGCCTACAGCAGTCCCAGCAAAGGAAAACTGGAAAGACTTTGTACACGCAGCTCAAAGATGACTTGGTGTCTTCTCCTTCCTTCTGGGAACCAAGACTCCATGTGAGTCCTTTACCAAGTCAACAGGATTTCTTTTTTTTGTGGCAGGCTGTGGTACTCCTGCTGCGGACTTTCATCAGCCCGGACCAGCCTTGCTCAACTCCTGTGATGAAAAGCCATTTCCTTTCAGAGAAGATGTTCTTTGGGTGCAGAATCTCTCAAACCCAGGGGACAGCAGTGTCTGAGTGCTTCCCCAGCAAGGGATGGACAAAGGCAAGTGCAATGTTTTAAATGGGACATGAGCACTCCATTTCCAGCTCTGCCAATGTTTTTCAGCTGCACACTGCACAGATTTCGTCAAGTCACCTTAAAATGAGCAGCAACTTGTTACCTTTATATCCCAGTACAAAAGGAACTGTTTCTTTCCCTTATACCTGAGGGGTGATAACAACCCCACTGGGACTGTTCGGACATGCATACTGCAAGGACTTCAAATAACCAACAATGAACTGATTGTCAAATGGGTGGGTTCCAAACCCAACAGAGGAATGCCTGTTACAAAAACCTTATTTGCTTAGTAACTCAGAGCTGCCTCACTCCACTGAAAGTAAACACAATTTCAGGTATTCATTGCATAAGCTATGGTAAAACAAAAACAAAAAAGGCCCTCTTCATGTACTCAGTTCTCCCTCCTCAGGTGTCCAGTTCTTCTCCTTCCAGTTGCATCTGCCATTTCAGGCCAGCTAAGTTTGCTTGACTCCTCCAGTCCCTTTCAGTTCCATCAGCTCTTCTCTCTTTTTGCTTTTCCTGGAGATGAAGCACCAGCAGAAGCCAGCAAGGGCCAGGAGAAGGATCAGAATCAGAGGTAAGAATAGGATGAAGTTCAGCAATGGTGGAGATGAACAGATCGTAGACAAAACAGTTGACTCTGGAGGAAAAATACAAAAAAAAAAGTGAGACCCTTAAGCTAGTTTGAATTTCCGCTCCTACTGTTTCTATAAGTTACTTTTTTATCACTCTTCCCTCAATCTTCAACATCTACCAATTTTTACAATATTTTCAAGGCTACCTGAGAAGAACAGGAGACAATCCAGGTAATTTGTCTGAATTTCTTGCTTTGCGAGGTCAGAAAGGGCCCTGTCTCACTCTCAGCTGAAGCATCCCACCAGGAACACAAGGCTCTCCAGCTAATCTGTTCCAGACTGGTCTCAGTAAGGAAAAGTCATGTATCCATCACCCTCTTGCTCCTGCCTGACAGCAGTGAGAGGCAGAGGTCTGCCAGAGGGTGCACCAGAACAAGGAGGGACAAGAGGAAACCAAAGGAATGAGACCTAGAAGTTCCCTGTCCCTCCCCACCCCACACTCCCCAGACACCTACCCCTTCTTGCTCCTGCCACGCTGCTGTCCTATTTCAGCCGTGCTGAGCTTCAGGCAGCTACTGACCCAGCCCTGTCCTCAGCACCTCTAACAGAAGAACTCCCTGGTCAAGGTGAAGGCCACCTGTACTGCTGGTAGACCCTTTGGGTCCTCTGAAGGTCAGCCCCATGCTAGCCTGTCTGGTTTTGTCCTGAGCTCCTCACATCCACACATTAATCCCAACCATTGCAATCCACTCTTGACACACAGCTTCCAGCTCCACAGACTGGCCTCAGATGCATGTGGCCTACCACGAAGGGCTGTGCCAGCTTGCTTAGATCTCCTTCATTCATCTCGGTTTTGTTCCTCAGTTCCTCTTTACCCAATACCCGTACATGAATGCTTTGTGCTTGCCCTGCAGAATCACGCTGAGCATGGTCAGTTAGAGCTGGAGCTGCCCCTGGTTATGGGGGTACTTGTATTTCCCTTTGGCACCACCCTCAGACAACCTCCTCTCTGAAACCTGTGAGCCAGAGGGACATTTTCAAGATGCCTGCATCACTGGAGAAGCAAAACAAACAACAAAAAAAAGAGAGAGAGAGAGAAAAAAAGGAAAAAGTATCCAGCTAATCTCTCATATTTTGTGAAGCCATGAAAACCACTTGGCAAAAACACCTACAACAAAATTGGAGGAGAAATTTCCAGCAGTTACTGAGCAATTCTAGCAATTGTTTCTTCACCAGTAACAAGTACAGCAAGAGATCAGGGTGGGTGAGGGGATGATGAAGGAGAAATCGGTGTGTTATAGGGAGCCGTGACGGACAACAGCAGGAACTTAACAGCAGAGGGAGGGAGCTCTGTCAGTCCCTCACGGTGCAGTTAAATCCAGATTAGCTCTGCTGTAGGTGCGCAGTCTTGTGAGCAGGCTCTGTACGTGCCTGTGCTAGGAGCAAGCACAAGGGGGGCACCACGGGGCCCACCTCAAGCCCCTCCAACTCGGTGGGTGCTGGTGCTTGCTGCAGAAACAATAACAACCTGTAGGCACCAGGACTGGCCTTGATACACCCCAGCTCAGCTGCGTACATGTCTGATTTCACAGTTCGTATTTTTTCCTCCATGCAGGTCATCCGAGCCTCCTTCTTCCCCAACATGAGTACTTTTTCCTTGCCAGTTACCTCCCTAAAAACACTTTCCATGCCTGACTGAAACCTTTCTTTTTATTTATTTAAACTTCTGTCTGGAGAATCCAGCTCATTTCTGCACCAGGCATACACCCCAAGAGGACAGTGGTGGTTTTTAAAGGCCTCACCGGAGATGCCAGAAAAATTACTACAAGATTTCTTTTTCCCCTAAAAAAAGGGGGGAGGGGGGTTAGAATTCTGCCCCAAGTGGTTAGATTAAGAGCAGGGTTTTGGGCATCCGATCCTGCAGAGGGCCTACAATCCAGCAATGCAAGGAAGCAGACGGGAGAGCTCCCTTGGAAGTCAGTAGTACTGTGCTGTGGACCACATCTTACTCTTTGCTGGAGCTCTTTGCACCTCACTTGACCTCCACCTCTACCATTTACAAAACAAGGAACCTGGGGCTCAGCCCTGGCAGATGGACGGGGCCGAAACCTCAGCAGGCCCCCTACACGAACCCCTCAAATTGCTCTCCTCCTGCCCTGCATCCCAGTGCAGCTCAGCCTCCGCAGCATCCAGCCAGATGAGCTCCTTTGCAAGTCCTCCCACCACAAAAAGCCAAGGGCAAGCAGCCCCTGCCCGCAGGGCACTTACCTCTGGGGATGGCGGTGAGCTGGGTGTACCCTGAGGTTGCCCAGGCCTGCAGCGCCCACTCCCCCTTGCCCCGCTGCTGCCACTCCTGCAGCTGGCAGTGATACAGCCCGGCGTCGCCCACCTCCACGCCACCCAGCGTCAGGCTGAAGTCGCCGGCGGTGGGGCGGCGGAGCTGCAGCCTCCCCGCCAGCCCCTCCTGGGGGTACTCGATGGAGCCGTCGTGGTGCAGGGTGAGCAGGGCCCTGGGGCGGCCGCCCTCCTCCCCGCGAAACCAGGTGGCGGAGAGGCGGGCGGTGGGCACGTGGGCGTCCCGCAGCAGGCAGCCCAGCGTCACCTCCTCGCCCTCCCTCGCCGAGATGCTGTGGTTGGCTTGCTCCAGGTGCAGCTCGCTCTCTGGGGAGGGAGGCAAGCAGAAAGGGCTCTCAGGGCATTGCATGCTGCTACAGAGACGCTCCCCCGCCTCCAGAGATCTTCTGGAGAAACACACAGGGGATTTGGATGGCCTGGTGGAAGAGCCTCCACAGGCCACCTGGTGATTTACTTTCCCTCAGGTGTTTTTCCCCTTTATCCCCCACCCTCTGCTGTAACACTTCCCTCCCAGTAAGCGATAAGGCATCCTTTGCACCAAAAGCTGTTCAGGAAGCTGGAATCCTCCGATCCAGTTTATTTAGGGCTGAAACCCATCAGCCAGGTGGGGCCAAAAAAGGAAGGAACCCACTGCCCTGCACCCCAGGGCGAGAGCAGAGCTAAGCCCTCGAGCCCTGTTTAGGACAGGGAAAGCTTTGTGTCTTGCTTCAGGATGCTGAGGAGCACCAGGAAGAGGCTGCTCCTGTGTTCCCAGCACCGCACCACTGACTGAGCACACCACACGTCAGAGGGGAAAGCAGGAGCCATGGCTCGCTTTGTTGTGAAGCATTAGACCTCTGCTGCTGGAGGCAAAAATACCAGCTTGATTGGTTCGGGAGAATGCAGTAAATCCTCCTAATTCCCTACTTCCCCCTGAGAGGCCCACTCAACAGAACAAACAACCCCAAAACAGCCCCGCACAGGAACCACTGCTTCTCCGAAGCCCTGCTGCGGACACCCCAGCCTCCCCCAGGGGCACCCCAGCTCACCGGGCAGCCGGAGCCGCAGCAAGGTCCTCCCCGACTGCCCCTCTCCGAGGCTGTGCCAGCTGTCCCCCAGCCAGCGCCACTCCTGCACACGGCAGTGGTACCTGCCCTGGTCCCTGGGGCTGGCTGAGAGGATCCGCAGCTGGAAAGCCTCTCCGGACACCCGCTGGCTCAGGAACCGGGACCTCTGCGCAGGGGAGCTGAACTCGGCCCCGTACTCCAGCAGGCCGCTGTAGCCGGCCTGCAGGATCTGCAGGGGGGTGGCAGCTGCTGGAGGAGGAGGTAGGAAGTACCAGGTGACGGCCAGCTGAGAGTTGTTCTGGGAGAACAAAATCCTGCACTCGATGCTCGCGTCAGCACCTCCAGCAACCTCCACGGAGCTCTCCTTCGTAGCGACTTGAAGCTTGCTTTCTGAAACGGAGGAACAAAACAATCCCTGGAGGCTGCAGCTGCCTGTCAGGATGGCCTGGACCACCATGAGAGGTGGGAGGTTGAGGATGCTCAACATAGATGCTGGAGCAGGAGGGCTAAGGGTAGGAGGTTTAAGGGAGAATGAGCAAATCCACACACTTTTAAAGTGTGAAAGAGGCAGGATCATGGAAACTGAGGCTGCTGTGGTGCTGGGGCTCCGAGGCAAAGCCTGTCCCTGCAGTGAATGTGCCAGCCTCCCGCTCCCATCACCAGGCCCGCAGGTAAGTGACAAGCCCAGCCCACGGCTGCGGAGCTGGTGGACAACAGCAGCCTCATCTCAGAGAGACCGTGGAGCCTCTGTGGGTTTTGCCAACAGCCATCATCCGTTTGTGGTGGTGGTTAACCTGAAACCACACACCATGCTCCTGAGTGTCCTCCATGATTATACCTGGTGGTCGTTCAGCTCCAGGCCAAGCAGTCCCTTCCCACCACAGCCCCTTCCCTACTCCCTGAGCAATGGAAAGACCACACACAAACAGGTCCTTCTGAAGCTCCCAGCTCCTGCAGGTCACAGGTGACTACCTCCTGTAAAACCTCCTTCTCCCTGTTCCTCAGGCACCCATCCAAAACAAGCAAGCAGATCACTTCAGATGCCATCACTGCCTCTCTTGAGGCCAGCCAAGGCAAAACATCCCATCTGCCGGCCTTTGACACTCCCGCTGGTCTGGAGGAACCAAGGAGGGCAAGAAGCAGAAAAGGGGAGGGCAATGACCCTGGTTGGGGGGCTGTTGTCTTCCAATGCACTTGCCTTTTTCAGAACTTAAAAGGGCACCCAGCCTTGCTCTAAGGACATGCACATCTTCAGAGGAGGGCACAATCTCCCTCCTCAGAGATTTTCAAACGTCACTAGGACACAGGCCTGGGCAACCTGCTCTTGGTGTCCCCGCTTGAGCAGGGGGCTGAACCAGGTGACCTCCAGAGGTCCCTGCCAACCCCAGCCATGCTGTGATCCTGTGGCCACTGGAAGAAAGCAGGCTCTTAACTTCAGCTGCTCAGCACACAGTTCAGCCTGCTGACATCCAGGAGCTTCGTGCAGGGACCCAGTGTGAGCCCTGCCAAGGGTCTGATGCTGAACTGTCCAAGAAGTCAGAAGTGGAGAGAATCCGTCCTCGTTCCCCCCTCCTGCAGTGACCTTTCACGCAGCTCTGTCCCACCTGGAGCCACCAGGCCAGACCCGAGCAGCATTTAACCCCCTGTAGCACCCACCAACACCCAGTGGTAAATAAAATACTGAAGCAGAAGTCATGAACTCGAGTATCTCTGCGGGCTCCAAGCAAGAGATTTTATGCACAAAGGAACAGGCTGGCAATTTTCATGATTTGCAGCTCTACTTTCCACAGCCTAGCCTCATCCCATTGCTGCTCGAGCAGGCTCCCTCTCCAGAATTACTCTGCACCTCCTAAATATCCTTCATGGCTCGTGCTGCCTTTCATCGAGAGGCAGTGCAGCAGCCACCTCCTGCAACGTGGGTCTCCCCCTCCCAGCATCACAGTATCCAGTAATGGCTGCAATATGTTTGGAGCCAAATGTCATCTTGTCTTGCTGTCCACTCTGTGTGGATGATCTACGATTATACTTGCTCATCTTCATGCCTCTTACACTACTACTGCACATCCACACCAGCAGTTTACTGTCCCTACAGCCTCCAAAGATCCCTAAAATCCAAAGGAGGAAACAGGAGGGGCCGCACTGCCTTGTGCACCCTGAGAAGTGACTCAGCTGAGGACAGCCCAGCCATCAGCGGTCCCAGCTGCTCTGGTTACTACCGATGGGTTCGAAGGAGCTGCAGAAGGAGCACCCGCAGCACCACTCACCTGGAGGGATGACCTGTATCCCCACGGCGTTGGAGGTGGCAGAGGCAGTGGGCTGCCCCCGTGGGGTCCTCCAGAGCCCCACCTGGCACTGGTACGTCCCCGCGTGGCCGGACACCGCGCCATGGATGCGCAGCCGGGAGGAGGCGTCCACCTTCTCCAGCTGGGCTTTGCCCTGGAAGTTGACCTGCGCCGGCCCCCAGGACACAGTGCCATTGGGAAGGACCCGCACCAGCTCCTGGTAGCTGCCATCAGGCGGGTTGGGCTGGAAGAACCACCCCACGGAGAGCAGCACCTCCTCGATGAGGCTGCTGGCGCTCACTTTGCAAATGAGCTCAAAGCTCTGGGTGTATCTGACGGTGGCCGTCCGGCTTATCAGCGTGGCTTGCAGACCAAGACCTGCTCAAGAGGATGGGAGCCATCAGTGTTAGGGCAGAAGTCCTCGCTGCTACCACCCACCACCCCTGCCCCATGCCAGCCCCTAGCCCCATTTTCACTCTGCAAACCTTGTCATCATGATGAAACTTCCTTCCCATTTCCCCTCTCCTGAGCTGCATTTTGTTCTTCTAGCCCCAGCCACAGGTCCTGTCCTGTTCCCTGGTCCACCACTCCCAATTTTCTGTGAAGCTTGGGCAGCCCTTAGTACCCAGGAGAAGCAGCCAGGTGCCAGCACCAGGGGCACATCGTAAAGGAACATCTAAGAAAAGGAGCCTCAAAGGCAGGTCCTGCTATGCCAGAACAGTCCTTGTCTAGCATGACATGGAGACCAAGAATCCCCTACGTGTCCTTCTTGGAGCACTTTCTCACAAGTCCTCCCTCAAATCGGCACCCTGTTGGAAATGACAGCAAACCCTGCTGCCCCTTCCCCGTCATTAGCTGCTCCGCTAGGTCACCCCCTGGTCCCCAGGAGAAGCAACAGGGGCTACCCACAGCTTTTTGTGCCAAGGATCCAACCTCCAAGGACCCAACAACTCCACCTATTCACCCCACATCTGATCTCAAAGAGACAAGGCTAAAGACATACACCTTTTGTTGGCAGCTGCTGCATCTGTCACACTGACATTTGCCAGGGCAAATGCTCTTCCCATTATCACCTACTGAAAACTGGCACATTCACACTCTTGCTGTAAGCAGCAGCTGCGTTGTCCCTGCCAAGGTGAGGCCAGACTCACTGCATTCCCCAGCCCAGGGATCACTGCAGGTTTTACCCAGAAGAGCCACGAGGACTGACTGACCTATGGGCTTCACATCGACTGTGACGGCCGATGACAGGTTGGTCAGGATGCTCTGAACATCTCCAGGAGCCTTCACCTCTGAAGCAGAGCAGTGGTAGGCACCGCTGTCCTTTGGCCCCACACCGTAGACGGTGAGGACGTAAACTGAGCTGCTTTGTTTGAACGCTCGGAGCTGCCCCAGCCCGGCTCTCTCCTCGTATTCCTTCTTCCAAGCCAACAACCCGCAGGGACCAAGCCTGGCCACTTCCACGCCGTCGAGGAACCAAGCCACTTGGAAGTACCTGCTGCCACTCCTCTGGGCTCCCAGCGTGCAGTTGAGCTGCAAGATGTCCCCTTCAGACAGGGTGCTCTTGGAGGCGGTGATGCCCACGTGGAGGTCACGGTCTGTGGGCAAACACAAAGTCAAGAGATTACAGCAGTGGCTGCCCAGAGAGAAACAAGAGGGGGCTCACTATCAAAATGTTTCCTTTTTTGTTAGAAGAGTGATGGGAATGGAAAACGTTCACCACAGAGAGATGGTCTGCAGCCCCCTTAAACCAGAAAGAGGCACAGAGGGGCTCTGCAGCTCAGCGGTGCCCCCCCCCCCGTCCCACACGAAGGGCACGGCTTCGTGCTGAGGTTTGGAGGCAAAACAGAGCACCTCAGCGGCTGCTGCTGGCGGGGCTGAAGCACTTTATGGAAAGCACATTGCCCTCCGAATTTAAACACCACTTCATAAACAGCACGCGAGCAGGAATCCCAGTTGCTGCAGATATGTTCGGCATTCCCAAATATTTGCTGGAGCGTTTATAGAAACCGTCGGCCTGCTTGGCTGCGGTAGAGGCCGCAGTGCCACACTGCTGGGCTGCTCCTGCTGAGGGGCCGTGCCATGGCCACCTCTCCTCAGCAGCACCGCCTGCTCTGACGTGAGCACCACGGCAGCCTTGCGGCACCTCCTCTCTACCCTCAGCAGCCACCACAGCACAGATACTGCCCTTCCACAAGGTTTCCCTACTTCTAACATGGTGGCATGGCACTGGCACCTGCAGCCATGTTCTTTGAGCCATGCCACAACCCACCAGGGGAATGAGACATCCTCTGGTCCCCACCTAGCAGTGGGGCTCAAAGCCTGACCCACAGCCCCTTCACACCATGTATGCGGTGGCAGAGGCAGGCGTGTGGGCAGAGAAACTTTGTGACACAGCACTGCCAAGGCCACTGCTATAGGGCCTGTGGTGCACCAAGAAGCAGGAGCCAAGGGCCTTACCCTGGCTCGTGACCGCCAGCACCGTCTTCTCTGTCTGCCCACGGGAGATGTCCTTCCACGTCTCATCAGGGTCCTCGATCCACTCGGCTGCCTCGCAGTACAGCTGCCCCCGGTCAGAGGGCTCCACTGCTGCGATGGAGAGCTTGTAGGTGGTGTCCCCAACCTTGTCCAGCCGCACGTTCCCCGACAGAAACCTCTGTGTGTAAGATGGCCCCGGCCTCAAGACGAAGTCCTTGGAGAGGGTGAGGATCTCCTCGGCTTGGTGCTCCCCTGCTCCCTGAAGGCGGTACCAGCCGACAGAGAGGTGCGTGTGCTGAGCCGTGGTCTTGGACACCTCACAGGTGAGCTCCACCGCGTCCCCCTCTGCCTGGGTGAGGACCTGGGACCCCATGGAAACCGAGAGGGTGTCCGGGATCACTGGGCACAAGGGGAGAAGCACAGAGAGAAGCTGGTCAGGTGGAAAAGCATTTCTTGGCCTCTATGGGCATCCTGTTGGTCACTACAATAACCACAGCCAAGCCCTGAAGGGTCTGACAGCTATGGGACCTTCTCCCATCCCTTGCCCTGGCTGGGGGGCCATGGCCAGAGCAACCTGCTGAGGTACCCTCTGGGCATCCCAGCCTTGGCCACTCAGGGTTAGGATAGCATTCCCACAGCAGGAATGTGACATAAACCTGAAGATAAGCACATCTCACCATCTGCAGCGGGAAACCCACCTGCATCCCTACAGGCCCACCTGCATCCCTACAGACCCACATGTGCCCTGGTGTCACTCTGCACACAGAACAGCACATCCTCCCTGGGAGCTCTACCAGCATCTTGACAGTATCAGTAGGAGAATGGAAAATGGAAGTGGAAAAGCCCAAATCAGCACCACCTGGCATGGAGCGAGGCTGCCCTTGGGGACCCACCTGAGAGGTTCGTCTTGGCGCTGTAGCTCCCGAAGTACCTCTCGTCGGTGTTGGGCGTGTGGCACTCGTACTCGCCGGCGTCCCGGTCCTGCAGCTCCTTGATGTGCAGCAGGACGGCGTCCCCCTGCACCCGCTCCACGTAGATCTCCCGGCTGTGCACCCGCTGCGTGTACATGGCGTAGGGGAAGGAGGGGTCGGCCGTGCTGACGATCTGCACCTCGCGCTCGGGGGCCGAGGGCAGGTAGATGGACCACTGGAAGTTCTGCTCGGCCGGGCCGTGGTAGCCACTCACCTTGCACCACAGCGTGACGTGGGACCCCCTCACTCGGTAAAGGGGTCCCTTTTGGACAGTCACCACCCGCTGGCCAGCACCCACACCTGTTGGCAGAGAATCATCATGCAGGAGTTTGCATGGATGCTACCAGAGGCACCCATTAGGGCGATGGATGTGGGCGTGCAGGGGATTGTAGTGTAGTACTGAAGTGAGTTATAGCGCAGTCTTATTCTGTGAAGCACAAAGCCCCAGGAATTCTGGTGCCCCTTGAATTTGTAAGAACAAGCCCTTTATCAACAGACTTGTGGACTTGCTTCAGGGGAGTCAACAGCCACCTGCACACCTTCCCATCCCATGCAGTTCCCAGGTGTGATGCTCACTCCGGACTGGTGCTGAGCAAAACGCACAAGGGACACGAGCACCAAGACTGAAACCAGTGAGGAGACCAGACCAAGGAAGAAAGCTGGTGGTGGCACAGCCTAAAAATGCTTCAGAAACTCCATCCCAAGAGGTGGGGGGGCAAAGTAACACACCCTTCCCACCCCCTGCACCCCCAACAGCCATGCAACATGGGCTTGCACATCTTCTCACTGAAATCTTGCCAGCATCTGGCATGAGCCCACAGCACCGAAAGGAGCACGCTCCACTGGACCCTTGCCACAGCCACAGAGCCGGAGCATCAAGGGGGCCATCCTTATCCTACAGCCTGAGCAAGTCGCTTTGCAGAGCCACCCACCTGGAGCATCCTGTCCCCCCATTTAGGGAGGCAAAGCAGCCCTGGGGAGGCAGCCCATACATCTAGCTTCTGCGGGGTTCCCACCAGCCTTACTTCCCACTCGCCTGCCGCTGAAAGCCCTTGCAGGGCACTCACCCAGGAGGAGAAAGAGGACGAGGAGGAGAGCAGCCACCCTGCGCCACGCCAGCCCCATGGGAACGAGCTCTGCTGGAGTCCTCTCGTACAGAGGCGGTGGAAACCCCTCATGGGTAATGGTGACTGACAGCCACCCCACAATTTTGAAAGCAGCTGGGAGGAAGCTGCCAGCCTCCGGCGGCGGTTTCCTCTGCTTAGAAAAAAGGCGGGGAGAAGTCAGGGAGCAGAGCGTGACATCAATGTGGTGCACCTCTCCAAGGTGACAGCCGGCCCCATGCCATATGGGGCAGGGTGCTGCCCAGGCCACCAGCTGTGACTTCTCTGTTCTGCAGCAGCTCACACACAGCGTGCAGCATGCAGCGAGGCAAAATGCTTGCCCTCTTCCTTGAGTTGGGGGCCAGGATGGCCCCCACAGGACACGGGGACCCCCAGACCAGCAGCACTCTGCTGACAGCAGCAATGCCAGGAGGATGCTGGCCTCAGCACTGGAGGCAGGCGCTGTGGCTGCATCCCACCACATGTGCATCGCTGACTTGCAGAGGAGGCACACTCTGAAAGGGTTGGTTTGGTTTTGGCAGGGAGGAGGGCGGCGTGAAGCGCTGACTCCCGAGCTGCGCTGCTCCCGCCAGCCTGCTGGGGCATCGGCTGAACGGCTAAATTGGCTCAGGGATTCGCAAGCAAGAAGTAGCCATAAAACAAACCCTTTTGCTTGATCCCGCTGGACTCCCGGAGGGAACAAGATTCATGTAATGAACCAAAACAAACACAAGGTCCCCCCCTTGCCCCATTTAATAAATGGATTCACATGACAGCCTGCAGGGCCAGAAGACAGATGCACAGACTCCTCGTTGCAAGGCTGGTGCCTTTATCAGCTCTGACTGCCCGTTAGCCTGCGCACGCAGCTCCGTTAGCACCGCACAGCTCCCCAGAAAGCCACATCCAGCCCGGGGAGACAGAGAGGTTCTGGATCAGGATCTCACCTGTCCCCTGCCACTCACTACCAATGGAAGGGAGTGGAGGAGCAGCAGCTCTTTTGGGGTGCAACACAGGGCTGAAACCATCGCTGCCTCCTGCCTCAGGGGCTGGGGTGAGGTTTGCTCTCCAAGAGCAACCCAGAGGTGCCCCGGGGATGATCCTGATGGAGGGATCCCTTCAGTGGAGGGAAAAGCACCTCTGCCACAGTGGCAGAGAAAAGGGAAAGGGTTGGAGTTCAACCTCAGTGAGCTGCCTGCCGTCAGCAGGCAGATAAACACACACACGGGGACAGTTTGATGCCAAGCCTGCAAAACGCTAAATGACGCATGAACCGCTGCTTGCATTCACAGTGGAGAAACCGGGGAGAATAGGATTGCCTTGCCCGGCCCCATCACCGGCAGTGATGATGCTCTGCGGAGGAAAACGACAGCTCCCTCTGCCCAGGACTGCACAGTATAAAACTTCCTCGCTCCCTCCTGCACAACCAAGCACCCAGCAGGGCCGTTTACCATGGTGATGGAGGAGCAGCAGAGAATCCTTTACAGGGATGCACTGACAGCAGAAACCTCGTCAGTCAGGCATGGGAAGAGAGATCCCATAGCCCTATTTTCTCAGAGAGGACACAGGAGGGAAACTGATGGGGAAATACCACTTACTGGGGAGCACAGAAGGTCCTCGCCTTGAGTGGCAGGGCCACCTCTCAGCGCACCCGCCCTTTTGGGATGCTGCTCTACCACTTTGGGACAAAGCCTTCTGGAAAAACACCAAAAATGCAGCATGGAAAGTTGTACAGAGCCCAGAACAGTCAGGATGAAGTCAGATTCGACCTGAAAGAGCCTGTCAGCAGTGTCCTTGGGGACTGTGAAGCCTCACAGACAGCTTGCTGCTGACCAGATACCCCCCTCACATGCTGTTGGGGTCCTGGGGGAATGGCAGGATCGCTCCTGCAGCAGGGCAGAGATGCTACGGGGGAAGCCATTGATAGAGAAGGAGCTGACACCTCTTGCCTTTGCTTTGCAGCTCTCAGGGGCTGTGCCCTGCTTCCCCAGCCCAGAAATGCCATTGCCACATCCCCAGGGTGACCAAGGAGGGGACAGCCTTGAAAGCGAGGGGCCGGAGCCAGGCACAGCTGGGGGATGCGGGGCACAGCGCGGCATTAGCCAGGATAATCCGGCAGTCCTGGGGGATGCGCTACAAGCCTTCAGATAATCAGAGGAGCTGGCACAACAGACTTTGAAGTCTGCCATCAGTTTTTCTCAGTCCGGCTCAGACATCAAAGGCAGCTGGTTGCATCCCCCAGTTCGGGAGCAGGAGCCAGCTGGCTTCCCCAAGGCCGCCAGCTCATCCGCCATCCCTCCCGTGGGCAGAGCCCTCCTGACAGAGCACAAACGCCCAAATCCACCGGTTCTTGCTGCAGCCAGGCTCGCTTTGTTGGGAGCTATGCAGACAGCTTGCAGAGATGAGCGTGACAGTGGCGGATAAAGATCTCCACCCTGCCACACCACCGAACCACACCACCAGCTCCCAGACAGCCACAAAAGCAAGGGAAGTCCAGCAAAAGTGCAGAAGTCACAGCCACTCCTGGTGGCAGTGGGACATCGGGAGTGGCTGATGTCCAGAGGGACAGCAGGACTGCTGCTGCCACCCACATCTCGCACCCCAGCTGGATGTGGCTCCAATGTACAGCAAAGGCAGGGTTTTCATGAGCAAAACCCACAGCAGTTTTAGCACCAAAAGGCTGCTTGGATGGTTTTGCACCTAAAAAGAGACATTTTCTTTGGTACAGGAACTGAAACAAGCCTCCTTTTTTGGGGTGGTGAATGAACGACACGACACAACAACCTATTGAAATCTAAGAGCAGAACAGGCTGAAAAGCAGACTAACATCAATCCTCTGCAACTGCAGCTTTCTAGGGCTCTGGCTTTTCTCAAGGGTTGGCCCAGGAGGAGAGCACCCGCAAGTTGTTTTTTGGTGAGCTAAGGGTTGCTCTCACTCATGCCATTTCTACTGTAAAAAGTTAAGCAAGAACAAAATTGGCCAGGGCACCACAGAGACACCAAAAACCTGCAGAAATGCAGCTCCAGCCACTGACACACTCATCTGAAGGAAAACCCCTGAGGCACAGAAAGGTGGTCGCCAGGGCCTCAGCACCAGCTGGTTTGCTCTGTGGGGCCACACCATCTGCTAAGACAGAGCCAGCTGTCCCTCTAAGTGACACTCATCAAAAATACCTGACCAAAGCAGGAGGTGACAAGGGGCTGCTGCAGCACCTCACCCAGCCCTTCGTCCCCATAGGGGGGATTCCCATAGGCAGCCTTTCCTCCTTGGCACCAAAGCACTGCAGTTTTCTGCCTCCACAGTAGCACCTCTGCAGCTCTCCAGGTGCCCTGGCATCTGGGCAACCTCAAGGGGACGATGTGCTGCTGGGGACCAGGCAGCTGAGGGATGCTGCAGCGAGGATGCTAATTCAGCTCTCCCCCAGCAGCTCCCTGAAGCACTAAGGGAAGGAGCTGTGGCAAAGAGGCACCACTCGGTAGCTGCCCCTTCCTGCACGGAGAGGCTGTGCTCCTCTGGGCGTGCGATTTGGCTCTGAGATTTGGCTGTGCACAGCCTGCTCTCTGCAAAGCCCAGCATCCCCTTTCTGCATCACTTTCAGGACACAGTCCTGTCATCGTACAGTTGACAGGAGCAGCCCTCTCTCTGGCTCAGCGCTACTCCAAACCTCTCCGTGATGGCACTCGAAGCAGCATCAGCATTTTCTATGCAAGCAGCAGCATGAAAGACTGTTTGAAGCAGAGCAGCATAGGCTCGCGCCTGGTTCTTTTTGTTCCCAGTGGACACGGGGAGGGCAGAGGACAGGGAAGAGAAGAGGGGGGTTAAGAGGGGAGCAGGGAGAGCAGTCGCAGCAGGCTGTTGTTAAGTGGGAACTTCTCCTGGGGAATACAGAGCGGTATAACGAGTGGGGAGAGAAGCTAGGTTTTAATATTAAGCTGCTTATTTAGGTCTCTAAGTTATGGAGATGCTGTGCTTCAAAACTAATTAGATTGAGAGAGCTTGGATTTGATTACAGGATTTGCAGAAGCAAGAGGGTTTAAAAAAAATTAAATGGCTGCCCTGGAAATGTTAGCAAGGGAATTAAACAGCCATTGCTGCAGCCAATTGTTAAATACATATAAGCTGGGAAAAATGATAAATTCCAGTTGCCAAAACTTGCTGCAGCAGTGGCTGCAGCTGGGAGCTGCCCTGCTAGCAGGCCTGGCTGGAAGGTGCACAAAAGGTGCGTTCCCCAGTCTGAGAGTGGGGCACAGGGGCTCCACAGCTCCTAAAGAAGCACATGCCTCCCACCGACAGCAGCCTGCGAATCTAAGAGTGGATGGATTTTCCCCTGCCCTGACCCTGCGACACTGAGCATGGCCAGGCAGGCAGCTCTGGCTCGAATGGAGAGAGGCTGCGGGTCCCACAGAGGAGCACAAGGGCCACTTGGGGAAATCCTACCTGAAGTGAGGAAGCAAGGTAGCAATGGCAGAACATGTACAGCTCACCTAGCATCAAGTCTCTGCTGTATTGGTAGAACCCCGCTACCCTCTCACTTACTCCTCTAAGATCATGGGAAAAGCAGCAAGTTCACAAGGTCCAATAGCAGAGCCAGAGCTGCTCTTTTTGAAAGCACAGAACTGCTGACTTCTGTTCCTCCTGAAACACTTAAAGCAACCTCCATCCGTGAATATGAAGCTTCTCTCCGAGTACGTAGACAAGTGTCCAAAGGAGTTCATTTTGGGGCCTGATGGGTTGCCAGACTTAAAATGTAGCATAAGCATGCTAGTAGTCTAGATGTTTTAGCTACCAGACAGAAGCTCCCAGCAAAATAATAGATGCTCTGCTCCTATATGTCACCTTCTCACCTTCCTAGGCATCAGTTTGTGTAAAGCATTCTGGACAGCAACATGCTGTCCACCCTATCTTGCTCACATTGCTGCACAAACACCCTAAGAGAACACAATGTGGCAACATCGGTGCTGCTGCTGCTGGTGTCCTCCATTCGCGCTAAAGGAGGATGTCACAGAAAGACTGGATTATGTTTATGCTTAGCCAAACATTTTTTCCTTCAAGCAGAAGGGAGGAGCTACATCCAGCTCCAAGGAAAACCTCCAAGGCATACTGCTTTGGTTAAATAGAGGCATTAGGAAGGGTTATAAGTGTGTGTACTAGACGCCACCTCTTTGTGGGTGGATTGCGAGTCTCACCCTGAAAGCAACTCCTCCTTCAATGCTGCCGTTGCTGTCCAGGGCTTAATAAAGAATACTCCCAGTACTGCAACACAGCAGCTATCACCTCACTTTTAACTGACACCTTCCACCCAAGAGACCCTGCAGTGCCTCCCCAGTTACTCCCCCAGACTCAGAGAACATCTCTCAACATGGGCTCAGTCAGGTGGGAAGTGGCGACACTTGGAGGATGTGGTGCTGCCATCCACAGAAGATAAGGGAGGGTTTAAATACAGCGATGGCGTGCCCACAGGTCCTGAGAGCCATCTTGTTAATAGTGCGTACAATCAGGTCAAGGAAGGAGATGAATAGCGACTAACAAAAGACATTCCTGGATGAATGCAGGGAGCTGAAGACAGGAAGAACAGATAATGGCACCAGGCAAGGACACCTCAGCATGCACCTGAAAGGCTACCGGCAAAGCCTCCAACTTCAAAAGAGCCTTAAACTTTCTTTCTTCTAAAGAAAACAAACTTCCAGGCTGAGAACTAAGAGCTCAGCTTCTGAAGGGGCTCTCCCTGAAACATCAGAGACAGACATTTCTGGGCTGTGGTGGCTGAGGGGAGCGGTGAGAAGGACAAACACCAGAAGTAGAAAGACACATACATTATCCTTTCATTGCTGAAAGACTCACCTTATGGCAATGGTTTTGCTCCAAGTCAATACTTCAAAGACTGGTCACTCACTATTAGTGCAGCTATTAGGAGAGATGGCTTCAGAGAGATGCTTTGCAGATAACATGCCAGGAGCCTTGGTATGAGACTGCAGGATTCATATGGCAGGAAAGCAGCATGGCTGAAGACTAGAAGCCTGAGCAGGGATATAAAACATATGTAGATATAAAGAGTGGATTGGATAACATAAAACATATGTAAAGAGTGGATTGCATCCTTTCCATAACCCAATGGCTATTCTTATGCAAAGACAGGTGTTGTACACTCAACGAGGGAAAAAAAAAAAAAAAAAAAAAAGACTAAAATCCATCCTGGAACTGTTTTCACAAAAAATCTCTGTGAGAGTGAATGTTACAAAAACCTCGAAACATCATCCATGTCTTGGTTGAATTAATGACTACAGCTACCTGCTGTGGTTTCCTCCCTCCTTTCCTGTCCTATCACTAGAGGGAGCTGCTATTGCCTCATTTCTCTTACCTGCCTGGCCAATACTTTCCACTCTTGCCACACCTAATTCTCACATCTGAGATAAGCTGGCCTTTCCTTTACAGCTCATGGTAAGAAACATGTACTTGCAGGTTCCCATTCTTCTAAAACGCATGTCTCCAGTAGGTCAGATAAACTTCGTTCTTGAGATACCTATTTTTCCAAGTTCAAGGGGGCTAGCCGAGGTGTTAAAGATGAAGCCCACTGCAATAACCTGTGGAAAAAGACTTTGCTTCATACTAGGTACAACATCCAGTGCAGAGTTGCTTGCCTGGAACTCGTAGATGAGCAGCATTTGTGTTATCATCACAAGCAGCCGCTTGGAAGAAACGAGGCCAAAACCATCTTACTTAGAAAATCTGTCCCTTCCGCTCTGGCAACGAAAATATTGACTTACAACGGGGTAGGAACAGGGTCGATTCAGAAAACAATTAAGTTCCCCAATTCGTCACACAAACGTAGGCAAATATTTTAAACTTACTGTAAAAGGACCGATGCTTATTTTGCAGGGCAAGCAGCGCTGGGAACAGGACTGGAAGGTTTACATTTGACAACCTGGCAGTAACAATAGCGTCTCCATATGTGCAAGGCACAAGGAGGGAACTCCCATAGCACAAACATCCAGACCCACAGCACAAACTTAATCAAAAAGGCTCTTTATTTTAAACATAAAAAGAAACATTTTACACAGTATTGTTAGAACTATTGGGTACCTGCATTCCAGAACTGTGCCAAACACTTCATTTTGTAACTTTGAAATTAAAACAAAAGAAAGAAAACATCTTGCCCTTCTGCTATACGGATGTTCGAGCTTGTCCTGGATCAAATTCCAAGTGCCTGGAGGAATTTACCAGCTTACCCAGGAGATGTGGCAATGCGAACAGAGGAAGATCAACATGAGCCCTTAGGATACTTAGACAATACCACAGGTTGCAGCAGAGAGGATACGGATCCTTGCACAGCATTGCAGGCAGCTCACTCTCCTGATATTCTGCAGGTTTAATACACGACCAGGTGCACACACACCTCCACTCACACAAACCCTGGTCACACAGGAAATAATAATAAAAAAACATGAAAGTGACCGAGAGTCTTTTTTTTTTTTCCCCACTATTGGAGACAAGATTTCCACTCTATTTTTAAAAAAGGGGATAATATAAAATTGGCACAAATAGAAGGAAACCTGTAGGGTAAGCCTAGCCCCTCAGCTTCTAGCCTTCCAACTACAGCAAATCCAGGGCCTAAGGGGATGCAGCATTGCCTTCCAAGGGGCTGGCAGCAGCGTGAGCTAGCAGCAAACTTGCTTCACTTGGAATGACAAAGATGGTTTGTTACTGGTCTTGAAGGAAGGCCAGCATTAGCTAAGGACATGGGGACCTTTCATTAGAGGAGCAGGGAGCCCTGACCAAAATAACCCTGAGTTTTTTTCCGGCAGGGATAAAGTGTGCTATGTTGCGTGCTTGGGAAGAGCTGGCGGGTCCCTGCTCATTCATTCCCTAATTATTGCATCGTGACCCTCTTTCCCTAAACCTTAACCAAGGGCACATAAATATGGAGTCAGTCTGCTCGGATAGCAAGCAACTGATGCTGTGCTTTGAAACTCATCACCACTACCAATCTCCCCACCCAAGACACCCCAATTCCACAGGTCATTTCTGTGAAGAAAACAGACAATAAAGCAGGAAAGAAGCTGCGTAGATCAGCGTGGGAAGGACAGCCAGCACCCCAGACATCAGAATGGTGTTCCTTAACATTCAAGAAAAAGCAAGATTTCACTACAGCAGCCAAACAGGAGAGGAAGAAAAATTCTTGCTGTCAAAATGATATTTGAATGAATTTTCTCCTTGATGCCCTTTCTTTGTAAAGCATCCGTAAATATTTCCGGGCTTTCATAGAGGAAATTAGAGATTGCTTCTGCCCTGTTTCTCAGCAGAGGCAGCTACATCTGTCTGCAACATAGGCCTTTTCAGAGCTCTTCAAGAGAGGAGGAAAAAAAAAAAAAACCACACACGTCAGGACAGAAAGAGAAGCTGCTAAGAATGTTTAGGCCAAAGTCCTCCAGAGGTTCACAGGCTGTGGGTCTCTCAGCTCTAGAACCCTACACGAAGTGCCAAAGAGAGTCCAACAGTGAGTTGCAAGCTACATCTCTGCAAATCAAGTCCATTTTGAAGATGCCTCGCATTCAGCTTCCAAGAAATCATTAGACATTGTGTGTGTCCATATGTACAGCCAAGGTTAACCCACCAGCAGTGTGACTGTGTGCATGTTTGCATGCTGGGGGCAGAACGTAGCCTTCTAGACAAAATCTTCATGCCAACCTCAGAAAAATGGTCACAACACAAGCTAAGAAAACAAAACAGAAAACCTTACTGAAAAAAAAAAAAATGGAATAGCTGTAGTGGTGAGTAAAAGGGTCCACAAGCTAATGTGAAACGAGGCCATTGCAGCACAGACCTGCAGCTCCCCTGGAACAAGCTGTTAGTGAAGGCGACTGCCTAGAACATAACTAACATCTAAGATTGGCAACAGCACACCACAAATGCTACCTTCTGCAGGTGCCATCCTCCAGAGTCTTTTCTTTTATCCTACAAAACCTTTAAAGGATTGAGCCCTGACCTCATCTCTGCATTTTTAACCCTTCCTGATGCAAACTAGAGCCTGGCTGTGACATCAGGTTGTGGTACAGTCCTACTCTTTTGTTTGTACACAGTACCTATACTCTGACTTTTATTGCTTAAAATACCAGCTGTGCTGGAAAGACAGAACTGCCCAGAAAAGCAGCTGCTCCCTTGGCAGCAGCCAGGTCAGTGTATGTGGAAGACCAAAGCAGGACTTCTTATAATATAGCACCTAGGAAAATACCTTGAACCCATGGCGAAAACCTCACTGCAGGCCCATGCACAAGACCAGGATCACAGGAACTTTTTTGCTGCCCTCTTTAGCTTGCTCATACTCCTACCCTGAGCTACTGCAGTCAGACTGCTCATAGGTTCAAGGGTTACCACTGAGTGACTGGCAGAAGCAGCACTGGTATCTGCTCTGTGCATCTGGGGACAGGTTACCAGTCTCCTCTAAACACGATCAGTCGGCCAAGTGCACATGAAGACCCATCTCACATTTTTTTTATGAGTCACGCCACTGCCAGTTGGGCAAGGTCTCCTTCCTCTGCCAAGGCCAGCAGAAGGCTGGATCTTGTCTCTAGATACCATGTTGCCCCCCATGCCACAAGCAGAGCAGGGTCTGAGGCACAACGTGAGCAGCTGTAGTGAGGAGAAAAGAAAGGTTGGGGAGCTGGTGGCCATACGCAGACATCCAACAAATGCTTGTCTGAAGAGTGACTCTTCAGGGCTGCCAAGTTAGCCCCTGTTCACCACAGTCAAGAGCTTTGAGCACAGAAAACTAGAAAAAAAAATAATAAGAAAAAAGTCTCAAAGACCTCCAGGCAAGTTATGCTTTCAGGTTAATCGTAAACCCTTTGAAAGCCAGGGAAGAGAAGGCATGCTAACAGCCAAAAATCAATTCCCTGCTGGAATAGCCTCATGAGGCACCACTGGAATACCCTTCTCCAGGCTTCAAGCCAACACAGAGAAGTCTGTGAGATACCACAGTGACAGAGGAAGTGGACAGGATGCTGCAATGAGGGTAGAGGGGAAAAGTAGATTTGTTAACACAATGAAAGCCTGATGATTCTACCAGTCCCTTCCCACACATTGCCCTCCCTGTCATGTTCTCGTAGAGGAAGACCTTTTCAAAAACCAAGAGGGGCTAAACCAAAATATTTATAAAATAACAATTTAGTGAATTTTGTCACAGGGCCCTGCTGAAAGCAGACTCAACAGTTTGTACATTAGAAGGACACGATCCCTATGCAGAAAGTGCTGCTGGAAGAAGGAGAACTCTGAGTCACTAAACATGGCCTGAAAGCTCTCGGGACATGATGTGTAACAAGGAGAAGCTTGAGGTCCAGGCTGAAATCAGAGAGGAAGCGTGCTGTCTTGTCTGGGCCTGTGAGCGAGTGTCTCAGCACAGTCCAAGAGCCCTGTGAGTCTCTCCCAAAACGCAGGTGTGCCTGGCTCCAGCGCTCAGTCCATCTCCATTGACATCAGCCGACGACGCTCTCGCCGTGTTTCCTGCACTTCCTTCTTGCAGCACCAACGGGAGCTGCAGTAGCCGATGAGGCAGGATAAGAGTCCGATGACAGTGGCCAGACCAATGCCAATCAACAGGGGATACTTGAAAGCATTCAAAACTGAAAAACAGCACGGAAAACAAAAGTTGTTAGATACCACAGAGAAATTTAAAGATCAACATTATTTGTTCTTGCCTAAAGAGGGAGGAAATCCCACATTTTTCAGTCATGGGCAGGTTAATTATTTTGGAAGGAAAAGCTAATTCTCCTTCTTGATTTCTGTCTTTTGAGGTTTGGGATACCGGTACCTTACTGGACTCCATTACTTCCTTCTTCACCATATTTCTTCCTCCACCATTTCAAAGCTCTGGGGAGGCTAGAAGCACCAGAGAAACCTTGCAATGATATAGCAAAGTGACAATAGCTCTAAGAAGTACCCCATTACCTGTTTTTCCAAACAATGGCCTGGCAACAGTTCTCTATCACAGGCAGACTCTGGCTGCCATCTCTTTATAAAACTGTTTCCAAATGGCAAGGACTTTACACTTTGCTTGATTAGAACTGCTCGTACAGTACATTCACTGCCACTCAGCAACCTTGCCTAATCGACCTCCTAACTTGGTGCACGAACAAGAAAGTTGATTTGTAGGCACCTGATGCACAGTTAAAAGACAGGGTCAAGAAATGGAAGGAGCTTAGAAAGTACAGTTATGACAGTTATCTGCATAGTAGGGAGAACAAAAGTTTCTGATTCAAGTTCACAGAACTTCTCATTGTGACCTCTCCTGGAAACGCTTAGAAGAAAGCAACAAGTTCAAGGCCTCTCCCAAATTCATTCTCCTCCTTAGCTACGTGCTGAATGAAGCATCTAGCACACATCTAGCTTCTCACAAAGTCTAGCAACACTTGCAACTCTGATTGTAGAGCAGGCAAGGTATTAAGTGCAGGGAGCAGCATGCCTTGTGGTTAGGAGAGGGAGGAAGGAGTCAGAGCCCTGACGTTTTGTTCCCTGCTTTGATATTAACCATAACACGACTACTTCAGCACACCCCAGCTGCAAACCAGTGTTTCTTCCAGCAGGGAACAGGAAGATTAACACTTGGAGAGAATGCTACACTTTGATTAAAAGATGCCCTAGCTATGCAAAACGTCAGCAAGGCATCAGGAAAAAGAACACTTCGTGCTTATGAGCATGACCTATTCAGGCCTACCTAGTCTGTAGAACTTGGAATTACAAATTGAAAACAACAGCAAGAGGATAACAAAATCTAATGAGATTATCACAGGCATCATTAAAAACATTTATAGAGAACATTTGTCACAGATTAACATAACAAGGTGCTAAAAATCCCGCAACGCACACAGCCATCTCTTACCATCCATTTTCACAGATAGGAAGACAGGTTTGGCTTTGACGGCAGGTTCCTGCTGCCACACACCGGTGGCAGACCGTACCCATGGGGTCACCACGCAGTAATGGTTCCCAAAATCATGGTCCTCGCAGCCATGCACACGGAGACGGAATTCCAGTGGGCTGATTCTCTCCAGGCTGAGGTCACTGCTCCCGTTTCTCCTGCTCTGCGTCACGATCCCTCTCCGGTCCACCGAGGCCAGCAAGACGGGCTCTCTGTCCAGCGCGAAGGAGCGCACGGCAAACCAGGAGACATCAAAAGACATGTCATCTGCATTCATGGAAAAAGGAGAATTTGGACACGTTGGTGAGCTGCAAAGACTATTCATAGTGCCACTTCTCAGCAGAAAGGTTAATCTGCCAATGGCGTAACCAACACTGGAGTGACAGCAGGGGTAGGGGAGGCAGTGAAGAATGCCCTGAACCTGTCCTTTCTAGGAGGATTCAAGCAGTGAACTGCAATGAAATGCACTGACAGGAAAAATATAGCTGCACAGGGAGGGTGGCTTGCTATGGCGACAACACAGAGGGGACTTCTTGCTTTCCTACCTGTCATCCTAAAATGCGTATCTCGTCTCCGATCTAAGTTTTCACCAAGCAGGCCTGGTGTCATGAGAAGTGCTAAAACTGGGCTGAGCCTACACTGAAAAGGGAGTGGCAATGCTAGGCATTTGCTAGCAGAGTGATTTGCAATCACTACCTTCACACAGCACCTGCACAACTACAAAATCAGAATGCTCTTTCCTAAAGGCCCCTTCCTCACATTTAGTCTGCCTAAACTTAAAGAGATTCTACAAGGAGTCGAAAGAAAATTACGTGCAAAAATATAAAGCATTTGGAAGCAAAGCTTGACCACAATGCTTTTATGCACTATTTCTGCAATTGTTAGTAAGTGTCATGGGCCATCGTGCACCGTGCCTTGTATGAATTTTACTATCCCAGGAGATAGCCTACAAAAACCATTTGCAGCACCTTCCACATTAACCTCGCTGACAGGTAGACAGAGCTCATCAGCACATTAAGCCCTTTTTTACGTTCGTGCAAAATGCTATTGATCCCATTAGCAGATCTCAATCTTAGCCCTATTAGGCTGTTGTTGAGTATCTGCTTTAAAAATCAGCACGCTGCTTTTCTAATGTGCGCTCAGCAATACCTGTTAAAGGGTCTGAAACCTGGTGTGACCCACAGCATAGACAGAAAAGGGCCTCAGATGCCTGCTCACTTGGTTCAAGGTTCCTGGCACTTAAACTGATAGGCCCAAATTGGAAATAGAGGGTACTAATTCTGCCCTGAGTTTTGTGCAGACATTCTGCAAGGGGATTAACCTCTGCACACCTAAGACAGTCCTATGATTTTGGGCATATATCAAACCTCCACTTGCTGGTATTGAGATCTGTGAAAAATACAGCATTAGCAATGTGAAATGTAAAACTGATCTTTCATCTAAGCCCTGAACCTCCTGCTGTACTTAAATTATTTGCAGATATAAGTGAAGACAACTTTTAAGCCGTTATCAGGCAAGCTGACATCTTAGGAAGACAGGGAACCTTAGAATAATCTTTTAAAGCAGGGTAGGGACATCCTCGGTTCTGCTACTTGTGGTTACGCATCAGCTGCTACAGTCCCTCTGATTGCAGACAAAAACCACTCACTGTTTGTGGTACAATTAATTCCCCAGTAAGGTACACTGTTCTACACACACCTTCAAAAACAAAACAGAAATTTGAGGAAGCAGATGGCAGCACTCAGTCACTCCCAGAGACACTGGCTGACCAAACCATTTGGGACACCAGCCAGTTTATTGCCCTGCCTGCCACAGCCAGCTGCTCCAGGTGACAACACAGAGCCTCAAGAGAGCACCTCGTGTGTTTTGTAGTCCTATCGCGGGAAGAGGTTTCCTGGTCCTACGTGGCGGTGAGCATTGGCCATATGGACCAGCAGCACTCATAACAACCACACTTTGCCACATCATACCACAAATACTACCGTTAATTACTCAGCATACCACTCCGATCCCCTCCCTGGAAAGCAAAGCTAATCAAGATCAACACACACTTTTTCAGCTGACAGGACTAAACTTTGACCGCTGCCTTGTGTACTCACCCAACTAGCTGTGGGAAACAGGGCCTCTGCTTGAGAGAGCTCCGTTTCTATAAACTATTGTTCATCTCTGTTGCCTGTTTATTCCAAACACAGCATTAACACCAGCCACAGGCAGTCAGGTTGGGCATGACCAATTCCTTCCGAATATCAAGGCTGACATTTGCTCCATGCTTCCAGGTACAGTAGGAGCATATGGACACCTTCCAGGCTACGTCCAACTACACTGAATACATGGTTGCATTTACTAAAATAGATTACAACAGTAAGTTTAGGAGGGGGGAAAAATAACCTAGCCTTCAGATTCCCAGGGGATTTACTACTGTTGAAGAACTCCTCTGTTTAAGTCTCACTTAATTTGAGGTTCTCTTCCCTCAACGTACAAAGATGAATGCAGGCACTTGCTGTCATTTTGAAATAGCTGAATCTGTCTTCTGTAATTACAACATGGGACAACAGTATTATGCCAACATATTTTATTAGTCAGTATACACAGTGTGCAATTAGTGACTCACTGCAGACAGTCAGAGGGAGGATTTGGCTCAGAGTGCTCTTTGTCGCTATCCTCCTTGAACTAGCTTCATACAGCAAAGTCATCTGATTCGTTTCTATCTCTCTCATTTTTCATGCTGTAAAAACACAGTAAAATTTAGCAAAACAAGGACACAGATCAAGCACTCTCCAAAGATCAGTGATGGCCATGCCGAACAGCTCCCACATGCTAACAAATCTGCGATTTTACTGACATAAAGAAGGCCACATGTTAGGCTTCCCAAAAGCATCTGTTTAACTCCACACACACTTTGTGTCCACGCAGACAAATCAGACACTCGGTTTTTGTTCCCAGTCTTCAAAAAAACAAAACAGAACCACTTGACCCACAGACACACTTATGACTACAAAGGTTTCTTTTACCAGTAAGGTCAGGAAGGGACCATGCGTTACAGAAAGCTCGTCACTGGGATGTTGTGCTGCAGAAGGCCACCAAGGACCTCAGCACCCACTGCTCGTGCAACCCAGCTCCTTTCGCCCAGGAACACAGGGCACTGGATGCTTTGTAGGCTCTGTAAGCAGAGTAAGAGTGGTGCCATCCTTCCCCTCCTTGGCTAGTGAGCATCATCAACATGTAAAGCACATCTTTACACACATTTCGATTTAACACACAGGACTAAGCTGTCTGGGTCTCAGCTGCTTCTCTGGCCAATCACCCCAGAGAACTGGGAATCCTATTTCTAGACCAGCTCCTAGGAGCCATGCACTTCCACTGCTTAGAATGGAGCTCTCTCAGCATCTTGTTACAGTGCTGAATCACAATTTTGAGACCCTTTTTGTTTACTACATTTAAATGAGGTTGAATAGGGCTTCCTAGAGAGCTGAGCAAACCACTTCAAGCCATACAAGAGGTAAACAAGCTGGTTTTGTTAAATTCTCCAGAGTGCCCACTGGGTCCGTCTGGAGCAGATTTAAAAAAAAAACAAATCTCTTTCAGGCAGAGTAAGTAATACTTTTAAATCCCTAAGCACATAGCCCAAGAAGGGGTGATCTGGGAAGTCTAGAGAGATCATTTGTGAAAATGTGTATTCAACAGAAACATCAGAAGCAGCTTTTGTATCTTCAGGGCACAGAAGTACTACTACTATTCCCCCCTGACACACACATACTTCCCTCATATCAATTCAAAACACCAGCTACGGATGCCAAGCCAAAGAAGCACTTCTTTAGACAGAATGGTTGCTGCCATGTACTGAGCTCAGTAATACACGCTCCACTTCAGCGGGGTCTCAAAGAAGCAGAGGAAATTAAACCACGTAGCAGTCATGCCAAAACCTTTTCAACCCTTTTGAAAGTTTCCCACAGGGTGGGTGTGCGTACTCACACACAGCTGTGAATTGCCTCTACTAGAGGATGGGCCAGCCCATAAGTTATTCTTCTAGCAAGGAATGGACGTATGAAGGGGACTTCCAAAGATCATTGGTCACTTAACTTCTCCTCAGCTCCTTGAAAGTACTTTATTTCTCTGACTGTGGACACAAAGAGGGAGAAGAGCTGGCACTGACACCTCACCTCACTGCTGAAGGTATACATGCTGATCTGCTTGCATACTTTAACATCACTCTACATGTACAAGAGCAGAGCCAGCTGGCACACCGAGCACATTCAGACTGTGCGGGAAGTGCATTTAACAAAAGATCTTATGAAATTCCCTGATCCCTCTTTGCACACAAGAGGGCCTGTAATACCCCACCGCAGAAGGCCTGACCCCAGAAGAGCAGACCTCTTGAAAGCCATAATGACCCACAGAACAGCAGGAGAGCAACATGGATATGCAATTGCTCTGCTCTCCCTTCTCAAGAAGTTCCCAAATGGAAAGGCCATGCCGGCACTGCTGTCATCTGTTTTCTTCTAGGAGATGCTGGCAGCTCTTGCTTTTCCTATCTCATTATCTGGTGTAGGCTTTCCCCAACAACATGCCTTATTTCCCCACTGGGATGAGACAGCACTGTTATTTTCACAGTCTGTCTAATGTTTTGGCACTCATTTAAAGTGTAAATTCTCCATTTTGGTTGTGAATTAAATTGTGATACTGACTGAGTGTAGAGACCCATCAGAGATGGGATGCAGAGGGAAAAGCGCTCCCGTTGAATGATTACATCTGGTTGTTACCAGATGAGGCCTTAAAGTCCTCCTCCACATAACTGAAGCTCTGCTGCCTGTCTCACCCAGAGGACCAGCAAGGACCAGAGAGGGGCCAGCTTCTTAGGCCCAGCTGAAGTGCTCACATGGGATTTCCCCACAGAGACACACAGAGCATGGCTGGTTAGACCCCAAACCTTGCTCTTTCAGCAACTGCAGGCTCAGAGCACAGACCAAAATGTTCTCCCTACTTGCCACAATATCACACTTCTTTCCTCCTTTCTGTGGGTATCCGTCATGCATGTATCTGCCCTATTACAGACAAAAATCCACAACAAAAACAATGCCAGCAAACAGAGAGGCAGGGATGTGCCATTTCAATATGATATTACCCAGTTACGGAACGCGTTACAGTGCTGACATTTAAAACCCTCTGCTGGCTGCTCATGATCTCCGGAAAGGGCAATGTTTCCAAATACAGGCATCATCTATCAACTCATCCCTACTCTCTCAAGAATTTTCCCAGTTTAAACTTAACTGTGCTGATCAACAGCTCCTTGAAGAGGCCACCTTTTTATTTAAATCCATTTGATTACCCTTATCTTGTCAGTGCTTCTGTCTCGAGCTACCAAGCACACAAAAACATCACAAACCCAACTGCAGCAGAGAACTGATAGGAGAGCCCCACTCTCAGTAAGTGGCATCTTTTCAAGCTTTAAGTGGGTCAGGGATGCTGAGGCCTCTTTCACAAGGCAACCCCAAGCTTATTTTAGCTGTCGAACACCAGGAGAAGCAGCAGCTGCTCCCTGCCAGCAATTACTGCTCTGCAAAGGAAGCCAGATGCTTTGGGTACTGCCTTGCAACAATACCTTTAACAGCTTAGAAACACCTCAACTTCAGAAGATGCTTTCTGCTGAGCAGAAACTGCAGGACAGATGGAGGCATATGTACAGACGTACATTGCTGCAGACTGTCCAATATCCCAGGCTATGACTCTTTTGACAACAATAAAGTTTACTCAGCATTTCCCCCCTACCAAGCATTTCAATAATACAATCTACAGACTTCTATCATTTTTTCACAGGCAGCACAGAGCTGTAATCTAGCAAATTGCCTCCCTGCTACACTCAGATTTAACATCAAACAGCCATTCTGCAATTTCAAAGTGATGCACCTTCAATAAACTTGGTACTTCATCTCATCAACTATTACACTAACTAATATTTGCCACACAGCCCCTTTTTTGTAGTGGCTTTTGCATAGATTTCTGTCCCACATGAATCATGGTACCTTTACATTTAGGTGTATATATATTTATATTTAAACGCATATTTATAGATTTAAAATATATTTTTATATTTGCACATAAAAATAACTTTAAAAGACACACTAAACTCACTCCAAAACCACATTTTGGGTACAATAACCAGAGCTACTCTCACAGCCTTTTGATGAAAAGCAGCTCAGGCAACCTTTGGCAAGCAGCTAAGTTTTGAGCAATTCTCTGAACTTTTCAGCCCTTCACAAAAATCTCTCTTTAAAGTGTCTGCTGTCCTTTTCATAGTGATTAGGTACCATGCTTCTTTTTTCTTCTACACAAAAAAAAAAAAAAGGAAGCTCACCTTTGAAGGCATCAGGAAGTAACGTTCATTTTCAGTATTTAAGCTGCAGAAGTCAATTTCTGTGATTCTTAGATTTACATTAAGCCTTAAATTCACTGTGAAGTTCTAAGCTGACTGGCCAGGTGATTTTAAGATGGGTTTACAGGTAACTGCTTTCTCCTGACAGGCTTTGCCAATGGACCTTCTTTCTAATTGAAGGAGACAGCAATAGTTTTCATGCCCATCTAGTGGTTGCAGGCTGACTGCCAGCAGTGGGGTCAGTTGGTACAGACAGCACAGGGGTTAGGAATAAGAACGCTTTTTTCCCCCCTCTCACCTCAGAATGTGAAACACAAATCTTGTTTTAGACTTGGCCGTGTAAAGCAAACATTCTCTCCTGTATTTATCTAGTTCTGTACAACATTAAATGTTCTCAGTCCTCCAGCTTCACTCACATGACGTGGGGTTATAACTGGTGGTATACAATCTGGAGGCGAATGAGTTACAAGTAAAATATTTTCTTCAAAATACCTGGCTCCAGTGCCATTCCATCCGTTGTGATGATACAGAGCAAGTCTGCCAGTTCACCCTGGTAAATTGTCAGGTTGTCAGAATGCACGGAGACATTAAACACAGGACCTAGAAAAGAGTAACCACAATTATTCATGACAGGCTTTTCTTCAACATCCAAAAGTATTCTTGTGTATTTTTGAATCGTCCTCTATGTGTTTGCAGAAACAGAGCTTTGAAGTAGGGATAAGCAGTAATGCAAGTTTGGGCAAAATAGTTACCCATTTTTAGCCACTAATTGCTGCACTAATACTCAGACTGCCAGACCTGTCACACAACACAGAAGTCGCTGCCCAAGTCTGCCTTCCACTGTCCTGCACAAAACGAGCCTTTCTTCCACTGGTGACTTCTCTAAGAAGAATAGAGTTCAGGTCCTCCGGCTAATCCAGCACAGATCATTTCGGCTGAAGCTGTCAATAGGAATTTAAGTTAGAGCAAACCAGTAATTTAACCATACAGGAGGTTCTGCTGCAGAACTGAAACACAGACAATACAAGAATGCATCTGATAACATTTTTCTGTGGATTTTCCTTCAGGCTCTGCTACAGATAGCTTCTTTTGTACAAGATGTCTCAATGCCCAAGGGTATAGTAACTCCTTCAGCTGTGAAGTGATGATGATATTGATGAAAACCATTAGGCTGTTATGAAATGCTCAGACACCATAACAACATGTGTGTTTGACTTCTGAGATGCAGAAGATTAAAAAAAAAACAACACAACTTGCCCACATTTTTGACAACAACTACATCTCTGGTGCAAAGTTAACAAAACCACAATTCCTCAGACATGCCTACATTGCTAGGTACTCTCCGTTTCACAGGGCAGAAAACGAAGAATGCATCAAAATACCCTTAGTGATTTTTCTACTAAAGAAAGCAGAGGAGATATGGAGGAGGAAAGCAGATGCTAACTGTGGCCTCTGGAATGGCTTTGGGGAAAGGGGCCAGGGAACGCAAGAAGGCACTTGGGATTCAGATTTTAGAAGATTTTAGATTTTTACCTTCTCTGAAATCTCTTAGCTGCCATCATTACCGGGCTCAGCTACTTCTGGGATAGCAGCAGCAGCAACAAGAACAGAAAATTAGTTTGTAAACTGTTGGAATATCTGCCATGCTCTGCTCTTACATGCTAGCAGTGTAAGTACAGGACTTGTAAATTCCAAATCCACTCAAGATCTTTGGTAAACAACACTTCTGACAGAGAACATTTAAGGAAATCAGCCAAGCAACCCACTTGCCCCCTTCCCTCCCAACAGGTTTCTGTGAAAAGCTATGCCAGTAGGTCACCACACTGCATACGCTTTTCGCATCACTTCCAAACTGAGGTTCTGTACAGAAACTTGGAGATGCCACAAAGCTAGAGCTGTCATTTTTGGTGAAACTACACTAGACTACAGGGACCTGGCTTGTTTTCTTCAGCAGAGATTACACAGCACACAAAGTAAATTCCAATTACATTGCAATAATTATTCTGTGGCTTCCAAAATCCTCCCCCCACAATTTCCACAGCACACTATCTGCTGTGGTTTGTTATACTGCAAACCTCTTATAGCCCTCTGCCCCAGAAGCAGTGATGCCACCACCTCCCTGGGCAACCTGTCCCAATGCCTGATTGCTTTTTCTGAGAATAAATGTCTCCTCGTTTCCAACCTAAACCTCCCCTGGCACAACTTGAGGCCATTCCCTCTAGTCCTATCGCTGGTTACCTGCGATAAGAGGCTGATCCCCAGCTCCTCACACCTCTAACCATATTCCTTTTGCAGCTGACTTGATTATTCTTTTTCAGATAAAACAAGGTATTTCACTTTTTTGCGGGGGTGGGGTGGAATAATTGTGTAGACAGAGGTTCCAGGTCCCAAGGGACTAGTTGTGAAGGGAGGACGGACCAGGGCACCACAGCCAGCTGTAACCAGCGATGTCTCACGGCGCGTGTGAACTCTCACAGCAACACAAACGAAGCAAGCGTCACGTCTGCCAGGAACATCCCAGCACACACCCTCTGCTGCACTGATCGAACACAGAACAGCTCCATTGAATGTCATTAGGGTAAATGCCAATTTGCTTGGTTGGTCTCTCGGCCAGGAGAGGCCATATCACAGAGCACCCCATACAGACCCTCCAGTTCTGGGTCCCCAAGTACATCTCTAGCCTACCTGCGTGTGAAGAGTCAAAGCTTCCTAGGCAGTAAGAAGGCTGCTCAGCAGCACCTGCTCGGTCATTTCGTGATCATACTTCCCCTTGGTAAGCCACAAGCTATAATTTCCCTTTGCTTATTTCCCTACAAGGGGGTACATCTAAAAATCACCTTCTGTAACTCTAGAGGAAAAATCACTGCCCTGTATTAGGACTGGATTTTGACAGTGCTCTTCCCTCTCTCTAGCTGAAGAGGAAAATAAATATTATTAATTAAAAGCTTTTTAAAATGTAAATAAACTTCATTACAGTGAAGTCCCCTTAGCTTAGCCTTGAAAACTGCAGCTTTTTAGGAAGAGCACCTTTCTACCTTAGCAATACCGCCGACCTTTCTGCCCACATGCCCCATGCCCTGGACCTCAGGCTGCCCTCAGGCATGAAAGGGCAGAATAAAGCATCTTCACTGATGGTTTTTCCCTCACCACAGAACTTGAAAAGACAGGAGGCTGCTTGCAACAGAGACACCTATTTAGCCCTGATCTGGATCAAGACAACCGTGTGACCCCTTACCACCCAACACAAGGTACACTTGCCAGAGCTGCAGTCACTGCACAGCCTGGGAAAGGTTCACAAAAGCTGACAACGTGGCTTTATCCCTCCTGAAAAGTCTGTCACCCTTCTCTGTAGAAGGGTTCAAGGTTTTCTGTTTGGTTTTATTCTAAAGAAAAAAATGACAAGAGTTTTTAACTTAATAGCTTGTCTGATTTATGTCCCCCAGCTTAAATAATTTACTTTGGCTTCAGCTGAACCTGCCTGGCAACAGGATAAGAGAAGCAGGAATGAACTCCATGTGAATCTCAAGCAAAGGCAGCAGCAAACCAGTGTGTGTTAGTGGGTTACAAGCAAAGCCATCACCTTAGCTAACTGGGCGTCTTCTTTACTGTAGGCTCAAAAAAAGGACTTCGGTTTAAAAAAAAAAAAAAAAAGACACCAGAGCAAACACAGGATGCTTCCAGACACCTTTTCAAGGCTCTTGAGGACCTCCCAAGGCAAACATGCCACAAAATCTTCCAAAAGGTGCGGATCACCTTATTTTTTTCCCCATTACCATCACAACACAGTATTCAAGCAGCCCCAGATCTAGACTCCACCAAGAGCTCATCACACAAAACCCAAGTGGTATCCTTAAGTTTTTACCCTCCAAGTAAAAAAAAACAAACAGCAAAAACCCAACCACACACACTCAACCCCAAGCTTACAGCTGCAAGCACTTGGTTAACAGGAAACCCTCAGAAGACAGAGACAACAGCAACATCTATCGGTGTCTCTCCATTGCCACGTCCAAGCGTTTGCACTGTCACAGGAAGGGATGGGGAGGTAACAAGCTTTCCTTCAACAAGACCTGAGTTCATGCCACATGAACACTGAGAAAAAATAGAACTCTGCAGACAGATGATGTGGCTTTTCTCACCTTGCCACCTGTATTTAACAGTTTGAAATCCTGTTGTTGGCAACTACAGGTCACTCGAGAACAAACAAGTTGGAGTTTAGTTTCAAGTGCAAGGTTGGCAGATGAAGCATGACTTGCAAAGCTCATCAGGAACAAAGCAAAGTGTAGGGAGGCTATTCAGGAGGTTGAAAGCTGAAAAATAAGTGGATTTGAGTAACTTCTGGTTTGAACACAAGCATCATAATCTCAGCTAGTTCAGAAACTAAAAAAGCAGACTGAGAAAATAAACCAGCATTCCCAATTCTAAGAGCCAAGCATCCATTTTCCCCTATATTGCCATCCTCTACTAAGACCTTTGATTTAAACTAAGCCAAACACTCCATTTCTCACTAAAATGAGGCTGTATGTAAGCTTAGAAAAGTCTCTTAAAAATTCTTCTTAAATAAAGTAATAACAATTTTATATTAAAAAGCAGCTACTGTCAAGATAGGAAAATAAATAGTTTTTGGAGTCATTTCTTGATTTCTGCATGTCTGAAAAAACACTACTTTAAAAAAAAAATGAAGTAATTGAGGTAAATTGAAATTGAAAAATTGGTAAATTGAAATTGATCAATTGAAATTTACTAGTACAAACCTAGAAGTGCTTAAAAAGAAACTCTGTTCCAGGACCAGGACCTGTTTGGTTTAATTATTCAATTAATTTACTCAGCTTAAGGATTTATGTACTGGAAAAAAAATAAACCTTGAGCCCTGTTTACCTGATGTCACCCTACTCTCCCTGCTTTCCATCACTGCTCAGTAATCCAAACACTTTAAATCAGCAAGAAAAAGAAGAGGGGGAGAAAGAAGAATAACCAAAAAGCCAGTTAACATCTGGATTTACAATAGAAGAGCTAATTAACCAGGTCCTAGGTGATGTTTTGGCCTTTTCTACTTTGTCTCAGGCACTATTTCTCTGCAAAAACAAGTTCCAATCTCCCCACAGAAAGGAGTTACTTTCATTTTCCAGACAAAGTAGGGCAGAGAAAGGTCAAGTAATCTATCTGGCAAGAGAGATCCAGAGCAGGCTGCTCCAGCAATAACCCTGTACCCAGTCCATTACCCAGCACAGCCCAGCACAGCGGGAGCAATCACTGCATCCAGCTCCACTTCTTGCAATCAGCCAGCACCACGGACCACAAGGGGGAAAAAACTGATGCAATCCACAAGTTCTCCGTCATCCAAAGCATTACTCATATCTGCCCTGGCAGCAGATCTCTGCTCAAAGTGAGGATCCCATGATCTGCCTCTCCAGATAACGAGCTCCTTCACCCACACTATTGCAGCCCCTGTCCTCTCCCAGCTTCTTCACAGAGCCGTTCCCCAGCGAGTTTCACCCCAAGCTTCATACTAGCCATTACTGGAAGAAGCCCCTAGTAGTTTAGTCTGAGGTTTCTACTTCCAGATACAAATTAGTGCACACAGGCACAAAGGCATACAATGACAAAGCACGTTCCTGCCCATTAACGGTGGCTGGAAAATACCAGCCTCTCTCGCCAAAGAGTTTTTGCTGTATGGCCCTTTATTCATTTCCATGATTAAGGTTTCTTTCCTTTAAGAACCCTTCTGCTTTACTTTCTTGCAGCTGAGTATCTCTGGGTCATTGCAGGGCATCATTTCATTTTAATTGCCAGTTCAGCATCAATACTCAGCTCATATTTCTGAAGCTCTTAGTTTATCTCAACTTCTTCCAAAGTGAATGATAATACATTGCTGTGCAATGAGCTCACATGCAGATGTAATCCAGAGTTGAAGATTTAATTGAGATGCTTCCCTTCAAGTTCTCTTTTATTTTTGCCTCTCCAGAGTTACTTGCCCTTTGCTGAATGGCACAGAGGAAAGCCAGCTCAGAGCACAGCCCAGCTCCAAACGGTCCCCTCTCATAACGTACTTCTGAATACACAATTAAAAGCTTCCTTCTTTCTGCTTTCCTTAAGGCAAAAGAAAACAAGTCACTTCTGTGGAAATCCCAGTGAGCACAGAGAGGGCAAAGACAACCTAAACACTAACCTGGGTTGCCGGGTACAGGCTGAAAGGGATAGAAGATTAAAGGATGAATGCCAAAGAAGAATATATGGCTCCGGGATAAACAATCCAGCTCCAGGCCAGCTGGAACCACTCATACCCAATACCAGTACACAGACCTGTATCAGATAAGCACTCTGATCTCAAGCAAGTTCCCAGCTATTAGAAGCCCACTTCTGCTGGCTGGCTCAGCCAAGTCTGATGGTGACAGCGTGTGCACACACAAAAAAAAAAAAAAAACACAAAAGTCAACCTCTCACATCTGCTACTCAGCCCTAGCAGTGCAAAGGCACTGGAGCAGCACCTCCAGGTGACCAGGAGAACTGATTTTAAAAGGGAGAGATTTTGGGCCAGGTGGGCAAGATCACAAGCCTCACAAGAAGCTGTCCTGATAAGCTGGCTTCAAAAGGAAAACAGGAAAAAAAACAAAGAAAACAGATGCGTTCCAGGCTGAACGAAATGGTGTGTATATATACACACACATCATCTGATGGTCTGATGGCTCGATGGGGGAGAAGCAGCGTTTGGGCTTCAGCAAGAAGAATGAAATGAAATTAAGAGAAAATCACAAGACAAGCACTAGCAGCTGCTCTTATCCCTCCCAGTGCTGGGCAAGCTTTGAGAAGGGATGGCAGAACTTCTGTTTTAAACTGAGCTGACCAAAAAGCAGCACTGAAGAATATTACTTCATATGGGGCGGCTTCCTCCTGCCTCCTTCCCAAATAAGCTTAGCTTGCTTATAGCTACTGGACATACAGCAGGCATTCATTTCCCAAAACTAGTCTAGTGCTCCACAGTATTCACAAGGCCTGACCAGAGGATTCTCAAGATCCCTCTCTGGTCTTAAAATACATCCAGCAGAGAACAATTTGCCATTGATTGAAAATATGCAAACTAAAGACTTACGAGGCTCCTCCTTCCCCTCCCCTCCCCCTCCCGTTTATATAATTCCATGAACAAAATCCGCGTTTTTTATTTTATTTATTTATTTATTTAAGTTCAGGAAGTTTCAAACAAATGCCTTTACATTAACATTTCAGATCATAAACTACGTGGAATAAATACATCCCTCTGCAACAGCAAGTGGAGAAAGAGGAGAGGAGGTCTCTGCTTGCAGCCAGCAAGTTCTGCCTTGAATGGAAAGAATCCGAGCGAGACATTTTCCACAGATGTTCATGGAAAAACATTTCGGAGCACTGCCACATTTCAAGCCCATTGTGGCAGGAAACACTGAAGTTTCATGCGCGCAGTCCCCAGCTCATATAAAATGCTTACAGGCCTCCTGCTGCTCAGATAGATCACGCTGCACGGCGCGTACGCACAACAAAACCCTTCCTTGAAGCATCGCTCGACTCAGGGATCTGGGAGGGAGTCAAGCTGGCAGGAAGGATTTCCAACCCAAGCAAACCTCCCTGCCCCCTACCGAAGAGGAATCAATAAAAACAACCGAGCAAGAAATTCCTCCTAGCACTCAAACCTTCATGTAAAACCCTTTAAGGGCTTCCTTCTGCTGAAAACACTGCTTCCATATCGATCTCCTCCCCGCTCCATCCCCCACATGGTGCCAGCTGGAAATGCTGTGGCAGCCCAAGCCCTCGCAGTCGGGAGAAGAGAGGAATGCCTTCTGGATTTTAAGTTACACTGCATTAGCAAGGCCCCACCGCTGCCACACTTAAAGTGCTTCTCTGCTACACTTCGAGACCCTTGAAGTCAGGAGAACTGTTAGCAAGGTAATTGCACTATCGGGGACAAACACACACATAAACCACTCACCACATACCCCGACTGAACTCGAGATTTAGCAGAGAGGTGCCTTCCAGCTTTAGCAGTTACCTGGAGAGCTACATGCCCCTCTTTGCTGTCTCTGACCCTCTGTTGGTTAGCTTCTTCCCTCCAGTTCTGGGGAACCTCCTGTTTTCCCCAGAAAATCCATCAACCTCAGCAGTTCTGCCTTACACCATTCCCACTGGGGAGAATCTGGCACCAGCTCCTTTTTTTGGAGAACAAGCTTAACAGTTGCCTGTACAGCAGGATGCAAGACAAGGGCGCGATATCTGAGCTGTGCTTTTACAGCTGCCCCGCAGCTTTGCCACTTACCTCTGGCTGCCTGACCTGGTCAGAGTTTGCACCAAAGGAAGCAGAAAATTTTGGGGAAAGGAGGATATGTAAGTAGGCAAGCAAGCCTGCCAGCATCCATTCTGACTGTGCTTGTCGTGTGTCATCATCATGCCCACAGATGAATGTCCAGCGTGGATATCTTAGCAACTACTGAAGGACACAAAGTTCATCCATCGGTTGAATAAAGGTATTTTAAGCCAGATTTGGCTACATGGCGAGGCTATTTTGGGAAACAGCTCTCCAGTAAATTGTGCCTGGGATCTCATTTCTGCCTTCGTTCTCTAGTAAAGCATGGAAGGCTGACAGGGCTTCAGGACCATCCCTCCCCCTGCTCCAGGAATTCACACATTCCCTGGGCAGTGCTGCGGGCTGCCTCCCCTCCTTCGCTCCACGTGCCGGAAATCCTAGCTGGGCAAGGAGGGAGTGAAGAGAAGCTGATAGCAGAAAGAAGTCAAGACTGTGACATGCACACTTCCCTCCCTTGCATAGCTCACAGGTTTCCCTCTGAACCACAAATATTAATAGCCTCTTGCCAAACCTTTTTGGGGGGAGTTCAAAGTGATATAACACAAGCAGTGGTGGCAGAGCCACCAAGCACCACTTTCGTGCAGGAAAGCCCCCATGTAAGAGCTTGCAGGGGGGAGGTTTGGGCCAGATTTCATCCCTCCTGGTTTCTTGCATCAGCCCTTTGCAAGTCTTGCTCTCCCAGTGTCTGATTCAAACAATAAGAGCAGCAAGGCTGAAGCTACAGCCCATTAAAACCATATCTCTATAAGACAAATCTACAGCAATACTCAGCTGTGACAGTGTTACTCCAAGAGCCTTTTGGAACATATGCAAACTAATAGGATATTTTCAGAACAGTAACTTACCATAACACTAAAAGCCAACTGGGATGATCTAGAACTGAACAGGCACTGAGCTGAGTCCCTGTCCTCTCTTCGCCCAGCTTAGGTCAGGCTGTGTCTATAATAGGGTCTGTATCGGGATGATACACTTCAAAACTTCTTACAAAGTGAAGTTCTCATTGCACAACTATGCTCAGCCCTTGTCCTTTTCCTTGCACACCAGCTACAGAGAAACTGAGGTTTTAGAAATCACCTGGTGGAGAATGATTACCTTAGTTATGGAGGCAACCAGAAGTGAAGCTGCTCTAGCCTAGTCACAGCTGCTTCTTCCTAAAACCCTTCAGTCCCATATTATATGCAGAGTAATTCCGTTTGTGAAGAATAAGGGATGTGAAGAGAGACTTCCACCCAAGCTGTGTTTGTGAATAGCAACGGGGGGGGGGGGGGGGGGGCGGGGTGCAGGAGGTTTGAGATAAGCAGCTGAGCAGAGAGCTCCAACACAGGATGCGCCCTTGGGCTACACCAAGAGCTCTTTAGAAGCGTTCAAGTCATCACGAGCTTGGTTTATCAAATCACAAGATGAAACTCTCACTGCCATTACAAGAACAACTCTGCAACAGTTCCCACCCACGCGGCATGATAGGAAGTCAGCGTTAACACGCACCTCAACGATTCAAACCAATACTGCCCCACTTTCTCTCACCCCCATAATATACCAGGACAGGCACACTTCCCTGGGAAAACCCCACCAGGTGGGGTTTGTTACAAAGGTGAGGGTTTCAGCAAGGATGTGGGGAACAGGATGCACATCCGGGCACTGAAATTCATTCCAACTTGTGGAGCTTTGCAAACCATCCACAAGAGGCCTTAAAGGTCTTCAGCAGCAGGATATACTTGCTGAGATTGTTGAAAAATTGCCATTGCCTTGACCTCACCATTTTCTGCAATTATATCAACGAGAAGGTGTGCTCAGGCAATTTAATGCTATGCTAATGAAGTTTGTTTTGGAACAGAAATCCACTTTATATTAATACTCTTCCAAAGTGGTTGTTACCTAACAGCAACCTAGCAATGAAGCTGGCAAATGTGGCAGCAATTATTCCATACTGAGAACCAGCTCTGAGCCTGCAAGACCATAAAAGCTGAATTAGTAAAGGAAAAATTAGTTATAATCGTAACCTTTGGGTTATCGAATGTCTTTCTGTAAACAATCTGTAACACAAAGGATGCAAGTACCACCAAAGGAGACAAGGAAAGCTCCCAGCCATCACACCATCTGGAGAGCCTTTCAATTTCTAAAATAGCAGGTATTGCCCAGAGACGGGGAAACCACTGGAAGAGTGTCACAGAACTCCCTCCCCTTCTGGCTCAGACACACACGCACACACAAATGCTACACCAACCTGATGTCTGGAAGTCTATCTGGATAGGGTTGGATAAGCCGTTCACTGCTTCACGCCACATGCCACCACCACCCGGAGACCAGGCAGTCACCACACAGCGGTAGAGCCCAGCATCAGAAATTTGGGTTTGATACATCCTGTAGCGGAACTCGTTCTCCTGCACCTTCTCCAGAACCACGCCATCCACACGAGTCTGGTCCGTCCAGTCTTCCAGCCGCACCACTGAATCCTGGTTCAGGGAAATTATGCGAGTGGTTCCATTGGGATTCGACTGATCTGTCAGCGGCTTCTCTGCCGTGATGAGGACAGAATAGCGCGGCGTCTTGATGTTTTTGGAAGACACTTTGCATGTCATCTCAAAGGTGTGGCCTGCCACGAAGAATGGCTTCAGTTTCACCGCCTCCACAGTCAGCGTGTAATCTGAAGGGGGAAGGAAATAAGCAACAAGGAAGGGGTTAATAAGTAGTGCAGTTATTGCTGCACTTGTTCATCTGGAAGGTTACTAATAAGCAAAATGCTTTTTTTGCAGAGACAAATCCCAGCACATTTATCTAAACACACATGGACACCCCAGAATGCTACTTAACAGCACACAACAGCTTGGGTCGAAATGCAAGGATTCAAACAAACACCATACACTGAACAGATGATGCAACACACAGGACACGGCATAACCTCCAGGACATTTTTATTTAAGAGTATGGATACTAGTCAGATGAGACTTGGAGCCCCAGTTTGATGTTGGATCTGGAAAAGCCCCATCAGCGACAGAGTACAGGGACACTGATGAAGTACTTGTGACTAGTGACAACAGCTGCCACTGACTGAATCTGCAGCGCTTAGTAGAGCTGCTTTTTATTTCTCTTGAAAAATTCACCCTAACAGCAATCCAGACACATTGAGCTGAACTCCTCAAATCATGACAAGATTGCATAACAAGAAAGTTGGCGTTAACATGAGAACCCATTGCCTCCAGTACACTCATACACACACTGCTCTTGAAGAGGTCAGCACACATCTGCCTCCACAAATGCTCTTTTCACTCGTTTCTAGTGCATTCACCTGATTACAAGCCTAACAGAGACCTTGACATGTCCCCAGCAGTTTGGCACCAGCAACGCTTACTACTTGATTTCATTCCCTTCAGCATCCTCCAAGTATGCGGGCTCTCAATCCCAAGAATCCCTTAATTATAGGGTTTGGGAAAATTATACATCTAGGAGCAAAGCCTCAAGACAAAAAAAAAAAAAGCTCACAGTGAGAAACTGAGAAAATGAAGAGTGCCTGAAATCATATCTAGATAAAAGGAAAGGGAGTTGCTACTTTCCTGGCATTGTGATGAAGAGACAAAGAGACATCCTGCACATCCAGGTTTTTCCTTAGGAAAGAAGGGCTGGGGCAGAGCACACAGCTTACAGCAACATCCCATAGTAGCAGTATTGCAAGAACTTGGCCAATGTAGTTTTCTGGACTTCACTACAGCATATTCTCCTTTCCCCTCCTTATGAAAAATGGGTCCAGACACATCAAACAAAATCTCCACACATCACCCTTATGCAAGGTGAAACTTCTCAGGATAAGGAAAATAAGCGATGGTAAGATTGCAACGCTTTCCCCAAAGTGAACTAGATGAAGTAATATTTATGCCCTCCCCATAAGAGCAATGAGATACTTGTCAAGATTACATTTTGCAGTGTTTTGCCTTCAAGCGGCAGTTTTCACAATGAGTAAACACGGCCCGCAAGATGAGAAACCCGGTATGACAACTTTAAATCGGTACTGTATAAAGCAGATCACAGTACAAAGCTATATAAAGAAACAGCAGGGGCAGCATCAAGTGGTCTAGCTGAGCACAGAATTATTTGATACTCCACACCAGCCCCCCTTGTACTTCCACCCACTAAGCAAGTGGGAATGTAAGGGTTGCACATTTAAGCACTGAGGGTACAATCACAATTGAAGTTTTGTGTGCATGCATCCCCTGCTCTCCTGGGTGAGAGCTCATTTCACATCTGATTCTAGACTTCAGATCTGTTTTTCTCATTCTGTGCCCTGAGACTCTGATAACACCCTCTCTATAAGATGGTAGCTTTTGGGATCCCAGCACAAATCAACTTGCCTCATATCTTAGGAATATAGCCTACAATCACACTTTTGCCCCAAAAGCAGAAGCACAAACAGCTAACCATACTTCTCTGCCTTACTGTTGCTCGCTAGACCTTGTGAGAAGGCTCTGGGCAAAAAGCTTCCTGATGCAAATGTCCATTGTGCTTCTGATCTCCATGTCAGAGAGCTGAGTCCTGGACACTGAAAAAGAAATCTTGCACTTGGTCTCTCATACATGTACATAAGGAAAATACCTTAATGTGACAAGAACAGTACAGATGTAGCTGAGAAGCTGCAACCCTCCCTACCATCTGGGCTGCAAATGGAATACTTCAACTATTCTCTGAGACACAGGTCAGGAAGCAGCACACAGGGGACTGTGTCTTGTCCCCAGCAAGGACCAACCCAGCTTTGTTCCCAGTTGTTGTTTTCTTGGCTTCCTACTTGAGGGCAACGGAAAATGCTGCTTTGACCAATTATTTTTTGTTAAATAAAAGTAGTAACGGTAGCATGAAAACACAGTAATGTTGTCTGTAGAGTTTGTGGAAGAGAACATCTGAAGACCTGCAGTGCAGCTGGAGAACAGTGGTTGAATACAAAAGGGTTAGAAATTAGGATGCTGAACAAAGAACTGGGAGACATCCTTCTAGAAGTCCTTGCATAGGATTTTTCTACCTTTAGAAAAAACCCAAAGCCCCTTCATCCTTTAGGTTGGATGAATACCACGGAAGGCAGAGGCACATTCTCTTATGTGAGAACATAAGAAATGCGAACCAGAATGGAGAAGGGGGCATGATAAACAACACCCAGAGGTGCTGAAGTGTTTGTTGTTTGCTAGAAAGCAAAATATAGGCCAGAGAGGTCAGAGAACATTTTCTTTCCAAGAACTACAGCTTGATACATCTTTTCTAATCTTCTGAGAATTGACAAGAAAGCAATGTCTGTGTCTTGACCACTACTGTGTATGCTTGCCCCTCCATGCAGGCACACACACACAGGCAAGAGCCTCACTGTCCTGTGCAGTCTCACCTCCTTCTCAAAAAGCTCTATGTAAGAAAAGCAGGACAAAACACACCCCTGTCCATCGCACATAGGAGGCTGCAATCTGCAGAGTTTGTTGGAAAACACTAGGGGAAGAGAACCTATATAAAACATGCCCAAAGCTCATAACCAGTTTGGGTCCTATAAGACAGAGAGCTAGCAGAGAAAAAAATTGTAGCCAAATTTTTCAGATAAAACTTGAGTAGTAAACTATACTTTGGAGCTTGGCAGCACGTGCTGCTGCCTTCCATCCCTGGCCACTCCAAGTGGCTAATCCACACTAATTCTCTTGTTGCTCCCTACGACAAAGTGTGTGCTCAGCTTCAAGGATGCTTCCTGGGAAATGACTAAAACCAGTATTCACCTAATCTGTCAGTCCAATTGCTAGAGAAGCCTGGCAGCTAAAGGGCAAGGAAACAACAAACACGTTCCCTGTGCTCCACCGGTTCCAGTCTGAAAAGAAGCAGCAGCCACAAGTAACTAATCTCAGAGCCTAACGCCTTGTCAGCAGCGCCAAGTAACACCATCCCAATATTCGTAAAGGCTGCTTCATCCCCCAGTGCACTGAACAAGATTGGAAGTGGAGGGAACGCAGCAGACATTAAGGTAATGACAGTTTTGCCTTCGCAGGAGGCGGCGGCTATACAGCACCCCGCGGTACCATCACAGGCCCAGCAGCTCGGATACCACGAGCACTGAAAGCACAGCCGGCACGCTGCGGCCTACACCATGGCCTGACACATGTATACACGAGGCAACTGCTCTCACTGCTGCACACACATCCCCCTACGTCGCCTTCACTGCCCTGCTCAGCTCCTAAGCAATGAGTACAACCACTTGGTCCTCGTGCAGCCAGGGGAAGAGGAGCCCAGGGGCTCCTGGCTCATGTACCTACCGTAACGCGCTAGCTTGTTCTCAGGCCCAAATTGGCACGTAGCGTGACGGAGTGGTGCCACAGGGATGGGGATTTCTCTGCATGTCTGTACTGAGCAGTGTGTTACACACCAGCAATTGCAAAGACAAGTGGGTAGAAGAAATATCACCTGCTCCCTGCTCGCAGGACTTTCTGCGAGATGAAGATGCCCTTGCTCCCCATTAAACTTAATGGAAGGTCCTAAGCAAACGTTTAGGACCAGTAACATTCTGTTAAATACAATTACTTTGCAAATTAAAGACAGAAGTATTAACAAAACCCCAAATAATAGTATCTTTGGGATATGGAGTTTCAATTAAAAGATAATGCTCTCTTTTGCTAAGGCTTTCATGCAGATCTAAAGCTGACAACACTGGCTTAGGAAACGAGCACTGATTCTGCATTCCACTGCTAACAGCACCTTTGTTTTAAATGTAGGTAGCACTCACACTCCAACTGATATATAGAATGATCTTTTTAAACTATCAAACTTCTGTGTTCAAAATAATCTACAGAACCAGTCAAAAAAAGTTTCCCTGCCTTCCCTTACCCCTTTATAAAGTACAAGTCGCAGGAAGTAAATAACCTGAATACAACAACAAATTCAATGCTTTCATATTTGAGACGAAGATGCTTTGTTGACATTGATGGGGGGCATTGGGTAACAAAATAAAAAGGCAAAGAAACAAAAATCAGGCAGACCATGTCAAAAGCGATGGTGATGTGCAATCAACACTTGCAAAGCTGAATAAGCAGAAAGACACATGAGCTTTATTACTCCCAACGGATAGAACAGAAGAAAAAAAAAAAGGATAAAAAGCCTCAAGTGAAAATGGGCAAGCATACAATTTATTATAAAACACGAGGAAAAAGGGCTTTGACATCCTCGCGTGATATTTACATTTCAAGCCAAGACCTGTTATCCTCAACACCCCTCTACTGACTGCCCCACAGATGCAACAAAATCATTTCTCCTTTCTCTGATACTCAGAGTGAGATTTTTCAAAGTCAGATCTCTCTGAAGTCCTCCCCACCCCCACCCCCATCACTGCTCTAAAGTTAACACAGACAATGCAAATAGTGAAATAGTTGGAAGAAAAGCCTCAATGTAGGCACAAGCTATCCAAGGAACAGTCAAATTTCGGTTCTCTCCTTAGGCAAACACGTGGGAGCCTGGCTGCTTGCTTTTATAAGCATTGGGAGCAATTCGGGACTCAAATCACCAGAGATACTTGTCAAAACAACAGTCAGAGAGCACAGGCAGCAGCACATTAACTCCTTCATAGTTGGTGCTGCACCACCAGGCTCACAGCCCTGTTTGGAGCCTGCAGGAACCGGCTATGACTGGGGCCAGGGCGTGCAGGGAACGGCATCTGGGGCCAGATTGCTGGAAGAGCATGGCAGGGAGTGGAAGGGAAGAAGGGGGAAACCAAGCCTAAATATTTCCCCCTCCATACATACATATGTGTGTGGCTTTTTTTCGGGAGAAGAATGTTTGTAGGAGAGTTTGCTTTCACGTCGTAAATACCCCAGCTCTGAGTTTTGCCAACAAACGTACTTTTCAGCATGGGGACTGTAACATTTACATTTGTGTGGCAAAATTAGCAGAGTTTTTGGAACAAAACCAGAAACAAGGGAACGTTCACACCTGTCACGGTTTGTTTTCCCTCAGAAATGTCAACACAGGCTGAGACTTTTCAACTCCAGCTGGTTTCTCTAGCTGCTCTGAAGGCGGTGATCCATTACGCGTGCATGCACACACACACAGTTATGGCATAACTGAACTGATTGTGACCAGCATTCGCCATTATTGAGGGATCTCATTCCTGCTAGAGAAGCCAGCTCCTAACAAAAAAGGAAATACCCTTTCTGTGGACCAGCCTTGGTTTGGGGTTGAAGAAAGTCTGAACAAGCAGCCTGCCATTTTCTGTCTCCACTGGAACAAAATCACAGAAGTTCTCCAGTTCATTTAAAGATAATGCCTGAACGGCTTTAAATTCATTTAAGACTACACGTCTTTGAAACGGTCATCTGTCTATAGCTACTTGAGCTAGACTGCTCAACAAATCTGTGAGGTGCACGGACAGCTTAGCTAATTGCTGTTGTTGTTTTGCTTGTTTGTTTTTTTTGTTTGTTTGTTTTGTTTTGTTTTTGACAAAGATGTTACATCCTAGGGGGGATGCTACCCCATTCCCCCATTCAGCAGTCCCCTCCTACATGGCTTCAGATGTAAGCCAAAAGGGTATCACTCTACAGGACATTCAGGCTACAGGCACCCACTTTATACCAAGTGATTCAGGTACCTTTATTTAGCTCCTAAGAAATGCTCCCAAAGACGGTTTAAATACTGACCAAAGGGCAGTTTACTTCTGTCAAAAAGAGGCCTAGGTCCAAGCAAAGTACTGAATGACTTTGCTCTGTCACATGCTGTTTTTTGTTTGTTTTGTTTTGTTTTTTTTGATGCTCTGGTACTACTATGCCCATGAACATACTCAAAAGTGCCCTCTAAACGCATGCTTATAAATACAAGTTGGTATAGGAAAACAAACAAACAAACAAACAAAAAATGTTATCAAACTGACAGTAAGAGATGACTTAAAGTGAGCGACATTCCTTTTTTACCCCAAGACAGCCTTGTTGCTAGCAACAAGATGCATCCTAGAGATACTGAAATATTCTGGGTCATGAAAGGGAGCAGTGACCCCAGCATTATTGCTGGATACACCCTGTCACAATGACAGCCTGGTTCCTCTAAGTCTCAGCACAGTTTGAGCGATGGATCTGTTTTGCACTTCCACTTCAAGCTGTTGCACAAAACTGGTCAGTGCTGTTTAGTAATTATTTAGCTGCAAAAATATAGGCCTTTACACAAAGTAATTTTTCTTCTTCATAACACAGAGACACATTTCCAAAAGCCTTTTGTAGGCCTTCTGCATGATGGATCTACTCAGGAGAAAACTATCTTAGCTTTCCAGGTCTTCCAGTGAATAGGTGCAAGGTTCCTACCTTGTGTAGCCCATAAAATGCTGACAGGTGCAGAAGTCACGTCTTTGCTTTTTACCCAGCTGTTGTTGCGGTGCCTGCTCCATGCAGAGATGACACAGAAATAATCCCCTCTGTCACTTTCTGAAGTCCACTGGATCCGTAAACTGAAGGTGTCAACAGCCTTTTTAGAGAAGATTATTTCCCCGTTCTGAGTCCGCTCTCTGCTCCTGTCCCCAAGAAGTAGAGTCCAGTCTGCATCCATGGTGGCCAGCAGTTCCTCTGTCGCAACATCATCACCGGGCAGGTGCTTCTTGTAGTACCATGAAACTGTGAAGCGGATGTTTGCTTCGGTGTCCTGGGCATTTGTGATCCTGCACTCCAGCTCGGTGGGGTCATCTGAAAACTTGGGTGTTTTAGATGCATTCAGGAATACCTCATAATCTGGCTCTGCGGGAGAGAAAACCCACAATAAAGAAGTGAGAAGATACAAGCAGAAAGGAGCAAGTGGCAGAGCTTAATGTTAAATAAGATACTGCTAACTGCTAACATCCAGTTTGTGAAAGCACATGGTCCCAAAGCCAAGTGCCAGAACGTCTATTTTTCTTACAAGAGCTGGTGATTGGGAACTTGGACTCTAGCTCTCAGACTTGTACTGGTGTGAAGCGAGCCACCCTAGGCCTGAGTTTTCAAACAGGACTTGTGTGTCTGGTCAGACCATTTCAGAAAAATCAGGACAAAGTGATTTTATTGAGCAAAATCATTCCCTTCCTTAGGCCTGGCCCCAAGAACCCACACTTGTTTCGGATATCCCGCCACTTTTGCACCTGTCTGAAGACCTCCAGCAGCCAGAGGACCTGTTACACTCTGGCTTTGCACTGTCCAGAGCCATCCCATTTCCCCAGTTTGTCTCCAGGATAAGAGTCCCTTTCCCATCCTGAAATGCCACCTTCTCTGCACTTAACATCCCATCATCTCTCTACAGCATGCAATGAATGTTAAACATCTCACCCACCCATCCACCCAAATCAGGGGGCATCAGTGCCACTGGCCACGGGCAGCACAAACAGCAGCATGCAGTAAATTTCAGCAGGCATCATAATAAATAACAAGTAGGTTAAGCCAACAATGTGTATATCAGAAGATATCAGAAGAGCTCCACAGAACAAAGAAGTAGATGCTGTACAGCTACGAGGCTAGAAACCCTGAAGCTTGAAAAGGATCGCCTGAAATGCACGGGTTAAGATTGGGGCTGCTGTATTTAAATCTAAAATAGCTGGCTGTCCAAAGCCTAAAAGAGATAAGGCAGCCACATGACTATTTTCTCTTGGACTATGGAGATAGTAAAGGAAAAAGATTACAGCGAGGACCTCTCACCACAAAGGAGATACATGTTTATTTACTAGCATTAGAATATTTTTCTCTCTTGCTGCCTACTATTATTCAGAAAAAATACTAGCCTTCCAACTGTTCAGCCAATACTCATCACATGGATTTTGTATTATAAGCGTATTCAGTGCTCTATATTTATTTCTTGCTTTATGTTGTATTTGGCATTTTGCCCTCCCAGAAACAATTAACTGAAGCTATAATTGGGACAGAGAAGGCAATCCAAGGCTAAAACTTAGACTTAGCTCACCAGTGAGCCAAGATAATAAAACATCTTAATAGAGCTGCTGCGCTAATGTGTGTGCACATGCACTTTTGGACTTGGGATGCAAATGAAGGAAACAATTCTATTCAAGCAACCTGGCTGCTGCCACGCCAGCTTGGAGAAAGGATCTCTCGCCACTAAGCGTTCTGCATGCAGGCATGCAGTGTCCTTGCATCTAGCCAGAACAAGGGCATACAAACAGACCAGACGCTGGAGGATCTAAATCACTGAGTTTCTGCAGTGCTAGGTAACACACAAACATAAAGGTATTGCTCACCTAAGTCCAAAATACTTACTGTTGGCAGCAGTACCGCGCAGCTGTATAGCATTGTGCTTCTTTATTCTGTGAAGCTCTCCTGATATATGCATCTCTGACTGTTAACCTACTTTGTGTTTATTATGATGCCTGCTGAAATTTACTGTACACTAGCTCACTATGCACTACATAGTGAACATAAGCATAGATTTTTGCAGACTCTCAGTATGAGTAATACAAAATAAAAATTCACTCAATTCCTCTGCTGCAACCAACTCATAGATTATTAATGGTGGCCAAAACACAGTTTTGGTGCAAGCAAATCCCCACAGATCCTACAGCTACTCTACCCTTCCTGTCTCATTCACAAAAGACCAGTCTTCTCCAGGGCCTCATGATATATTGCACACACTCTTCAGTTTTCTTATTCCCCCTTGACTCATCTTCACCACCAAAACAGGCAGCAGTCAAGACCAATTAATATTTTCACAGCAACAAAGACTAAAAAAGCCGAAACTCTTCTCAGGATAGGAACACAGAAAGGAAAAAGCTGCAAGAAAGTCAAGTTCTTCAATAATCACTTCAGGTTGTTTTATTTGCGGGGAGGGAAAGGACCGCTAAGAAGAGAGTCTTGGCTTTGACAGCACCACTCCAGATAGGCGCTTCACCCTGACAGACATTCAGACAGAGGATTTAGAAAGAATAAAAGGCTGGCTGGATAAACCTCATTCCTCCACTCTGTCAGCTGTCAAAGAACAGCCTCACTGACAGTTCAATGACTTAATACCCCAGCAGCTCTTAACTTCCATTAAGAAGGAGTAGTTGGTGAATTCTGGATGCAGCTGAAAACCTCAAATGCTGAAAAATTATTCTACTTTCCTTTGTCCTTAGCAACCAAGCGTCTGCCGAGGAGTAGATTTCATTCTCTCCTTTCCCCAGATAACACCCAATTGGAATGGAAAAAGCAAGGAATATTTCTACAGGCACTGGCAATGTAAAAGAATATGTGAGCACATGGTGCACCTGTATGTGCATGAACACGTGTGTGCACATGCACGTACATGGGGAAAGGGGGGAGCTCTCAGAAGCTGAATGTGTAATCAAATGGCTGAAGAATGAAAACGAAGACTTATCACTTGTGCACTTACCTCTAGCATACATTACAAGTATGCAAGAAAGAGCCACAGCTCAACTGCTCTGTACAATGCCAAATTGCAAAATTACAATGTTTATCACTGGAATTTAACCTTGTGGCTACAGCTATTTATTTCTGATAAACAGACTCTCTATATGCTGAACCCATTCTGTCCTTTTGTGTTGGAGGAACTCTGCCTTTGTAACTGGGCAGTACCATCAGACTGATTACAAGAGGCTCCAAATGAGTACATGGAGAACGTTTAGGCACAGATGCTTGCATCCAATAAAAGCTGGGAACAAACATCAAGTACGACAGCTCTGCCAGTTCTCCAGTTCACATCTAGGTTCATTCATGCTTCCAACACAAACAATCCTTTGTGAATTTCAGCAGGAAAAAGGTGGAAACGCCTTACCTACAGCATCCTGCAACACCACCCTGAGTTACATTGCTTATGAATTGAAGTTACTCTTCTCTCATGATTAAACTAGAAGATAACATAGGAAGGCTGACATACCCTTAAAAAGCCAGACTTTTTAGAAGTTTTGCTGGAGTTTCATTTTTAGCATTTCTCCGAAGCAACTTTGTTTCTAAGCATATTTGCATAAAGAGAGACGGCCAAAGCTTAATGTTCAGAAAGGATAATGCAAAGTAAAATATCTACAGTCTTCAGCATGTGTATGACCCAGTAGATCTCCAAAACACATTTTTTTTAGGGCGGGGGTGTAGGGAAAGATATTGTCAGCCTGCTCTTGTAGGCCAGGTAGATTAGACAAGCCTGTTCAACCTCTGACCTCCACTCCAGATTCTGTTCTGTTTAGAATGAACAACTGCTAAACACAACTCTTCCTAAGCACAGCCCCCTTGTGAAGAAAAAAAAATATATTAAAAAAAATGATGGTATTAGAGGTACAAAAAGGGAAATAAGAAGGGAAAATAACTATGAACAGCTGGGGAATGAAAGAAGGAGAGGATAAAGAGATCATCAAATCGCTGTTTAAGTAGATCTTTTTTTCCCACTAGTGACTTAAAAGAACTTGCTGCAAAAATGTTGCAGTAACTTAAGGAACCCATACTTTCAGGTGCACAAATAACCCTTTGTGTCCTCAAAAGGACAAAAACCCACTCATGTCTAGAACTGAATGATTAAAAATGCACCAGAGTGGGATATTAAATACTGCAGGAAGACCTACTTTAGTGGTTACTGTGCTAAGCAACACTTCCAGAATTAAGCTCTTAGCCAGGTCTCTCTTGTTCAGTCACACTATTCAATAGTGTGGTCTCCTAAAATAGACTTGCCTGTCGAGGGAAGAGAATAAAGCAGTATAAAATCCCATCCCATCCTAAATCTATGGGTAGGATGTGGTGTGTCTTTAGCGATTAAAACAAAGAAACAATTTGAAAGATATTGCAGTTCATTATGAAGTTTGCATCATAAATAACTATATGGAAAATGATTCAAAAAATGATGGGAACCATGTGGTATCACTGCGTTTGGAGCTCAGAAAGAACACCTGCTGCAGTATCAAAGCCCTGCTGACAGTACACGGGAAATGAAAGGGGACAATATGATACTGAGGTAGCTTCAGCCCCTGGAAAATAAGGTGGACTTTTAAGCTCTGTTTCCCAGTTACAGACAGTTCAGTGATACCCTAAAGTCCCAAAACATACAAGCCCAGAGAGAGAGATGATACATGCAAATGTGGAAGAGATGAGATCCTGCAAGGTCCTTTCCCTTTTCTGATAGGAAGAAGGAATGTGTGGTACAATATCCATGAAGTTTGCGAGCAGAATCACTCACCTAATGCAGTCACCACCACACTGACTGGCGCAGATGTCCTCTCCACCACTTTATGCCAGCTCCCATTGTGCAGCGGTACCCAGACAGCTGCTTGGCAGAAGTAGTACCCGGAGTCCTCCACACCCACATCACGCACCAAGAGGCGATAGGAGTTCCTATCAACATGGCTCAGGCTGATTAGAGTTGAATCACTGACAACAGAGTCATGGTCCATGCTCAGCAAAACCTGAGCGTCTGACAAGGTGTCATCAGGTGACCCAGAGAAATACCACGTCACCTCGGCCTGGAAAATACCACTCCTGTCCGTTGTGATGTTGCAGGTAAGATCCAGGGAGTCTCTTTCAGTCACGGACAGATTGCTTGTTGAGATGAGCACATCTAGAACTTGGAAATGAAGAGAGAAAAATTCAAACAAAAAATAAAACATTGCTTTTATTAATATTTTAAAGAGCCCACTCACTGTAAATTATGCAGACCTTCACTTTCTATTACAGAATTTTCTCAAGTAGTTCAGTAGCCCCACTGTCAAGCACCCCTCGACTGTTGTGCTGCATCATTTATTATAAGACAAGCACACATTATCAAGCAAGCAAGGGATCTTTGATAAGGGTGGGAGAAAGAAGGGGAAGAGAACAGTGTTTCTATACCTCAACAACAACTGGTCTGCGAAGGCTTTGTCCTAATCACAGACTGTACACCACCCTCACACAGGAAAAAATGAAGGATATTTATTCTCACAGGAGAGTCAAGGTATTTGGGGACTCTCTCGGAATGGAAAATGTCCACTGAAACCACTAGGCACTACACCAGAACTGTAGCAGCTCTTCTCAGTAGTTCCACTAGTCCTGCCTTAAACAGGCAGCTAAGAGCAGATCAGTGATTTCTGTGTAAAGCCATGTTCTAGTACCTAATACATACCCATCTGTAAACGCTTTCTAGGACTATCACCAGAAATTAGAGACAGTATAGAAATGCCAAACTGTTCTTCTGAGTGGCCGCAACTATTGCCAATAAAACCAAGCAGTACTCATCTCACTGCTCACCACTCGATAGCACAGAACAGACTGAACCGAGCCTCTCCTGAGAGGTAAAGCCAAGTCCCCTATCTGATGAATGCCTCACCGGGACTGGAAACAGTAGGAAAGCCTAGTTAAATTAAGAGACTAGTTAATTTAAATGCCAGAATACAAATCAAGAGCCCTCTGAAAAGTTAAGAGCAGTGTTTCTCCAAGGAGCACCTCTGTTCATGCACTAGTGACCGGCATTCAGAACCTGGCAGGATAATCACGGAGAGGGACTCTAAGAGAGTTTACTCGTATGTGCCTTCTCAAGGCTCCTTTTTTGGTTGCAGAAGTGCCTGAAGGCCTCACTTAGGATTATATTCCTCTTGTGCAAGGCGCTATTAAAAAAGACATACAGCAACAAAGTCGGGCTGAAAGAGTTCATGATTTAAGGACACCAAAGTAGATGGAAGAGTAATTCCTTTTTGCAAGTAATCTGTGCTACTTATGCAAGTAGTTACACAAGTAGCTTTGTGCATGACTTTTTTTTTTTTTATGTTAGATAATAATTTCTGTTATTATTTTTATTTTATTTCTACAAATTCAACCCTACAGTTTACAGCAGGTAAGAAGGGAGGGGGAGGCTAGAAAGCTTTCTTGTCCCTGACAGGTGCCAGTGCTGCCAACGACTGAGCTGAAAATGAAGGCCAAAAAAAACTTTACAAACCAAACAGGAGAAAAAAGACACAGACATACAGAGGGAACATTAAAAAACCCGTCCCATTAGGCACTGCTACTGGTCCTGGCCATCCTCATCCTGTTTTCAGCCCACCAACTTCAGCCAAATTCTCCATATGTACAACAAAATAGAGGACTACAGCTACAGCTCTTAATCGGCTGCCCCTGTCTCAGCAGAGAGTACCTGCAAGCTTTATTGTGTAACAGACACCCTGAAAAAGGGGCAGATTGATCCTGTCAAATCTCACAGGCTAAACACCATCAGGATACTAAAACTACATCCAAGGGAGCTAGCCAAAACCCAGCAGTTCTGGCTTTTCCCTATATCAATCAAAAGATTACAAAAATGAAAAGATACCCTTATTGTCTGTATACTTTGAAAAAATACTGCCATAATCTCATATTTCTGAGACCATCATTGCCTGTTATACCACCTATCGAGTCACAAGTAGCATCACCCCCTGCTCTCCCCCCTCCAACTAGCAGTGGCAATGCTAATGCAATTAAGCGCTTAGTGCATCTGCTCCTGAAACCTGCACAGACAGGGATATCTGGATATCCTCAGCACAGCACTATGTGTATTTCTGTCTCCTTAGTCAAGCATGCAATGATGCATTTAGCAGTGCCCGCCAACACAGCGGAGCCATCAGCCCAGTGATCCAGTGGTAGCGATAGAAATCAGAGGATAATTTGTCCTTTGAAATTATCCCTGCCTTTCTTTTTTCCGCCAATCTTTCTATGCCATTTTAATACACAACATTCACATCTGTCATGAATCACAGTCCACTTTCACAGGCGAAGCACAGCAGTTTAGTACTCTCAGATAACCTATGTTAATGATAGCACGGAGGGCAGGTTTAGGATGCTCGGGGTTAAACACAACACGATTTAAGAAATAGTGTAACCCGAGGAAGTGAACTAAGGATGAGATAAAAATCTCAGTCTAGGCACATCATAGATTCCAGTCAGTCCTTCCATGCCATCATCCCCATTGCCCCCAGAATAAAAGCTAGCAAACTCATGCCAAGCATATGCTGTTAACCCAGATGTAAACAGGCCAGCTATCCAAACAGCACTCTAAGCTCTCCTGGAAAGGTGTCCTCATTTAGTTCAGCTTATCCAGTTTCTGCTCTCGAGAAGCATCGCCTCCTGGGCACAGCACTGCTGTAGCTATGAGCCATGGCCCCAGCCCAGCAGTAACACTCACCAGTCCGCTGGATCGACACGCTTGCTATCTCCACACTCTTCTCCTGAATCTTCTGCCATGAGCTATCTGCCCCTCTCACCCACTCGCTCACGAGACACCTGTAGGCGCCTGCATCCACCGATGAGGCCTGAGACACAGACAGTCGATACGTGTCATTCGCTCCTGTGTCCAAGCGGATATCTCCATCACGGTAGCGCTCCTCATAGCCAGGGCCAGGCTGGAATTTGCCTTCGTGAGTCAAAGATAGGATGTCCTGCCAAGACAATCCGCTTTTGATCTGCCAAGTCACGTGCAGGTGAGTGTGCTCCGGTGAGGTGGTGATTGCTGAGCAGCGCAGTTTGAAGGAGTCACCCTCAGAGAGTTTGAGAGATGTTGAAGAACGTGCTTTTGAACCGCTCACCCATAAGCCATCAGAAATCACTATTTAAAAAAAGACCAAAATGCACAAATATCATAAAAGCGAAGAAAGGAGAAAACACCCACAACGACCTGTTTGGATATGAAGCACTAGAACTACCACCTCTCCAATTGTTCCTTCTTCCACACAAATATATTCCAGGAACAAGGAAACTTGGCTGAAAACTCATTCATCACCCGCTTTAAACATGCCAAGACAAGCATTCAACTTCATTTACCCTCCCCTCACTTCGATTTCTTATCCAAGTAATATCATTCAGACTATTCCCATTCAGAACTATCTTGATTTTCACGAGAAAAAGAGACAACACAAAGAGAAAAAAAAGTCTCCCAAATTATTACTGAAGAACCCTAAATGAGAGAGCAAGGCTAGGACATAACTGCAGGAACAACATGCTAAAGATGAAAGGGAAGAATACTTCCCTCACAGAAAGATCTCTAAATGACACTAAATAAGAGGGAACGGAGGCGATGTTTTTACCTGAAGTTAGCCCCTCTCCCCAGAGACTTAGTGACATTAAGCATTTGCAGACATCTTAGGAAAACACACTGCTTAGTTTTCCCAGGTTTATTTACATATTTCCTAGACAGAAAAGCAAAAGTGGTGTTTAGAGCAACGGGTCCCCTTTGCTTCTTCACTGGCTAGCACTTGCTTCTATCATGCCTCCCAATTTTGGCTTCAGTAGAATCAAATAGAAAAAAAGGATCACAATGCTCATAAGAAACAGAAATTCAACATCATTAAGGGTACATCTATAATCAATATCAAAAACAAACTTAGAGCACACCTCACTCTTCAGAAATACCTTTCACTTGGACCTCAGCATCATAATTTCCCTGAACGGTGGCATCAGTGCTGGGCGTGGAGCATTTGTATCTCCCTTGGTCAGTTGGCTGGATGTTTTTAATCACGAGTTCCACAGCATCGTTGCTGCTCCGTCTCAGTTTGATAGCCCCGTGGCCCACGCGTTTTTGGTACTCCTCAGAGGTGAAGGTAGAATCCCAGGTACTCACTATCCGCACGAAGTCAGTCTCTCGGGCGAACTCCCAGTCAAAGTTCTGCTCGCTGGGTCCGTCGTAGTCACTCACGCTGCAAGGGATCGCCACCTCCGTGCCCAAGACTCGAATCAGAGGACCTTTGGGTACCCTCACAATGCGTCCCCTGCAGAAAGCTAGGTTGGGGAATAAGGAGAAAGAAAGCAGGCAGTTAATAAAGGAAATGACCAGGATAGCCTTTGACCAAAATAATGTGAAATACAGCAAGGTTGGGCACCCACCCTGCAGAAAGCTATAACTAGTAAGAGCAATCTTTTCCATTAACGTTTAATCTCATTGGAACAGCATGGGCAATCTTTGGTTCACTGCTTATTTAGTAATGTGTTAGGTAATGAAACACAGAGATGAGGAGAGAAAAATTTAAAGAGGAAAAAAAAAAAAAAGAGAACACTATTTAGCCACAGGTCCAGTGGTTAACAGCTTCCACCAAAGGCAAAGTGGTAAGCCTCCAAGTGCCATGTTTCCACCAGAGGCTGAGAGAAATACACTTAAACAGCATTAATTAGTCGTTTTCATTACTACAGCGATGGCATAATCTAATCGGGCATTTTTATAAGTCTTCTGCTGACATCAGTAGAGGGTTCAAAGAAGGAAGTTCTAACTCTCCTTCAGCTTGACAGCCATAAGAATAGCAAGTTGACATTCTCCAAGCATGAAGTCACCTCTTCCCTACAGGATCAGGGCTCCTCTAATACAGATGAGCTTCCCTGCCTTTCTAAGTGACTTTAAAGGAATTACTGATTTCCACAGACAGTACTTGAATGGGTTTCTGCAACCACACCTGCTTCCAGCACACAATTCACCTTTAATGGAAGTCCCAGAACATGGGAGCAGGAGCAGAGCACGCTCCCTCCAAAAGCACGGGAAAACAGTGTTCAGACTGTGTTTTCTGGGACCATCTAACTCGAAGGACAGAAAAACAACAGCAGTTCTCTGCTGAAGGCTGGCACAGCAACGTGTTATGCTCCAGGCAAAAGCACAAACCACTCAAACTAGCCAGAGGACCTGGCAGATATGGAAAGAGACTTTTCTGGTTGATTTGGCTCTGTAGCTCAAAGAACAACCGCAGTGCCTGCACGTGGATCTTGGCAGATTCTCACTTCAAGAAAAGCAAACGGCTTTGACTCATAGTTCCAACCAGAGAAACTTTTTCAGCAAAAGAGATGTACTACCAAAGTTCAGTCTCCAAACAGTAGCAACAAAATGCTTACCAATATTTGGCTGTGGACATGGATACCACAGCTCCACATCCACAGCAAAATGGCAGAGCAGGAGAACGGCAGAACAAGAGAAGCCAAAACGCTAAAGGGTAGATATTGCAAAAACCAAGTAGACCACCATAACTATAACAGGAGCAGCTGGACCAAAAGGTTGATCTAGAATATCACTCAGGCAATGTCAAATTTAATCAAATAGCCCACATATACATGAAGCCCAATAGCTCACAACTGCTCTAATTCACCAGCTGAACCAAGGACTGACACTGTCTTTACCTCTGCAGCTGGTAAGAAGAGGTAGTCCCCAGCACGTTCTTTGCCTTGCAGGTTGTTCACGTGCACAGACTCATTCCTAACAGCCCAGTTTCCTGATTGTCATGACTTTGTATAATTGACATTAGTATTTTATCACACTAACCCCAGTCTGCAATCAAAATGTGTCTCTTACCCCCCTCCCAGAAGACTGCTGTAATGTACCTGATCAAGTGATTGCCTAGTCCTAATAAGAAGGCCAAACTTCTCTGCGTCTTTCACCCGTGAGCAGGAAAGTTAAAAACCTTGACAATGTCTTGTCCCCTTGTTTAAGGGGATCTCTCTAAACACAAGCACCATATATTAAAATCCAGAATATGGAAAAACAACCAACAAAAAAATAAATAAATAAAGATAGCTGAGGGGTTCCAGCCAATATATTCTCACCATGCCTTAAGATTCAGCCCCATTCAATCCTTCAGCTGATCCTCTTACGGAAAGCAGGAACAGCAGCAGGTAAGCTTTAAAGCACTGCCTGACTGCCAAAACAGCTTTGAACAGACCAGAGTGAGAAGTCAGCTCAGGATCCCAACTGAGGGCATTCTTTTTAAACACTGTCTTCTCTCTAGAAAACGCTCTCCCGTGACGCTAAAACAAGCGGACAACACTGTTCTGCATGTGTCTTCAGCTGTAGACCCACATACCGTGCACTGCACTAATCCAATCTAGAGGTGACAAAGGCACACTGATGTGGCAAGGGCTACACGTTTGTGCTTTGGATTAGCACTGACAGCTCAGTTTCTCTTCCTTCCGAGGTTGCTAAAGACTCGCTGACATTTAATGAAGGTAGTGGTGATTAGCATCTTTGTAAGAGAAGGCAGACAAAAGGAAAGAGAAAGGGGAATAGGGATTCCTCTGTGAATCTGTTCAGAGCCGGCACCCTGCTGCTGCAAAGCACTGCCTATACCCTCTTCACAACAGTCCCAGAAGCAGGCAACAATTTCAGTTTTACAGGAAGGTGGAAGGCAGGCAGTGGAACAGCTGCAGGAAAGAAAAGGGACACCCAGTAACATTTTCTTATGATTTCCTACTTCGCAAACAACATTTGTTACTACTAAAAGAAAGGAGGGTTCTCACGAGGCAGGAGCACAGAGACAGCATCATGAGGTAAGAGGATGTGTACTTACTGCAGAGCACCTGCTGCACCCGAACTGCCTGCAGGTAGGGAAGAGAGGGCACAGGGCTGATACTCAAGGGTGAGTTGCTATTCTAGGTGACCCAGGAGGCTCAGTGTCTAGCAACCCACGAATTCAGGGTTCTGCTTTTTGTCCCGTAGCAGTCAGCAGCAAGGATATCCCTAGCTGCTCAACAAGGTGTTGTGTTCTTCGCTGTGCGTTAGGGATTAACGTCTCATGTAACTGCAGCAGAAGGCACCAAGCTGCAGACACCAATCTTGCCAACAGCAAGATCCATGTTGCTCTGGCAGATAAATGGGAGCTTCTGCAAATATTTTGTTCTTGCAGTGCCCTGTGTTAGACTCGCATACGCCTCCCTCCATCTTCCCAGAGCAAGCAAAGTTCAAATTCGCACTCAGTGAATTTATTGGGAACATTGATTTTTCATGGCACCTAATATGTTTTAATGTTAATATAAGGTGACATGTTCTTAATGAATTCACTTGAATACTATTTAACTGTAGAAACAGATGGATCGGGACAGAACAGTGTACATGCTAGTGACAAAACTCAGCAGAACATAAGCAGTTTAGGTCGGTGCTCTCCGTGATACTGAAAAAAAATTGATGGGTACTTAGTAAGGACTCTGTAATTGGCTCTGTATCATAAACTGCAATGCTGGACATCAAATCTGAGTACAAGATGAACTGCTTCAATGCAAAACTATATTTATAGAGCTCCCAAGCACTAGATGAAATTGCAAGGAACTACTTTCAAGGCAAAAGGTAATGGAGTGGTTGTAAGGAGGCCAGCAGGCAAACACTAAGGATGGGACTTGTTGCTTGGGCTCCCTAGGCAGGTGACAGGACCACCTGACAACACCGGTGCTTTTGGGCCAAAAAAAAACAAGTAGGAGGGCAACCACAGGGATTTTATGGCTGTTCATCAAGTGCTTGTTTAGAGAATTCTCCCTCAGAAATACATGAAATACTCAACCAGAAACACAGGCAAAGTATGTCTAAAGGTAGAATAATATTCTGGGGACTGCCATGTCAACAACATAGAGGCAAGATACCCCAGACTCAGCCGAGTTAGTTTTGAGCTAGTGTTTGTTCCCTACTGATGCTGCATGAAGTACTTAGTTTAATTTGCTCCATCACTTAGATACACCATCTCATCGCTGTCATAACATGAAATATTTCCAGAGAGCGCACAGGAAGCAGATGACTGAGTAGATCGGTTGTGAAGTCAATCCAAGTACATTAAATAGCAACCTGTCATTTTCAGGATAACCAAGAAAACAAGGCAGCAAGATCAAGAAGGACCTAGATAACAAGTGGTCTGTTTAAACTCTTAACCAGCGGCAATTCCTCAAGAAAGGAGCTGGTGAGGATTTCCTCTTACATTAAGGACATTACCATAGATAAGGAAAGCCTCCTGGGAGCTTCATCTTCACACGGGTTGTGTATCTACATATCATTTGGTAAAGAACACGATGAGAAGTAATCTGACAAGTCACCCACGAGGCTGAGGGTATTATTATTGCAAAGAACACACTTCTGCTTCAGCACTGTCTTACACGAGGTGCTTCCCCCAGCCCACATGAGACAGCTCCACCTAATACAAAACCATGTTCTCTTAGCAGCCGGGAGAAGGAGGTCGACTCTCTACATCCACCCTCCAAAGGAAAATGCAATGTGACATGCGGTAGGAAGTCAATTAAAGCCCAAAAAGTGAGAGCTGACGACTGACTAAATTGGCTCAGACTGAGCGCTCTGCATCTGAAAGGACATGCTGTCCAGCTCCTCACCCAAGGCAGCTGGGGAGATGTAACAACAACTTTGCTGATGCCTTTCATCCCCAAAGCATCTCAGAAGAGCTTTCCAAACAAAAGGTTGTTTCCTTTGCCAACTAACCGTTAGCATGTCTGGGAAGGAGATAGAGCAGCCCTTCCAAATTCACAACGGTTTATGACAGGAAACATACAGCACCCAACTCTGCAAACTGGGGTAACGATTTTCCCTCTCTCAACTCCTCCATTTATTTTCAATCCAGGCACAACTCTGCTGCAACCCTGTACGAATGATGGGGTTGAGCAGGGACAACCCTTCCTGTGCCACGCCAGAGGACATGCAGTAGATTCCTCACCTCTCTGCCTCCAATTTGGAGCAAAATGCCTGATCTCCCAATTCTGTAGCACCCTGCTCAACTACAGTGTTTGTGACGCATGAAAGCATTTTACAACATGGAAGAAAAAAGGGATTTGATTTTGGCATCATTTTTTTTCCTGCTGCTGAGACATGTCCACACAAATCCTCTTCCTCTGCTCTGAAAAGAGCTGTTCAGGCCCCTGCCCCAAGGCACTGAGCAACTTTTCCTAGCCAGCAGACAGGTAAAGAGACAGGCAGCATGCCACACAGTCACAGGCTCTTTTCTAGGGAAGGAGAACCAAAGCATATCAGCAGGAGAGATTACAATCCTTATCTCCAGTCTTCCCCCCCGCCTCTCCTCCCAGCTTCAATTATCAGGCAGCTCCACATCAAGAATGACATATGTGACTATCGGGGAGAGAGAAAGGAGCTTTAACAAGCACGTCTACAAATGTCTGGAAACCTTTCAATGCCTTTACATACATACGTATTCTTTTTTAATATATAACACTGTTTTCATAGAAGTTGCACCTTAACACAAACAGCACATTGCTTTGGAATTTCCCCGCGCCCCTTTTTAAATGCAATCAATTCAATTTTCTATCCTACGTTGCCTCTGTAGAAGAGAGAAAGAAGAGAAAAGGAGATTAAGGAGAATAAAAGGATTTTTATTTTTTATAGCACCAGAAATCCAGCTAATTATTGAAATTTCTTTACTGGTCTTAAAAAGAAATAAGCGAGATCTCTTACCATCCCTGCATAACGTGCACCAAAATCACACTCTTCTTTCCAGTGCAAAGAGACACACACGGGGGTTGGGACCTAACCTAGACAAAGCTCTCTTGCTACTCCTTCAAAATTACAAAATTTAGATCATCCTAACCAGCAGAAGCAACCTGTCCCTTACAACCAGGCAGCCTGAATCACAAGGGGCTCCTTTAAAAGAGACCAAAGCCGATCCCTTACAATGTAAGGGGTAATTGCCTTATACTAGCCTGGAATTACTCGAAGCAGCCTGGGCTCTGTCCCTTGCAAAGCAACGGTACTGCTCTACCTCCCTGCCTGATATACTCTACCTAAAAAAGGACTGGTAGGTTTTTATGGCTTGAAAGCTGTGCAGTGCATCATCTGAAGTTATCAGAGAAGAGCGAATGAAAGAGTCCATGAGAGAGACATTTACATTGTTCTTTCCCAGGCGGCTGGGATTCTTTTTTTAGATAATGCAGAGCTCTTATCAAAAGGAATTAGCCTGGGTGTAATTGCTTAAAACCCATTATCTCTATCAGGATGAAGAAACGCATACTGCATCTTAAGTGAAGCCTCAGAAACGCTATCAAACTGCAAGGCTGCTGGATTGCTCTAATCTCCGTGCCATCTGAGGTATCTCCGAAAAGCCACATCTCCAGCCCTGGGTGAAAAAGCAAGTACCTTCACAGTTGGACTCCATCTATACCACGTGGACTGGGATTCACATGAAAGGATTAAACAACATCTTTTGCAGCACAGTAACGAACTGCTGTCTCCTCTATTCATCCCACACACATCTCCCCCAAGAAAAGGGATTTCAAATGCCCCTGAGTGAATCACAAGGCTTTCGCTAGGGCTCGGCTCCCAGTTATCCTACGGTGCATCTCCCCATTTCCAAAAGTCCTTTAGCACAGCTGTGTTAGATGCCTGCCACCTTAGCTAGCTAGCTAGGCTCTACCTGTCATCAGTGGAGAAAAGCACTCCGATAAATTTCTCTCCCATCACTGCTTACGGCCAGAGCATAGCGAGACAACCACCTGAGCTCAGCAGAAAACAATAACAGTTTTTTTCCCCCTTTTTCTTTTTTTAAATACACTCCCTCACAGTAGGCCAGATGAACACACAGGGAATCAGGCCTGATCCCTTCTGCTCAACATGATGTTACTTTGGGTAAGCACAAAAAGGGGAAATAAGGAGCCACAGAAACCTTCCCCAGCTATGCAAAACAAAAGCCTAGCTTGTTAAACTGCGTACCCTTTGGTGGGCAGAAAACTGCGGCACCTCCAGTCCAAACAGAAGAAATGTCTAACAGGCAGAGATAATACTGAAGATTGTGTTTTAGATTCCTCTGGATGTCAAACAACTACCACATATGATCTCTATTTCCTTTCTCTACCACCAACTGACAGTTGAAGATAAAAGGCTACATGTAAAGAACTACTTTTGATAAGTCTCCAAAATGCTGCTAGGAGCGAAGTGGGACGGAAAGAGAAAAAGCAATGAAATGCAAGAGTCAACATGCTGCTTCCTGGCTCTTACCTGAAAGACCTGCCCCTGTTAATGATCTTCCTTTACTTTCCTCCAAATTCTCTCGCAGAACTTCTTTTTTACCTTACCCTGACAGAGCACCCCATTTAGGTTACCTGGTGACATCCAAAACATCCAGGGACTCTAAAACTGACATTTAGACTGCCTCACCAGACAGGTGATTTTCTTTTGTTCTGCCTCAAAGCAATTTGTATTGCAAGAGGACAGGTTCAACATGTCACATTTTAAGAAAAAAAGTTGACAAAGCAATAAAGCCCATGACTCAAAGCTGAGGAGTTGGCACAGTTGGAAGCGGGGCTGCAACAATTTGTACAAATGCCATTTTAAAAGTATCTCCACTTTTTTTGTGTGTGTGGGGAGAAAGGTCATAGGAAAAAATGTAATATTAATCCAAACGCAAGAGAAAAACATACATTTATCAAAGGTAAAAAAACTCCTCAAACTGGAATATACAGAATTAAAGTCAGTGCTGTTCTGCAACATCATTAACTTGCACTTATCTGTTATCTCAGATCTCTTCCAAAGCAGTTGGAAGGGAGCAGAGCAGTCTAAATCCATTTGCTCTACACTGTAATTTCCTCTGGGCAGAGACCAGCCATTTTCTTTGCTCTGTGTGGAATGCAGCACACCTCTAGCATTGAACTGAGCCTTCTTTGGATTTAACTTAAGAAAACAATTAGACTAGAATAGATCATTCCTAAATCTGCATTAAGTAAAATCACACAGAGTGTGAAAACCCAAAATAAGACAGAAAAAATCTAAATCCAAGGCAAGCTCGTGTTAAACTGTAGAACCTAATAAATTTTTCAAGCAGCATCATTTTAAACTGAGCATAGCACCTAGCAGTGATGGGAAAGCTTTAAAGCCAAGAAAAAGTATTTTTGTCAAAAGACTTTTTAAGAGATGCACATACAGCAATATCCACGTGCTTCATAAATCTATAATTTCACAAAATATAAATTTTAAAAAGGAGACCGTAGAACACTCCCAACTTCCCTCTCTCCCCAAAACAATTTCCATGATTATCACTCCTTTTTCTTCCCAGAGCAGCAGGTATTGATTTTTATTGGCATGAAGTGATCATTTGTTTTCAAAGTTACCTTTAATGTTAGGCAATACACAAAAGCACTCAAAATGCTAGGAAACGCTGAATCCACTATGAAGCCGTCTACCTTTCACTTCTATTAAGAACAAAAAACAGAAAAATTACCACTGAATAGCTGTTTGTCTTTTTTACCTGCTCAAAGTTGGCACTCTTCATCCACTTCAATTCAACCCTGCACTTCACCTATACCAAAGCCTAACGTGGATTGACAGAGGAGATTAAGGAGCCACACACACTCTCATAATCCAGACACTGATCTTACCTGCTATTTCCCCAAAACTCCTTGCTGAGGATCATTTCACATCTCAGCACACGGAGCTAATTTCCCAGCAAGCATTCCATGGGATGAGAGAAGCCATCGCGCAGACCTCAGCAAAACCGGAGCCAGGCCTGGCTACAGGAAGCGGCAGCCACAACACCGAACATCCCAACACCACGACAGGCTCCTGGAGTCTCCGATTGCTTTGGGATCCCCAAGGGCAGCTTTGCTCTCTTTGCATCTGCTGTGGTGAGAGATTCAAGGAGGTGACGGGGCAGCAGGAACTGCTGGCCACAGCAGCATATGGCACCAGCCTGCCTTGGCTCCGCGCTTGACTTGCAGCCACAGGAGCCAGTGGAGGGACGGAGCTCAGTGTCTGAGTAATCCTCTTCATCTGTAATTTAATTACCTAACGGTCTCCATCTTCAACATAAATAACCTCCGAGCAAGAGCCACATTAAAAATGCCCACAGCAGATGCACACCGAATGGGCCAGCTGTCTTGCTGCAGAAGATACACCTGGACAGACCAACCAACGAGACCACGCTCATGTGGTACAACAGGAGCCATTAGAAATAGATCAGGCTTAGCACCCATTTCACTGTAGCACACTGTTCCTTCACATAAAGATGAAGACAGGGAGATTTGTTGAACTAGGCAAAGAAGACAAGAGCAAATGTACAGGGGACAGCTCTGACTATTGGTGCCCCCATAGCCTGGGAGGCCCTGAGGCCTTCATGTGGCCACCCGCACCACCACCGCTTCTATACTCTTGGTTGTAACCTGGAAAAAAAAGAGGGCAATGTTTTCCAACCCCTCCTCTCAACTCCTAGATCCAATTATCACTCAAAAGCCAATTTCAGGTCATGTGGAGCACTACTGTTTAGTATGCTAATCTCTACGGAGCCTGCACGTTAGGAGCACAGATATTTTCCTTCTAGACAAGGGGGACTCGTACGCATGCGTACACATCCGAAGTATGATTTAAGACACACCAGGGCTCTTCCTTCTTTAATATAAGATTTGCATAACTAATTCTGTAACTGAGAACAGGAGTGCAAGGTATTTACAGTACTTGTTGCAGCTGAGCTTTTATTATTTGCTATGGGACTATGAGAAACTCCCTTGCCCCAGAAAAGGCAGCTAGCCTGGTCTCCAGCATTAAAAAAATTACACATTAAGTTACCCCACCTCAGGAAGAAACATTTCTCATTACGGTATTGACTCCATCTTGCAAAGTAGAAGACTGCAAGGGGTCTAGAAGGGGGTAAGAGAATGGAAGAGGTCTAGATAATAAAAATACAAGAGGCCAGAGGCATAAACAACACCTAGAAGACATGCAAGGATTCAGGTCAAGGTCTTTAAGAGGGTATGTGTAACCCCACACAGAACATTAAATAAAATTACCCCCAGATGGGTCTGCAGAACAGCTGGCTTTAAAACAGACACGCCACAGCACTCTTCATTATTTGAAAGAGACTCTTAAATACCAGCATATACAGTTCCAAAGACATGGGAAAAGCCTTCACAAACAACATCCAATCAATCAGGTTGCTTGCATTAAGACTCCTGAAAACTGAAGTTAAGGTATTTAGATCAGTAGATGGAACACACAACAGTCTATTTACTTCAATAACATCTAAAAAGCATTTTAAACTCACAAGTTTTTAAACTCACAAGACCAGCACAACTGCTTCAGCAGCCAGTCCTAAAGGAGAAAAGGCTGTAGAAGGTTAGTGGTGAGGTCCCCAGAACTACACTACACATCTGCTTGGGGTTTGCACCACTCTGCGTTTGGTGCCATAAGCCAAAAGAACAACTGAAGCACAGCAGATGTGCTATGAGGAGATTCACCTCAGCAATTCAGTCCTTACCCCATGTAAAATGGTAACGAGGATGCAGCCTGCAGGCTCCTTCTAAAGTGTACTGTTCATATTAAACTTTTGAGAACTTGAATGTGGAGATGGGAACTCTTCCCAAAATCACAAATGTGAGTTAAGCCATCAACACATGTCTGGGATATGGAATCCACCCACCCTCTGCAGCGCTCCTTATCCCTGCTCAACAAATTCCAAGGCCAAAGTCTCCAAAAAAGTGTGCAAGAGTTGAAAATTTGCTGGCATTCACTGCCTCCCAGAGCTTGAAGGCAAATTAGCTGTGTAATTAGCTGTCTTTTAACTGAACTCTACCTCTAGAAAGCTGTTCTCGCAAGTGAAAGGAAATGACATTGAATGAGGCTGCTGTTTATCCTAACCACGCCGGCCAAAGAGAGGAGGCTTGCTGGAACGGGTGGGCAGGTACAGGCATGCGGGCAGTGCGTGAGGGATTCAGAAACCTGCAGAGAAATGAACCACCTTGTGCAAGGCTTACTCCTGGTACAACTCTGCTCCCATTTACCCCATCCTGGAGAGAAGCAACCTCTTCGTATTTGCCCCTTCTAGAAAAAAAAATACTCCACTGTGATGATCAACGTTAGCTAGTTCAAAAAATCAAAAGGCTCAGTTTTCAAAAAACCCTGAATATTAACCCTAACATTAACCTTCCAAGTCTCTTCTTAATGTTTCCAAGCTCACAGCCTGAAGCTCTTCTCCACCTCCTCTCACCTCTGAAAAGCTTGCCCTGCATTCAGCACAGGTATTTTGTTATCTCCAGGAGTGGAATAGAATAGCAAGGTTCATCAATTCAGTATCTGCCTGAAGAAATCAAGCAGTTGTCCCCGTTCCCCATCACAAACTGAAAGTCTCTTCTCCCTTTAGATTATAGGCCAGAGAGTTTTCACTGCTATTTCTTCGACTAACTTGCAGCATTTGCCATAGTATCTACTCTCCTCTGCAATCAATGCTGAATAGCCTCCCTTGTATACACAGTAGCACATATCACTACAGAATGTCACACACGTTTAAGCTTAGGGACAATTTTATACCATGAGACATTTGAGAAAATCCACATGCAGCCACATCATGAAAGACTGCATTACAAAATATTGTTTCTTCAAGTCTTAGCAGTTGGCATTCAGCCACGAGCCACTAATTTTCAGATAAGCATGCCTAAATACACATCTTAAAAGTGGGACTAACAGGAAGCGTATTAAGAAATTTATCTCACAAGTATTTACTTTGCTGCTGTCGCTGCCGTGCTTCATACAGGAAAGGTCAACATCACAGGTGATAAAAGAGAAGAGGAAAGTTAACACACAAAGAGCAGCTGATATGCACCCTCACCCAGCACACTTCAGAAAATGAAACCTCAAGAGGTCAAATGCAATGCCTGTGAGTCAGCAGACTTTTGGAGGAAAAATCCGAGGCTAAATGTGAGGATACCACCTCTAACTTAGAAGGTCTCCAAGCTAGAGATGGTCATGAGAGGATGGTAATGGGGAGGATGTGCTCACTCTTCCCTAGGCATCCAGTCTTGGCTGCTGTCAGAAGCAAGATCGAGGCTAAATGGACATTTGTGGTCACCCTTCTCTCTCTCCAGCTTCTGGAGGCTGGAGGATTGGTGGAAGTGCCTTTTTCCACTGCTTGCTTCTCAGTGGCAGCCAGGCTGGTGGTTCCACTGTGCCCAGGAGTGAGAAGAAAGGCAAGAAAAAGAAACATAGAACAAACACAGCATTTTCAAGTAATTCTGAAAATGAAAAGAGAGGGAACCCTTTGGGGCATGACACAGGAGAGAAAGGGCAGAGAACCAGCACAATGTTAAAGCAGCAGGAGGAAGAAAATACAGTTTTTGAGAGAAGCCCAGAGGGAAACCGCTTGTTTCTTTTCTGCTCCAGTCTCCTTGCAGAGCTGTTCCAGGGTTACACTACCTCATAAGACAACCTACATACAAATTAAGTAGCTCTTAATATTTGGGTGAAACTTGGATGTCCTGAAATTATTCAGTAACTAACACTTATAATCAGCTTACACGGCAACAAACAGCAGATTGCTCTCACCCTGGGCATCCTCACATTTGCTGCACTGGGAAGAACAGGTATGACCCAGAGTGCCTTTTACAGCAGCACAAAAGACTCCACAGCCATGCTTCACCCCAACAGAGAGCATGCCAGACATTTTCAGGCTCCTGAACCAGTACATGTACAGGGCATAAGAACTAAAGACAACATTGCAAGTTCCAAATTACCATTGCATCAGCAGCAGCACATTGCGGTCTAAGTCTCAGAAGTCTTACACCAGCCACTGTATTAACACAAAGGAGTAATTTTAACACTGACTGAAAAGAAATGATGTCTGGTGCAAGTGCAGCAGCTGTCTAACAGCATACAATATAGAGCAGCATACAAACAGAAAGTGGAAAGTACAACACCCATTTAGAAATTGAAGGGTGTTAAAATTCATCAGGAAAGCTGCAGACGTGTCCACAAACACTAGAATTAGCAGCCCACACTTTTGAACAGTGAGAAAAGATTCTCAGTAGCATCTTTTAAGCATCTTCAAGATTTCAGCTAACGTTCATCTCTCTGACCTGCCCCTCTGGCTCCCCAGCGGCATTCTGGTAACAGAGCTGGACTCAAGACACAGGGAGGGCTAACATTCCCCAGAAGTACCTTTGATTAAGCCCAGTAAATGGGATCGCGAAGCACCACTGTCCAATGGGCTGAGCAAGTCCTGATCCTTTTTTAGAACATGTCCTGGAAGCCACGTGAGGTCAAGGCAAACTGTTCACCCAGCCTTAGCACCAAGGACAATATGAACTGACATATCTTCCAGGATGCAAACGCAGAACACTGACCCATACATAAGAAAGCCAGAAATGTGAACTGCAGCTGTACAACCTATACCCAAGAGGTGTTCTTTTGTCACTTAGGCTGCAAGCAATCTGCCTGTTCTCACAAACATTAGCAAAAAAGGAATAAGCAAGAAAAGCACTTGAATGCTGTGCAATATCAGGAAATTCCCCTTGCTCTCATACCTCATGATAGCGTTCAAAAGGATAGCATCACTTGAGAAAGTCAAAGTGTTGCATCTAAGCCCCAGCGGGCAAAAGAAAAGGAGTTACGCCTTCACACATCCTGTGTCTCTTTCCAAGTGTTAATGCAGCCAGACTTCTCAACCTATGGTTTGAAACAAAGGATCCTCCTCCTCCCAGCTCTGTAGTTCTGCCAGGTCCAGTGTCAACAAGACAACAATTTAAAAAGACCATAACAAAGACTGGCATGTATGTAAATACACCAAAAGTATTTCTCTTAATTTCTACGCTGTTCGTAATTTGTACTTTGAAGTGTCAAAGTACTACTTCCACACCCTGCTCTCTTGAGTTTAAAGCATCCCAAAATGAACTGCTTTTAGCTTTCTCGCTGGCATGGCAGCCGTAGATCATGTTAACAGCACTACCCTATAACAAATTTTGTTTGTTATTAGGCAGCAGCCAGAATTATTACTGTTGTAGGAAACCAGCAAAGCTCCTAGCAGGCACTCCTGCTGCTAGCGGAGAGCTGCACAGCAGCACTTACAGAGCTCCAGTTAACCGCGCGACTTCCGCCTCACCTCACTCCCTGCCTCCCCACTAAATTTTTCAGAAATAAGAACAGGTTTTTAGAGATTAACGATCTGAAGAGCATTTCCCAGGAGCTTCAGCCAGTTAAAACACACAACATCAAATTAAGATGTTTCAGAGAATCCAGGCAGAAGAGCGCCGGCCATAATGCCATGCAAGAGCAGCCCACAAATGCTTCCACTGTTTGCAGTTTTATAGCCTAAGCCCTACCAAGAGTCAAAATGTGGGGTGCAAAGCACGCTACTAGTTCAGCTTTTGCCTTTCCTCAGACAAAACACGGATCATTTCAAGATCTTTGTCCCTTTCACAAGGCATAAGCAAGCCTCGGACAAGGGACAGCTACAAAGTCTTAACAGAAAGTACAGACCAGACGTCCAGTTCATCCCTAGGCTGAAAAGCAGCGCTCTGCCTTTATCATAAAAGGAGATCCACATTGCTGAAGAGAATAGATGTTTAAAAAAAAAATCAGTTTAACACTTTCGTAATTATGTTCCCTGGGTAGCTTTAAGGTATTTGTATTTTCTGCCTGCCCTGTTCACACTACTGTACTTTCATCTTTTAGCAGGTCAATGCAGGAAATTCACTTCCTATCCATCATCTATAGTTGCTTAGCACAATCACTAAGATCTCCCAGAATTCTCCGAGATCCTATTGAAAAAAAAATCTCTGTACTGATGAAAAGAACCATCTTCATTAATCCGCCTGGCAGATGTATTCTTCCCTTCTGATCATTATGGGAGTTTACAATTCTAATAAAGCTGTACTCACATCACATTATTCACATTACAAAATCTCTGGAAAAAAGAAAGCTCTTGGGCATGGTGCTGTAAATCATCAAAAACACTTCTTATTCCTCGCTGATAAGCTCTTTAAGAAAGGGTTTGTACATAGTTGACTGCTAGGGAAAAGTCACAGGCATGGGCAGGCAACTGATTATCACTGAAAAAAATCATCTTGTAAGCAGAACTCAACTGAGATTATAATCAGATCCCTATTTTCTATGTGGAAGACACATTTACACAGGTTTTAGCCTGAACTTGGGAGTGAAATCCACCCAATACAGATCTATTGTAAGCCAAGGCTCTAAATCATCTGCAGAGAGCCTGAAACAATAGCGGAGGTGAAAGCTCCAACCCTGAACACCAATACTGGAAGCCAGTAACAAAAACAGCATCGTTATTGTGGGCAGTTTCATCATTTATGTATGTCTGTGGAAATATGCAACTACTGAATATTGTCGAAGTGCAGGCATTACAGATATCAAAGACAGGCTAATACCATGGGTCAGGGCTGTATTTATGGGAAACTTCCCGCAGGAAAAGTTTTACTTGATGCTCTTTAATTTCTGCCTGTAAAGGGGGAGAAGCACAGTACAGGCTTCCTCAGCCTAACTTCACAAGCTGCTGCTAAGGCTGGATGTCACTCAGTTAAATATTTGTCCCCATTTCCTCCTTAAATGCCAGAAATCTGAGAGGACAGAGGAAAGAAAACAGTAATTGATTCCAATTAGCTTCTATCTCAACATACTAAAAATAAAAAATTAAAAACCTGAGCAAACTGAGAATTAAAATATGCTAAGCATGGGGGAAAAAAATCCAGAAATGGACACCAGAGCTTCCAAATGACTATCACCATAAATTCAAAGAGTGTTCATCCAACTATTTCATTTTTAGAGCTTACTTGGTTTTAAACTGCAGTTTTATTATTACTTGAAACTTGTGACAGCTTCCATGCAATGCATAATTCAGCATGCGTGTGGCAGAAATCATAATCAGAATTATAACTTCGAGTCACAGAGTAACTGTATAATCTAGTAGCAGTATTTATGTAACCACAGCAGTCTAAGGCAATGTTCTTTAGAAACCCTTCATTAGGCTAGCTGGTAGAGCTGGAAGGGATGGCACACCAGTCCCCGTTCTGACACAGACACAGTGAGGACCTTCCGTACAATTTCACATGCACAGTTACATATTTGCTATCATCCCCCATCAACGGGCTCTGCAAAGCCCCCCGGCCTCCCGTGGCTGTCCCTGCCACAAGTACACACTCCAGTGCTTCTACCCATAGAGATCCTCCCGCAGAGCAAAGTACCCAAGATGACCTGACAAAATCCTTGCTGGCATTCATGCTTCTGATGCTGCCGAGAAGACTGCTTAGGCAGAAATAATAGATTTGAATGGAGGAAAGAAAAGGCAGGCAAAAGATGACTTCATGTGCAGAAATAGATGTTCTGAAAGAGGGCGAGAGAGATTCCATTCTCCTGAAAATGCCAGCAGTACGTGCCGCCAGATAAGCACAGCTCTCACTAAATGAGTTCTGTTCAAGTTTCTCAGTGGGCATTCACCGCCTTTTGTCTATTCCAATACAAAGCAGGCATGCCATCTTTTCGGACAGAAAGGAGAACAACCTCTGCACAGACACGCTAGCTAGGAGATGCTCTCAGGCTCCTGCTTCAAGCTCCCACCACCCATCCAAACTACACCGAATGTATGAACCAGCACCTCCAAAAGGTGCAACAAAGGATGCAGAACAAAAGCACAGGTAGCCATATTTGCTCCATCTTGTACATCTTTAAAGTGTCCAAAACAAGCAAGTAAATCAACTGAATACATTAAAGACAAAGTGGAATTGGGTTGTGCTCAGCATGACTTGTCCATACGCACTGCTGCCTCTCAAAAAGTACTACAGACCTCTGTTTTTAAGTAGCATAAGGGTAAATTTAACACTCAGGAGCAAATTTTATATTAAATTACTACAAAAATGGTAGATTAAACAGCTTGTGAGGGATTTAGGGGTCTTGCTGAACAGACCAGAGCAATCATCAGGTCATTTTCTGTCATAATCTGGTGGCGTGCACCTGGGACTCCAGCAAGGTCTTAAAGGTAGGGCATTAATTACCATGAGTTAAAAAAATCTCCTTGGCTATATGTACACAAAACAGTTGTCAATTTATGAGCCTTTCATATTTATAGCACATATAAAACCAGCCTTTTACGGAGAGGTGCAGAGGGAAGCAGCGATGTTAAATAGGAATGAGAAGCACTCAGTAACTTTGAAGGCCAAAGGTCTTCTCTTGCCCACTCAGACAAAACAGGCAAGAGCAGGGCAAATGTCCCCTCAGCAGCCTCCGTGTGCAAGCATCAGCCAACACATCTGGCTGTTTGGCATCAGAAACTGGGTACCGAGCTGGTGAGGGAGCAAATTTGCTGACTAGCGTGTCACCCAGGACCTGCCACCATGTCACTCAGGGCAGCAGACATGCATTCACCCAGAACCCCATTTTACACAGGTCCACCACAGGGCAGCCACTGGGCTAGGTTCATACCAACACACGTGAAAGCAGAAAGCTGTCCTCATGTTACCAAACTCCCTGAGACTTGTTGTCCCCCACCATTAATTCATGGCACAGAGTACTATAGTAGTTCTCTTTGTCCTCTGACAATCAACACGAGGCTTCGAGCCTAAAGTTGTCCACCACATTACCCCTGTCAACATAAGAGTCTGACACCTGAGTAAGGAGGTAGGAAGAAATAGTAACCTACAAGCAGCTTTTAACACACACAAGTCCTAAGGAGAAGGTCCAAAGGAGGTCCAGCAGGTCTCATTGCTAGACCTTCTAGAAGCCCATGTTCCCTTCTCACACTCAAGTACCACAGCTGCTGTTTTTCCCTTTACCTCCCCTCCCATGCAAACAAGCTCAAAAGAGACCTTAAGCCATCAGACCAAGATTATAAAATAAAATTTAAAAATCATGAAGTGGTAGCAAAGCTTTTCATCACTATGCCACTCACAGAATCTGCAGCTTGGGCCACTGCCTCCTACACCTACCAAAACCTCCAGATAGGTTCCCACCCCCGTGCACAACCTGCTCTTCTTCAAAGCACACACCCTGTGACTCGATTACTGATCATTTCCCTCACAAACTGCTTCTCTGAACGCATTTCAGGCCAGGCGCCAGGTACAGAAGGTCTGACGTGAGAGGCTCCCTCTGAGGAGGAAACCTCAGTCGCGGGGCTTTAATCCCAAGGACTGGCTGTTTACTTATGACAGGCACTTGACCAAAGTCCTGCTTTCGACTGCAAGCGAGATCCTACAGCAACAAGGCAACTCTGCCCCCAGATTGTCACTCGTACGAGCACAGAACTCACGTTGGACTTTGGCCAAGCACACAGATGCAAAGCGAGTTCCCACCCCAATGCACCAATACCAGAAGTGTGATGCAAGAAGAAAATACAGGAGAGAGAGAAGCCAGCAAATTACTCTGATGGCATATAGTTGTTCCAGGAAAGCCCTGTACAGGGACTGGTTTCTCGTTCTAGGTAGGAATCATTAATGCAAGGGAAGGACGCACCTTACAAAGCCCAGGTATGGAAATGCCTTGTCCAGGAGAGTGCCCTGCATCGGTCTGTAGGTTACCAGACTTAGCATGAAAAACAAAGCGTCTCTCTACGGCTTCAGGCAGGGAGAACAATCTCTCTAAATGCATACAAAGCAAAAACTGCCTGCTCACACCAAAAAGATTGCAAAAATATCTTTTAAATGACCCTTAATAGCTTCTTTCCAAGTAGCTTTGGCTTATCTAGTTGATCCCTGTGGGTTTACCAGGAAGACAAATTCTGTGACAGGCACACTCCCTGTGCCCTCTGGCCATGAGTGGGAACAAGGAGACCCTCAGAAAAGTCCCCTTTGGCCAGCTGCTTTGGAAGGACACCCCCACCCAGTGACTCTGCTCGCAGTACCGCAGCCTCCCCCTCAAGCCTCCCTTTTGGACTCAAAAGGCGGACATCAAAATCAGTCCAGACACCACCACACGCCCTGCTGCACCCATCCCACTTCACTCCTTGTTTTAAACTCTGCAGGAGCTGAAAATTAGCTATGCCATTTACCTGCCAGCGGTCAGCAGAAAACTTTGCTCAGAAAGCTAGTGTATTTCAAGATTTATTTGCAGAGCTTTGAGATACTCTTTGACTTCTACCAAAGCTGTTTTCTGTGGATAACTGCCCCAGCAGCACTGCCCCAGGCAGCAGACACACCTTTAACTCATTCTCCCATGTTAAGCAAGCCATTCTCCCACTGCCCTTTCTCTCTGGAGCATGTGCTGCTCCAGTACTCTCTCCTAGCCTTCCTTACTCCAACTCCTAACAGCAGACACAGTTCTGTGTTCTGTGCCAAGTGACTGCTGTTATTTACTTTTTTTTTTTTTTTTTTATTAAATGAATGACCTAACAAACCCAGAGCTGTCAGCAGCTTGGCAGCTATTGACAGGTGCCTATCAATACAGAGCTCAGTCAATAGCTTTAATGCCCATTCAACCCTGCTTTGTGACAGAAACGTAGGACCCAGGCTTACCTTGCCACCTCCCCACCGCAGAGGACCGCAGGGTGATTTTGCCTGCGATAAGCTGTCACGCTTTTTGTTTTCTCACTGATGAAGCCTGCTCCAGGCACTCAGGCTCTCTAAGCCAAAAGGCACAGCAGACCTTGCCTAGAACCCAGCCGTGAGATCAAAGGGAAACGAGGTTGATGCAAGAGGCTTATTACTCTGCATTCATTTAGATCTCCATACAAAATGAATATAAACAAGCACGCTCTACACACAACACACAGGCTCTTTACATAGGCACAAACTTCATCCACTGACTGCACCTCCTGAACTACAGGATGCCACTGGGCTTCTGAAGAGCATGCCACTTCTTTTGGGAAAAGGTGGAGGCTGTAACTTCTGGGTGCATCTTATGGGCAGTGCTCTGAATGCACAAAATAGGTAGTGGCTATGGTAAAAGACAAGGGAAGATGCCAACACCTTTCCCACCATCTAGCACAGAAGACCAACACCTCACCGTGTATTCCAAGAGTTTCCAATAACAAGTAATTGCCTATTTTCTACCTCAGTATTACTCGCTATGTTCAAGAGCAAAAAAATGCATGTACTGATTAAACATACATTACTGTGGGAAAAAAAAGAAAAAAAAAAGTACTGGAACCTAATGATTTATTCACCCATTGTGTCAATTCTGACTTTTTCTCTCAACGATTATGTTTGGTACCCTGAAAATTTAGGAAGCATCCTGTGTTAGTTCAGCATCTGTTTCATATTTAGAAGCTATTCTTTGCAAACACAGGGGTCACGCTGCTTTTAAAGCAGCTACTGCCAATTCTCTTTTGCAGGGCAGATTTAATAGCAAATTCCACTGCCACAGGATTCACTGTGTAATAATGAAGGGTAGTGTGTCAATAGATGAAACCGAACACATCAATAAGAAGCTGGCAGAGGTCCCTGCGGATGCCTCTCTTGCAACAATCATTTTAATGCGTGTAGGAGAACAATGCTGTTACAGCCCGCTCAAAGATTCCCCACAGCCACATTGCATCAAAGACTGAAACACGACGCTAAATCTCTGCAGTTGGAGCTAACAGTGGAACACGCACGGAAACAAAGTCCTTTACATTGGCAATTATTCTTCTTAAGGCTGACAAACGTAAGCAGAGCTAGCTTTTGTCAGAAGCAGACTCTTGCTAACCATCCCGACCCCAGCAATGGTTCCACCAACCTCTTTTTAATAGATACTGATATGGCAAGAAAAGAGTGACCCAAAAAGCATGAAAGCATGCAAATCACAATCATGAAGCAAGCATTAAGCAGCATAGCTGAACCACATCTTTAGGAAAGTCGGCAGAGAGGCAAGCCCAGACGGATCAAGCCTATTAAACAGGAAGAGTACTGTAAGTTCTTTACTTTTTCGAGAGAAACTATAGCAGCAGCAGGAACTGGTTTACAGCTAGCATGAAGTAAAGGACAAAGGGGGACACCTGGGAAAAAGCCTGAGAGAAGAACTGAAGCCAGAGAACAGAAGTTGGAAACCACACATAAAGTTTACATTGATTTCTTTTTTTAAGGCCACATATAAGAAAGATGATATATACTGTGTCTGCCGTAAGCAGCAGGCTCTCACGAGCAGATATGATCAGTGATCCACACACACCAGCAGCACGTTGTTCCAATACTGGCCAATTTGGCAGAAGGAGAAAAAAAAAAAAAAAAGAAAAAGAAAAAAAAAGAAAAAAGAAAAAACCTTCACAACACATTTACAGAACTCTGAAACCGGAATAAAAAGGCAGCTTCCACTTCCCTGCCCCCAATTCCAGCTGTGATCCTCTGACACCTCAAAAAAAAAAAAAATGACAGAGTGCTTCCTCGAGGGACCTGAGACTAATTCCCTAACGAGCCTTTAGAAACGGATACTTTTCCAAGCCTTATAATGTGGCCAAATTTGGACATTTTTCATAAGAACAGCAAAAGCCACATTCTTGGTGCAAAGTTAACTCCAGCCAAATTTCCAGCCCTTGCTCTAAAGCACTGAGGTGCTACAAGTTCTCAGCTTAGCAGCTGCAATATTATTATTTGCTCGAGACTGAGGAGGGGGAATTGGCCAGAACATGTGGGAAAAAATAATAATAATAATAATAGCAAAGCTGCTTCTTCCTGCCTTCCCCACTCCCAAAGTGTAATGCTTGGAAACATTTGAGCTTTTTTGTTTGTTTGTTTTTCAGGGGGAGAAAAAAAAAAAAGCCAACGTGGGGTATACACCCAACCCTAAAAATTTCAGCTTGAATGCATGAAGCCATGCAGAGTAATAAACAATTTAAGAGATGGCCCTCGTAACAAAAAGTAGCAAGCAGACGTACTACAGGCATTGCTGGCAGCCCTGTCTATCAGCAGCTGTGACAGCTTGCCTGTGAGCTCCAGTCTTTAATTAGTTCTCATTCCTGAAGTTCACAAGTCAATTAATTCCAAAAACCATCCTCAAATCCTTTTTTAAAGGAGTAAAACACTGCTCACAACTTGGTCTCTTATTTACTGACTTATTCTTCCCATAGCTCGGCTAACAGTTCAGTTCCTTTACAGCATCCATGCAAATGCCATCTGGCCGTAGAGATTATCAGCAGTTCGCTATTTCAGCTTGCTTCAGCTCTTCTTCATATTTCTGCAGCACAATTTTGCCATCGCTGCATACAAAAAAAAACCAAAAAAAACCAAAAAAAAAACCACCAACACATCGTTCTCAGGGCTGCTCCTTGAGACCCAGTCACATAAGGCTTTCCCTCCAATGTGCCTCACCCAACAGTGTAATGAAAAGCACCTACTGCAACACTTGCACAAGTTTCCAGCAGTCCCCAGGACAATTACATCAATTCACATTTCCTAGCACTCCCATACAGCTTTATAACATTAGAAGACTCAGTCAAGATATTTAGCAGCACTGGTCCTACCTTCTAAGCTCACTCATAAGCCTAGCCGTAACGCCGTAGCTAAAGTTTGTGACCGTTTCCAGTGGTAACCCAGTTCTGAAACCTCTTCCAACTACAGAGGAAAAAAACAGACCATCCCTTTTTCTGTCTCGGACTTTAGTTAGATGAAATCAGCTGTTTTTCAAATCTGAAAGCCCTCATGTCTACAAATAAGCCAGATTCTGATACAAAAAGCAGTATCTCAGTATTTCGAGCTAAGTTCTGTAAGTTCACGTTAAGCTCTTGAATCCTGTTTTAGATATGCTGATGATCTAGAAAGATAAGATTCACGGCTTTTGGCATCTGAAAAGCTATTTTTCAGATCATCCTATCTCAAACACAATTTTTTTGAAACAGATTATCTATCTTTATACCTTTGCCACCTATAAAACCTAATGCATAAGATGTTTTAAACTTTCATCTCATTATTTTAGAGCACTTCTCAGCGGGTATTCAAGCCTTGGAAGAAAGCTACAATTTGAGATTTTCTTAACAATCAACTTACAAAAAAATGGACAATTGGAGAACTCGGTATCTTGAAACAAGCTCATTCCTTCTTTAAGGCAAGAACTATCAACACCCAGACAAGCCTGATTATGTGACAGTCTCTCCCTTTCTTCTTTAATTCAGTTTTGGTGTACACCTTCTTTGGGTTAGGAACAAGGGTTGTGCAGGAAATGGCTTACTCATAGAATCACAGAATGGTTTGGGTTGGAAGGGACCTTAAGGACCATCTAGTTTCTGTCCTGCTGCCATGGGCAGGGACACCTCCCACCAGCCCAGGCTGCCCAAAGCCCCATCCAGCCTGGCCTTGAGCACCTCCAGGGATGGGGCACCCACAGCTTCTCTGGGCAGCCTGGGACAGGGCCTCACCTCCCTCAGAGTAAAGAATTTCTACCTTGTATCTAATCTAAATCTACTTGTTTTCATTAAAGCCATTCCCCCTTGTCCTGTCACCACACCCCCTGACAGGGAGTCCCTCCCCAGCTTTCCTGCAGGCCCCCTTGAGGTACTGGCAGGCCACTGTAAGGTCTCCCCAGAGACTTCTCTTCTCCACGCTGAACAACGCCAACTCCCTCAGCCTGAGTTATTATTCTTGGGCACAGAGTGAAACATCAGTATCCATAACAAACATTACAGGTGTCTTACACATCAGGCTTCATTATTTACTACTGCAGATCTTCTAAAAAAAGCAGGACTGCTAGGCCTTGTAGGTAACATCTCCAGGAAAAGTCAAAAGCAAAATGCAAAGAAAAATACATTTTTCATGTTATAACAGACACCCTCACTTCATACTTCATCTAATGTCCTTCCTTCAAAACTCAGAGACCTTGACAGACACCAACATAACCCTTACTTTGACCCAATTGATATTAGCAATGTTTTCCTCAAGTCCTTTACAATTTAACTTTCCAGTGATTAATTTCTATACACATAGGAAGGCTTCACACCTTCAGATAAGGTGTCCATTACTCTTCCTCCTAAAACACAGGACTTCACACAAAAATGTATCAGTGAAAGGCATCTAAAAGAGACAATTGTAACATTTAGTTTCAAAAAGTATCTCACTTAGATATGCAACTTTTTCTTCATTAAGAAGACACACAGATCAGTTTTGCAGGTGTTTGAAAAGGACTGTGGCAACTAGAAAAAAAAAAAAAAAAAAAAAAAAACACACCACCACCACATAAAACCCATCAGTTTATCAAACATGAAAGCTGAAATCTCAGATGTCCCCAAATGTTTGTTTGTATATAGATGTGGATTTATCTACATATATGTATTTTATTTATTTTTTTTAACCTACAATCCCTTCTAATCGAGCATGTGGCTGCATTTTTAAGTGACCCCTACTGCTTAGTTCAAATCTTGTTCGGGCAGGCTTACACTTCGATTCAGGGATTAGAGCCAAATACAACAGAGGCTACCTAAAGAGCGCAAGCTGTTGCAGTGTTGAAACGTAGCAATTGAGAAATCTGGAAAACAGGGATGAAGAAATTTCAGAAAAAGCACCTGTGCTACTGAAAAGTAGTTCTGGACCTCGAAAGATGCACAAGAGCCAGAAAGAGGTGACTAAGCTATCATCTGCTGACCTGAAGGAGCACAGGGTGCAAGGGTAAAAACACTTGCTGTACTGCTTTTCCTCTGATTTCCACAGACTCCCACAGCCTACACTCTAAGAAAATACATCAGCATGGCAAAAACACATGGGAAATGCTTCCTCCTCAGAAACAACACCTGCCTTCCAGTGTCCCACCAACCCAGCTCCAGCCTTCAGCATGTGCTTTTTAACCACCGCTAAAGCTACAGCAGAGGTATGCAGGCCTCACCGCCTGCTCCTCCTCTGAGTAGTAGTGTGGGCACGAGTCCACCTCCTTCCAGCAGAAGGAGAGCAAAGGCCACCAGCGCTGAACTTGCCAGCAGGTGAGCAGACACCAGCAGGGAAAGGAAGCAAATTCCCTGCAACACACCTTGAAAGGTGCGTGGGCGCTCGTCCATGCACCACTTCCCCGCCCTAAACCTTATGGCTCACCCATTTTCTCATGCTTTTGCTTTAGGTGCAAACCCAGGAAAAGATTAAAGCGCGCTTTTCCTTTAAGTTCATGATCGCAATAACTTACACTAATTGCCAAAAGCTTTCTAACACAGAGCCTGAGCTAAAGCTTGATTCAAATGACTTGCTGCTGTAGCTCCTGAGGAAAAGAAAAACAAACACTGAAAAATTCCAGGTGCAAGTTGTAGGAAATAACATATTTATGTGCACACAAGGCTTCTGGGGATCTGGCATGCTGGCACTGGCTGCCATCACAGCAGACAGCGTGTGTCACCCAGGTCTAAGTGACAGTAAGAAAAAGGTCACCCCTGGGAAACCCAGCATCAGTGGTATTCCCTCAGGATCTAGTGAGCGCCTGCTCTCCTCCTGTCCCACAGCACGTACACAAAAACGAGCTTTTGATCAGTTACACTGAAAACCTTACCTTAAATCTCAAACAAGAACAGGAAAAAAAATAAAACCCAGAGGCTGCAAGGCTCACTCTCAGACGCTACAGTCTGAGGCCTAGTAACCACTAGATACCTGTGGGTTTGTTTTTTTTTTTTAAAGTGTTGTCCTAGGAAGGATGTTTTGGTTTCCACAATGTTTCACAGGTTGATTAGGCAGGCTGACTGCAGAATGAAATCACACATAAAAGAGGGAATGGCAGTGCAAAACTCCCTCGTGCTGCCCTCTCTCCTCAGAATCTAACCACACCAGAGGGAAGCAGACAGACTAGATCAAGCCTTTAATTCAGGATCCACCATCTCCTTACCAACACTGGCACTAACAGATAACAACAGTGGTACTGGATCCAGGAGAAAGGATGAGAAAACATTCCTATTTGTCATGGCCAGATACTTCAACCATTTGCTGGGTTATTCCGTAAAGATCTGAACGAAACAATCAAGCTTAAGTACACGCAAGGGATGAACTTTTCCATGCTTCAACTCCTTCCCTCCACCTTGGTTATACGGAAATTCATCAACACTTGCAGCACATTAATTAAAAGAAAGAAACAACAGCCCGTCTCCTCTATTAAAGAGCTCCTGGAAAACACACGTTTGCAGAAGCACACTTTTCCCACCCAGAGTGAGAGGAGCAGCACCTCCCCAACCTCTCACACAGCCTCCTCGCAACATTTGGAATAGCTCAGAGAAGCTACAAATTGTATCAGGAGACGGTCACACCGCAACACACCAGACAAGTCATTCCGAAAAGTTCAGGGTATTTTTTTCCTGCACACAAAAGCACTTTCAATTTTAACAGCACGACTGTAATTAAAAAAAGGACAGACCATACAGACAAACCACGCTGCAAATGGTGGATCGATATCTGTGCATGCACGTTTTAAGTTATGGGAATTATTTTGTCTGGAATTAAGGAGGAAAAACAAAGAAAAACTTCCCTGTTGCACACCACCCTTAATACATTTACTTTTCGCTGCGTGATCCCGAGCGCTTTATCCGAGAGCCCTGCTTTTCTGCTTGTCCTACTAAACCACTCTCTCGAAAAAATTGTTATTCCCTCTCCGTTTCCTAACCAAAGAGGCTAAAAGGTGTCCTCGGCGGTTCTCCGCCGCTTCCCCAGCCGGCACGGTGCCGAAGAGAAACGAGGCTGCAAGCCGGGGGAAGCAGAGCGGGCACCTCTCGCCCAGCCTGGCCGCCCCGGGACCCAGCCGGGGGGGGAGCCCAGATTTGGGAGGCCCGGCTGCCCGCTCTGCAGAGTTGGGACGAGGCTTCCCGGTCGCTGCCGTGTCCCAAGCCGGAGCGCAGCCCAGGCGGGCGGGCAGCGTTTTGTCTGAAGGCAGGCGGTGCCGGGCAGGGGGGGGGCACCCCGCTCCTTGCCCCCGGACCTGGGGAGCCCGGCTCCCACCTCCCCTGCCCGCCCCAACTCAGCGGGACCCCAAATGTTAAAACGATGAATTAAAAAAAATAATAATCATAAAAAAGCCACCAACCAGCCAGCCAGCCATCGCCCACCCCGCGGGAAGGAGCCAGCGCCCAGCACCTGCACCAGCGGGTCCCGACCCCCCCCCAGCCCCAGGGGGGTCCCCGGGGAGCCCCCACCCCAAAGTTTGGGGCACGGCCCCGGCGCAGAGGGTCCGCGGGCCCTGCCCTTCCCCGCTACCTGCAGCCCCCCGCGCTCACCGAGCAGCAGCATGAGGAGGAGGAGGGGGAGGCAGGGCGCCCTGTCCCCGCGCTGCCCCATGCCGCACGCCTCCTGCTCGCCTCCCTGGCCCGGGGACCGGCGGCAGCGCTCCCGGCTCGCCGCCCGCTGCCCCGCCGAGCAGCACGGAGCCGCCCGCCCGCCCCGAACCGGCCGCGCCGCGCCGCGCAGCCAACCACGGAGACAAACTTTCCCCAGCGCCCGCCCCTGCCCGCAGGTAGCGGGGGGGCGGCGGAGCGGGGACGGCCCCCGGAGCCCCGAGCGGGGCGGAGCCGGAGCCTCCCGCCCTGCCCGGCCCGGCCCGGCCGCCGCCGCCCGGCCTCCGAGCACGCGGGGCCCGGCAGAGCCGCCGCCGCCCCCCCCCCCCCCCGGCCGCTGGGCCTGGCCGGGCCGACATGGCGCCCAGCCCGCCCCGGCCCCGTCCCCGTCCCCGTCCCCGTCCCCGTCCCCTTAGGCAGTGCCGCTGCCTGCACTGCGAGGTGTGGGCAGGGCAGGAGGTGCCCCCTGCCCGCCCCTGGGCACCCCGCCGTGCCCCTGCCACAGCACCGCAGCCCCCCGCCTGCCCGTGTGGGTTTGGCCGGGGGGGTTGAGTTCCTGATTGCCCGTGAAAGCAAAAGGGTCAGGAAACTTGGGGAGTTTCAATCTCCTTGCCATGTTGTAGAAGCATAGGGTCAGTAAGACTGGAAAAGCTCTCCAAGGTCACCCGGTCCAACCATCCCCTGCCACCAACATCACCCGCTAACCCATGTCCCCAAGCACCACGTCCAGCCTCTCCTTGAACACCCCCAGGGACGGTGACTCCACCACCTCTCTGGGCAACCCGTCCGAACGCCTGACTGCTCTTTCTGAGAAGAAATGTCTCCTCATTGCCAACCTGAACCTCCCCTGGCACACCTTGAGGCCATTTCCTCTAGTCCTCTCACTAGTTATCTGCAAGAAGGTAGCTGTAGAGAGCAATAAGGTCTCCCCTGAGCCTCCTCCAGACCAAACAACCCCAGTGCCCTCAGCCGCTCCTCAAAGGACTTGTGTTCCTGGCCCTTCACCACCTTCGTAGCCCTTCTCTGGACACACTCCAGGGCCTCAATGTCCTTCTTGTAGTGAGGGGCCCAAAGCTGAACACAGCACTCGAGGTGCGGCCTCACCAGAGCTGAGTACAGGAGGACAATCACCTCCCTGGTCTTGTTGGTTACACTACTCCTGATACAAGCCAGGATGGTTATTAGCTGCAAAATCATCACCCTCCATGTGTGTGTCCTGCTCTTGTCTTCCCAGGCTCCCTTCAGGCCACCTGGTTTGCTGTGTTTTGGCAGAGCCAGGCCTGCATTACAGTTGCTGTGCAGGGAGCCTCCAGAGCCCGTGCACGGTTTTGAGCACCTCCTCCAGCAGCAAATGGCTGGCGTGGGCTTTATTCCGGTGTCCCCAGCACACCTCGGCCTGCAGCATGCCTTGGGTTGGGTGAGGTTGTTTGCTCCCACCAGCAGGAAGTGTGCACTGTGTTCGCGCCTGGGAATGATTACCAGATGGGATTTGGGGTTGGACTTTGCCATTAATTCCATAATGCTTCACAGGAGGGAGGGTGTTGCCTGATAGGAATGAGACAGGAGCCTCCTGGTGAGGCTTGGTGAGAACTTTTATGTTCCAACTGCAATTACCTGAGCTCTGGTACAAGAGATACCTTTGCAGAGCTGCAGCTGCGAGGTGCCTGGGGGACACTTGGTCCCAGCCATGCTGAAGTTATCCTGTCTTCTAAATTGTAAGTGAGGCTACAGCCACAAACATGACTGAGCAGCGGCTGCCCAAACAAAACAGGACTTTTTTGTGTTTACAATACCCTCTATGCCCGTTTGTTCTTGCCACCTGTTTGTGATCATTCTGTTCTACCTCCTCCTCTGGCCAGCACTCAAATACATTTTTTCTGAAATTCTTTTCCTTCACTGAAAAGCATCTCTTCTGTATACCAAAACATGTTTCTTAACGTCAAATTCAGAAAACTGATTAGCTCTCTCCTCCTTACCAGTCTACTTCCGTCATGCTGGTTAAACTACTGATCCTTCACCAAACTCTAGTCCTGAAAACATGTCCCCTTGTACCCCTTAGGCCTCGCAGCAGCAATCCTAACAGGTACATATGGATGTAGTCACGGATGCAAAGTTCACTGCATGCACAATCCACTGGCTCTGCAGGAGCCCCACTCTGTTTGCTCTGTGCTTCATGTTTCCTGTGTTCTGCTGCTGGGTTAGGATCAGCGAGCTAGGACCTGAATTAGTGAATGGTCGCAGCAGTAGCTTTCTCCAAGAGATGGTCTTGAGGATTTTCTTTGTACCCCTGGAAAGCTTTGCCTTCTGACTGTCCAATTTGGAAGGCCCTGTTGCATTTACTGTAGCTGCCAGGTGCAGGTGTCTACTTCACTATGACTTGGCACTGGAATTGTACAGGTGAAAAGAAAAAATAAACCCCTATGATCCTAGAGTTGTGGTGTGTGGTATTCCCAACAAGTGGCACCTCACCCTTTTACTTCACATTTAGTAGGAACCAACTTCCTTCCCATATACACGGTCAGACTTCCAGATAGGAGGGGCCACCGTAACCCCTTAATCTGACATGTGTACACAAGCCATGAATTTTTTCCCAGCAGCTGGATCAAGGCAGTTTTATTTGAAAGAAAACACATCTTGTCTTAAAGGCTCCAAGGAATGGAGAGTGCCTTGTTCCATCCGCTAATTTACTCCAACGTCTCATTACTCTTGCTGCTAGAAAATTGCTTCTTTCAAGGTTGAATTTGTCCGACTTTGACTTCGAAACATCAGAACTTGTTATGCTTTTGTCTACAAACCTGCACTCACAACCCATTTTCATGGATAAGTAACTATACACAGTGCTCCTATCACTGCTCACTGCTAAACAGAATGGATTGTTTTCGCCGACGCCTCGCATTATAGGATTCACTTCCCAGCCCCTGCAGCATCTTTCGGATTCTCCCACATTTCTACGTGCTTGTTGACATGCAGGCACCCACCCTGGATACAATATCATAGTGGTCTGTACACATGCTGCACACGGAGGAAAAGCTATTTCTTTATCATTATTTGGTTTTCCCCTTCCCACATACATGGAAACAGAATTACACCATTAACTGGCAACCCTATACAAACAGCTTGTGGAGTCCATCACCCATGCTGAATCCTCAAGTCTCTTTTTGCATCTGTTTTCCAAGACAGCCGTTCATTACTGATGTTCTTCCTTTCTCACACCGTGGCCTTGCAGCAGGCTGTGTTAAACAATGTTTTGAAATGCTGTGACAATTTAAGCAGATGTTTGAGATCCCTCATTCGATTTTAAAACCATTTCTCTGAGGCTGATAAGTCACCAGCATAGATGCCAAAAAGAACAGGGCTGAAGCTGACCACTGAGTTAGTCTACCTTCTCCTTCAAAGCCTGTTTTCTTCTCTTTTTTTTTTGTTGCGTGTCCTACTTTCAATGGATTGTTACATGTATGTGATTATGTCATTTTTTCCCCTTGCCAATTCCATTTTGTATAGTTCAGCTACAGGAGCCAGACCGAGTTAAAAGCTTTGTCTGAGTATAAAGTCAAGACAAATATCTTCCTCTGTTTTTGTGCTTTCTCCATGTTTATTTATGACGTGCAGGGTAAATATGTGGTCAGTTGTTTGTTTCTTAGGAAGGCATCCAGTTTGACTTTCAGCATTTGGCATTGTTGTCGTTGCGTAGATACCACATCTATTTCATTTCTTGATGACACTGCAGAAATGTTTGCCTGCATTTCTTCATACCTAGATTGCTGCATAATGCATTGGCTGAAGGCACCTCTCATTCTGGGGTAACTAGATTAGCCAGCAGTCTCTCGGAGAAGGATCACCATTGAAGGGTTATATTCAACAACATGATCGCTGATCGCTGGCTGCGAACCCTAAGCAGCAGAACAATCTTTTGGTGCCACTGCCTGCTGTAAGTGAGGGCCCTTGCTGCTGGTGTGCGGCAGCCATAAGCTCTCCACAACAAAGAGAGGGCTAGGCAGACAGGTAAGTCCATGCTCAACTGCTCTGTCAGCAGCAGGGCAGACACTAAGGGCAGGAAGGAGACCGTCAGCAGCTCCCAAACTGCCCTGGGCAAAGGGAACCACAGCGCAAAGCTGTCCTGCAGACACCTACACCTAGATGTGCTGTCTGGTGCCGTGGGTACTTATTAAAGATCCTTTTCTCAAGAGCTAGGGACATTATCCCAGTGTGCTGGCCAAAGTCTCGATTTCCTTCTGCTTTGAGGTTCACTTTGGATTTTGGAGCGGGCACAATACTCATCCTCAGCTCCTGTTCAATCTCGCCTTGCCCTACTAACCAGCCAAGGGGCTGCCCCAGCACAGCTGTAGCTGGCATGAGCCCGACAGCCTCTAAGATGCACAGTCGGTTTGGTGAAATGCTTCCAAACGTACCTGGATATAAAATACATGCCCCCTGTCATTCCTCTCTCGGTAGCTGAACAGAAATATGGGCAACAGCAGAGAGCTCACAAAGAACTGTGAAAAACTCAGCTTACCCATTATGTATTATGCATTAAAACCTGTCTCTATTGAGCTGTCCAAGATAAAGTCCTACTGGCATTTGATCAAAAGGGCAGGAAATTACCTTGATTTGTCCTGGCTAGAGCTGGCTGCCTTCTGTAAAAAGTATTTGTGAATAAATTATTTGCAGATTGACGGGAAAAAAAAAGTGGGTAATTTATTTGATGAATATTGTTCAGATGGCTATTGAGGTAACCAAGTCATGAGGAAAAAATATTGGTGAATGATTTATTTGAAAATCTAGTTGAAATTTGACAGGAGAAAATGGTCAAACAAACTGTTTGCCACTGTTATTCAAATGTTAGCAGAAGTGAAGTGCACCATGGTGCTTCAAGCCACGGTCCCAAGAAAGGTATGAAATATGAATTCAAATCTTCAAATCTGCACTCGCCTTCTCCTTATTCACCTATTAGCGAGCGCAGGATAGATTCTACGTTTGCAGCTATTTATTCTTATTTATTATGAAGACATTCTGGAAACTATCTTGCCTGATAAAATAGCAATGAAAATTGAGTACCTTTTACTTCCCTCCTGCCTCCCTTCAGCGGATCTCTAAGCACTTTACAAATTTCAATGGGTTTAATGTTACAGCTGTTCTGTGAGGCAGGAAGGCATAATGAAACCCAGAACAAGTAGGAAGCACACACTGCTAGCTACAGGTTCCTTTACATCATAAACTATCACACTTCGTGAGCATTTTTAGACCAGACTCCTTTCAGCAGGGCACATCAGTTACAGGCTGACTACATTTTTCAAATCTGGCTGCCTGACGTTTGGTTCTTAATTCTGTACTTGAGCACTCATAAACAGCTGCTTTATATTACATGCTGAGCTCTTGTTGAATTTGATGGAATTTTTCAGCATTAAACACATGAGGAGAAAGACATGTATCATGATATTTCGGTGCACGCATACAGATTTAGCAGCATGACCTTAGATGCTTGCCTGCAGAAATGTTTACGATGGTCTAGGAGGAAGATAATAACCAGGAAGCAGGCAGGTTGCAGAGACCTGTGAGTGGCTGCAGCTTGCACACCCATGTCACTGGTGCCACACAAGCAAACCACACACAGAAGAGTAATCCAACCTGCTAGGCAATAAACGAGACATCTTTCTCCTTGCTGCCTCTCTTTTACATCTCCAGTAGCAGGGCTGCAGCCCCTCCCTTGCTTTTTGCTCAGAATTGTGACTGCTCGGTACCCGATACGAGGAGCTGTACTTCCAGAGCAGTATATGGGTGTTAAGGGTTTGGCATTAGATGTTATGGCAGCTCCTGCCATGGCACATACAGCAGAGATAAAATCAACACCCTGCTCACACTATTGTACATTTTCTTGTCGAGTTCAGTACAAAGGGGATTTGATCTCCAGTACCAAGCTGAGCATCACCAAACAAAGAATTTGTGAACAGAATCTGCATGCCAAGGAAGTATGTGACTAAATTATCACCCAAAAACTTGCTGCCTAAACTCTGTAGAAGTGATCAATTAATAAAGAAATGATCTAAAAGATATTTTTATGTAACGATGACTGAATATCAAATTGAAGATCTGCTGATCAGCTTAAACACAAACTATAAAACCAGAATAAACATTTGGTTGTTTTCTGTTGATCATTGGTGACAGTTAAAAATCTAGATTTACTTGGCATGATTTTTGTTCTCTTTCCCACTGGCATGTCTAGGAAAAAACAAAAGGAGTCAATTGTGCTTTCAGGTTTTCTCCATTTCTGTGTTGTGACTGCAAAAATCATAGGGGAGGATATTGCTCTGTTTTAAAGGAGCAGCTTTCATTACAAACAGAGACAGAAAACAATAGAAGCATTTCAGTTGGCGTTTGTTTGTTTTCATATGGATTCTCCAAGGCAAAATTGAAGTTGGGAAGGCGGGGAGAGTCTCTGCTTGTGAGGCAAGCAGGTACAATTCTCATCCTGCTCCAGATTCACTCTCTCGATGCAGTCCTGTTATGCTCCATTTTGGGAGCTTGCTTTGCTTTTTTTCCTGGGGTCAGTCTGAGCTTAGCTCTTTTTTGTGTTACTACCTGTGGGACTGCTCTCTTTCCACATCAGAAACAGGCTTAAATCCTTTTCTAACCTTGCCTACAATGAGCAGGACATCCATGCAATGTGGCAAATTAAATCAGAAGCTGTGAAAGCACGTTTCTCAGGGAGGTCCCAGAGCCTCACATGTCACTACAAGGTGCATACCCCAGTCTGTACTTCTTTACTTTTCTGAGGCACAGAAATTACAGAAGCAGGAAGCCAGGAGGCCTCCGCCTATGCAAGGCTGAAATGCTGCAGATAACATACACTGAGCTGTCACCTATTATCCTGAGTTGATTTTAAATAATCTATAATCCAGGGATGAGAAATGAACACCACAGGATGAGGCAAATCCTTCTCATGCAGCAAGACAGCGTTGTCACTACACTGAGGCACGAAGCAAGAAACGCTATCTCGTCAAGAGAGGACTTCTCATTTCTTGAGCAGAGTGGCTAAAAGAATCTTCCTGAGTGCACTTACATTAGCGGGAGTTAATTAGGAGATTAGGCTGGGGCTGATGAGCATGACCCCTTCTGACAATCTGGACGCACTCTGTAGCAATGAGAGCCTGGAAGCAGGGAAGAGGCACGCTATTAGCTGGCACAGTCGCTGTGCCCCAAGGAGCAGAGGACAGCCCACAGGATGACCCAGCAGGGTGCTCTGGGGGCTCTTCCCACCCTGGGGTGGGGCGGGTGGAGATGAGATGAAGAGAGCTTTGTATTAATAAACAGGGAAAGCCAGTGAAATCCCAACGTCTGGTTTTCAGGTTCATTTTTAACTCACAGTGCTGAGTGAAGTGATTAAAGATGCAAAATACATGCAGAATAAAACCAACATAAAAGTTCAGTGACAATTGGCAAGCCGAAACTTCTGCTTTCAACAGAATTCCAGAAACAAACTTAGAAAGCTTTGTGCACAAAAAGCTATAGGAGAGCAAAGCAACCTGTGTTCTCATTGTATTTCCAGTCCTTTTGGCATCTTACTATTCCAGCATCTCCTGCTCACTGCTATTTGCTGTCTTCTTCCCTCTGTTTTGGTTCCACGTTGGATGACCAGCTAACTAGGTACTGAGCCAGCAGAGGGAAAAAACAGGTCAAAAACTGCAGATGTCTCAGTGTTTGAGCCCAGGAGACATCAGATAACAAGCTGTTATAGTCCATCTGCAAATCCACTAGCTGGCTCGTTATTCATGAGTGCCTGCATAAGGCCTCGTTGATTCTTGTCTGGCTTCGTGCTCTTGACCCTGCAGCGCTTTGGGGGCATCTGCAAGCACAAAAGGTTCGTTAGCGCATCCAGCACTCCTTCTGTGAGTTTTGGGTAATATTCGGGGAGGAACCTCAAGTGCCAGCTACCCCGAGAAGATGCACCTCACCACAGATGTTCAGATGGGGGATCCTGCGTGCTGCTGGAACGCTGCTCCATACATCCGTGCCTCTGCAAATCCTGCACCCTTGAAAATGGTCCCTTGCAGAAAGTGCTCCTGCTTTGGCAACACGAGGAACATGCATGCTGATCACGTGGTTCACCAGGACAACCAAAAAAGCTCACTTATCGCAAGGTAAACTGCAGCACAAATTCTCCTTGCCTACCCTGTGACCGCAGGGATGGCAAGCAAGGAAACACATTGAGATTCAAGTCATGATATATAAAAATCTCACTAATTTAGACCCAAGAGACTTCAGAAGAGGGCAGATTTTGGCTCTCAGTGAGAAGGCAGTGTCTGCATATAAAGTCACTGGAAAATGTCCAATAAGGCTGCATATACCATGTCCCCCCAAATCAGCTTCCCTGGCTGGGGAGTAGCTGCTATTCGCAAGCTGCATGTCTTAGAGCAGAATGAGAAGGTTCAGTAAAAGCAGCATGAATAAATGCTATTAACATGGTGTTGAAGAAACCTTCAGATCCAGCCTTTGGGCAGATGAGTGAGCACAGCCAGGCAGGGCAGGCCTGTGTGGGGGGCTCCGGCTCTTCTCTTACACCCCTGCGGAAATCATCACCCCTCTGCTGGAGGGAGAGCAGAGATCCCTGTGTCCCCTGCCAATCACATGTCCCACGGGCTTCCCCTTCGGCTTGTCACCCACCACATGGCAGAGATGATGTCTCCTGTGAGCGAGGAGCCAAGAGCGAGCAGGACATCTGCCCGTGGAGAGGTTTTTGGGTAGAAGTAGTGCAAAAGGAAGCATCACAGAGTTTCCAGATCCTGTCACAGAGGATCAGGGCAGCTGGGTAGCCGTGGAGACGGAAATTGAAGGTGTGTTACGGGGATTTACATGCCGTTTTTGGAAGCCCTGTTTCAGTTTAAGATGATTAGCAGTAACTGTGAAAGCCCTTAGGAAACTGCCTCATATAACTTTATAAAGGCTCCAGACAAGGCGTAGCCCTCTTCTTTGAGCAGGAATTCCCTAGCCAGTGGCTGAAGAAATGTGTTGCTTTTCTCCTTGCTGAGAATAGGCAGCTGTTGTGCTTGCTAGATTAGCATCCAGGCTGCATGGGAAGATTTGATTTAAGGCAAGCCTGGCTGATGACTCTCTGCATGTAAAACTTCCAAAACAAGGGGGAGGGAGCAGCTGCAATTACAGTTTTCAACTGGGAAGTGAGAAAATAGAGATAATTTCCGTTTCTACAGCAATATGAATAATTATCAAAAAGAAAATGGTTGATTGGCAGCTAGAAGACTTGCTCCTACTGAAATGGGCCAGTAGGAGTAGCACAGATGAAATCCCTGGATGGAGGAGTTTACTTCCAAATGGTAAAACTCCTCTTCCCACTCTCATTTGCATGTTTGCTTACTGGCTTTTCATTCACCCTTACTAAGAATTTACATTTTTTTTTCCTCCAGAAAAGTGTTTTACAAGGTTTGCATGTGGACATCTCTTCTGTGATCCCGTGTTACCCCTGCTTACATCTCAACAGCTGCATGACTGTACATGACTGCAAGCCATTCAGGCATCAAGGCTCTATAAAATCCTGCATCCACTTGTAGATTGTAAGCAACAATGTTCATTCTCAAAAAGATTTGAAAAACAGCCATATTGAGCCGGAACAGACTTTCCCCTTCACGTTGCTTTCATACAGAGCTGGTTTTCTGGTGCTGCCTCAGACAGCCGTTCCTTCCAAAATTCCTATATCCAGCAGTCAACAAATCCATGGCTATAGCCTTTTGATGTGATAATAAAATACCAAGCCAATTCTGGAGCCAACCTCTGGCATACGAGTCTGGACTTCTTTCTCTAAGTGTTGCCAATGCTAAAAAAGAGCCTGCCACCTAAAAGAACGTGGTGCACCATGTGAGCAACACCGGCTCAGCTGAGCCGCCTGCCCGCTGCAGAAAGGCAAGTCCAGTGATGCTCAGCTCGTCTAGCTGCAAATCTGCTGAAATCCACTCTAGCTACTAAAACTGAGAATCCACAGGGTCTGAATCAGAACGAGCAAGCAGTCAAACCTAAAACATCACTGCAATTTGCTGCTGAACTCATGGGCTCTCAGAAACAATGAGTGTTTAAAAAGAAAAAAAAAAAAAAACTTCAGAAAGGGAGGTCATACATATCTTACAAAGCAGGTAATGCCTTTTGTATTTCTCGCTGAGCTTCTGTAGCTGGTCTTCTTGAAATACTCCCATCAGCACATGCTGGAGCACATCTCATGCCTATTCGAACAAACAAAAGATGTCTCATCTTTCACTTTCTCCTTCTTCCACACTGCTGGGAATTACTGCTCTTCTCTTCTTCATTCTGCTTCTCATGTGGAGAGAGTCATTTTTAATTTTCTAGCACAGTAAAAATAATACAAAGCTTCATGAATGAAGCTGGCAAAATACAGAATCGGGCTGTACTCTTCATGCACAAAGATAAAATGGTAACATAATATTTAATCAGGGAGTGAAAGAAAGAGAAGTGAGTTCATTAACTTTTCCCTTGAGTGAAAACTCCTGTTTTCATTTTTCTTTTATTTTTATTCAAATAATTTGCAAGAGAACACCATCCGTATGCAAATGCGTGTGTCCTCAGAACACAGCTTTCTTTTATATAGATGATCGTGAGCCCACTCCAATAAAGAGAAAGAGCTGGGATTTTTCCATAGAAGTAATTGGCTCTATTAGCCTCCAGTTATCTCTTCCACATTCCTGAGAGCTCATGTACTTCAGTGGACAGCATTTGGCAGCATTGGACGTCGCTAGCCCAACTGCTTTTACCTGGGGTTAATTGTTTTCTTCCCCTACCTGCAAGTGACTGAGGAAGAGGAAACTTTTGCATTTCATTCTCTGTATAACAAGATTCACGGCCTTGAGACCTTTGGAGGCTCCACCTCACCCCAGCTCCCTGCGTTATTCCTGGAGCCAGCTGGGCTTGGGGTGTCATCAGGGGGAGTTCAGAGGCAGGAGGGCAGGGGGATAGCCAGCAGGTTTTGGCCTCCAGCCATGGGTGGACATGGCTCTCCTGATGACAACCCAGCTGTGAAACACAGGGCATGACAACAGCACCAAATCAACCCCACCTGGGTTGTGTCCTGAAGGTATGCTACTTGAGGATACTGTGTATCTCTTGTATCTCTTCTGGGTGATCCCTCCAGGTACAGCCAGTTGGAAAGTAGTGTGGTGGAGCACAAGCTTCTAGAGAGCTGCAAAAATGATCATTAAAGTAACCTAAGCAATTCCCACACCCCCTCTGTGACATTAAAAATGCACTCGTCTCCCATCACCTGGGCCTGTTATTTCTTGATTCTTCCTCCTGTTGTTTCCTTGTAGAAAACCATCTTATCACAAGCCACTAATTTATGAGGAGCAGGTGAAACACAGGAGACCCCATCCCTTCCTCAATGACGTTACTTCTGTCCGATCAGTATCTGAAAAATCACCAGGAGCCTCTCAATGAATCTTTCTGGATTACTTCCTAAGCAGCTGCTGATTCTTTCTCAGTAATAACAGAAGAGAAATCTGAGAGGAAAAACTGCAGCTGCTGCCGCAACAGAGAGAGCTTATTATGAGGCATTACACAAAAAAACATTTGTTTTTTTCACTTCATTTTTTCTGTTTTGGTTTTGTGTTGTGTGGTGTTTGTTTTTTTGTGTGTGTGTTGTTTTTTTTTTTTTTTCCTGAGCGGTAAATTATGATGGAAAATCCACACCAGGAAGCTGATACCTAGCCCCATTGCAGGCAGGTTCCCACACAACTGCAGGTGACTTCACCTGTTTTGGTTAGCAACAAATTCTACAAGGTCATTCCCGTTCTTGTCCCTCGTGGTGTTTCCACTCCATTTCTACATGGCTCAGATTTTGCACTGGAGGCACTGAGCCGTGATCTGAGGGATTTGCCACCGGTGACTGCCTTTCTCCAGTGCACACTGGCTCAGGTTACCTCAATTTACAGTGCCACGTGGCACCATAACCACAGGTATCCTCTTACCTGCCTCGTTAATGCCTTTTGATACTACACCCTTTGGAGAGGGGATCATAATGAGATTTTTAGGCCCTTTTGCAGTACAATAACTGATAACATGAACACTGTTCTGTGGTAAAATACAGTTCCCCAGGCCAGACTTAACCCAGAATTACCAAAGCTCTTTGAGGACTACAAAATGCTACCTTCCATTACCTTAACATTACAAATCCATATGACACGGAGAACAAGAATCAAAAAGGAGGGGGAATACCTCATATTGTAATAGAGAGAGACTTCAAGTAGTCATGGGCTGCTGCGGAAGATGCTACATGGAAGTGAAGAAGCCTCCAGTCATCAGCAAGCTCTGAGAGGATGAAACACCTCCGACTTCCTCCAACCTGCTTCTTTTCTGCCAAACACCTATATAAAATAAAATACAGTAAAGTAAAATAACATAAATAAATAATAAAATAAAAGCTATTATTGACTACACAGGTTACTGACCGAGCAGGCAGAACAGGGAAGTTATTTTTCCCTTGAATCCATGCCCTCCTCTGAAAGAGGCGTGCTTTTCTCTCCACCACAGCTCGCTTGCTGCGTGAGCTCAGTTAAGCGTTTATCAAGTCCTTTCCAAATCTGGAAACACTAATGTGTCATGGCAATACTTCTTGGTTTGGGAGTTACTGGGTGATTAATTGCAGTAGCTCCTCGAAGGACAACTTAATCTGCATTAACAACTCACCTGCTTCTCGGTGCAGCAATCATGCATGTGCTGGGGAGGGTGGATGGGAAATTAGGAGGTTAAAATCATTTTTAACTCTCCTTATCTCTTGACGTGCCTTAAGCAACTTGCCTAAAAGGCTGGCAAACATTTACCACAGTGTGGTTGTTAGATGTAATATGAAAACAAGTCAACAGAGAACCTCAGGCTAGCTTGGGTTTTTTAAAACTTTCCCAAGCAATCAGCTAGACCATATCCTCCTAAGCAGCTGAGTCCCTTAATTATTTGTCAATTAAAAAAAATGTAGTTTTAACCAGCAACGTGACTTTGCAAACAGTCCATTGTATGTCTTGGAATCAAAATGCTCTGTGACACAGACACGTTTCAGTATTGGTCCAACAAGTCTCGATCCCATATGGCTTCAGTTACAGAGAAACTCGCTGGAGCCTTTCCTTTCTTGCACAAAAGCATCGTCAGCTAAACTCCAATAACTGAGCTCTTTTTTTTTTTTTTTTTTTTCAGGCATGTGCAAGGGGTGGAAAGAGCCTAATTGAATCTAATTTGATAGCTTTGTCAGTTTTAAAATTAGCGTGGACTGACATTTTTTCCTAGAACAAGGGAAGAGGAAAAAAAAAAAGGTCAAATTCTTAGCTGGTGATGAGTTGATGATCTGGTCCCACCTTACAGCTAGGAAAACAGCAGTCCAGGGATGCAATGGGGTGGTGTGTGGGTAAGTGGTGATTGCTGCAGACCAGCCTGCAATGCCTCTACAGACCAGGAGCGAACATGAACATGACAGCAGAGGATGGTTTGATAAAACTGTACTCCTGATTTTGGCAGCTATGGGTGCTCAGTTCTGCTGGCTCTGACACCAGCAGCTTCCCAGGGGGCAAAGCCACCCCTCAACAGAGTCCAGTGTAGGTTCACAGCAATCCAAACATTCTCCTGCAGTTTATGGTCCTCAGCCAATGTCAAATCCAGTCAACAGGAATCTTTTTGTTGACTTCAAAAGGCAGTGACTAGTCCCTAATTTGTCATTAGATTCTTTGAGTATAATTAAAGCCATATTGTGTAGAAAAGGAGGGTGGACACAGCTCCTCAGACAATGAGTTTTTCTATCATTGCTTGGTTAGCAAGACTGATGATGATAATAACACCAGTAGCAGAAGCATCCACTTTGTGCTGTGAGCCTGCCAGTGGCCTCCAGGTGTTAGGTGATTTAAGGAATCGTGGCTTTGCTTCAGCCCCAGTATTAAAAAGACTCATAAGGGAAGAAGCCCAAATATCCCCTGCCTTTAGCATCCCTTCGCTTAATTGCACCATTCCCTTCTTTCTCGAGATTATCTCACCACTGAATGAGCCCTGTCTGTGAAGTGGGTCCTTAGATCCTTTGCGCTCACTTAGCATTTCAAAGCTTGGTGCTAGAGCCACTGCTTTGCTGCAGTAGGGCCTTGAGGAAGGGGAGTGGGATCCAGCCCACCTTGAGATCAAACAAAACCTTTCCTTGGGGGAAAACGAGGTCTAAGTAGCATCCTGTCTATAAGCTCAGTGCCAGTGAGATTTTACCCCAGCCCTTTCCCTGTTATCTCTTAGTGCTTTGGCCAAGTCACCAGGCAATCGCAGATCAAAATCACAAGTGCGGGTAGTCACAGCTCCTGCTGGCAGTGCCTTAACTGAGCCAGGCAGCAGCTCACTTTGAGGCAGGAGAAAAGGTGTAGCAGCCTCACCAATTTATAGCCAGGAGTGATGGATAGGGCTGTGCCTGCGGCCCTGGCTGACCGTGAAGCATCCCAGCCAAGTCAAACATGGACAGACTCACAACCGAGTCCTGCTTCCAGGTCCTCCTCCAGGATGGAGAAGGCAACGTGACAGCTCCCACCTCCTAATCCAGAGGACATGCCACCCTCCTGCTATGGGTCCTGTGCTGCACCATCCTCCTCACAGGGAATCGGTGGTTAGTTTTCTCACAGCGCGTGTACATTCAGACAAGCTAAAAAAGGATTGAATGTGTCTGCTGCATCTCTTTTAGCTAGAACTGCCTGGGTACGGTAAAACGTGAGAGGCTGTTGCAGTTGTTCAAAATTGCATCTGTGTTTAATCAGCCCATGTGCCCAGCTGTCTGCTGCAGTAAATCCTCCTGGAAGCCACTGAGATGGGCTTTTCTTTATGAAATCTCATTACTGTGATAGGTGGTAGCAGCGCCTATTATGCAGGTTGCCATTATACTCAGTTTCTTCTGAGGCTGCCTGACTTTAACTGGCTGGGCTGACATCTTCTGTGAGAGGTCTTGCCTCAGGCTGACAGATTCCTCAGCCTTTTGTACTACATACTATTCAAATCTGGTTACTCTGGCCCTATTAATTTCCTCTTAGGTCTTTCTGTAGCACCATTACAATACTGGAGTGCTTAGGGCAGCTCTGGCCCTATTTAATTTCCTCTTAGGTCCTTCTGTAGCACCACGATAATGCTGGAGTGCTTAGGGCAGCTCCTGCATTTCTCCCAGCAGCTCAGTGCCTGGTGGGAAGATGCAGCCCCTTCAGATGCCCTCCTTGAGCCATGGAGGGGCTGTCTGCCCAGGCACATCAGCATAGGGCCTGGGCGCTACCCTCCTGTGTGGAAATCAGGAGTAGGCAAGTAGGGAGCACTGGCCACGCACCAAAATTCAGGTGCCAGACCCCAGGTTGAGATAACACAGGCGTAGCTTCTGTTATCAGATCACAAAAGCTCAGGAGCATGACCATTTATCCATCTCCACAGCAGGTAGCATGGGCTTTAATATTTAAAACAACATTTCAAACCTAAATTCTTCCTGCAGTTGTGAACTAACAGGAATGGAGGCTCCCAGCTGACAGGCAATCTCTTCCTCCTCTCTTTCTGCCTGTGTCATGACTGGTCCTATTTCACCAAGCCTAACACCTTTGCCTTCCACTTAGAAATGCCAGTTGGGATTTTACACTTATTAAAGGGCATCAAAGCGGATCTCACAGTCTAGCAGAGCTTGCGCTGCTCTTTTTCCTATGAGCCCATCTTCACTGCTGCACTGAGCAAAATGGGCAATTCTCCTTCTGCAAGCCAGCTATTCAGATCTCAAACTGTTATTATTTTCCTTTTTTTTTTTTTTTTTTTTTCCTGAGCTGCAGTTATTACAAGCTCTGTCTTTTACAGGCGTGTTGTGCTGGATCAGAAATAGCGATGCACGGCCACTGAAGGTTGAGCCCTGTGTTTTGCTAACACTTTGGAAGACGATACCATCTGTGACATGATTCAGATCAGTGGTTTAGTGAAATTCAGCTGGCAGGGAGTTATCCACCAGATTAATGTTTCAGAAGTTCTCGTGCTTCCAAAACGATGCTTTGCCTTCCCTCTCCCTCTGCTGTTTTCTTCCTTCTTCCACGTCTCCATAGGCAGGCCCTGTCAGGTGTCACAGGCACCTCATTAACAGGCTTGGACAAGGCAGGAAACAGTCTTTGTCAAAAAAATAGAAAAAAAAAATAATAAAAAGGTACTTACATCTTGAAAGGGTGCACAGAGATCCTGTCCTTCTGCCACTTTGACTGAGGGCAGCAGGGCACAGAGATGCATCTCCCCACAGGCACCCCAACACACAGGGCACCCTCAGTGCACACACGGGAGGCAGTGTGGAAACTTCTTTCCTGGCCACCAAGTTTCACCCCTCTGAAGACCACTATAGCACACTGTCCTGTGCCTCTGGGATGTGCCCCATTTGCAGGAGTGAGAACAAGTAGAAGCCGCCTTTGATTTTAACACCACAGCACCACTGTGGCTCCCTGCACACAGTGGCTTTGTCTGGTTCTCAAGCAGCCCAAGTAACCTCAATACTCACTTGCAGACATCCCCCTGGGAGGGAAAGCCCATTGCTTTTGGATGCTGCTCAGACAGCTACAAAGGAGTAGTCCAGTAAAGAGCTGACGGCCCTGTGAAACACCTAGCAATCCAGACATGGGAAATAAAATTCTGCAGTACTGTTGTGTACATCCCCCCATCTGTTTCCTGCAATACATTTGTCCGTAAAACAGCTCTCGCGGTGGCAATTTCCTTTAGCACGGTTCTCCAAAGATGTCTCCTTCCAAAGCATGCTCTCAAAACCAAGCTCTCTGTCTCTCTGTGGCTACCCAAAGCCTGCCTGCAGCACACAGTGCAGCCAGAGCACCCCAGGACTGTCGGTCCTGGACTCTCTCCAGTGGGCAACGCGCAGCCTCAGAGGCTCTTCAGGGCTGCTATGGCATCCTAGGTGAAGGGAGGCTTTTTTGCATTGCATCAGGCCTTCTCTGGGTAAAGCAATTATTTGTAGCTGAGAGTTGGAGGTCAGAATAAATGAATTCTCATCACCATCGCAGATCTTCATAAGCTGCCCACTGCCGTGGTAATTGAGCATAATAATTAAGCAATAAAGACAGTTGTTTCTGAAGTACTTTGAACATCATAAAAATAGTTTTGGTGGTTACAAACCAAAAGTGCTGGAAGCCATCATTGTGACAGTGCTGAAGACGAGATATGTGCTCTGACAGCGAGATGCCGTAAATTCAGACACAGCAAAGGTGGATTGCTTCAGAAAAAAATAGGTAAAACAGAACATCTCCACACCTGCACTTCTCAGCTGATTGGACACCGTGTCTGATCATTTCATGCAACAGAATGACAACCAACTTAAAGAATTATTTCCTTGAAACAATTTGGAAATATACCTGTTTTTGCCGTATATTTCATCCGCGAGGCAATTTTCCACTACCCTTCTCCACATCAGTCTGGAGTTCCTGTTAGAAAGATGTGGTAATACAGAGAGACATCAGCATCATTCACTGAATGAAAATACTGAAACAGCAAACGGTTTCTAAAAATAAAAATGTAGTGAATATGTCTTTAGGTCTCTAAGGCATTATACGGTGACTAATCAGAGCAGTTTTCTTACGAAAAAGGGACAGAAGCAATAGAGATGGAATCAAATTTAATAGTACAAAATGCGAGGTCGTGCCCTGAGGGAGTAATAACGAGAATTTCTGCTACCAGCTGGGAGCTCATCAGTTGGAAGTGACAGAGGAGGAGAAAGACCTGAGTGCACTAGCCGATCAAATGACTGCAAGCTAGCAACATCATGCAGATGTGAGAAAGACAAATGTGAACCTAAGACACATCAGATGAGGGATTTCTAATAGGACTAGGAAGATTTTAACGCCATCAAAGAAGTACAGAATACTGTACATCCATTTAAAAGATGAATTAATTTAAAATTGCCTTTTTTCGGCCTCTCTCTCTCAGGATGACCAGGGAAGGAGAGACCTTTCTTCTACAAGAAGAGAGTAAATGAGCTTGGTTTCCTGAGTCTAGCAAAATGCAGGCTGGGATATATTTTTTGCTTATAAATACCCTGGAGGGAAGCACCAGGAAGAGAGAAGAACTGTTTGAGTGAAAGGGCAGTGCTGGCAGAAATGAGTATAAATGTGCCAGGAAAACATTTCAGCTGGAACTGAGAAGAAGGTCCTGACTCTCCAAGAAGTGCTTTTCTGGGATTGCCTTCCAGGAGGTTTTATCAGGACAAAATCCCAGCTTGTTTTAATGCAGAGCTGGGGCAGTTCCCTACAGGTACCACCCCTACACTTCAAACAGCAGGGGACTGGGCAATATAACACAGAAGATCCTTTCCATCCTACTTTCCATCATCTTCATAAGAGATGCTTATCTCGTTAACAACCTAAGGTTTCATACAGCTGGTGTTCGATTGCCTTTCAGCTGCCAAGTTTGCCTCATATTGCTGACCACAGAAAGAATGGCAAAGGCCTAGTACTGTCTCCTGGCTGCTTTCTGGACTGTTTTCATCACAGAAATCAGTGAGCCGAGCCCCAAGCCTGTTTCTATCAGACACGTGCAGCGTGACTCACACTATCCACCCTGTCTGTGGGGAATGGGCCAAAGGCTCTGAGTCTCCCTCTGCACTGTGACCAGCTCTCCTCCTGCTCAGGGTAGAGAGAGATCACTCCCTACTCCACGAGCATACCAAGCTCTCCATGTTGAGGAACCACCAAGCTAGAGATGGAGCTTGGGACAAAGGCATGGACAAGGGTGGAAATCTGTGAACTGTGAGCCCCCAAGAAGAGGATGAACAGAAGCTCAAGGCAGCTGACTTGCCAACTGCCTGCCATTACATGCCGTTGGTAAAGACATGTGAAATTCCAAAGAAGCCTAGTCCAGAAGCAAAAAATAAGGTGAATGGGTATAGCAGAAGATTAGATGGTATGGCGTGATGAGTGAGGTTAGGCACGTGGCATTAGAGTCCTGGTTTTAGACTACTTAAACCATACAATCAGTATAATCTGAAGCTAGGAATCTGTGGGGGTTTGCTGGGTAGCTGTTAAAATTGGTATGGCCCAGCCACCCCAGAGGCACACAGAAGTTTGTTCTTCATCTGCCTAAAATGGGATGCTGGGAATTGACAGGTGATCTTAGAAGGGCTAAGTGCAAAGCATGAGATAAAGAAAGCTTTAAGTACATTTCTTTCGTTTCAGCCCTCAATATATCAGCACTCACCTTTGTTTTCTTTAACCTTCTCCCAGGTATATCATGGCCATCAGGCTGCGACGTTGTTAGGGAGGTTGTTCTTTTCAAGTAGCACTGTAACTTCACGCAGCAATTTGTCACTGCAGATAAAACATCTTTGCTGTCCCAGGTGGCTTACAAGCTGAAACAGGCAGGGCATGCAAATTCCACTGGAAGGTACAAGCTCAAGCACAGAGGATCCTGGAGGAGAGGGAGGAAGGGGGAGTAGGATTTGTAGAGGGCTGCCTAGGAAGAGGAGCAGTGTATGTGCAGCAGTACTGGGGAGGGCGCTCAAGGCACAAGGGCGAGCATGGGAGCAAGGGATGCAAGGAGGGATGTGGAGAAAGTCCAGAGAAATGCAGGGGGAGGAGGCTGGAAGAGGAATTCAGAGGGAGCTAACAGCACTGTGTTTGTACTGGGGGGCTCTGTGTGGGGGAGAATGAGCCCAAGGACACAGTAGGTCATGCAGAATGGATGCTACATCCCACCCCAGAGCCCACCACCACCTTCATATACACATGCACAAAGCATTTGGAGACACTTCAAGGTGAGGAGCACCTACAGAAAGACTTACTATTACCGAGATTAAGAAGCTGTGGAAATCTTCACTCAGAAATGCGCCTGGGATTTGTCCCTTCACAGCACGGATGTTATTCAACAGCAGATCTGCACGGGTGTTTCTTAAGTGCATACCTTTGTGTTTAATTTGACTGGTTTGCTTGGGTTTGCAGCAGCAGAATCCTTCCTGCATGTTTGGACAGTACACACACCAAGCCCTGAACTCTCAGCAGAGCTACTGAATGTATATGTTTATTTCGGTTTTATATTCCAGGCACTGAGCAAACACTCAACAAATGCTGTCTTCAAAAATTGGCCGCTCACCCAAGCCCGTCAAACTTTCCATGGAGTCAGAACCTCAGAAATCCCTCACCAAGAAGGAAACATTGGTCTCGCCTGAATTCATTTAAGTAAAGGAGGGGAAAAAGAAAACACATTCATCAAGGTTTTTGTCTGGTCAGATGATACTGGCCAGAAACTCAACCTTCCGCTTCTGTTAGACTGCACGCCCTCGCTGGCCAGCTACATCTTAGGCTGGGGACAGGAGGAGGAAGAAGATGGAAGGGACCGTCCCGAAGCCTTGCTGTTGGTGCTCACCACTGGGGAGCCTGCCGTGCCCTTGGAGAGACCCCAGCCCTCCAGGGAAGGCAGGTTTTTACTGTAAAGGGAGACAGAGCAGGGCTTCATTTTCAGGCAGGCTACGTTAGAGTTAGGCAGCACAGAGCAGATGTCCAAGAGAGAGCCGGGAGGTGGGACCAAGGCAAGGCACAGAGAATGAGTCACCCTCAGCCAGAGCCAAGCCCGGGCTGAACACTGCAACGAATCCTACAAGGCACAAGCAGGCTAGAGCAGAACAGGAGAGAGGAGAAGTCATCCTTGCAGGGAAAAATACAGAGAGGCAGGAGGAGGAGGGTGAATGAAATCCAAAAACCAGCAGAGAGCAGGGCGCAAGAACGACTGCCCTTCACCAGGCCCGTGGGCATCCAGCTTGGGACGCTGCTGCTAGCAGCGGCCCAGAGCAGACATTTAAGAGGAAAGCACAGAAAAGCCAGAAGTGTTGTGTGACTTTCCCCCGAGGACCCTCCAGCTCCTGGCAGCCCACAGCACAGGAACTCCTGCAGCCAGGCCCTGCGCCTGCAGCCTTCCCGGCCCTTGGGGAGCTTTTCTCCCCTGAACCTAATGGCTGCCTGGCCCCCATGTGCTGCTGGCCTCCATCCCCACCTGGCCCCGCAGCCTGAGCACACACCAGGAAGGGGGGCAGGAAAGGGGGACTTTCCAAGGGGGGAAATGACAGAACCGATAGCTTTCAGCACTTGGAAGTTTCTCTTCCACAGGCCTGAGGAGAGGCTCTCCTCCACAGGCCCGCACGGTCCCTTAAGGGCAGTCCCCCAAGAGAAATGCTCCACGCGCTTTGCAGCCCATGCTGAAGCTCCTTGCTAGTCAGCTCTGCTTCAGAGAGGCATAAACCTGCGCCGGGAGCAGCAAGAGGAGAGGAGAAATGCTTTGTTTCCTGAAATACTAGAGCACTTCTTTTTGTCCTCAAGGAAAGGGGTGGCAAAATAAATTTTGTGACCATTAAGTAAAAGATACAGAGAGAGGAGAGGGCAGGAGCTGAGTTACAAATGAAGCTGGCATCTTACAGCGAGGGAGGCTGCAAGGTACAAGGCCGTAGTGTAACAAAAAAAAAAAAAAAAGAGAGAGAGAGAGAGAAAGAAAAGCATTCAGAGCCTTTACAGCATCCATCAAAGCAGTAACGTTATTGCATGGTACGTTTATAGTTCCCTTGCAGCCACGGCAGCAGCTTTTCGGTCGGGCTGGGCTTAAAAACGAGGCCACAGCCGTCTCCTTGCTGCTCCTCTGTGCATGGGCATTTCCCGTCCCCTCGCAGCGACTCCGAAATTCATTTCACCCTTTAATTGGATTTCACGCAGCAGTGCAATGCACGGTGCGGGATGGCCAGGGCTGCTTGGGAGAGGGGTGCCCACTGCCCATCTGGCAGCAGCAGCACTGGGGATGAGGATGAGGAGGGGTGGGATGCCTACAGACACCTCGCTGGGTGGCTGTTGGGCAGGCTGTGCAGCTAATGCCCTGCTTCTGGTGGCAGATTTCGGCAACACAGAAGTCGCTTCCATTTCATCACACTCAAAACTGGCTGGGCTTAACTAGGTCACATTTCCTCACCGTATCAGAGGCAAAGGCTTGTCTTGCTCGAGTAATTTAAGCAAGACCCAGCCTTTGCACAGGGCAGAGGTGCCAGCACCCCTGCTGCAGGAGAGAACAAGGAGCAATGGCTTTAAACTAAGAGAGGGGAGGTTTAGGTTTAGATTAGATTTTTGGAAGAAATTCTTTAGTGCGAGGGAGGTGAGGCCCTGGCACAGGCTGCCCAGAGAAGCTGTTGATGCCCCATCCAGGTGCTCAAGGCCAGGCTGGATGGGGCTGGTCTGGTGGGAGGTGTCCCTGCTCATGGCAGGGGGTTGAAACTGAGTGGTCTCTAAGGTCTCTTCCAACCCAAGCCATTCTGTTATTCTAGAAACTGAGTTGTCTTTATTTTTCAGACACCTCACTACAACCCTCCTTATACAAGTGGGAGCAAGACACAGTCACTATTTTCCATCTCTCTGCATCCATCATTTTCTTTGCCTACTTTTGGCTCCCATTTTTCACCTGCATTACTCGTGCAATAGAAGATTGCCCCAGTCCATAAATCAACCACTTTGCTCAGACAGCAGAGAGGTGGCATTTTCGTCTTTTTTTTTTTTTTTTTAATCCTTCTCTTTATGCATCCAGCCATTTTACTCCCTCTTGAGATGGCTGCTCTAGACTGAGCAGATGTTTCCACTGAGCTGTGTGCAGTGACACCTAGCCTCCCCCTGCCATCACCCGGCCGGCCACGGTAAATTGAGAGCCTGGCAAGGCACAGAGGCATCCTTCTGCACCGTGTTTGTCAACAGCAAACTTCGCCTGCCCACTCACCTGCCGCGGATAAGTCCCGCCGGGTACCTTCTCTCACCTAAATAATTTCATGCCATCTGCAAACCTTGCTGCTTCGCTGCTTCCCCCACTTTTCCAAGCCATTAATAAATACTAAGCACCAGCAGCAAGCGCACAGCTCACTGCCCAGCCCACTGCCCACAGGGAGAGTGTGCTCCCACCTCACTTGGCACGACCCTGGCAGCACCCCCTGGCAGCCCCCAAATCCCTGCCTCACCGGGGGTCCCCAGCCCATACACCTCTGCTTTGCTGGTGTGCTATGACAGTGGAAATCCTGCCTCAAGTCCCACAGGAGGCATACGTTCCCCTTGGCATGCTTTCCTATGGTTTCCTCTAGTCCCTGGGGAAGACCTGCTTTATTCTTGCCTTTAAGGTGAAACAGAAGGAAAACAGGAGCTTTGTTCTGCAGGCCTTTGAAGCGCTGCTGCCAGCCAGAAGCGGCTAAGGACATCACGTCTGCTGCCCGGAGAGCAGAATAGCCCACATGCTCCCAGCTTTTTGGCTCACCTCATTCTCCCTGAAAGGTCCAGGAAAAGGCCCTGTCCCCCAGCCCCACTACTCGCTGCAGGGCTCCTGAAGCCCTAGGGGAGGGCACCGTCCCCCTGTCCTGCTGGACCCTTCAGCACCCAGCTCTGCACCTCTAACAGGCACTGAGGAGCTGCAGCAGAGGGGCTCCTGCCCCCCTCCAGGCCGTGCAGGGTCAGGCCATGCATCTTGCATGGCCCATGGTCCATTTAATGGGACCTGTTGCTGTGTTGGGAGATCAGCCGCTCCTGCAGGCTGTGCAGCCTTGCTCAGCTGCTCACGTTGCAAGCTTAGCCATGGAAAAAAGTACCCAGCAGGCACAGCACGTGACTTTAAAGCAATCAAAATGTCGTCAAAAGAAAGCCAGCACTGCTAGCATGAGCTGAGAGAGCTGTTTGTACCAGAAGTTACTTCCCCACCTAATTTCCACCTTTCACTCTCTCAGCTTTTGGCCAAAAGGCTGCTAAGAACGTCCCTGCTTTCCTCCCAGTCACTGACCATCATTTCTTCTCATTTTCCAGATGGAACCTCCTTCTGCAGAGACCTGGACTGAAAGAGTGAGCACAGCCTGAAGGAGGAAGACTCAGAGCAGCCTGGAGGGTGCAGCACAAAGGCTCGGGGGTGCAGGCAGAAGCAAGGCCTGCTCCCCGAAACGCAGGAGGGATGCGAAGGGCAGATTTCCCTCTTGCTGTCTCAGGCTTCTTTCCTCTAGTGCTCGGCTACTGCCGGCTCTGCTGACAGCTCCCCTCCCGCAGCTTGGACACCCGACCCACCTTTCACACTGCTCAGATTTGGATAGCAGCTCCTATCACTCCAGCTGTACATCCCACAAAGGGAGCGTGCTTGGGTTTTTTAAGATGTGTCTTGAAAAGAGAGAGGCTATTAACAACAGCTCTTGCTGATCTCCCTGCTGCATCCAATTCATTTTTAAATAGCACAGCTAACAGGACTAAAATCTATACAAAAAATATTTCATGCTACCCCTTCCTGAAGGTAACTTTTTTGTTTAAGGATTTCATTCAAGGTTTTCTGATGCTTCGAGGCTTATTCTTTTTTTTCTTTTCCCTCCTGGGTAGGGTCAGGAAGGGAAGAAGAGCTACTGAGTGAGAGTTTATAGATATTATTTCCATTACAACTACAAATTAAACAGCAGTGAGAGAGAATGCCTGAGAGAATGATTGACTCCTCTTTTTTCTTTCTTCCAAATCAATTTGTAGTGCAAAAGCATTCATTATTTCACAGTAAATCTTCTTCCTGCTATTAGACCTCTCTATCAAACTTTTCCTAGTCGCATCCCATCCCCCTCCACCCCCTTGGTTAATGTTCATCAGATTACTACTAATCTTATCAGAGATTTCATTGCGCTGCTTGCAGAAAGCCATGCCTCCACAATGTCTCCCCATTCCTACTGGGGACTGCATGATGCCGTGACTGGTAGCGCCTTTCCCCTCATCGATCCAGATCTGATGGCACCAAAGCCTTCAGGGGGATGGCACAGCCTGCACAACTCTTCATGTGAAAATAAATAAATAAATAAAAACGCAAGGAGCGACCAACCAACTCTTCAGGCAGCCAACAGGCTTCAGTTCAGTATTTTCAAAATGAAGCTTTCAGAACAATTTTTCATTCCTTTCCAAGCCAAAATCTCAAATCCTCACAAATGGAATCAAGAAAGTGAAAAAAGGCATTTTTCCCCTCTTTGTTTTGCCATTTGTTTTTAATTTTCCATGGATGCTCTCCGCTTTTACCAAGACCTGGCCCCTGTGCAGGGTCGCCCTTTGGCGCATCCTGAACTGCATGGAAAACATTTTCCTGGCCAGGGGGAAGCCAGGAACAGGGAAAGCTCTCCTACACATCACCCGTGGGTTATTTCCACCACAACATTACCCCAGTCCAGCAGCTTTGTGAGCCACTGCCTCCAGACACAACCCACAGGCAGCCGGGGATGCCCGAGGAGCACAGAGCAGTGGTGGTGCTGCACACAGGCATCACCTCCCACTCGCTATAGCGAGCAGAGCCCTCTCCTGCCCTCCCCATAGCCCACAAGCACTAAGCACCGCTGCCAGCATCTGCACTGCAAGCTTACAGCGTGTCCAAATTGCTGCCCGCTCCCCGCAGACCCCATTCAGCATTTCCCCTATCACCCTCTCCCCGAGTATCTGTTTTGGATTAATTGGCCTGAAGATCGGGTAGCATGCATTTGTCTGGATTATTTCCTGCCCAGGCTAACCTCTATAGATATAATTTTTTTTCAAAGGGAACGTTTTGGCAGAGCATCAGAAAGGAAAACTCCCTGACGGTGCAATTACAGCTTAATGTGCAATAGCCATCCGGGAGACGCCGGGAAAGCCCCAGCGTTCGGGGCGCATGAAACGCAACTCGCTGCTACAACAGGGAAAAGAAAGTGAAAAACCCACTGGGGAGGACTTTGAAACAGCCAGAGGTGAACAGACACTGTGCAAAGCAACAGCTCCTTTCCATCCCCACCTCGGAGAGCCCAGGCCAGAAGGGCTGAGGAAGAGGAGTGCGGGAACTGCGGATCAATGTCCCATGGCCATGGGCTGAGCGAGGAAGCAACACGGGCATGCCCTGATCCCTGGTTCAGTGACATTGATGGAGGCACGGGGGGTTTAATTCAAACCGATTGACCAAATCTTTGCACTTCACGTTGCTGTCACGTTTGATTAAAGCTGATCAAATTGCTCGCTGCAGATAAATCCTCGGACAGACACAGCCCCATTACCCAGCCCTGAATTATCAGCAAGCAGCTTGTCTCCTTGCAAACAGGGCTGCCCCTCAGGTGAGTCTGACAAGTACCTTGCAAGAAGGCGTTTTAACACACGGCTTCCCTGGGACCCCGTCTCAGAAAACATCCCACCCCTCAGCCCCCCCCCTCCCCTTTCTTTATGCCACTGGTCATGTAAGTCACACTGCACTGCTTCCAGCCAGAGGCCATGCTTCACACTCAGGAGACACAGCCTCTTCTAGCTGCAAGTTATTTGCAATCATGCCGAATTGTTCCACGAGCCTATCACGCAACCAATAGAGCTCTTCAAAATGGCTTTGAGAATAACGCCAGTGCGGGCGCTCAATTACGTTTATTCACATTACTCTAAAAGATGGCTTGCTTTCGTGAACATCTTTGTAGGCAGAAAATTTTTTTCAGCAGTGTTTGGGAATGAAATGGGTCACAATCGCTAAGGAAGACAGTCTGCATGTTTTATTCAGAAGCACATTTTGTGAACGTTTATTGCTACATACGCCCAGCTCTAGTGAAGATGGACATCCCTAGTTTTCCTCCTCATTTCTCCTCCCTTTGTTCTTATTTTTATCTCTGCATATTAACTGCAACCTATTGACATTTGCAGCTATCAGCTGGAGGAAAAAAATAAAAGAGATGGGGTGGTGGTGGTGCAGGAAACTCGACACAAAAGGAAAAGTTTATTTCCTCTTAAACCTTTCCCTTAAATTCAATTATGTTGTTCTCATCCACAACAAGCTAATGGCCACTTACAGACTCCATATCAGATGCAACCACATAGTTTCTGCTGAGCAAAAATTTCCCTGGAAAAAAGCCACTTCATTTACTGGCGAGTTGCTTTGCTCAGTGCCTCTCAGCTTTGACAGACTTCAACCAGTTATTGCACAGGGTTGCCAGGATGAGGGCCTGGACTGGCAGAGGTGCCAGCATAGTCCCAGCACCAGGGAGGGCTGCAAGGGACCCTTTTTGGCACAGTGGTCCCATGAGGTCTCCCAGCCATTTGGTTTCCCTGCCCCTATGGTGGCAGCCAGGCTCTCAGGGGCAATTTCTTCTCATAAACACTTCATTTGGTGCTTTCAGAAGCAGCTCACTCTTACAGGCTTTCAGGACATGGCAAAATGCTTGGAGGCAGTCTCACCCTGACCAAACAAAACCACCATGAGTTTTGCAGCCCAGCCACCCAGCTTCAGGCAGCAGAAGGACCCCACACAACCCCAGGGGACCAGAGAGGACCTCACGTGTTACAGAGCCCAGGCTTCAGCTCTTGAAACATCCTGAGCATTGACCTCATCTCATCGCTGTGTCAGGCTCAGCAGGAGAAGAGAGGCCAAGAACATATGAAACAATGTGGGGAGGAGCAGAGCCATCAATCAGGAGACGGAGCAGAGCTGGCCTCCCTTCCTCCAGGAACCAATGCCAAGAGCGAGGGATGGAAAAGCGAGGACGAGGTGCCCTGGAGGAGGACAGAGAGGAGGAGTTGGGAGCCTTACCCAACTCTCTTCACTAAAGGCTGTTCTTCTCTGCCCCAGAAAGGTCAGCATGGAAAGGGAAAATGATATATTTTTTTTTTCTTTTAAACACAGCTCTAAGAAAGATAAGTAATGCTTTCCCTGAAGGCAGAATAAAAAGTTTCAGTTTAAAAACCTAAAAAAAAAAAAAAAAAATGGAGGTGGAGGAGGAAAAAAATAAATAAGTAGTCCCCTGATGTTGCTATCTTGGGAAATGTTCATATCTTTTATTGCCCCTGCTCTGAGTCAACCAATGTTTGATGTAGAGCACGCATGTGCAAGGACAGTCAGAGGGGAGGGAGCTGGTTCTCTACAGCAGCAGCGAGGAACAGACCCAGACAGCTACAGGACCAGTGAAACCACCCAACACCCCACATGGGGCTGATCTCACACCGTGTACAGCCACCACAAGGGCTGTGTAGAGGGCCACCATGTCCCCATGGCATGGCAGCATCACCTTCTCGTGGGGGTGTGAGGGCAGGAGGCATACCGGCCATGCTCCTGCCATCAAAATCGCACTGCCCTCCAGCCATCTCCTCCAGATGAGGTCTTAATTATTTAAGCGAGCCCTGCAACTCTTCATTAAGGCACTGAGTTATTATTTCCATCTTACAGGCAGGGAAGCGAGGGTGTTTTTGTGCGAGCCCATATGTTCTCCATTATGGGCCATTGCTCCTCCTGGCTGCAGCACGACCTGACCGAAGCGCAAAACAGCGTCCAACGTTTGTTCTCCTCGTACGCCCAGACCAACCAGTAGCAGGAAGCACAGTTGCAAACTCATGCAAACCTGGGAGGTCTGGGGGAGCGTTATTTCCAGACTTTGTCTCCTCGGCAACACAAAGATGCCTTGCTATCTTCCTCCTTCATCTGGAGGCTCCCTGGGGCTTGGACTAGGTGGCCTCCAAGGGGTCCCTTCCCACCTAAATTAGGTGATTCTCCAGTTTGGAGAGAATTGTTCAGAGCCAACCCATCACTCAAGTAACAACGCTGCTCCTCCCAGCATAGTCACTTTTTTCCTCAGCTTGTCTTTGAGGAGATTGTTCTGGGTTTCAGCTTGGAAAACAACACCCCTGCAGAGACACAGCTGCAGCTGTGTTAACATGGCTGGTCACCCAGAAGCTTCTGAGGAAAAATCGGACCATTTTGGCTCACCGTACACAAAGAGGAGGCTGCCTCACTCTTTGCTTTGAGTCCCATACCACTGCTGCGGCTTTGAGGGAGGGCTGTCAGCATATAAATTCAGATTATTCCTGAACACAGAGCCTAGCTGGATTTCTCAAAGAGAAGAATAAAGAGCCGTGGCCTCCCTGTAGGCACCAACAAGTTCCCCTGCTCAACACACGGTTGTCACAGCCTCCACAGCCACATCCAGCCCAGAGCCCAGCACATATTTGGTGTTTGGGATGACCTTTGCCACCTGAATTGCCTGCTCAGGATGCAAGGGGCCATACAGAACAGGTTTTCTCTCCTTAAATACCCTGGATGTTTATCCATAGCACAGAGCCAGCCCAGAAGCAAAGCACGGAGCTGCACATCAGACCATGGGCAGGGGTCCTGTGCCTTTCCCTGAGAGGACAAAGCCCCAGGTGACAGCAGGCCTGTGTAAAGACCCTGCTAATGATGACAAGCAGAAACACACCACGCTGTCAGCCTCCCCAGGCCACAAGGTATCCAACAGCCTTTTCGCAGGAGCTGACATCCACGGCTCTCTCAGTGTCCTTAGAGCTCGCTCCTCAGCACGTGGCCCTGTGCCATGCACCCACGTCCAGCCCCAGCCGCTCATCTTCCTGGCCACGGAGAGGAGCAGCTCGCTCCAGGTCAGGCTTTTCTTTCTCCCCCGCACCCTCTGGGCCAGCCGCCCTCCTTCCCACGCAGGACAGCTGGCTCCATCCATGCTCACGTGTTTCCGACGGGCCTGCACCGCTTTTCCCACTAACGCTGCTCTTTGTGTACACCCAGAGGTCTCCACCTCAGCAAGCCCACCAGGAGCTGGGGTCAGTGCTGTACTGCACACAAGGGACATGTGGCTCCTGCCTCTGGCTTGTCTAGAAACCCCATGCAAGAGGCAAACAGGGCAGCAGAGATGGGGGGCATGACTGGTTTAGGGCTTTAAGCCCAGCAAGAGAACCAGGAGACTGAGACCAGCAGGGGAAAAAAATGGGTTCAGTATCAAGCACATCACTGCAGGGAGAAACCAGTGAAGCCCAGCTTCCCACTGCTATGTTTCTGAATGTATTTCATCCAAATACCTGTCACTAGCATCACCCACAAGGCAAAAATGCTACCTAGGACAAGATGCCAGCCCCTGGGGGCACCACAGGGATGGGCCTTGCTTCCCCCAGTGGGGTCAGAGAGGGGCCTGCAAACAAGGGGCTTCCCCCCACACCTCATCACAAAGATATTTTGGAGACAGGAGCCCTTCCAGCTAAATCAGCACCCATTTCTCCTGCTTCAGCAGAGCCCCAAACCACACATGGATACAGCTGGGGGTCAACACAGAGAGAGGCACTTGGCACAGCTCTTTTTGCCACACATCGCCTATGCACCAGGATAGGTTGAGGTTCACAAAGCCAGAAGCCACATCTGCACTGAGATAAGCACATACCTCTCAGCATCATCCCCTGCACCTCTCCATAGCCCCAGCCTGAGCAGATTCACAGCGAGCAGTGGGAAGCCTGTATTTAAAAGCGAAGCATAGCTGGGAACACAGCTGAAGGCTGGCTGGGGCTAACACCCTTTCCCCAGGGCAGAGCCCCTGCCCAGGTGCAGAGCCTGACACCTCAGGTACTCCACCTCTTGCAAAAGCCTCAGCAAGGCCGCATCCTTCATGGCCCTGGGCTATGCGCAGCAGCAAGGTGCAAGATGCTCAGCATGGGGCAGGAAGGGTGGTAGAGACCCTCACCACCTCCCCTTGTCCCCGGCACCACACCACAGCCTGCTCTCCCTCCAGTGACAGGAACCCCCTGCCACAAGCTGTGCCCTCCCAAAAGCTGCAGGTCTTTGCTGATGCCCCCAAATTCCTCCCAACTGACCCAAGTGCCTGCATTGCACACCCAGCTTCCCTCTGCTCCTGCCCTTCGAGCCCAGGGCCAAGGCAGTTAGTAAGCCCAGGCAGGCTGGATGTGTGCCCCTGCATGTCCTGGCAAGAGGAAGCTGTTTGCAGGAGCGGATGTTGAGTCTTTTTGGCTCTTGCAACAGTAATGGAAGAGGTGCTGCACCTCCCCAAGAAGGAGCCCTGGCCCTTGCCCCTACAGCTCAGAGCATCCCATGGGGAGGAAATGTGCCATCAAAATGCTGTGGTACCCTCAAAGTGAGGTGGAGGAGGGAGAGCACACGTGAAGCCCATTTGAACAAGACACCCACTGGCCCAGGAAAAGGCCTTGGACAAACACAACTTCACGTGGTTTGTCTGTGGCACCTCGCAGCTCAGCTGGCAGCCTGAAAAAGCGAGAGAGAGAGAGAGAGAGAGAGAAGACATTTGGGAAAACAGCATCAGAAACAATGGGGAACAGAAAGACCAGGGACAGCTTATCAACAGAGCTTGTGTATTCTGGAGAAAGGAAAGCAAGTGTGCGCTCACATGTCTGTGCAAGGAAGAAAGCTCGTGTATTTACACTTGATATTGTATGGACCTTTAGGGAAGGATGTCTGTAAACACCTAGAGAAGTTCATGCCTCTGTACCTAAAAGAGGAGATGTGCATGTAACTGGGGTTGTGTGGGTGTTATCCAGGCATGGCTGTGCTGCATGAAATGTTTATCGTGTGCATGCACTGACTAAGAGAGGGGTGCTCACCTGAGGGAGGGAGTTGCAGGAAAGTGATGCAATTAGGACATGAGAGCAAACACCCCAGCCGCACAGCACAGCACGTAAAAAGCATTTGTTGGTAGAGATTTCATGCCTGAGTCTGCACGCCCCCATGGGAAGTGAGAAGGAAGCAGCTCGTGTTCAGGGGGTGAGGGTGAAAAGAGTGTGTGTCTGCACATGTGAGACAGGGAAAGACCGTAGATGCTGGCACCCCCAGAAAGAAGCGTGGTGGGGATGCCGCGTGGGGACAGCACTCATCGAAATTCACTCCGAATGAACCCCAGGGGCTCTGTACACTGGATTAGATCAGTGTCGCACCCAGCTGGGTGTTGCAGCTGACCTCTGCATATTTCCCCAGCCTGACAGCTTCGATTTGCAGTCCTGATGTATAGGATCTCTGGCTCAATGTTTTCAGCTTTCTGAATTTTAGGGTTTCAGAGCCAGCATGCCACAGCACCTCAGAAAGACAGCCAAGCCCAGCACTGCTTTTTGCTTAACGTTCTTGCTGGGCGAGGTGGTTTCTTTTTTCCTTTCTCCCAGCCCCACTGTGGTTTGCATGCAGGTGCTGTTTCACGGAAGCCTGCATGTTTCAGGGCGCTTTTCAGGAAAAAATAAATAAATAAATAAATAAATGAATATCAGGCCTGGGTTTGGTGCCAGGATTGCTGCTTTCATTGTGTGGTTATGATGCACTCGCCTGCCTATGCGCGTTTTGTAGCCAAGAGCATTGCTCCGCGCAGGCATGGGCACGTATGCAAGAGGGATGCAGCATGCACTGGGGGGGCACGGTGGGGAGAGGACGTGGGACAACTGGGTGGGGAGGGTGGAGGGCGGCTTGTGGGAGATGTCCCGGGCTCGCCTTCCATGCCACAAAGCTGCAAGTACCTAGGAAGATGAAAATGGCTCTTGAGGCCTGTGCAAAGAAAAGCAAGGGAAAAATGGGGGGAGGAGGAAAAAAAGCACAGAAGAAAAAAAAAAAAAAAAAAAAAGCACAAAAAAAAAAAAAGGAAAGGGAAGAGCCCAACAGCAGACACAGCTGTGCACAAAACAGTTGTTTCCAGGTGCCCTCTTCTGGCCTTTCTGGGGTTTCTCCTCGGATGCTGGCTGCCGTGGGGGCCCAGGCAGGGCAAGAGGGGTGGGTGCTGCCCTCGGGGCCCCCACCAGAAGCTTCTGGCCTGGTCCTGGCTGGTTTGGTACCACACCGTGGTGATTTGGGAGCTTCCACCCAACCCATGCTTTTGTTTCCCTTGGGGTTGTGCTCCAGCGCCAGCGAGCTCCAAGCAGAAGGCAGCTTCCTCCTTTCCATCCCCTTGCTCATGTCCATGCTCAGCAAATGGACAGAAGGAAAACCCCCTCTCCTACCTGGCCCTCCGCAGCCCCCATTGCCCCACCAGGAGCTCCATCCACCCACCACCCACTGAGCTGCTGGGGCTGCCACTCCTCGCTGGAGTAGTCAGCTGGGCCAGGAGTGCCTCATGCAGCAGAAGAGAGTAATGAAAATTAAGCCAGGAGTCCTTCAGAAGCCAATCACTTATGTCACTTAAGCAGGTGTAACCTGCAGGTTAATCTGCTTGCTTAAAGATAAATAAATAAGGAGCTGCTGGGGAAGGATAGAGAAGGACAGCACAAATGGGGGCCACCAGAGGCACACCTTCATCACCCTGGTTCCTTAGGGATACCTCAACCAGCCAAGATCACCCTCCCTGACACGTGCACAGGTGCCACAGATAACAAGATGAAGGATTTCAACCTAGACCAAGTATTTAAAATGCAGCTAAAAAATCCCTGCATCATTAAAAAGAAAAGCCCACCGACGTTTCTCATTTGGGAGGCTGCTATTAGTTCCCTGCCCAACCTGTGTTTGTGTCCCAGCTCTTACCCCAGAATGAGCAGCGTCAGATTTTCCATCGTTCCCTTGCTGTGTGGGGAACAAGGCACTTAAAGGACGAGGCCAGGAGAGGCTGGGAAAAAATGAAAGATGAGCTGCGAGACCCTACTCCTACCTCTGCCCTTCGCTGCCACTCAGCCTTGAATGCCTCCCAAATACCACTCCTTTCACAAGGCTTTTTCCTTCCTGAAGACAAGTCACCTAAGTGTACCCTGTGGGAAAGCCTCCAGCAGGGACCTGTGCCTCCTCTTCTGTGAGTGGCAGAACAAGTCTGAGCAGCTACAAGAGGAGCCAAAACTTGAACCTACCTGTAGCCAGGATGGTGAACACAAAGCCATGACTGACGTTGTGTTTTGAATATGAATCACAAAAATCAAGTGCCTAAGGGAAGCCTCTAGCTTTGACTGCCCAGGTTTCCTTGACCGCAACACAAGAACTAAATCAGATGGGAGACAACTTTCATTCGATTTATGCATTGAGCTGGTCTCTTTTACAGACACAAAATGTACCTAATGGGGAGGAGGAACATCAGGGGCCAGCCCAGTTCGTAAGCTTGGACACATAAACCTAATAAAAAAATGTTTAGGAAGCCTGGACCATTAGCAGCTTTTCCGCTGCTGCTTCTAGGGAAAAGCTCCTCAACACTCCTAGGCTCGCCAGTCAGGATGTAAAAAACAAAACAAAACAAACAAACAAAAAAAAAAAAACCACACAGGGAGAAAAGGGCACAGGGGCCTGACCATGACCAGACCATGCTCCTGTTGTCCCACTAGATGACAGCACCACCAAGCTGTTGTGCACCCCAGGCTCCCACCAGCAAGGAGCAGGATGCTCCAAGGAGCAGCACCCACTGCCTCTACCTCTTGTCTCTGGAGGTAACTGAACAACACGCTTGGCCCAAGGACAAGGCTTTGTACAGAAGCTGTATGGTAGATCCATGCTGTACACTGCCTTCCCTACCTAGGGGTGTGTGCCAGAACCTGGCTAATAGGTACCGTGCTTAAATAAGGCATCCCTAAACTGTTGTCGTCATTGCATGGCCCACACATCTTCATCTCTCCCTGGTGAGACCAAGCAGTGATCCCTTCCCTGAGCGGCAATGGGCTAGCTGACCCTTAAGCACAGGTACAGATCTTGTGTCCCTTCTTCTTGCCATGTTGTTCACAACCTGAGGCCTTGGCCACCACTGGCTGTGGCCAGCCAAAATCCCACATTGCATGCACAGAAGCTTCCACAGGAAATCATAGAAATTATCTAGGTTGGAAAAGATCTTCAAGATCACCAAGTCCAATCATCACCCTGACCTACCTAGGCTCGTCAATAAACCACATCCTTTAGTGCCACATCCACACGTCTCTCAAGTACCTCCAGCAACAGGGACTCCACTACTTCCTGGGCAGCCTGTTGAATGACTGACCACCCTCTCTGTGAAGAAACTCTTCCTGATGTCCAATCTCAACCTCCCCTGGTGCAACTTTAGACCATAAACATGTTTAAAGACCATAAACAAAATGAAATAATTCTCATTTATTTCATCCCATGCAGCTACAGCAGGTTTTTATTTTGTTTTGAAATGGACACAGAACCTTCTTTCTATTCATTGGAGACGAAGAGCTTTTGGTTCTCACCTGACCAACCTAGGCCTTTACACTGTGCTTCTGTACAACTTCTAATTAGGGCTTTGGAAGCACACATCCTTCAAAGCCTCCAGAGAGGGTTCTCACCACTTACCACGTGCATACTCATGTTGAATCAGTTGAGACAGCTGCTTTGGTGCCTGACAGCAGCAGAGCAGTTTTTCATCTCTAGATAAGAGATCGGGCCTGAATCTGCCTCAGGTGCTCTGTCACAGTTGTTACTCTTCTCAAGCATGTATGCTTTGAGATAAAGAGGCACGTCTTCCTCCAGTGCCACTGTGAAATGCCTCTCCTCCCTTGCCAACCTCCCCTTACACCCGTGACTCTTTGGAGCTGCACTTTGGTGGTTTTCCCACAGCTGAACCACTTTTCCTGAGGCAGTCTTGCCAGCATCAACAGAGATCTCCCTTCCTTCTCAACCACCACGGGCCAGTCTAGTGCCCTAGCCCAGCAGAACCATCAGCCCCACCAGGACCAAGTGGTTAATTACCAGCAGGGCTGGGAGCTGAGCAGTCCATTTCAGGGATGGGGAAGAGCTGGCACAAGGGAGCAGGGCACTTTCAGGGCTAGTAGATGGGAAAAGGACAAGCCCTCAAGTCCCCAGCAGCAGCTTTTGGGAGCAATCAAGCAGCTGGCCTGACCCTAGCCATAGCTGCATCCACTGCAGGTGACATTTGATATTCAGAGAAGTGTACACCCAGCCTCTCCCCTTACCTTCAAACGTGTCCCAGCTATTCCTGTGGCACATGGACAACAAGGAAGAGGGGTGGGATAGGCAAGAACGCGCCTGATAAGCGTGTGTGCTTTGGCAGCAATCACCGGGGACGTATTTGCTGTTCCCAGCAGTGTGAAATTAGGCTGCCTGTGTGCCGACACAAATTTCTAGTTAAGATGAGAGGCGTGATATAGAAAGAGAGTGGGGGCTCCGTTTATTTCCATTCATTTTTTGCTTGTTAAGCAGACTTTTCTTTTGTGGTCCTTGGATTCCCAGAAACTCCTCCAATATGCAGAATTTAATTTCCCAGTTCAAGGCCTGAAGTCTCCCTAAAAATCACTTTCTGTGCAGACACATTTCCTTCCTGACTGTGCTTTTTTTAAGCCTTGGTGCTGCTCAGTTCCTCTTTTGCAGAGGCTAGCTTTTGGCTAATCTTTTTTTTTTTTTTTTTTTTTTTTTTTTTTTTTGTAAGGCTGAAACAAAAACAGAGTCTACAGATATGATAAGCTCAGCAAAAGGGTGTTGGAGGTTTTGCTGGTCGAGTCTTGGGTTTGATTTACAGGCATTTCCCCTGCACTAGGAACCACATCCTCATTCTCTCACTTGCTCGCACTGGCCCTGGCTCCTGAAATCACGGTGAGGCCAAGTAAAAGTGGAGATGTAGCTTGTGCAGTGCCTGCACCGTGCGAGCCCTGCAGCAGCCGCGGGTAGAGCCCCAAGGCAGGCAGCCATTCTCAGAGACACAGCTCCCTCAGGTGGCTTGCTTAGCAGCTGTAAAAGCTCCAGAAAAGTGGAAGCCAAATAGAGCAGAGAGCTACAGCGATGGCAGTAACAAACCAAGACCTCACAGGTGCTGCCTTCTCTGACAAGAAGAGAAATCAGGCCCGTGTCCCCCCACAGGAGCATAAGCAGCAGCTTCTCAAGCCAACGACCTGCCCCTGCTCTCACAGGTCAGCATCTGCCAGGAGAGCCACCAAGGCATGGGAAGAGCCCATAGTGAAAGCAAGTGAGGTGCACACTTTACAGAGGAAAAGCAAGAGATCCCTTATGTTGAAGAGACTCATTAGCAAAGCAGCACCCCTTTATTTCGTTCCCTTTCTTGATTGGAAAGCTCACCTTGCACTTAACAGAGGAAGAAGGGGTTGTCTGATTCGGGTTGCCAACCAGAGAGGTCCCAGGCTGTCCCATCAGGCATGACACATCAGCAGGAGGCTCGTCAAGGGCTCAGTTGTCCTAACACACCAGACTTACCGCCTGCTCTGCCTCACCAGGGCTCAGCTGGGGAGCTGTAAGCACGGAAGCGCAGTTTTAGGATGCCCACAGGCCGTTTGGTTTTGGTTTCCAAGCTGTTCATTTTACCCCACAGTCACCCCATGCTCGCTTACCTGCCCAAGTCACCGAGAAGGATTGGAAATGAAAGCAGGTATTTGTGTGGGAGGGCAGGCAGCAACCCCAAATGCCTTCCTTCTGTTATTATGTAGGCAGAGAAAGCGCATGGGAAACACAGCCAATGAGCGCTGCTGGACGCAGAGCTCCTCTGTTGTGGGCTTATCTCTTCCTGTTATCTCAGCACCTGCATTTCAGAGGCACCGAGACAGAGACCATCTAACAATATCACCCAAAACAAAGGCACATGAAGCGCCATTGCGGTGTTGGGGCTGGTGCTGCTGACAGCCAAGCGGGCAGGCACCAAATGTCAACTCGAGGTGTTTTTCTGCCCTGGTTTCCGTCCTCTCTGTCCATGCACACACTCTTTGCCCACACCAACGAGTGTCGTGTGCTGGGGCAGGGTGAGCAGGACTTCTGCACCCCGGCCCCTGTGCAGTTAGGGCTCACTGCCCTGCCCTTGCTGCAAGCCCTGGAGAGTCAGTGTAAGTCATGCACATCTCGACACAGCAATGCCCACCTTCTCTGCACAGAGCCGTTCCTCTCCTCAATCCTTTCTGAGCCAGGGCTGTTTCCAGCAGCACTGGTAAAGCCTGAAAATAGCAAAGCAGCCTGGAGATGAGCTTCCCAGGGCAGGCAGGGTGAGCGGGATCCGTAGCCACTCGAGGGCCCTACAAATCCTCTCCGCTCTCTCTTGGCTGGCATGAGAGGCACAGAGGTCAAGTGTAAGGTTTCGGTTTAAAGAGGAAAAGTAAACCAGCCAGTGTGGGTGTTTTGTAGGAAGGGAGAGCTAGAACAGAAAGTAACACTTCAGTAGTGCAGGCTCGGGGTAACTTCACGGAGGGTAACAGAAAGGCTGCCGGTCCTGATCACTGAGGATGGGGAAGTGGGAGGCAGCAACATATGGCCCCTGCCCCAGACCACAGCTCAGATGAGGTCTCTGCAGGGAAAGAGAAGCCCAAATCCTTGCTGGGAAGCCCCAGGGCAGCATGCCCATACTAATCCTGATACGAGGTAGCTCCTGGTGAGCCTGCTCCTCTCTCCACACAGCTCCCCTCTGTGCCTTCCCAATTCCAGCAGAAGATCAAGGGGGGCAGCAGCCAAAGCAACCAAAAGGGAGGCATTCGGGATGCTGACGCATTCCTGGCTTTCAGGGCAGACATGTCAGTGTGGCTTCCTTCTTGGCAGAAGATGCTCAGAGCCCAGCTATGGCTGATCAGTGACTGTGGCCCAACACAGCAAGGCGATTTCCCATCCTTGGAGGAAGTGGGAGAGGAGGCCACTTTGTTGGCATAGGGCCTCTTCCTGTGCCTGCATTCAATGAACTCACCTTTCTTCCCACAGAGTGAGATAGCATCACCCACCAGGGTTATTTCACAGATTTCCCAGTTACTAGAAACTGATCTTACTCACAAACCTGAAGTCAGACCCCTGGACATCATCGCTCGTAATGCAGGACCAGCCCCTCAGTCCCTCTGGGTGAACGTCAGTCACTCTGGGAATCAGAAGGTGATAGCCCTGATGGCCCATGTGCTGCATGGTCAGCACCTGAGCTCTGCTCCGACATATCACCCACAGCACGCCCCATGCAGGACTGCAGTTTGAAAGACAAAATCAGCATTTCTTGAGCTTACTGCAAGGTTTCAGCACAGCTGAGGCGATGATGCCCTGCCTGTAACAACAGAGAAGGGAGCTGATGGGCAACACAGTCCCAGCTGGGGCTGATCTTAACTTAATTTTAGAAATTAACTGGGTCCAGCTCTGCCTGTTCCAGGAGCAAGAGCTCTCTAGACTGATTAATGCCTGGCTGAGGTTACAAGCAGGTCTTGTACGTTTCACCAGAAAGCCCAAGTTTAGGCAGCAAGAGCTGCTGATGTCAAGTGGCCTACAAATAGTACAGAAGACCCAAAAGAAAACCACTGCTTTTCGGGTGTCTACTCAGACCACACAACAGGTGAGAGCTGCCGGAGCACAGTATGATGACTGCCCGACTGCCCTGCTCTGATCATAGCGTAGCACTTTTCCTCCCATTCCTTCAGTGCTAGGTCTTGCTGTCCATCACCACATCACCAACCAAAGCTGCCTCCTGCATATGTTGCATCTCTCGAATGGGAGGACGAGCCGGCGTCCTTGTAGAGTGCAGCTCAGCACATCAACCCTCTTTTGTCCCATCCCGCATGGCAGGAATGGAGAGAAACACTTCATCTGATGTGACTCACTGATAGATTTGTCTATGAAAGAAGAACCAGGAACGGTTGCAGCAAGTATCATCAGAGCTGAGCACTTCCTGTTGTTTCTTAGGTCTTAAAGTTGGCTCATTTTCCAGAACTGAAACATCCTCTACAGCATAAAAAACCCCACTAAGATTTGAATGCTCCATGACACACACACACAAATTGCTGACTTCTTGTAGGCATCAAGCAGAACTCAGGAACGTATAAATCCCCTGTACGTACAAATAATCTGTTGCAGCACATTGAAACAACCATATCACAAAAGCAAGGGTCACTACCAAAGAACAGGTGAGAGAAGCAAATATAAGCATTGCCCTGACGAGACTCCTGTCAGACTTAGTATTCTGCACTCATTTGCCTGCATCTTCCTGAAGGTGCCCACATTTTCATACAACTCCACCCAACATGGCTATATTCAGCTTTTTTAACTCAGCTTGGAGCCCCTTGCCAGAGGAGACCCCAGTGGGTTGAAATGTGCACCTCCCCAGTGCACCCATGCCTGCCACCGTGGGCATCTGCTGGCAGCCCTGCCCCCAGGAACAGGAACCAAAGGCAGATTTTGGGTGTGTTCAGCCTTACAACACAGCTGAGACACCGAGGTTTCATGGTTCACAGCGTGGTCCCCAGTCTGGCCTCAAGGGTGGGGTTGGACCCAGTTTGCAACCAACAGCAGAAAAGCTTCTTCAGCTGAAGGGGAGAGCAAGGACCCGAAACCAACCCCAGGAGCGGCTGCTGCAGCCAGGAGCAGGGCACAGATTGCAGCAACAGGGATCAAGCAGAGGGCATGTGCTGTTGAGGCACTTCATAGAGAGGTCAGTGGCAGGGCAGGAGAGTGGCTACAGCACTGCCACCATGCTGCAAGTGCGGCAAGCAGTCCCAGCCTGGCTGCTCGCTCTGGAGAGGGCACGAGGAAAGCTCTGGCCGCACCAGGCAGGCAGGCACAGTGGCTGTGCTCACCCACGCTGACCTAATCCCACCAGCTGCAGGTACCCACATGATGACCAGTGCCTCCTGATGATCTCTGCAACACCTCCTGCATCCAAGGTTCTGTGGTTCAGCGACCAAAACATTTTTCCTGTCTCCTCTGTAGCAAAGTGAGATCCAGATACTGGAATTGCAGCACAGGTATGAACTGAAATACTCACCACCCACTCTTCTCTTTATTCATTCACTACAGGAACATAGCTTGTATTACAAAATTAGCCATGAAATGTTTACTGAATGCAACTTTAAATAAGTAGAAACCCTAAAACAAGCTGCAGAAAGCTAAAGCAAGAACAAGTGGCACTTCCAACACTGTGTCCATGACTGGAGTTCGAGCAAAGTGACTGAGCTCTGGATGAGGCAAATACCTCCTTCTCTTTGACAAGTTTCTTCTCTGCCCTTATGCCAGAAGATAAAAATAGTCACATTTCTGAGGAGAAACAAAGGATGGCTGTTTTCTCTCTCCCATGATGCGTGCAGAATAACCAACCCTGAAAGACGTACGACATGTTCTACCTATTGCAACAGAATGCTGGCCAGATGGTTCATGCTCTGTGGCTCTGGTAGCTCTCCCTTTCTCCACCTATGCTGCAGGTTACACCAAATGGGCTCATTTGTCCATTCAGACATAGCTCTGAGGTATGTCCTCTCCCTGCTCCTTAGCTGTCCAACAGAGGCAGTTATGAACATTTCCAAGGACCAGAGGAGTGAGCAGCATTTGTCCATCACCTGGAGTGATGTACGAGCAGTTACTGCAGTCTGGATACACACCTCTCCCTTTGAGAGATCTCTCAACAATTCTCTGCAAGCACCTGGTTATGTATGTACGGAGTATAGTTTCATTTTATTTGCCAGCAAGAAGTCACAGAAAACAGCTGGAGCAGTCCTTGTGGAAGCCATGCAGTATGTTCCCCTGGCCCTCAGCAGATGAGGGTACCTTGCAGGTTGTTGTCTAATCCATCCTCTGAAACCCCAAGTGTTGGCGATACTCTCCCAGAAATTTGTCTCCATGTTTGTTTGTCTGTTGGAAAAAAAATCCAACCTAAATCTTTCTGCAATTTAAGCATGTGATTTCTTGTTCTAAATATGGTAGAGAAAGTAAAGGGTTTACTCCTTCCCTACTTTTCCCACATACATGCTTCAGGCTTCAGTGTTTTCTTCTCTGCTTTGGACAACACAGTTCTTTCAACATCAGACGAGCGACTGATTATGTACAACTTATTTTTCTGTCCAGGAGATCATGCATTCGATGCTGAAACCAGAGGGCTGTCCTAATGCATGGCAGGAGAACAGAAAGCTACGAGACAGAACCATGTGAGATCCATAAGCCCGTGTTGTCTCCCTAGGGCTCTCGCTTCTTCTTGAGATAATCCATCCAAAAAGCAAGACTACAACAAGGTGCCGTAAAAACAAGTGAACCACAGAAAGACACAGGTGTCAAGGCTCAGTTGAATTAACATGGCTCCAGGGATGAGGCCCCTTCAAGGTCCTCCACCGTGTCTCTCCATCTCCAGCTATTTGGTGTTCTCTCTAATTTTATGCAACAAAAGCTAGTGCTTCATAGCTGAGCATTAAACAAGCCTGGGCGCGAGGGTTCCCTGACAACTGCCAACTTCCTTCTTCTGGCGAGTCGTGGAGCAGAGAGAGCTCCATCCCTCCGAGGCCAGATGCTCAAGGTTTCTCTCTCGGTTGGTTTGGAGTCCGCGGCTGGGTCCGCGGCCTGGGCCATGGAGGCACGGCTTGCTGCTGCCCCTGGGGCTGTGGCAGAGGCCTCTGCTGCACGCGCACCTGCCGGGGGGTAGGGTTGGCCGGCGGACGAGGGAGCTCCCGCACGGCCATCTCAGTCTCCACCTTGCGAATCTGCATCGTCCTCTCCTCATCTGCAACGACAGGAGACCCCAGCAGTCAGGCACCTACTCAGGTCTGAGCAGAAGGCAATGCTGTTATTTAAGTCAGCGAGGGAGAGGAAAAAGCTCAGGGAAGAAAAAGCCAGATATTAGTCTTACCTGGAAGGCCGCTGTCACTTGCAGATTGTCCTGCTGCTTCAGTGGAACAAACAAAATCACCGTCACCCATGCACCCCAGGCAAAGCTGAAAGCTTTTCAGTTGCCCAGCTGAGGTCAAGGCGCCTGGGGACATTTGAGGTAGCTCTGCCCCTCTGTGCTGGTCACCCACCAAGGGACACCCACAGCCTGAGCTACTCTGTCATCTTCTGAAGACAGACCACTGAATGGAAATTGAGATGCACTTACAGTACGCAACATAAAAGCACTCTGCCCTGCCAATGTCTGTGTGGGATTGCCATGAAGATTTCCAGGCACTTGGTAATTGCCAGAATTAATTTCCCAACATGTAGAAGAATTAAATACATGCCAGCTGATCATTAACTTGTCATTTCTGAAATGTCAGTCATCTTAGTTTAGGGACTGAGGGATTTACCTCTTGGGACACTGAAATGTCTTTAAACACACACCAAACTGTTTCAAAGAGGCTGGTCACCTTCTTATTTTAGTTCTCATTCTCCCAGACATCTTTTTTTTTTTTTTTTCTTTAATCCAGACCCAAGAACTGAGGAGATGCTGTCACCGCACAGTTGAGGGAGTAATTTATCCCACTCAAACAAGAACAGCCATAATGTAAAATAACACTCTGATGGCTACGCTCACACTGGCATCGTGCTCACAGCCTATGCCGAGCCTTTTGAGATGACATCCTGTGGTTGCATTGCTGTGAGCTCTCCCAGAGAACAGGGAAAGCACCTGCCTGTCTTTTGTGACCAGGTGAAGTGAGAGGGCCATGGTGAGTTACAGCACTAATGTCATACCCTCGGCCACGGGAAAGGCCATTCTCAGACCTGCTGTCAGTCTGACCACAAGCACCTTTGAGGTATCAGCTGGAGTTTCTTGCAAACGTTGCCCTCTTCACCTTGACAAAGACTGCTGTGGTGTACAAAGGAGTCTTTTCTACCATTTTGTAGCCTGAGCACTGACTCACGCAGAGACTAGCTGCTATTGAAGACCACACAGGAAGCCTGACACAGTATGCGGGTGCAGGACTTAAAAACAAGCCTGCAACACCAAGGGGCTCCCCTGGCTGCTGGGTGACCTCCTCATAGCTTCAGCTTCCTCTTCTGGGTGGGCCAGCCAACTCTTCCTGAGTGGCAGCTCAGTATCCGCTGCCCACACAAAATAGGGACAGCACACGAGCTGTAATTCAAAGAAACCTCTCCATCAACACTGAGTCCATGCTGAGAGATGACTCCATCAGCATATTTCTTGTGGCCTTAAAGAAGCTTGAACTTTGGACAGATGAAGTCTCTGCCCACTCTGAAAGCATGGTGTCTTTAATAAAGTGCCCCATGTTGGGCCTCCAGTGTTGATAGGCCTCCAACAACATTGCTTTGTAGAGAGAACCGGCACCAGAAGATGCCTGAGGAAACTCATGGAAAAGCTGAGCCCTTCTTGCCCCTTCCCACTATGTACAGTGTTTCTAAATGTGTCTAATGATTTCAAAGATCCTAATTTTACACTATATAAATTTACTGGAAAAAAAATCTGCTGACGGAGTATCTAATTGTATGTTTAGCCCCATGGATGTTCATGACAGGTGGTCTGGGCTGAGATTTAGGGGAGCCATTCTTCTCCCACAGATAAACAGAAGTGTTTGAGACCAAAAGGTCTTTTGTTCCAAGCACATCCTGGGAAACCAACACTGACAATAGCAGCTGATCTGCTGAGATTCACTGCATGTGAAAATTGGGCTCTTGCTCAAGCTATGGCAAACAGCACGCTCCTGCCCACGGGGGTGCAATCAGTAGGAAGCCTGAAGATTTTAGGTGCCTGGAGAGTAATGTAAAGCCTTTAAACACTTACCATCATCTTCAAGCCTTTCTGTTTTTTTCTTCCTGATGCAGAAAATAAGCAAAATCACAAAAGAGACAAACAATATTGCGCCTCCTGCTATGCTTATGATAAGATAGAAGTCCAGCTGGCCTAGTTAAGAGAAAGAAAGAGGATGTTAGAGAAAAAGAAATAACTTGCATAATGCCTACCTAGAATTCTGTATTTTTCTCCCATTGACTATAAAGGAAGCCCCAGTGGAAGAACCCACCCTTTACCCTTTCTCTGTACAGAGCAGAAAGTTACTGGTCCTCATTGTGAAGGACACAGTGTTGGAGAATGCTCTGGAAACTTTCTTTGCAGCAAATTGAAACCAGAGCACTCATGTGTCAGCTCCTCTTATTTAAATTAATACAAATAGTCTGCTCCTGCAAGGGACCCTTTTAAGGACAACAAGCATCCAGGCAGTGCTCAGCATCCAACAGAAATAAACTTTTTCTATGTACTTCCTACTGAGCTGGAAACACTGAGATCAGCTTGCTGCATAGCATTTTGGTACTTCTGCTTCAAGTTTTGGCTCTATGCAAATTAAAAGATAGTGAAGATGGAAAAAAAAAAATAACCAAATATCCTACAGCCTCAAAACAAGGGTTTGGTTTGATTGGTGGACAAAGATTTATGTGAGCCTTCCTTACTTTGGCCAAATAAGGTTTGTTGGAATTTTGCCTTCCTTTGCTACCTCCTGTTTGGGCTGCTCTCCTGGCATTTGGTGTTTGTGCCTCCGCACAAGCGCTACAGAGCTGAAGTACCCAACAGAAATGCACCTTCCTTTGCTCCCTGGGAGACAAAGCTCCGAAAGAGGAGGCACTACTGGTACCACCCATAACGTACACCAGACATGCACACAGAGGGCATGAGTCACAAGACTGAAGTCAAGACATTTATCTACAGTATGAAGACCTGCACCAGCCTGGACTGTAATGGAGAGAAACAAGCACGCTCAGTGACTTAGTTCATCTCACCTGCTTCAGCTGCCAGTGTTGCACTGAGATGTGTTTTGCCTTTCCAAGGTCTGTTTATCCCAGTTGACTATAAGGCTGAGCCCAAGCAGACTGACAAACAGCTATGCTTATATAAAGTTAGATGAGCTCAATCCCATCTGAAGTATGCCTTGTCCACTGAAGGTCAATATTCAAGGTGATAGACCTCAAATTCAGGACAAGATATTCAAGGATGGCAGCAGGGTTGGAATAAGATTTGACTGAAATTTTAGGGATTTTTAAATCTACTATGGAGCTATTCATGTACTGCCACCACACTGAAAGGTCTGAGAACGTTTTAGTTTGTGTAGGAAGGGTAGAAATGCATGGTTATGTTAGTTTATCAGTGTTGCACAAATGAGTACCTTCAAGACCAGCATGGCAAACATTTTCTTTCTCCATTAATTATTTGACAGAAAAACAATCTGTCTCACCCTGTGCAAAAGGAGCACTTCTTCTCAAGGATGACCCACTAGATGGAAGCATCTGGCTGATGGATAATGCCTACACCAGCACTGCAGGCAGGCCTGTGCTAGCTTGGCTCATTCCCTGGGCTGCCCAGGCCCACCCCGTCCCTCTGCTCTTTCTCCTTCACTCAGCCACGGTACACCTTGGTGTCACTTTAGTGAGGCCTGTACCTCAAGGATTTGCTCCTTCTCTTCTCACACTGTGGGCTGAACTTTGGACTTTTCTGGAATTTGCTGTGGCAGAAATAGCAGGACATTGGAAACACTACACCAGCTACCATGAGTCCCCATGCTCCACTAACTGCAGCAGAGCCAGTGAGTGCTTCGAGTTCAGTGCTGTCAGTTGGGAGGGATGAGTCCAAGATCATCAAATTCAAGGACTTTTCCCCAGTGCTGCACTGGATATCTCAGCTTAGAACTGAGCACCATGGATGTGGTGTTACACTGGTATGATCTGTCCCTTGTTTTCGCCTTAACTCTCAAAACACTTTTACTGAGGCAGGGAGGGAAGGGTATAACTTCTTTTGCCTATCTAATCATTTTCAGCATGATTCTCTCCATTTAAAATACATTTCCCACAGTTCTCTTGCTGTGACTGTGTCTGAGGAAGGTGAAACTTCAAATGAGTAAGGAAATCCATGGTACATGTGAGCCATGCTTATCTGAGTCATGTGGCCCCAAAGCTCAGCTAACTTCTCCAAAACCTCCTTCCTGATTTTTTTGGCCAAGCAGGGAGCCCAATGAGCTTATTTTTCCCCTTGTGAGAGCACACAAGCACACCCACAGATAGCAGACAACCACCACCTTTGTAGGCATGGAGAGGAAAAAAAGAACATGCAACAAATTTTCCCACCGTGAAGATGTAAATCAAGAGCAAATCCCCTGAAGTCAATGCCATGGCTTCATATACATATGCAGAAGATCCCACGCCACATTTCCCAAAACAAGCTGTTAATTTATGTTGTAGTAGCTTGGGTAGTTTTATACTATCTTACTGAAATCACCTCTTTCACAGTAATCATTTGGGAAGTACCACTTGTTTTAAAGGAATAAAGAAGTATTAAAACGAGAGGAGTGATTTCTGCCTGTTGCAGACTGCTGCATGCAATAAAAACCCAGCGGTGGCTCTAGACTCATGATATTGGGTACAGGGAACCATTGATATTTCTGGTACCTGGAACAATCCTGCAGATACGTGCAACTACATCAAGCCCTCTAGGTCAAACCAACAGATTGTAGTAAAAATGGATTTTCTACCTGAGCACTTGACTTGTTTCTCGGTTGTTTTTTCGCTGACTTTATTCTTGACAGTACATCTGAACCTCCCAGAATGGGTTGTAGTAAATTCCATCTTTGTTAAATTACTTTTTTTTGTAATTTTATCATAAACCACTTCCATCGTAAATGTTTGGTTCTTAGTCGCCTGCTTCACTTCACATTTCACAGCTGTGGTTTTATTAATGCATTCAGCGTAGATGATTGGCTGAGGGACGGGCTCTGAAAAACAAGAGAGGGGACAGGCAGGTCTGACAAGGTTTCTCCTTTTGAAAATCTCCATTATTAAGCAGAACAATAAATTAGCCACCAACAAGCAGTGAGGGAGTAACACCAGCTAATGAGACCAGAGAAGAATAAAGAGCAAATTAAACCTCTACTGCAGAAGCAACACAGCAATGATAACCAAAATGCAGTATATTAGTCTACATGTGTTCTAACACACTTCTGATCTTTTTTGTCTCCTGTTCACTTCTCACTACTCTATATAGTGTCTCTTCCTTAAACAAGACATGATTATTTCAGCAAGAGCACCTACACTCTACCTTCTCCTGTACCCATTTTCACTGCAGCATCACCCACGATTTAAAACCTGAGTTTTATCCCCAGTTCCTCTTCAGAATAGTTCACATCGTAAGGGCACTTTAACTCCAGGTAGTTAACCATATACTGTGCAACCTGAAGGGATGCTAAAGCTTACTCAAGTGATTTGGGGGTGGAAGGGAGGAGCCATGGTTGTGGAGCTCTGCCAAGATCTGGAAGCCATCTGAGAGCGTTTCAGCAAAGCAGAGCTGCACCAATGTGGCTGGATGACTTCCAGGCCCAGCCTGGCTCACGGCCAGCTCAGCGAGTGTAGGGAAAGAAGGAAAAGGAGGTGAATGGGGGGGACTGGAAACAGCCCTCTGCAGCTCCTGCTTCAGTGTTTTGGTGCAAATTAAGTGAGCTCTGATCTGCCTGTACCCATCAGGAGAGATTTCCTCTAAGGCAGAACAAACAGCTGCTTACAGTGCTTTATGTATCACCAAAGGCACTCAGCTTGCATGACAGCCACAGCGTGAAAACCCATCAGAACAGAAATCACAAAACAAAACAGACCACTCTTAGCTCTCAACAAGGCTATATGACAGAGAGAACCAATATCTGTCTCTCCTTGTCCTGCAAGCAACTAGTTATGTTTCAGTTCCAGATTCTCTGTCACTGGTGACACTGAAGCAGAAAAGCCTTGCAGGACTTTTGCTCAACCAGGGACAACTGGCAGGGGCATCAGATGGAAAAAGTTCAATTTCTACCTTTTAAACGAGGCAAACAACTACACACCAGGCTCATCTATAGCTGTAGGCAGTGTAAACTATGGAGAGCATAAATTTTAAAGCCATTAAGAGCTGCTCATAGCAAACGATGTCTAGTTTCACACTGAGAAGGAAAGGCAGCATCCCTTTCCTCATTAAGCTCCTCTTCTGCAAGCTGTAAGTTATCTTTCAGCAGAATGTCCCAGTGCGAAACACCAGAGTCCAGGTTCTGGTGATGGAGTTGGGTGATGATGTCATCACCTAAACATATTTTTTTCTGTTATAGAACAGTTATTTTCCGACACTAATAACAAGGTATAAACTGGATGACAATTGACTCACCCAACAGTTACTAGAGGATTTTACTTCCAAAACTGTGTACCAGAGGCAAGGCAAGCTTTCTGCTGCACAGTAGGTGAATTGATGCAGCACACAGCTAACTTGCAACTTATTGCCTTAACCCAAAATTAAACTCAGGTAACCCCAATGACAGCTCGGTGCCTTAAAGCATGAGTAAGTAGATTCAGGCCTCAACAACTTCCTGAACCTGCAGACAGTTTGCAATTATGGTTTTCGAGGTAGTGAGACACCCTCACTTCTCAGCAGTCTTTTTGTTAGTCACGGGGCCTTCAAACTACACAAGAAGGCTGCCATTCCAGCTGTCTTTGCTGCTGCTGCCTCGTGAAGGCATAATTTCAGTAGTGCCACTGATGCCCACACTCTCGAGGTTGGCAAAGGTCAGCATGCTGGCTGAGGAAGAACAGAGCAAAAACAATCCACTTGCTAGGAAACAAAACAAAGCAAAACAACAACAACAACAAAAATAATCCTGCCTTATGGCTTAGCCGTCTGAAGAGGTGATAGCAGCCACTGAAGAGCAGAATACCCATCCCCATCTTTCCTATTCATCTCAGAAACCTTGGGCTGCTACCACTATCATCTCTCAGCACAAGATACAGAACGGAACTGGAGGCTGCCCTCATGCTTTGAACCCATGCAGATGAACTCCCTAGGCGTGGGCTTAAGGGTGCTTTTATTTGTTGCATTATGCTGTCTGAGGATGGGGATGCAAGAGTTGTCTCCCCTTGCAGATTCAAATCCTTGCCTATTGCGGTGCATCTCATGTTATGTGACTGCTGGAATTTCTTGTGTTTGAGGGGGAAAAAAAAAAAAAAAAAAAAAAAAAAAAAAGAAATAAAATAGAAAAGAAAAAAGAAAAAAAAAAAAAGAAAAAAGAAGAGTATGGGCTCCTATTGCCTATCTGCAGGCTTTTAGTGCTGCCTGGGCACATGGAGAGATCAGGTGGCTGACAAAGAGAGGAGCCAGAAAGCAACAAGGGACCAGAGGGAATCAACAGGAGTAATAGAGAGGAGCAAAGAGGGACATCTCACAGGAGCCCACCCTGAAACAGAAACGGGGCAATGAGCAGAAAAGGTTGTATGAGGGTGTGGGAACACCAAGTCTTTTTCATCTGTGGCTGGGAATGCTATGGGGAAAGTAAAAACTCACCCTGAACAATGAGTTCTGTTTTTTCTTCTGCCTTCAGTTTTCCATCTTCATGGTAAACACGCACTGTATACATGCTGCTGTCCTCTTTCACCACATTCAGTATTTGTAGAGTCCCATTGGAGAGTACAAAACACCTGCAGACTTTAATGTCTGTGTAATACTTAATTTTCTTATTTTTTATCTGAAGTAACCTCTGATCATTTCTTGACCATGTTGCCTCATGCACAGTCTCGGTAGTCATGATGTTGAGAAAAGCTGACCCATTCACTGCCACGTAAATCTGTCTGGTATTGGCACCTTTGAAGGGAAGCACAACAAGCCCATCAACAAGTCTTGAACAGCCACTGCTGTCCTGTTCACCAGCCACAACGGTGACCCAAAACGTTTTCATTTCTACTCTGAGTTCCCTAAGCCTCTCTGTTACTTATGTTTTCTTCCCCTGCTCCAAAATTCTTCTTGATCGTTCATTAGCTAAATGTCAGCACCCAGCTTAAACCTGAGACATGAGGCAGTAAAGGGTACAGTTCTCAAAAGCAGGCTATCTAATCTCAGGCTGATTTATTCAGTGATTTCAGATGCTGAGCTTCATGGCTGCCCATGGACTTAACCCTACCTGAAGATAAGGTCACTTCATTGGGTTTAGCATTTGGCACAGGCTGACATTTAGAGTGCTTGTCACTGCGATCATTACTGCGGACAGCAAGAATGCAAACTGGAACATGGGATCACTTCAGCAGCAACAGTGACGGCAATAATAATAACAACAGTGGTCTAAAAGATGTGCCTGTGTCGATCAGTGAGTGCAAGACACCGAACTGGAGGAAGACACAGGGCTGTTGGTTCCCGGTGCCCCCTCCTCGCCACTCTGTAGCACATCCACCTGGTGTGTGTAGCACACCATCATGGTGCAGACAAGTAAGGGGGGAGAAAAACAACTAACCTCAGCCTGCAAAATTATCAGGCCCTGGAGATACTGGGAGACAAGCAAAGGAAAAAAAAATCTCTTGACAGGTGCCCTTTGATCATAGATGCCCTCTGCAAAACAGGTGAGAGGAGGCTACATCACAAAGGTGCGGCCAGGACTGGGTAGCATTTTTCATGAAGACAATATTCAGAAAAAGCAAGGGCTGTCAAATGTTAAGCATGTTACTGCCTCTGGAGATCAAATACTCTTCCCGCTGTGCCTGGGTCTCGTGTCCTCTATGCTCAAGGGTGCTCCACAGCCTCCGCAAGGCACAGCTCTGGTGAACAGGGGCTTCTGAGCACACATTTTGTCGGGAGGTCACTTCAATGCAGGCACTGCCTCCATCCCAAGTGTGGGTGGAAAATTTTTAGGAGATAAAAAAACACCAGAAGTGCTTACAAGTGTCGGATGGAGTATGCTAATGAATAACAACGTTAATTCAGAACTGCAACTTATTTCATTTGTCTTCTTCTATAGTCTGTATTCATTCCGTTTCAATTTATAGGATAAAGCAGAGGCAAGATGGGATTTCTTTTCACATGACCAGGCAGAGCCAATTCTGCTCTAATTTTATAGATTTCAAGCACTTTTTCCCACAGGCAGGAAAACTGCATTTACACATTTATTACAGTCCTTCACTGTAGCATATAATTTTTTATTCCTTGTATCTAGTACAATGATAAACTCTATGACAGAGGAGAAATTGTAATCTGGTTTCTGTGTCACAAAGCTAACAATGTTAGAGTTAACCAAAGAATTAAAATATTGTGCCTCTGCAACAAGGAAATTAATACTGAAGTGTTTCCTACAATTCACCCCAAGTCTAAAGAGAGGTTCTTCGTTCACTATTGCTTTTTATTTTTTTTTGAGGTATTTGATGTCTCTAATGAAATATTCTGAAATCAAGCTATCACACAGACTTGGAAACAGCTTATTTCCACTTTGATGACACTACAGGTTCAAATTCAAATGTCTGAATTTCGATACTCATTTCTGCTCAGTCATGAACAGGTATTTAGAGTTAGTAATAGGATTTCTGTACATAACAGATACTAGCATTTATTTCTTTCTCTCCAGAAGTAAAGAAAAGAAATTTATGTTTTCAGGGAAAATTCAGCGGAATCTCTGAGGACTGACCACCTAGCCATATCTCTACGGAAATCACACCAACACTCAGACTTGCTGATGGAAAGTGGAGGCTTCCACATGTGTGATATTAAAACTTGTTCAGCTAAGGAAATATCAATTCTGCTAACGCTTTTTGTTTAGCTAAGGAAACATCAATTCTGCTATTGCCAACTGTAATGTTCTTCAAGGGGCAGAACTATCAGAACTGGCCGCAGAGAGCTCATTTGCAGTTGCAAGAAAGAGTTACAAATAAAAGCTCAAAATAGTAGCTTTAGAGAAGTAAGGAAGTCTTCTGTTTTACAGCTTCGTGTATATTTGAAACCAATTTTCCATTCAAGGGAAATATACTTCATTTCTGCTTGGGAAGATTCTTTTATACATCATGTGCCAAAAATAAATTCCTTATTTATCTATTCATTTTGTTCTGAAGAGAAAAAATTTTAAACAATCTGCAGTGAAATGAACAGAAAAAAAAAAAAAAAAATCTGTGCCTGGTTGTGTTGTCTTCACCTCTTAAATCCCTCTCTAACCTACACGTTAACACCTTAACTTTTTGGGTTAATGTTTTAAAAAAATGAGAGCAGTATTATACAAAATATATGTACATATTTGCTTACTGTGTCCACATAACAGGCTCCTTCAGCTCCACTGCTGACAAGGAGATCTATCACTTTTTCTGTTAATATTTATGGAAGAATATAATTTGCACTTTCAAAAAGATTTGTTCTTCTTTGATAAGAAAAGGTAATTACATGTGATAATGGTTCTGCACAATGCACCATGAACTAGATCTCTAATGTAGTACAAGCTACCTTGAGGGCAAAGAGAAAACTGCATGCTGACATTTCTCATTATACGTGTGTCAAATTAAAGCTCATTAACTTAAAACCAGAACTGTTTACAGCTTATTAATATAATTGAAATAGGAAACTCAGGTCCTACCCTCCTCAACATGGCTGAAAATTAAATCAAGTAATAATAGCAATAACCCAAATGTGCCCAAACACCTCACCCACTAAGAAAGTGGAACTAGTTGCTTATCAGTAACATCCCACCAAGTTGCAAATAGTTTAAAATGCAACTTTAACAACACCAGCCTGAGAAAGCAAAAACTTAATGAAGGCTTACCTTTTACATTGGGAAACCAAAGCAGCAAGCACTTGACTAGGAAAATCCTCCTGAAGTTCATTTTCAGGGTCCAAAAAGGTGGTGCTGCCTTGTCTAATGATAGCTCCTGGCAGGTGAAAGGATGGTCTGCTATAAGCAAGCGGTCGTGGGCTGTGCCTGCACAGCCCTCGTGCCCTCCTCCCCCTCTCACTCTAGCACTTCTCGTTTCTCACACAGGCACAGAAAGCACGGACAGAAATACTCTCTGACGGGCTGCTTTGTATCAGGATGGGGCAATCTGCAATGACAAGGAAAATGTACACCAACGTGCATGCCCCCAAGGTCTGCCTAGCCAGCTGGAGGGCCAGCCGGTGCCCTGTCCTCTTCCATATTCATGTGAAGAGTTCAGCTCCAGCATCCATACCACGTGCCACCTTCCCCTCCGGGACAGATATGTCTTTTTTGGGGAGGGAGTGATGGGGACCCTTCCACTCCCCTGCGACCCATCAGCAGAGAGGGGACAGCAAGTCCAGGTCCCCTAGTGGGGAGCAGGATCTGACAGCTCTTGGGCGACATGTAGAAAGGAGATGCACTTCCCTGGGAAAGCATCAGAGCAGTTTCACATCAGCATCTGATCAACAAGGGGCTGGCCAGTGCGACACATGGGTGTCCTGCCAGCATAGCCATCCGTCTGAGCAAGCTGCAGAAGAGGGATGAGCTTGGAAGGGGATGAGCACACTGCCTTGGTCTAGCCAGAAACCAGCCCCAGAGCTGGTTGGTGTTGGAAAGACTGTGAGGAAAGAAGATGGGAGGAGGGACTGGAGTTAGGTCCAAAAACACATGAGAAGCTAATAAAATCTTTATTCCTGTTTCCAACATGAAACAGATGGGGTGCGGACGATTTTGAATTATCATCCTCAGCAACCCCTTTGCAACAGCAGCCACTGAAATCTATCAGCTTTTTTATCGCAGATGTAAGCCAAGAAAGAAGACAAGAAAGACAATGTAAGACAAGAAAGAAAAGCTACGGCACAAGACATGTACAACATTAGATAAATCTTTCTCATTAATTCATGTTATTCTGCTTTCCTGAAGTTATAGGAAGATCTTCTAAAACCCCTCCCCTTCTCCAGCTTTATCATCTTTCTCATCTTTACCAAGCACCTCTGTTTGCACAAAAGGAAAAAAAGTTACCTGAGGAAAAATGCACAAAGGCCACAGACAAGGCCACACATTACTGATTTCCACATCACGGAAAACCTAGTTTTTCTTTGTTTTTTGTCGTTTCCTTATAAAGAACACGCAACAGAGGCACATGCAAAAGGAGAGAAAAAGCAACAGCAGCAAGATGACATTTTTGTGCCTGACTTCTATGTTCAGTGGAAGAAAAACAGGCTGAGGCATAGAAAATGCCCTGGCATCTTCCCAGCAAGCAATCTGTGTTGGCAGTGCCAGCCCTGTGGGGCTGCAGGGACCTCTCTTCCCAGCCACAGGGAGCTTTTGTCATTGGGCCCATCAAGCAGGGCAAAAGGTGGCCCTGCCACGTTGAAACCAATGCCCACATTCTGCTCAACGTTGTCTGTTTTTTTTTTTACTCAAAGCAGCATCCCTTGACGTCAACTTCTGCTTCCAGCAGGCCCCAGCTCTTTGTCAGCACGTTCATACCACAAACACTGGGGCAGGGACTGTCCCTTTGCTCTGGGCACAGAGAGAGCCAGCACGGTGCTGTCCTGCTCACTGGATAACACCTGCTGTGAAGCTGTGACAAGAACTAAGACTGGCATGACTAAAATGCAAGTGGAAAGATGTCAGTGTGTAAAAGTGAGAGAGAAGAGAGGTAAAGCTCCAACAGCAGAATGGGGCTTAAATGATGTCCTGTACTCCTAATGATGGCCACTACTTCCAGATAATCAAGTTTCTGTCACACCCAGCGCCCACACCCTTGTAAAGTTACAGCCCAAATGACTCAGTGTGGTGGCCCCTATGTCCCAACAGCCTGGTTACAGCCATCAAACTTTTCCCTGGTAGAGCAACAGGCAGAAAGCAGCAAGAAACCACTCCTCGAAGAGAAAATGAGCTTGCTGTGCCCAATGAAGAGAAACTCAAGAGAGGTGGCTGTGTCTTGATAGTCTTTGTCCCCTGTACACTGTGCATCACAGAAGTGACACCAGGCCTGAGCATTTGTGAGTAGGTCAGGGTGTGTGCACAAAACCAACTTGCTCAGAGATTTTGTACAAGAAAATCTCCTTCCCCTTCCATAAGGCCTCAGGACAGGCTCAGCCACGTGGTCTTCCTACACTCTAGGACTACATATCAAAGCTCCTACATCAAAGCTCTGGGCACCATGTCACAGCCGGGCAAGCAAAGGGGCCCACCACCCATATGCCAGGATCTCACGGGGACCCCATGCTAAGTGGTCATGGCTCACCCCACTGAGCAGCCCCTTTTTTAGCCAGCATCAAACACCTCCTGTACCAGCTGCTGCTCACAGCTGCGTGCTGCCACAGCCCAAACACCACCCCAAGATGTGATGAGCCTACTAGGCATGGAGATAACCATGGCCCCACAGTCTTCCGCTTGCTGCAGAAACCCTCTCTCCTACTCGATACACAGGAAGTACCATTGCCGGGCTAAACACAAGCCGGATAGAAAAACAGGGCACAGACACAAAAGGAGATGTCTCCCAGTACCAAAGTGCTGGACCTGTCTTCAGCTAGGCCTGTCATCCAGCTCATGGCTAAGGATTCTTGGCCTCTGGTTAGCCCGTTGCATTGCTAGAAATCTCCATCTTCTGACACCTGGTAAACCAGAGGCCCAAAAGCAACCATGACAATGGGGTGTTTCTTTGCAGCCACTGCTGTCTCTGTGGTATTGTTTCCACTGCAAAACCCACAAAGCACTATAGTCATGTGGGTTTGTCTTTGTTGCTTGCTCTCATTTTTACTCTTTCGTTCTTTGTAATACTCTAATCAGTTTCCTCACAGGGAACGTAAGTATCATACTTATATTTCCATGGAAAGGTGACAGACACCCACACATCTGAAGGGAGCATCTCAAGAGACAAACAAAACAAAACAAATCAAACAAACAAAAACAACAATTACACTAGATCTACTAGAAACAAAAGAGTACAAATACACTTAGCATGTTATTCCCAGGAAAGATAGCATGCAATAAACTAATGTGTGCTTGTAGCCCATCTGCTAATTTGCACCATCTTGTCTGACAACAAGGTTAGGTTGCATTAAATGGTGTTTAGGTGGGACTCATTACTCTTCCCTCAAAGTAGAGTCAGTCAGACACCCTGATCTCACCACCACTTGAGATCCTCACCATGAAAGATGACGAGTACTGAAATTCACACCTATAAATTTCTCACAAAGACAGGCCTTTAGTCAGATGCAGTTTGTGAGGCGAGCAATGAATGTGATCTTGAGTGAAACACCAGGTGGGTAAAATCATGTGGAGGATGTAGAAGGGAAGCTTTGGATAAGGCTGAACTTTATACCGGAGAGCTCTCCTGTGTTGGGAGATAAAGCATACCAGCCTGTAAGACTAAGAGCTGGGCTCCACCTGTGCTGCCCTAGGTGGTAATTAAGGGTTTCGGGATGGCACAGTCCCTTCTCCTTTAGCATAACTTTGCAGGACAGGGAGAATTTCCCACTCCACTGGTTGGAGTGGGAAAGAAGCAATGCTAGCCTTGGCAGAGGGAGTTGCCTGTGCACTGTGAAATGCTAAGGATCTACTTGCTTCCACATGCAGCTTCTCCTACTTGGCCAATGAAGGCCACATATCCCCTTCTCTTCACTTCTGACATAAAGACTCCCAAGAAAGAAAGACGTCCAGCTTGAACAAAGCAGTGGAAACAAGAAGGTCATGAAATCAAAACAAAGACAGTGGAGACACTGACTCAGTAGCTTGGAGCCCAAGGCTTTGACTCCGTTACATGCAAACTGAAAGCACTGCTTTGTCTGTGCACAGCAGAAGTATTCCAAAAATGGCAACACACCCTGCCAGTGCTGAAACAGCTGTCTGAAGAAACTTCTTTTTATCCTTCTCTGAAAAAAGGTAGATGGGTACTTTCCAAGAGAGACTCACACAGAATAGTCCTTGACTGTTTGTTTTTTTTTTTTTTGGTTTGTTTGTTTGTTTTGAGGAAAATGGCCCCCTTGCTATTTCCATAACACCATATCATCTAGGTCCTCTCTCTCTCAGACTCATTTTCTTCCTTTCTACTTGTAAAAATGTGTCAACAGCCAAGCCTCACAAATACACCTCATATAAGCCTGGTCTAAAGGAGAGTAACTGCCCCAGAAAGAGCACTCTGAAAACCTGCAGCTCACAGCATTGACTTAGGCCCAAGAGGATGTCAGCATCCCATTGAGCAATTATTCTTGCAGACAGTGCATGTCCGTCTTGCTTGTCTGACACTGATTTCCATCATCTGTAATGAAAGAGATTTAAGATCTAACTTTTGGTGTCTTATTCTAGCAATTTCAGTGACCTCACTACTACTGCAAAACACGCTGTGGTTCAAGCAAAAATTTGTTGGCGTGATGCTGTCAATCTGTCTTACATGAGAAGCCAGAGGGATGAACAGAACTGTCTCTTCCTGTCTTAGCAGTAATAAATACACAAAGGCCCGTATTAACTACAATATACTCCTTCATCACCAGAGAGATAATGGACTATGCGAGGAAGATATTAGGACAGCTGAGGCCAAGCGCTCATTTGTCCAGTTGCAGGAATGTGTCCATTGTCTGGCTCAGATGATCTTGCTTCATGACATGTACAGAGATAACATTTCTCTGCTGACAGGTTATGAGTTTGATGTGACAATGATGCTACAGTTGCCAGCAGGTCTGGTATCATATAGGCATGGTAATAAATGTCAAGGGGGACAGAAAAAAAGCTGCTCTTAGAAATGTATCCAGGAAAGACAACTTGTCATCATCATGTAAGTAAGTAATGTTTCTGACAAGATCTGACATTCTCCAGAAACCATTAGCTTAACAAATGAATTACTGATCTTTTGTACAATGTTTTATTTTATTATAGTATTTCAACTTCAGAGAGTGTGGAGCAGTATGAAATAGGTAGCTGGGAGGATGAGAACTGAGCCAGGAGAATGAGCACTAAAATCTGGGTATTACATTTTAGCACTAAAATTGCTTATTCCTGGGAGAGGCCCAGAATGGCCTTTACATAGGTCCCACACACAAAGGAAGGTCTTAACTTCAAATGCAAGCCATCAACACAAGCTTCTTCATAAGCTGCAGTCACTGTAGGGATTTGTCCTACCAGTGAATATGTGGGATGCACGTATGCAGGCATAAAATGTTCCTTCTAGGAGACCTTGAATAAGCATCTCTGAAGTGGCACTGTAGACCCTCAAATTGATGTCAAACGTGAGTAATTTATTTCTTAAATGATGGAGCTATGATGACACACGAAAGCCCATTATGGAGCCCTGCACCTACACACAAGGAGAGCTGGTCATTGCCACCAGCAAAGTAAGAACTAAACCTCTCAGAAAAATTTCTGAGTGACTTGTCAGCACAGACTTGCTACTGGACATGGAAGTAAGGGGGAAAAAAATAAAGGTCCTGACACTGATACTTGCCTTACACTAATGCTCTTTGCGCCATGTGCATCAGGGGCCATAAGGCTTGGTGCAGCATACGAGCCCTTTTGCTCCTCATTGTGGATCCTGACTTTGCAGCTCAGTTTCCCCTGCTTCCTCCCTGGTCCCACAAGCTTTCTGTGCCCTGTGAACGTGGTTTTGACCTTGCTGGTGTCCATCCACTTGGATGCACAGCCATTTCTGCTCACTGACCCATTCAGTCTTGCCAGCTGGCAAGCTGTGAGGACAGAGTGAAGTAGAAAACATGAGCTGAGACCCTTGCCACCATGACACCCTTGGCTAGCTGGTGCACCAGGACACCCTACCCTCCTGGAAGCCTTATGCAAGCACCTCTGGCACACCAGGGCCAGCCCCTACTTTGATCAGACACAGCAGCACCCCTACTTTCACCACACTGAGTCTGGACAACAGCAGTAAGCCCAGGGTGGGCAGCTCCTCCAGGTGCAGGGACAATAGGGCAGCAGGTCAGGTCACCCTGTCTCGACTCTGCTGCCAGCACATCACACTTGCATGGGAAACACCAGGCGATTGCAGCATGAAGTTACTTGCACAGTAGCACAGCCTTCTTCACAACAGCACTGCTGTGAAAAGTACAGGCAACAAAGCTGCCCGTGCTTCTGAGAGTTTACAGCCTACAGCTCCTGTTGTCAGCCTCTAATGGCTAAGGTGCTGTGTCACTCCATTTCTGAGAATTTCTGGTTGTTTAAGATCTTAGCGAGGCAGGCAGAGGAAGTTCTGGGTAACGCATGAGTGTTGGGGAACTGTAGGTAAGCTGTGGCTTTTCACAGTGTTTCTATCGAGGCAATACATCAGGGCCAGCTCCCTCTGTCACACTCTTGTGAGTCAGAAGGAAACCAGAACCTAGCATGTTAGCATGGTTAACGAGAGAAGTACTGTCCACCTGACAGCCTTGGTAAACACTGCTCTAAACATCCTGGGCAGACAGACATTCTGCAGTAGCCAGACCACCAGACCACGGCTGCATCCTGGACAGACCACCACATGCAGCACCCCATGGGGTCTCCCCCATCTTGGCAACACCAACACAAAGGTGTCGGGTGCTACTCTATCAGCAAGGTTTTTTTTTTTTTTTTTTTTTTTTACAGGGGACTAAACAGCCATTCCACATTCCAGCATCACAGATGGACAAGTGGAGGCAGGGGATGACGACATGACATGCTGAGATCCACCAGCAAGTCTAAAGAAGAAGAGCAATTCAAAACAGATGCTCTCACTACCTTTCCACAGCCAAGGTCTAAGTGGTCAAGTTCAGGATGGTGTCCCCATTCGTTTCATCCACGCCTCCTTGTTTTCATTACAGAAGGGCAGGTTTTTTGTTGACTATGGTCCTCGCTTGTCCCCTACACTCTCAACTTTCAGCTACTTGGTAAACATCTGCTGAACCTTAAAGGCTTCTTTGAAGAGCTGCAAGTTTACAGCGCAACCTCAACGGAAAGTTACTATGGATGTTTTGTGCCCACATAAGTAAGATGCACTGGGTTGGACCTACAGTTGCAGTGGTTATTTATAGTATCATGGAAGTTCCTTGAAGCTCTGCAGAATCCGTAATTCAGCACAAATACTGACAGATACTTTCCTCTCTCACTAAGACTGTTTAACCATTCTTTCCGTTCCTTTCCTTTCCTCTCCTTCCCTCTCCTCTCCTCTATCAGATTCATGGCAGCACTGAATCCTACTATTTTTCTCTCCAGCAGAGAAGAGACCCTCCATCTACAGCTCGCTCTCCAGGGAAACCTATCAATAGTTGTTTGAATCTGCCCAATAACACAGCTTTAAACTTTCAACAAAAGTTATGCAAACAAAACTCCTTATCAGAAACTAAATCATCTGAAGAAAAAGAACCCCAAACCCTCAACGGCTGGGCAGGAACAGAAGTTGCACAATTTACTTTATGGCCTCATAACACAGCAAGAGAAATCTTGACCCAGGCTGTGCACAGAACATAAAGGGAAACAACAAGTGCTTGCCTGTATTCAACGTACCTAAAACTGGCCAGGGCTCTAGGTTTCCACCATTGCTTCTCCCATTTCCGTTGGCAAAACCCATCTCAGAAAGTGAGATGAAGAGAAAAATCCAGAAAGAGTTGGCTAGGTTTAGAGAATATGGAATTAAAAATATATAAAGAAAAAAAATATTTTGCTTGTTTGTTTGTTTTGTTGTTGTTGGTTTTTTTTGCTACTCTGGGGTAGATTTGTGTGCTCCCTCCTTCTCAGGCTTATCAAAGCTAGCACTACACATTCCTTGCAAATGGCTAATGAGAAGAGCTCAGAGGAAAAGGTGGGCCCAGGGCCCCATCCTGTGTATCGCCAAAGAGGCTCGGGAAACGGTGATCTACTGCTAGGATAAAAGTGCATTCATCTGGGGAATAAGACTCTTGTCAAACGTCAGAGAGAGTAGGTGTGAGGAGGTAGCAGCAGTGACTACTGTTTTCTGAAGGAAGACATTTTACATTCCCTAGGGAGTTTGCAGGACAATGTTGGATGTAGGACTTTGCTGGAGATCCCAGCATCCTCCTCCCCCTTGAGAGAGGTAGTATATATGACTACTGCTACTCACCATCATATCTGTACCCTCAGTCGTTAAGGCAGCGCCCTTTCTTCCCCTGGGATCCTCCATATCGGACAGTTCGCTCTCTGTGGCATCCTCCTCCTCTCTCAGTCCTGCCGCAATTCATCCTGTGATGACAGAGGCACCAGCAGCACACACTGTCCCACCCAGCAGGTAGCTCCTGCTCCAGGCTTGGTATATCACCTAGGAAAAGCCACCTTAGCTCACAGTGGGTTCAGACCGTGTGCCACACAGAATCTCATACCTGTTGTCCCACATCCTGTAACTACAGGTTTGCCTGTTATTTCAGAGGAGAAATATCTGAGGATCATTGCGCTCTGATGAAAAGCTTTCACAAGAGTGCAACACAAACTCTTAATGTTCGTTACTTCAAGCCATAGATTTGTTACAATTCTTTTTAAATAGGCCAAAATATCAGTACATCATCTTTTTCTTTTTTTTTTTTGTTTTTTTTTTGTTTTGTTTTTTGTTTCTTTGAGGTTGTCTTACTACACGACTCTAAGTGTGTGTGTGTACATACACACACATATAAACATTTCTTAAAATGTTTTATTCATTAGTTTTGGGAAAATGCATTTTACCCTCAAAGAACTTGTGTAAGCCAAAGCTGAGACAGTAATGTTGGAAAAATAGTATAGACACTGAACTGTATTTCGTTATTCCATTTGCGTACAGTACAGGAGCAGATAATTCTCTTTAACGTACAGTATTTGCAATTCCTAAAGATAAAAATGAAAATGGCCTCCAAGTAATTCATGCCATATAATACATCTAGTTCCTATGCTGCTAGACAGCACTAAAACTATGAGTAGCTGTGATCAGTTTAGCTGATTAAAAAAAGAAATCTTTACAGAATTCAAGTTTGAAATTTTGCTTTCTCAACTCATTTTCAGTATTAACTATAAAAATCACACGTTAGAAATACAGTTTTGATTAGTGTTTTTAATAACAGAAATTGACTGTTATATGGAATGTACTAACTAGAAAAATAAACCAAAATAAGCTGACATAGGCCACCCATATTTGCTACATCTGCAGTTGGGTTCCTTTACTGTTTCCATTTGGCACAAAAGCATGATGAGCACTCTCCAGACAAGTCCTAGTGCCACAGAACCAGCCCCTACCCTGACAAGCCCATAAACCCAGTGGGCATAGGCCAAGTGTTCCCCTTTCCCAGGGGCAGAGACTCACCCCATCCTCACAACACCCACCCACCCCCCAAAGACCATGCAGCGGGTGAAGTGAAAACCCACACATCACTCCACCTACCACCCACAGAAATCCGTGTTCAGCTCCTTTTGGGATGCTGGGCATCGCTAGTACAGACCAGCAGCTTCCAACCCAGCTCCACAGAGCTGAGACAAGCAGACAGCCCTTCTCCGAGCAAAGCTTGAAGGTGATAGGAGGCACAGACTGAAGGAGACGGCAGTGTTAATTAAGTCCTGGAGCAGGGTGGCTTGACTTGTTGTTTAGAGCCCACCTCTTCTCTGGAGTTGGAAATATTCCCATGAAGATGCCCACAGTGCTGTCAGTGAACACAAGCAGAACCACTCTGGATGCTTCACGAGCTACTTTAGCGTAATTGTTAAACACTTCCTGAGGGGTTTAGCCATGCTTGAATCATGTTAGTAGGACATATATTCCCCTACCCACCACTCTCACGTTCTTTTTCACTAAACGTCTTTTGCCCTCCAGGCAGTCCGCAACAGTTTCTTTCGTCCCTACCACCACTAGATGGCTGATGATAGCGTGATTTAGCCACATTGCTTGGTCAAGATAGCTAGACATGTATTGGGTTTACAAGGCAAAGGTGTGGTAGCAGAGGTGCTGCAGTGGTGGCTTCCGTGAGCAGAGCCCAGCAGCTGCCCCATGTCAGATCAGAGCCAGCTCCAAAAGGAACCCACTGCTGGCCAGAGCTGAGCCAGGGAGCAACGCTAGTCCAGCTTATGGGAGAACAGACTGAAGGAAGGGGAAGAAGGAAAAAAAAAAAGGAAAAAAAAAAAGACTGCTGTGTGACAGCAGCTAGGACAGAAGAGCATTAAATGAGACAGAATCATCCCTGCAGCCCCCAAGGTCAGTGCAGCAGGAGGTGCTCCAGGCAGGGAGCAGCAGTTCCCCTGCAGCCTGTGGAGAGGCCCCCGGTGGAGCAGGCTGTCCCCCTGCAGCCCATGGGTCCCCATGGAGCAGATCTCCACGCTGCAGCCCCCCCATGGGTGGAGGAGCCCCCGGTGGAGCAGGTGGATGTGGCCTGGAGGAGGCTGCGGCCCATGGAGAGCCCCCAGGCTGGAGCTGCAGCCGTGGGGGACCCGTGCTGGAGCAGTTTGCTCCTGGGGGATGGATGGACCCCATGGTACGGAGCCATGTGGGAGCAGTGCTTGGAGAGCTGCTGCCTGTGGGCAGCCCCCACAGGCTCAGTTCAGGAAGGACAGCATCCTGTGGGAGGGACCCCATGTGGAGCAGGGGCAAAGAGGAACCATGAAGAAGCAGCGGAGATGAAGCGTTAGGGCTTGACCCCAGCCCCCATTCCCTGTTCCCCTGTGCTGCTCATGGGGAGGATGTAGAACAGGGCGGATGGGGAGAAAGTATTTTGAGTTTGCTTTTAGTTCTCACTGCTGTAGAAATTACCAGTAAGAAATTATTTCTATCCCCCTATGCTGAGTCTGTCTTGCCCACAATTATAACTGGTGAGCAGCTTTCCCTGTCATTATCTCAACCTTTGATCCCTTTCCATCATATTTTCCTCACCCTCTTCCCTTGAGAAGTGAGAGAGCAGTTGTAGTCGAGTTCAGCTGCCCAGCAGGGTGAAACCACCACAACCTAAATCTCTCAGTGCCATAGCTGGCTAAGAGTTGACCTTCATCCCCACAGTCTGGAGTCACACAAGCAGCATTTGAACAAGGTCAGCCAGAAATGTACCACGCTTCCTAGTGGTCCTACATACTACATCCTAGCCCAAACTATCCTCTATATCCTCTAACTCATTGCTTCCAAGTTAAATTACCCTCAATGTAATTAACACAACACCTGCCACCATCTGCTTGCTGGGAAAGTACAAATATTTAGAAGTGCTTCATTTAAGGCCTTCTGATTTCTCAGTAAGAACTCCCCTGCTGTCTCCAGCCTGAGAGACAACTTGCTTCAAGTTGTAATAAGGAAACACAGAGTTCATTGTGAACGAAACCAATGCAAAAAGCCACTAGGCTTCAAGGGTCACGGGACTGATGCAGTTGTTTCCTCATTCATTTTACACCAGAGGACAAGAGGGAAGCATTTAATATGTGCTGGAGGGACTTCTCTGCCACTAACCTCATACTTGTAGGATCACAGCTCATCTCCGCTCAAAGGGTTAGAACAGTCTTTATACCTGGACACTGGGCAGCCTGGCTGAAGGAATAAGCAATACCCAAATGCTAATCCAAGCCTCCATGCTGACACATGACCAATTTTTGCATCCATATCTGACAGAAAGGAGTGATGTTGCTCTCCTGGCCACCTTCTGATACTGGTTCTTTGTAGATACCTTTTGAAGTCCATGCAGCATCCCACTCCACCCTGAATAATGGTAGCAATGCCTGATCTTCTGGATTCTGTAGCACTGAGAATTTGTTAATGTTAAGGAAATGTTTTTCTGCAATATCTGTCAGTGACACTGCATCCTACAGATGAGTTACACATGAGCTCTTGTTTACTTATTTTGAAGTGAATTAAAGTCATTCAGAAAAAGTGGCATGAGCTTACTATATGCATGCCTAAAATCTAGTTTTTTTTTCCAAATACACAGACTTAGATATTCATCAAAATTTAACCACTGCTCACACCTCTTTAGTATTTACAATGAATGTTTCATTTGCTGTTGTGAACTGGCCTTCTACCAGTTTTGTATATCTGTTTTCAGACTCACCAACCTCAATCACTTCTGTAGAGCTGATGGTGCGGGCAGAGTCCTAGTCCTCCAGGCCCTACCAGCTGCTGACTCTTGGTGCACCTGCCTCATGCTAGACTCCAAGCAGGGACCCCAGGAGCTAAGTACGCAGCCACTAGGACATCAGGAACAGCAGCCCAGGGTAGGGGCTGGAAAGCAGAGTCCCAGATGTCTGCATTTCCCACAAAGCAGAGCTCCCTTGTCCCACCAGCACTTGGGCACAGCAATGGACCTTGCCCTACTCACAGCCTTCCCCAGCTAGGGGCGCTGGCTGCCAGGAGGCCCACCACCACCAGTGGCTGGAGGGGACAGCCAGAACCACTGCTCTGCTTTCTTACAATCACATGTCATCAGGATATGGACTGAACCCACTGTCTGCACATGGATATGCACACACTGACAGGTTTTATGACACTGTCCTACGGTCTTCTCTTGGTCTGACTTATGAACAAGTGTCCTTGGGATCTCTGTTCCCTGGACTACCCATGCCAGCTCTAGTCAACAGAGAGTTGCAATCACCTCTCCTATTTTGGAAACCAGCCTGCCTTTTCCATGAAAGCCATAAAGAAACAATAAGTAAATAACAGAACTTAAACACTTCCAAAACAAGTAAGAAAACAGATTTATTTCTTTTTTTTTTTTATTAGGAACAAAATCATTGCAGGGAAAAGAAAAGAACACCATAAAAAGAACAATAGCTGGGCATGAGCATGTACAATTACAGGAAGAGTACAGGCTACACAACTTTTTTCCTGACCTCACAGTAGCAGAAAACTTTGCCCTGCTGCTGAACAGCCTCTTCAGCAGGGAAGCAAAGAAAACCAGCTGTGCATGCCCTATCTGCCTCGAATCCTCAAATCTCAGACTCTCATCTCAAGGGGAAAAAACCTCCCACCCAGACTGGGGGTATGACAGTAATGGTGCTAAGAGCAGCTGCAGCATCCTCAGCCATCCCAGAAGCAGGAGAGCAAGGAGGTGAGCTGGAGCCAGACAGGCTAGCCCAACTCTGTCCCCTCACCAACCCTCGGCCCCAAAATGCTGGCACATTTGCAGCACAGCTGGGAGCAGCGCTCAGCCCCTGAGGCTACGCATGTGCTGGAGCTGATCATCCCCTGCCTGCCCCTGCCAGAAAGGGCAGAGGAGAAGCAGTGCTGGCCACATCTCCCTAACTTCACAGCTGTGGCCCCCATCCACAGAGCATCCCAGTCACTGTGCTGCATAAGTGCATCTGCCACCCCAGCACCCCATGTCACACACTTTTTTTTGTCACTCAGTTCACGGCCTTTGAGGAATGTTGGTGCCAAAAGGAGATAGCACAGCACCACGAGAAAAGTCATCATCTCCCTCTTACCATGGAAAAACCTGATTCCTACGGCATCCTTAAAGAGTGGAGATGGGCTGAATCATTGCCAACACAGCACACAGGATCCAAAAACCTTTTAGACAGCCACAGAACACGGGAACAAGGAGCAGAACAGCCTATAGCTGGGCACCACCGACGCAGAGCTTTGCCATGTGCAGACACGAAGGACGTCCAGGTGAACATGCAGCCACCCCGCCAGCTCCCCCGCCTGGGAGAAAAGCGCTCAGCAGGTTTTTCTTTTGCAAGGCTGCCTGCAGACCTCAGGGGGTGGGTGGCATTCACAAGGCACACCTCCAGCCTGCTTCCAAGGGACTTGGGACACAGTGTCAGCACGATAACAGAAGGGACAGAGCAAGGGAAGAGAGAGAAAGGCAATGCACCTCCATACCCCATCCATTTCAGACCCAGCACCTCACTTTTGCTTACCAGAATGTACCCATGCAATAAACACCCTGCTCTGGTAGCGCATCCTGGAGCACTCAGGTGGCCCAACAGCCCCCAGCAGCTTTGTCAGAGACTCGGCTACCTGCAGCAGGGGATCAAGCCCTTGCCCTCTCCTCCCTCTTCCCTGAAGGTCTACCCCAGCTGTGGCACTCACAAGCCTCCCTTAAGCACGGCAGGATGCTTGCAGCGGCAAGGCATGCTTAAGGGACCCCATAAATCGCTGCTGTCTGTGCAGATAGCGCAGCACTGAGAAAGCCTACACACACAGGCAGATGGCCAACCTAATCAGCTTGTGGTAAGTAGCTAAACCATTATGATAAAGGCACTAATGCTTGCATTGATGAATGATTTCAACATTATAATCAATGTTTCAGCCAAAATTAATGCACCCAAGCCCCAGGCAACCTCCTGCTGAAGGCAAGCAAGCTAGTGATGGAGCTGTTCGAGCTCTGACAGCCCAAGCAGTTACATTCTGGTAAAAGGTATCTGACAGCCCCCTGCCATCACAGGGCATCAGGATGTGAGCAAGCCAGCAGAGCTTCCTGCCCACCGCTTCACACCTCACACAGTTTGTGGTGAGGCCCAAATCTCAATGGGTCTGGAGCTCAGAGGAGCACTTCAGATAAATACCTGGCACTGCAGATACTTAGCTGAAAACTCAGTCAAACTCTTTGCAAAGCCTGTGAATAAAATGTCTTGAAATCTCCTGAGAAGAGGCTTTCTCAGGAAATTTCTGGCAGGTCCTCATTTCTATCTGGAACCAGTGTGATACTACAATCCACCTGTCCCTTGCAGGAGCCACTGCCTGTCAAAGATGGGGGAAGGCATGAAGAGGGCAGGGAGAAGGATCACCCATCCAATCTCAGGCTGTCCTCAGGGCTCTATCGTGTAACTGCAGGTCTGCTAACAGGCAAAGCACCAGAGAGCTGCCCAGTTTTGTTAGGGAACCTGCCAGCCCATGGTAGCATGGCCTTGGAGCCACACATGGTTTTGTTTTGTTTTTTTTTTAAATGAGGTTATAGCAGGCCTGACACGTCACATCTTTCCCCTGCTAAAATTTTCCAGACCAATTCTTATACACAGTGAGACTATGGGATGCAAAGGATGGGTGTCACAGGCTTCAGGAGAGGGTTAAACAGCAACCATGTCACATTAGTCATCAGTTGGGTCCGGGAAACAGTCTGAGGCATGTTCCTGGCTTTCCACATAACCTATCATCTCCTGTTCTGGCATTTCCTCAGGTTCTACCACCACTGGCAAATTTTCTTCCACCAGGGGCAAGGGCTCAATGCCTGGACCAATCTGGGCAGCATCTGGAAAAGAAGGGGGAAACAGCTTACACATGTGTGCAACACATTTAACCCTGTGGAAGTTACCCCTTCCGCTCCCCAGCCCTCACTGCTGCAAGCTGCCCAACCAGCTCAAGCACCCCCCCTCCCCAGGCTTCTACAAGCCACATTTCAATATGCTTTATAATTATTCATTTATGGAGCTTCCTCTGCAAGACACATTGGTGCTGAAGCTCTCTGGGCCCAGCAACCCAAAATATACCAAAACACCAAATCAAAATCTATTCAGCTTTATTTGAATCATAAAAGCTGGCTAAATGTACACTTCCCACATGCAATTCTGCTTTTACTAAGTTGTAGAAAAATTAAATATGGGATGTTTTGTTTCTATTTTAAAAAAATCCACAGTATCAGTTTGACTAACAAGTTCTACATTATTAATATATTAATATTAGACAACTACCTGAATGACTTGCATTTTTTCCCTTTCTTGCACTATATTCAATGAATACTTCTTTAACAACAATTTAATTATGATGCTTCTTTAGTAAGTGCTTTTAATAAAAAGAAGGCAGGGCAATGAAGCATCTAAGGATAGACAAAAAGCACAGCCAAACAGGTGAGAGGCCATGCACAGTACAGCAAAGGACACAGGGAGCAGAGGCAGCAGAGCTGAGCTATGACCTGTGTAATGTCGTCTGCGCTGGACCTACTTCAGCTGTTGATGATGCATTACTAAGGAAGGTATTGCCAAGCATTCATGTTTGTGACATAAATTTGAGGGAAACAATGCAAAAAGCAGAGTATTAATATCAAGTGTTCACAGATTTCTGAAGGGTTTTCATTGCTGCATTCTCTTGACCACACTGTGCAAAAGCAGTGGTGTTTTATTATTGTTTTTTTTGGAGGATATAAAATACTGCTGTATTCCTATTTTGGCTCCAGTTTAAGGAAATATGCAAACCTCTGACTTTGATAGGATTTAGCCCTGCTTGCAGCATATTGGTAGATGCCACACCAAAGAAGATGTCTGCCTGCTAAAACAATGCTGATTCTTATAAAATCAAACTGATGATAAAGGAGAGGAGTGATAAAAAATGCGGAAAAGCTGCTAATTTGGGGTGGGGGTTGCTGTTTGCTTTTCTTAGAGACATTTTAGCACAGGCTACAGTGGCACAGGCAGCATGCAGCCTGCTGGCAGCACCCTCTGCAGGATGCTTTCGAGAAGACTGCTGCTACATCCCACGGCTGGCTGAGGGCAAGAGCTACCCTGACCTGCTGCAACTTCTGTCACCCAGACAGAACGGGCCTAGCAGCCCGCACTAGCTATCCCCAGGCTTCCCTCTGCAGCCAGGTCCCTCCCCGCTGTCCCACACGTCCATTTCACCCTCCTCAGCAGGCTGTCTGGCGTCAAACAAGTCACTGGACGCACCCGGCACTGGAGGGCAGTCGATTTGGGCAGCTTGAGCCTCCACGTGGTCTCCATTGGGGGGGCTCTTCACAGCTTCACTGGAGACCACTGACATTGCTATTCCGTCATCTTTTTCATCCTCTGAAAAGCCAAAAATCAGAGACTTGAAGGGAAGAGGCCCCCAGCAGCACTGGAACGTTGGCCACGAGGCCAGGCCTCCAGCACCTGCTCGTGGCTCCCCCTCACGTGGCGCTGGCCCCACTCCCAGAGCAGACAGATGCCAGCATGGAGGGCCACTGCCAGCCTGACAGAGACCAGCCTGGCCATGCTGCCAGGATCACGGCTTGAGGTGGCCACGCAGGGAGTGAGCACTTGGGGACAGGTGCTGACAGAGGACAGCCAGCAGCAGCCCTCAGGATCTGGCCCAAAGGGGACTCCATTTTCTCCATTTGCTCATAGAAAACACTTCGCTGTGTTTCTTTCTGGCACACACAAGCAAATATAAACTGAAAAGAGGAAAAGCACAGTTTTCTTCAAGATCCCACCACTAACAGTTGCCTATCCATGAGTCTGCTCTGCTGGGTTAAGGGAGAGCTAGACAGAAAGTGACTAATCACCGAGGTGAGGCCAGTTCATGCTGGGGCTATTTCTGCCCCAGCCCCTACATACACTATCCTCTGGCAGATCCACCCCAGGGGCAACAGAGCTCCCCACTCACCTGAAGGCACTGGGATAAACTTGTGCTTCCTCTTCATGCAGCAGCAGATGACTGAGGACACGACCACCACCAGGATAGCTGCACCCCCTGCACATCCTGCCAGGATGTAGATGAACAATGGGTACTGCAGCAGGTCTCCTGCAAGAAGGACAGCATTGTTAGTTGCCAGGGCAGGCAAGCTTCTTTCTCCCGGCTGGAGAAAGCCCCATAGACAGATTAGGGCACATGGGCATTACTGTTGCCCATTTCTCTCAAGGATTCTTGAGAGAAATTATGAGCTGTAGCATATCATCATTTATGTCACATCATTTAATCATTGTATGAAATTTTTCTTTATGTAAGAGGCTTGCACAACTATGCTGTGTGTATTTGTCTGTTTCTGTCTACTCTGACCAATAACATCTCAGATAATCCACACTTGATCAAATTTAATGGAGGAGGTGATGGTTTTAAAGATGCTACATTTCAAGAAGTTTTGTGAAACAGAAAGCCCAGAAGAAGACCTAAGCTAGCATCTCCTGCTGAAAGGAGAGCCACAGTCCGCCCTCTGTGCTCAGATTAGGCTTCAGAGAATCCACTTGAGATAGCAGTACAGCAGCTACACCAACCTCAAAGGAAGTGCAGGCTCTGATCTGACTTTGTCAGACACCAGAGAATCCAACCACCAGGGCCAAAGCTGTAGGAAAGATTTCATTGCTGCTCAGGGAAGGATTTTTCTTTATTGTCCTCCCCAGCTGAGATCATGCAAGACTCCTAGCAGGAGGCTAAGGCTGCAGATGGCGGAGCAGAAGACCAGGCACACACTGGTGGTAATTATTACCCAGCTCAGAGACCCTTGCTCAAGGCTGCTGTGACAGGTCATATGAGCAGGGACTGCTGTAGTGAGGGTGAGCAGCGAAGCAGGCAGAGACCATCACAGGCTTGCAGGAGAGAGAGATCCATCCAGACACGCTCCTTTAGGACAATTTGTTCCACTCCGGGGTATCCAGTAAGAAAACTCTTTATCCCAACATGGAAAAAGGCAACAGCTCAAATATCTCTGTACTATACATTCCTTAAAAGCACGCTAAACCTCACCATAGCTTTTTGAATCATTGGGACCTCTTCTTGCCTGCTACTCAGCCCCATTGAACAAGACAGCAGTAGCTTCACTTAGCAAGGCTGAACAACTAGGAACCAGAGCAGCTATCCAAACACAGCACTTCTTCACTTTCCCTGCACCACTCTTTTTAAAAACACGCTGGCTAAACTCTGGGCAGCACCACTCAGGTTCCTCCAAGAAGGCTGCAGACAACTCCTTCCTGAGCTGGGTGCAGCGCAGCACCAGCACAGTTCTCCTGCTTGGCCAACCTCTATAAGGAGAGTTACCACATTTCTAGAAGTCTAGGCTCAAAATTAAACTTTCAGCAAATGAGAAATCATTGTCCTGAGCATTTTATTTCCTTTGAGGAAAACTCAAGAGAATATTGTCCAAAGCATAGAATGTTGAAAACAGTCCTGAATATTTCTTAAAAATTTGCCATTTGTTCAGAAGGTCTTTCCGAGATGAAGTATGTTAAAAAAATCAAAAATAAAACAAGCAGTAATTAAAATATGAATAATGAAATTCTTTTATGTATGTTGACTTGTAGATTTCTGAGCCATTTGTTTTAGATCCTCCAGTGAGAGCTCTTTGGTGCCTTGGAAATTTATAAACATTTCTGTCAAATTGTCTTAAACACTTTAAATTAATTTCATCAGCCAACAGGTTGCCTAAATGATTGCTTTTACAATAGATCTTGCACCTGAGTTGGAACAACAGTGGAAAAGCTATATTTATCCCTTTGTTTGGAACAAATAATTACACACAAAATGAGTTAGTCATTAATTCATTTAGTTGAACTTATTTCTCTTCATTTTTCTAGTATCAAAAATGGCTTTAGCTCACTTCTTATGAATGTGGCTGCATTTGGTGACTAAAAAGTAAAATTGCTGCTACTTCCCTGCTCTCACACCCTTTCCAGTACATGTTTATGCATGTGCTCATCCCAGAGCTATCACCAAATTCCCTCGTGGGCTTTTGAAGAGGAAATGAGAAACTGATATCGCACCCAGGGGACTGGGCAGCCACCCAGAATAAACAATGGTAGCTGTCAGCACTTGTGTAGTTTATCTTGATTCAGAGCTCACAGACATTTGCATCCCCATTCCCCAGTGTCTCAGTTAACTTGGGTCTGACCATGCTGAACAACTTTTGGCCAATTCAACTGGACAAAACTCAGATTGCTGCTCCACAATCACAAATGCCAAACTTGTACAGGCTGGCCCACAGCACCAATGCAACCAAATACAGACAGCCCACGGCATTTCTGTCAACTGCCAGAGCACACAATTTGGTGCTTAGGTCAGTATTTTTGCTTTTATACTAACTCTATGCCAGTCTTGAGAAAAGACAGTACCCAATCTGCTGTAGAGTTGGAGCATTTCAGGCAATTTCTAAAACACTAGGTGCTATTGCACAGTATAATTTAACATAGGAAAGCTACGTTAAATTACTTATAGAATCATAGAATATCCTGAGTTGGAAGGGACCCTTAAGGATCATCAAGTCCAACTCTTGACACCGCACAGGTCTACCCAAAAGTTCAGACCATGTGACTAAGCGCACAGCCCAATCTCTTCTTAAATTCAGTCAGGCTCGGTGCAGTGACCACTTCCCTGGGGAGCCTGTTCCAGTGTGCAACCACCCTCTCTGTGAAGAACCCCCTCCTGATGTCAAGCCTAAACTTCCCCTGCCTCAGCTTAACCCCATTCCCGCGGGTCCTGTCGCTGATGTTAATGGAGAAAAGGTCTCCTGCCTCTCGACACCCCCTTACGAGGAAGTTGTAGACTGCGATGAGGTCTCCCCTCAGCCTCCTCTTCTCCAGGCTGAACAGGCCCAGTGCCCCCAGCCGTTCCTCGGACGTCTTCCCCTCCAGGCCTTTCACCATCTTCGTAGCCCTCCTCTGGACACTCTCCAACAGTTTCATGTCCTTTTTATACTGTGGTGCCCAGAACTGCACACAGTACTCGAGGTGAGGCTGCACCAGCGCAGAGTAGAGCGGGACAATCACCTCCCTCGACCTACTAGCGATGCCGTGCTTGATGCACCCCAGGACATGGTTGGCCCTCCTGGCTGCCAGGGCACACTGCTGGCTCATATTCAACTTGCTGTCTACCACGACCCCCAGGTCCCTCTCTTCTAGGCTGCTCTCCAGCGTCTCATCGCCCAGTCTGTACGTGCAGCCAGGGTTTCCCCGTCCCAGGTGCAGGACCCGGCACTTGCTCTTATTGAACTTCATGCGGTTGGTGATCGCCCAGCTCTCCAACCTATCCAGATCCCTCTGCAAGGCCTTTCCACCCTCATCCGAGTCCACAACTCCTCCAAGTTTGGTGTCATCAGCAAACTTGCTCAAAATACCTTCTATTCCTACATCCAGATCATTTATAAAAATATTGAAAAGTACCGGCCCTAAAATGGAGCCTTGAGGGACCCCACTGGTGACCACCTGCCAGCCTGACGCAGCCCCATTTACCATAACCCTACTTATGACTAAATCAGTCAAAAATCTTATAGTTAAATCATGTTATCCTGACACAGTTCTGATGACATCTTCACTGCCAGGGAGGACAAAAGCCTTCAAACCTTTACTACTGGAGATGCAAGTAAATATCTAATCAATTTGTTTTTTTTTTTTCTTTATTAAAAGTCAGCTTACAACACTAACCAGTGCTTTGCATCATGAGGTTATGGCAATCCTAGGATTCAGATTTACTGTCTCATTAAAGCAGGTTACTCAGCATTTATGGAGAGCTTGCAAAGGGATCAAGTCATGGCCTTCCCACAGAACTACATACCCAAGCAGGGACACAAATATATACACACGTTTGTTTGTTTAAGTAAATTACATCTTTACCACACCTCTGATAACGCAGGGCTGATAAAGATATTTATATGCTCTGGTATATCTTTGTATTGGTGGTCTAGACAAGGAGAGAAGAGATGAGGCAAAACACCTCATCTGAATTCAGCCCTGTTGTTGCTGCTGGATTAGAATAAATGTTTTTCCAAGGATGTTGCAAAAATTGGAGGGCAGTGAGGGTAACAGGTGAATGTAAGAGTAGGAAATATCTCGTGTTTCTACACTGACTCTTAAGAGCATATAGAATCCCCATCATTGGAAGTAGAAAAAGAAATACAGATATCCTTCCTGGCAGCAGAGTTGGGGAGAAGGACCTGCTGAACAAAGCTTCACCCTTTCTATGACTGTAGGCTCAGTCTGAGACAGAGCAGGAAGAAAGAAGTCAATGGGACACTTGCTAATGGGGGATGTGGTAAAGTCTGGAAGGCAGCTGCCCAAGGACAGAAAACCTCTTTTATACTGACAACAACAAGTCCTAAGATTCCCACCACAAGAGACCAAGAGGGAAATTTTCTGGCAATGCCATTACTCACCATAGCTGCAAGACAACATAATGGGCCCGCATCTCGTGATGCCGTTCTTGTGGTGAACCTCACATACAAACTCCCCAGGCATGGGTCTGTCCAGGCGAACCTTCTTCCCACCATCCTTAATGCAAGCCTCAGAGGTCTTCAGCTCACTGCCATTCAGCAGCCACTCAAATCTCATCCACTCATTGCTGGACACGTTGCAGGACAACTCTACGGTCCCATCAGGGAAGCACTGGATAGCAATGGCTGGCTCTGGTCATGCAACACAGGACAACAGGAACGGGGAGGGAAGAGAGACAATGAGCAGACTCAGCAGTGACTGAGAACTGGGCAGGAGCTTTTCCTACCAGGAAGACTCCCACAGCATTTGCTGCTAGCCAGGGTGCACAACAATCAGTAACCACTCTTCAGTGTCTGCTCCCAGCCCTTGGCAGGACTCACTCAACCCTACTGCTGACTCTTGGTCAATGTTCTGGGGACATCACAAAAATACAGCCTCTCTTCATTTTCCATGTAGAAACCGATAAAGATAACAGAAACCCATGATCTGAGGATCATGGACACAGCTGGGGGCCAGAGGCTTCCTCCATAATCAATGGATACCTGTAGCTTCAGAGGAGATTCAGCCCTCTCCTTGACCAGATACTTTTGCTATCACTGTCTACTTCTGTTTTAGTGAGAAATTAGTACAGATCATGCCTGTGCCTAACATAGGTACCAATACGAGACATCCACAGATAGAATGGCCCAGGCTAGGACAACTGAAACTGAAGGAATGCATCGATGATCATATTACGAAAGAGAAAAATCAGAAAAACAATTAAAAGGAACCAATCTGCCACTTTGCAAATACAGACTAAACAGAGAGGCTGCGTGGTTTTATGACCATAAGAGTTGCATTGAGAATATCTATGCAAATCATCCATGTAAGCAAGCTCAGAAATCACCCTCCTCAACTATGATATCAACTTCAACTAAAATTACTACCTCCAGAAATTCCTTTGCTGTGAAATTGTTTTCCTAACTTTGTGGCAACAGAGCACAAGGAGAAGACAAAAGTTCCCAGAGTAAGTTCACTGAAATAGAGGTAAAAACCAGGGCACTTTGCAATCTTTGCTTACTTCCCATCTAAGCCCCTGATCTTTTCTGGCCAAGGAGTCACATCTTTGACCTACTCTCTGTGGCAGTTCTGCTTGTTTGCACTTGAACAGCGTAAGGATTCATTTGTCTTCACTGAGATCAGTTTGCTTTGACATTTTCATTACACTTTCATGCACTTCAATTTCTCTTAAAAACTTTAAGTGAAAGCTCTGTAAAAGGAACAGTGGAGATGAGGACAAGACCCATGGTTAGTGGCTATCTAGAGCAATGTTCAGCAAGGGGCTGAACCTGTTTAAGCCTTCTCTCTATTAACCCAAGCAACAAGCTGGATTTTGTATCAGTGACTCCCATTTCCTTCTTTTCAGTCCACAGGTGGATGACCAGGTAAATGAAGGGGAGTGGGAATGCTGAGGCCACAGGGATGACATCAGAGAGCCTGGCAAGTTAAGGTACCTACTGCACGTCTCTACACAGACCCAGGAGATACTGACCTCAAAGCTGATAGTGGGCAGGAAAAGAACTCAGAAAGTCGTACCTGGACTCTTTCATTACCTTTTTGCAACTGCACAAAGCAGTCTCTTCATGAGACCCATCAGGAAGATTGTTCTAGAAATGGACTGAAATCTCCAGCTGCATGTCTATATACCGTAGACTCAGCTTTAAAAATACTTTATGCTGCTGCCTTTTACATCAGGAAAAAAAATAGTACATAGCTCAACTGACTGGCTACTCGAAGGGAGGCTCAACAGACAGGAAAGACTGACAACATGGATGTCAAAAGCATTTCTTTAGCTTACACTCACCATTCCTGCTCTGAGACTTATGAAGCTGTGCCTTCTGTTCCAGAGGCCCCTATAGCTCCTGCAAGCTCAAGAGGTGTCTTCAAAATAAATTCAAGGCAGCAGCTTCCAGACAAGCTCACAGATTCACAAGATATTTATTGCTAACAAAGTCACTTACCGAGTACTTCCAGTGCAAAGGATTTGGTGATGTCGTTAAAAACAAACTCATAATTTCCTTCATCCTCCTTCTCCACACTCCTTAGCACTAGAGAGCCATTCTGCAAGTTCAGACGTCTGTAACATGAGCCACAGCTGACCAACCAAGTACCATTTACCATGTTTACAAAGCATCTCTCATTGTCCTTGCTCATTTTGGAGAGGTTCTGCAGGTTTTCAAGTCCTATAGGAAATATTGCTGAGCTGCCGCTGAGCGCACCAATCGTGGTGACAGAGCCTGGAAGGAGAGCACAGAGTGTAGGCAGTGAGCTTTCTGTGTGTCTGTCCGTCCATCCATCCTCAGCTGCCCCCCGAAAGGGCAAAAACTGAGGTCAGATGTAAGAGGGACCCATCTCTATCAATAGTCTGGGGACACCAGGAGTCAAGAAAAAAAAATCAGAGGAGCAGGAAGGGTGACAGAATGCCATCTATAAAGGCTCGCTTTCTTCGCTGCTACCATGAGGGTTGTACACATGCCATGCACACAGTGACACGAGTCTGAACAGCTGGTCTTTCCTCTCCAAATTTTACATGACCCTACCCTCTCTCTACCACTTCTCCTGGTTGCTGCATGTCTGTGCAGAGAAAAATGCTTAGGGCGTTAATGCCATAGGTGTAGCGTAGGTGATAGCCGAAACAATTGCTGCTTGCACAGCTTCTTTTACCTAAAGAGTACTGTCGCAGTGTCTGCGTGAACAAGCCTCACAGTATCCCCGCACGTTATTAAAGTTGCTGTACTCAGATCACAGATGGGTAAATAGCAGGATGACAGCAGCTCAGGGACTGACCCAAGGTCACACCAAGTGTCAGGAACAGGACCACACTGCTCTCCAACCCTCCAGCCAGCAATTTACATACAAGGATCTTACGTTCTCTGTTGAAATGCTTTTACAGACACAGTACACTGGGAAAGTACTATATTGTTAGTTACAATTAGTTTGCTTAAAAAATGTATATACATCTTCCCATAGTCTGACTGCTCCTTTCATGCATTAGCAGTTACACTACTTGATATATCACAGAGCCTGGCAGAGTCCTTAAGATCTTGGAATAAAATTAAAGGTGTCCAACCTAGGCAAATCTGTGCCACAATGCCATAAAGAAAAATCCCACTTACCATCAGTAACAGTTATTATCACCAGCAAGCACTGCAGAATAAAAGGAGAGTTGAAGTCCATTTTAAAGAGCTCCTTGCATCATATGCAGAGACGACAATCTGGCTACAGAGCTCAGAGAATATAGTGTTCAGGAAATGATGTCAGAAGCAAGAGTGAAAAAAAAAGAAAAGAAACCCCATACTGGACAGATTGAATAATGTTACAAAATAGACCTGCAAGGTTTTGGGTGACTGAATTCAGACTAAACCAACACGAGCCACGATGTGCTTTGCAAAGTCCTGCACCTTGGAGCAGGCTGCAAGTGTGAGACTAGGACTGGGAGGTGAGGAGAAGGAAAAGTACTCCTGATCAACTCACCCCACTTAGCAAGATGCCAATGCAGAGACTGGGCAGAGGGGAAGCACCTATTTCTTTCAGTCTTTTCCAGTTTATAGAAGTACAGAATCCCCACATAGAGAAGAGAAGTCTGTCCAGTCAGATAAAGCACTGCATATACAGGCTGATTTTCTGCAGTACCAACAACTGTCCCTCACCAGCAGTAGGCGTGGGAGAATACTCTCCTTCTCTATACAAGGGCTACCTTACCAGCCTGAACTTTGCTGGGCTCCTCCAGTGTTGTGATTGTATCTGCCAGGAAGGAAAAGGTTCTCTGTACAACCACCCCAAGCGAAGAACACAGGCTAGAGAAAGCTAAGTTGCATTACGAATCCAGACCAAATACAGCCTGAAAGCCATTCAGGCTGTATTTGGCTGAGAGGACTTAAAACTCACTGGTATTTCACACAGAGCATGGAGGAGTGCTGCACACAAGCAATGCAGCAGAATCTGCCACGGCATTAGAGCCAGCATCTCAATGTTTTCAGACACGCTTAGCAGATGTGCTTGGAAACAACTGCAACAGGAGTTCAGGATGCAGCTGGTGATCTTAGGCTTTTGCATTGTTTCCCTGGATGCGCAGCCCATTAAGTTAAGAAAGCTCCACATGGTGTAATTCAGTATATCAGCATGTTTCTAAGAAACAGTTAAATCTCTTCCATTTGCTGTTTTTCAAACAGTTTGGCTCTGCTTGATAATTCCACATTTTGGCCAGTGGTTTGGCCCCTCCAACTTCTTAGTAATGACAATTAAGTCTACTTTCTGCTCCTAGTGTCTAAAACGTAAAGGTTTGCTCAAGGCTACCACAGCACCATCCTGCCTTTACCATACATGCATAGGACAGTCCTAAATTGATCTACGATGTGACAGAAATAGCCTTCTCTGAGAAAAGCAGTGAAGTGAGTCTTTAGACACTTGCAGCAGAGCGGTGGAAGGAGGAAAGAGAAAAGTATTTACAGCAAGAAACACTTTCGTTTCCTTCTGTACAGCTGAAATTACTTGAAGAAACTCATCCTCCAAATACTGCTGCAAAACTGTGGCTAGCCATCTGCCTCGGATGTGCATGTCCAACTTCATTTCACCTCCACATTTGACGGGTGAGCTGGTTGAGCTTATGAATTCAGTGCTTTGGTGGAGACAGGAGGCAAAGAAGATGGTACATGCAAGGGTCACCTCAGAACAGAACCCCAAAAAGCTCAGAGCCTCAGAAAAACAGCAAAAGGCAGAGGGGGTTGTCCCACAGCAAAATCCAGCAAAAGTTCACCTTCTCCCCTAGTCAAAGACAGCAGCCTTGCAGAGCTCATTTGCGGATTTGCAGTTAAATGAAAGAAAAAAATACGGCCTTCCTGCTGTAGCTTCTTTGTTACAGAATAGACTCTGCGTGACGGTGACATTGTGGTGTCCTGCATTTAGTCTCCCTCGCAGTGACTCCAGGGCAAATGAGTACATTTATGAGTTTAATATTTCTGACTGCTAGCGCCCCATACATCACACAGGGTATGAAGTCCCATTAGGCTCCTCCTGTCCCTCAACATCCTGGCCAGTGAAAAAAAAGAAGTCAAAGCCAGGATGAAGAGGACAGCACATGCACTGTCTGTGTTGCCATCAATCAGCAGTCTCTCATTAAGATCAACCCTCCCAAATTTTGTACATAAGGAATTTTTAGGTGAGATCAAACACTAACTTCTGATATTAACTAATGAATGCTATCAACACCCCAAAGTAGCCGGAGAAAATACTTCCCCTTTTTATATAAAGATGCATGAAATTTTCTGTGACAAAAAACACCTTGTGAGGCTTAACAGAAACCACAAGAGAAAAAAAAGTGATTTACAGTAAAATTTTTTACTTGGTGAACTGCAAGCTCAGGGGGCCATTTTGTCCTTACAGCCACTAATGGCACTGCTAACCACTTTTAACAGAGGAGGGACACTAATTCCCTACACAAGTCCCTGTTGGAGCATAGGAGACCAAGAAACGTGAGCTAGTAAAGTAGGAAAAGAAGTGTGAAGTGCTATGAAGTAAATTTGTACATCTGAGCTCTACATATCTTCCTTTAAATAGGCCTGTGACCACCAGCAGCACACCTATTTTTATGGCTACAAAGGCATGCAGCCTGCCTTCACACAGGGGAAGGCTGCAGAGCCCAGCACCACAACCTAAGTGCATGGAAATGCAAAACAATGCAGCAGCTCTGGTGATGTACCAGGATAGCAGGACTAGCTAGGAAAATGGTCACAGATGAAAGCCCTCATGTCAGGGAATCTACAGCCCCACACAGAGCTGTAAAATGGAAATAAACCTGGACCCTCCCGAACTCCTACCTGCAGACAACCATCAACCAAGGCATGTGTAGGATTTCCCCATCAGCTCCTGCCATGAGACCTACCATGCTGGTCCTTACCTCAGCTGCTCCACCACAGCTCTCATGCTTGACACGTTTGTTGCACAGCACAGCACCTCTGCTGCTTTGGGACTCAGCATCTCACATAAAAGCAGTCAGCCTGATCCACAACACACAGCCACCTGCACCTTGTTTTTGTAGTCCTGCAGGAGCAGAGAGAGGCTGTGGCATGGCTGTGGACAGACAGACCTACAGCAGCCCCTTCTCAGAGCTGACCCACACCTTAAATGCACATGCCATGCACTTGAACAGATGCATGCCACGCCATCTGATAGCATGTCTGACGGATTCGTGTTCTGCCATGTCTCAGACACATCTCCATGAGACACACACCACTGGTCCTCATCTCATGCTTCCTGCCACAGCACTGACTTTTGCTATGCAATGCTGAGGCTGTCTGAGACCCACTGAACCAGACACTGCTCTTCTGCCTAGGATGGACCACCCAAGTAACAGGGCATGGCACGTAGGATCCTGAAGCAGCAAAGGAGACAAAGTTCTGCACAGCAGACTGGGGACCTAATCTGCAGAAACCCTCTGCTCAGAGTAAACCAGGCAGAAAACCCACAGCAGCACTTTCATTTGCTTCTTATTGTCTTATACTTTGGGGTAGCAGACTTTGCTACCCTGTAATGCAGAGCAGAAAAGTCCCATGCTTTCAAAATACAAAGAAGACAAGCTGGAGAGAGATTTTCAGCTTCCATTTCTGACAAGATAAAATCCACGTGTTTGTCACACTTCATACACAATCTTCCCCTCCAGCTCTCTCTGACGTTGAAATGAGACCGATCAGGTTTACAGAAGGAAATCAGACTTCTGCACAATAACAGTTGCTATCATTCTCCCTCTTGTCATACCTGAGTGCTTCCCACTTCTCCGCAGCTATCAGAGAGCTCCAGGGGGAGCACCACACATTCATCCCACACACATGAAACCCCCAACTCCACTTAGTGCTGAGCAGCTACATTGGGAGAGACCCAGGCAGGTCCACTGAGCAGCACACACACGGAGACGGCACTGTGCCACAGTGCTCCTTGGGGCGCAGGAGCACACCGAGTGCCCAGTTCCAGGTGAACGGTCTGACAATGGCAGAACACTGCATCATCCTGTCTCAATGCTCCTGCCATGTACTCACAGCCTTGGCGCACACACCACTTGGGGCACAGGCTCAGGCTGACCTCAGTGAGGGCACCAATTCTGCTGCCAAAGGTCCCAGCACCAGCTACTACCTGCCATCACAGCGCTCATCCATCACCTTGCTGCCAGGGGACAAGAACATGAGGATCCCAGATGTCCAAGCCCAGTGCAACGATCATACACAGTTTTCTCTGACACAGCTCTCCTACTTTGGCCCATGATAATGGTAGGAAAAAAAAGAGGAGTCTGTACATGGAATAATTGCCAGAAACTGCACAATTTGTATTTAGTGCCACTGCGTGCAGGGTAAAATGTTTTGCATTTGCTTTGGGGGAAAAGTTATTATTACACAGCTATTGGGACATACGGGTTCAAACAAGCTGCTACAAGATCAGAACTTGACTGAACAACCCTATCAAGGACAGCAAACACAATGCCTGTAGTCTCTAGGCCTTGGCCAGTTCCACTAGAATTAGAGGACAACATGTCTCTGAATGGTCAACACTTGGAGAAGTCAAATTAGGATCCAAGCTGCCACAGATATGTAGAAAAAAAGTCTTGTCAGAAGATTTAAACTTATTGTACAAGGTCCAGATCGCCACTGGAAACATTTTAGGTGTCTATGTACCAAAAGGATCTGAAAAGCATTATTTTGTGGGATCAAAACTTCAGTTTGTGAAGTTGAATCTCAAAAGGCAAGTGGAAAAGTCCTGGCTGAGGACAAGAGAAAAAAATAAATATGACCTTTTTAGACTACACGATTCTTATATATCCTGAAAATCTGAAATGAACAAGTTTTAAAGAAAGTGTAAGTAATTCTGTATATTTGGCAATGCTAAGAGGCTGACAAATGTTTCTCCCATACTCAGTGGAAACAGACACAGCCTTCTAGACTGACAGCTTAGTTTGTGGCAGAACAGACTGGGTCAAACCTGAATATGGAGGAAGGCAGAACACCATAATACCCAGTTCTCTGCAAATTGAGTGGCCCCTGAACAGGTCCAAGCCACATTGCAACAGATTCAGCTCCATGGAAACAAAACCAAAGCACTGCCAGATTCAAGTCCTCTGAAACTCAGGAAGGCCACCGTGAGACTGACTTTCACATGCTGAAAGTTTAAGAATATGGACTATAAGGCTTTCTACCTTGTATTTCCCAATGGCTTATAGAAATAGTTCTAATTACATCCAAGTGTAGACAGTTATTCCAGCAGAGGTGCATATTCTATTAAATGCATTTCCAGCAATGCTGACAACCTTAAAGTACTCCCTGGATATCGAGAGGTGTACAGATCAAGTTCATATTCACTCATAATTCATTTCCCTAGAGTACTTCTTCCTAAACTTTTCTTTTTATCTCACTGGAAACTGAAATTTGGGTGTATTCACCAGAGTTTTGGATCTGGGGATCTCTCCAGGAGTAAAAATCATGAAAAAAAGTAGAGTAGTAAAACAACAACTTGAGAAATGCATCACTTAGGCAGAAAAATCTAAATCCATGAGATTTATTTGCAAAAATATCTCACATTACTTACTGTGTTTATTCAAAAAGCAATGGAAAACTCAATCACGGACAGAGATAACATGCATTTTCACATTTCAGTTGAAAAGACTCCATTCCTAACCATATCACAGAGACAGCATTTATAGGTTGCTTAAAATTCTTTTATGTGCTGCAAGGAATGTGATGGAGGGATAACAGTAACAGCCTGAGACACTCAATAAAGCACAATAAAACACCATGCTTAAGACTTTTAAACCTACCTTACAGATGTAGTTGAAATACTCTTTTTAAGAGAAGATCACCAGATACATCATACCTCCTGACAGCATACTGTTCTCAATCCTCTTGCAGTGCACTCTTGAGAATTAAGGTATTATTAAAGAAAGGCACAAAAACCACTGCTGTCTGAAGAGGGCTGATTCCTCTGATCATCCAGAAGGAAGAAGAGAAGTTGTACCAGACAACCTGATGAGATTGTCACTGGAGCAGAATGCATTCCTGGGCAATAAAAGAAAGTGTTACAGGGATGCTGGGCTCTAACTGTAGGATAGTCATGTAGAGCTGATTAGAAATGGACTTGGAAATTCATATAGTTCTACCCCAAAGCTGCTCCCAATTGGCCATATAATCCCTAAGAGTGTTTCTATGTTCCTCTCCTTTATTTACTGTACCTGCAAAGGTCAGCTATGGACCAGTAACTAACTAAAGCATTTAATTAAATGCCTTGCAAGCCACCAGTTCTTTAGGAGGCACAAAAGACATTATATCCTAGAACAAACATGCAATATTTTCTGGAAAAAAAGCTAAATCTGAATAGATTTTTAAGTAACATTTCCATCCAGAGAAAAAAGCTTTTATGGGTTTCCAGAAGAACTTTGTCTGCTTCAGATGTCTACTGCAGGCTGGACCTCATTTCTCGAGGTCTTCAAATTTACCCACTCAACACAAGGGATGCCCTAAGGAACTTGTATACTTTAACTAAGCCAAGTCACAGACCTCTGTGATTTAGGCAAAAATTGGGCCACCGGAGCTATGTCACACTGAATCCTAGCTATTGCTGTGACACAAATGCAACTGAAGACAGTGCTGACTTCTCACAAGAGCTCTGCTCTTTTACCTCTTTTCCATCACACCACATTTACAGGCTTTGGTAGCTGTACCTGGTTCCATAAGAGGTCACCTGCCCTTTTCCAGACCAGTCCCCCACAAACACAAACTGTGATGCAGTGAATATAACTGGTGGTAGATGGCTTTTGCTTCATTTCTGTTGTTTCACCAAGAGCTGATCACACATATCTAGCACCCAGCAGGGCATACACATTCATGCTGGAAAAATCCCCCAAGACAATCCTCCCCCCCCCCCCCCGACATAGTGCAAATCACTAGAGCTGAACAAATACATAGTAAGGATATCAAGAACCCTTTATTTATGTACACATACTCACTCACAAGGAAAGAATCAAAGGAAGAATAGCTGTGCCCCGAGTTTGCATCCTCTTAAATGAAGCATAGGGAAATTACAGGAACTGTATTAGCATCTTCAACAGTAGTACATGGCCCTTGTCCCATCTGCCCGTTCAGCCCAGGGAACCCAACCAAACACCCTTCTGTTTCAAGAGGAATGACATTCCTTTGGCAACCCTACATTTGTGTGTGCCAATACAAGCACCAGTGAAGAACCACTACCCACATAGAGGAAGAGCCCCATGTATCTTCACTAGCCAGCTGAAGACAGGAGAGAAGCCTGAAGGTCACACCAGAGTTTTGAATGCACACACCCTAATCAATACAGGCCAGTTAACCTGACCCACACAGCTCCCTGCACAGGACCCCATTCTACCTGCCACCCAACAGACCTACTGTAAGGTTTCTGAGGCTCATTTCAGGCCCTAGAGAGCCTACTAGTTAGAGCACAAGCTTACCAGTTCTGTAAGAGAGCAGAATTTCAACCAGTCCTATCTAATTTTTTGTCAGGTTAGGCTGTTCTGACCACAGATGTGCAACTAGTCATTGATTACTAAGTGTTTTTTTTTCCCCAATCTTTGCTCTCATAATTTTAGATCCAGTGAGGCTGAAATAAGCATACAATAAAATTCTTGCCCTTTCACTAAGACTGGATACTTGCCCTAAAAAATTCTCTATAAAAGTTTCCATCACCTTACCCCAGGACCTGTGTACATGTATTTTAGCTGCCAGACACTTAACATGCAAAACATAGCAGCAGTCCAGAATCAGCAGTGCAAGTCCTTTTGGAGAAACTTAAGCATCTTGTGCTAAAAGTAAAGAAATCTTCTCTTGCAAAGTACTCATAAGTACACTATTAATTCCACTGAGAAAATAAATCTAGACGCTTTGAGAGAACCAAAGTCAAAGAAAAATACTGTTATCTCCATGTCTACAATTTTTCCTCACCAGAGTGGTGATGTGCCATCAGTTTGTCTTCATCTTCACATGGCTGTCTTCAAGTTTTGTGACTCTATCCATCAGGGGTCACTACAATATATGAGTGCATGCCATTCCATAGCTGACCCTATTGGAGCAGGACATTGGTCTAGAAACCTGTTTATCCCTGTGATCCTAGGTGAAGAAGTATACAATTTAGAAATCATTAAGCATAACATCTACTCTCTTTCAGTAGTCCCTGAACTATTCTCAAATTCCCCATCCTCGAACCAAGTGACTTAGGACTGCTCCACATATACACACTGTTCCTCCTCGTTGCCCACAAGCCTTGGCTCTTTACAATGTTTCTCCTCTGTCTCCAAGAATGGTCCAAACCCATCCCAGCATGATCAGTAAGCCAATGGTTGCGCTAGGGAACCCATCTTTACATTTCCCAATTTCTGTAATTGGCTCCACTTCCCATTAGTAATGAGAGATTTCATTGCTCCCAAGGTTGCACAGCTGAATGGGAAACCTAGGCTACCCTTTCACATAACAAACTCTGAAGCCCTACCTTTCAGAAGCTAGCTGCTGCACTGCTGAATTGCCTTCATGATGGTGCACAGCATTTTGTTCAACAATTGACTGACCCACAACACAAATTACAAAGCAAAAATATGAAAGACTGAAAAAACTTCCAAGACTTTGTTCATATTTAGTAAGTTGTTCATAACACTGTTCAAAAAGATTGTCCTTTATATTCATATAAAAATATATACATATATAAAGTTCATATTTAGAAATTACAAGACAACCCTCTAATAAGATTAAGTCCCAGGGATTTGTGACAAGGTCGCTTTGAGAACTGTGGTTACTGCTTCTGGAGAACGTAATTTTTTAGAGGAAATACATCTGAAGGAGATGAGCTTAGTTTTCCATTTCACAACCATTCATAGGGTTAACTCCGGGCACACATTCTAGTGCTATTGCCCCTGTTCCTTATCTCTGGGTGGGAAATGCTGCCTCACCATATGCACAGGCTTTCATGTAGTAACAAAGCTTCTAGTTACTTGGCACCATTTCTTCAGTAACTTTTGCATCTGTACTTTATGATATAACAACACATAGCAACTCATCTAACTGGAGGATAAAAAAAGACGGGAAAAATTCTGGACTGATATGCTTGCACTACTTTGCTATCCTTAGTAAAATCACACTCTCTATGTACCACCACAGAAGAGCAGGGAGGATGGAGAGGCATAGACTGCAGGCAGAATTTGCTTCTGAGTTTCTGCACATCCTGTCCTACAGCACCCGGCAGCACAACACCAAATGCAGCATGAGGAAGTGAGACAAATTAGAAGAACCGAGCCCCAGTGGTCAGCCTTCATTGAAAGACAGGCTACAGCTTGTCTGCAACTGAAGCCGAGTTGTCTGTAGCACCTGCAATTACAGCACTTCACAAACTGAAGGGGAAAGCCTTGACCATAAATCAGTCAGTTCTGTAAAAATGTTAAGAGCTCAGAAAACACAAAATACTTCATTATTAAAGATGCAAATGTCTACATAAAATATATATATTTGCTCAAAATTCAGTGCATTTGAAGGTAACATGAATTATTCTGCTTATATTTCATTGCATATAGCTTTGAGATACAGACTTCTATGACTCCAGTAAGTTAAGATCACGTTTTTGGTATAGCTAAAGCTGTGCACGCATCTCACATTGCTGCTTCTGTTTCTCTTCTCTGATTGAGAAACAATACCTTACTACAAGCAAAACTGCTCTTAGGGCATTTACAACCTTTCTGCCTTTGAGTGTATGTACAACACAGCTCACCAGAAGATAAGGAGAATGGGCTTGTACGGGACTTCTTTCCTAAGGGAGCAATTTTTCCAGGAAGGCAGCTCTTGATACAGGACTTCCTCATGTTGAGCTTCCTGAGCATAGGAGCCCACTACTTAGAGTAAAAGCAGCAAAGGAGGGCAATTTCCTCCAGACCATGATTCACCAAATTAGCTAAAGGAACCTAAGGGAAGTGCTACAGATTAACAAGGAAACAAGAGACACAACACAAAATGATCAGGAAAACATCCAGCACTCCCTTTACACTGACTTTGCTGCTGCTCTATCACCTTCCTCTCTGTCATCTAACCTCTGCTGATGTTGACTACCTGCCCAACCCACAGATGATGTGCTTTGAAATCCACCACTCTGTACCACTTAACCACAGTCACTTTCTTTAAAGCTGAATGACCAACACACCATTTCAGATGTCTCAATTGGGCACAGCAACTGAGAATGAACAAAAGCCTAGACAAAGCTTTAAAATTGCTGAATATCTTTGTGGACCAATTTCATACTGAAGAAGTGTACCGCAGGCCTCCAAATACCTCATGAAGCCAGATAGGGTGCCAAAAGGGACAGGGTTTCTGTGGTTCTCTTGGCTGAAGAGGCTCATGTTTCTAGCATTGAGCACTTCCACCACAACGTGGAGACACCAGAAGGAAAACTGCTTAGCTAAGGATTAAAAAAAAAAAAAAGATCAGGAGGCAATCACATTCTGAAACCTTGTGGCTACAGCAATGCCAGAGCAATCACTTCAGTTTCTGGGAAATATACTGTAAAACATGATAGCAGCATGCAGGACCACTGTACTGACAAGGTTAATTAACAACTGCAGCTAATGTTGGCTGTCTGTGGAAAGTCCACAAAGTTTGTATTTGGGAATTTCATCAGCAATACTGAAATCAAAGTGGAGAAATCTTTATCTGACCTATGAAGACATTGTTTTAGTTACATCACCTGATTTGACAAAAATATGTATAATTAAATAAGTCTGCAAAAGCAAATAGAAGTGGGCAAATATATGCAAGAAAAACAAAGTAGAAGAGCAAGAGCTTTCATGCATTATGAAAGACTGGTGCCTTTCTGTTTGCTTTGGGATGTTTATGGGTTTAAACACGTGCCTCCAGGTTTTGGTTTAAAGTGGTCATACAATCACTGAATCTGATATTTTGCATACATCACCACAGGCTTGGAATGCTTCTTTTTGCAAGGTTTTACATACTCAGTAAGGTTTGATAGTTAAGGTTTTACTTCCTCTTGCACAAAGAGCAATAAACAGTTTTTGAGAGACAGTAGTGCACTGGAGACAGTCTGAATGTAGCTGTCCTTAAGAGGACACAAAAAGCATAACTCTGTTAATTTTAGCCATACAGTACAGGGGTTGAAGTGAGCGTTGTCCAAATAAGGTGACATTGAGTATGGGCTATATGCTAATTCCTCCAGAACCAAATCTGTCCTCCAGAAATAATGCTAACAGTATGTCCACATTTACCATTTCTGTTAAAAGCTTCCTCTGAGCTATCATCTTCAGATCTGTTTAATTACCACATAACACTCCTCCAAACACTCTGGAGGTACCAGATAGGTAAGTTTTCCATTAATTATCCTTTGTTTGTGCACTAGGAAGCCCAGGACTGGATGCCTTTTACAAAGGCAGAGAGAAAAGGATCAATCTGACTGGCCAATATCTAAAAAACTCAGACAAACACTGGTCTTCTATCAACACTGCACATATTGACAAGTTGCTGACTACACCACACCTGAACAGAAACTAGCATCTTCGCAGGCCAAACTGTGGCTTTTAATAGCCTAATTTCAGATTTCTAGCATTCAAGTCCTGACTTTAGTGTGAGTGCTGTGAACGACTAAAATTACATAACCAAAATCAAGGACATTCTAGCATAACCACCTTAAACCAAAGACAGTAGCTGGTGACAGCAAAGTGACACCCCGTAAGAAAAAACAGAGGATCTGATCCTTCAGAGTAAGTCACTAAGATTATTAACTACCGTATTTAAGTTCTATTTGTTAATCACCTGATAAAGGTTTCTTTTGCACTGTCCTGCATCCATTTTAAGCACTGCTGAGGACAATGATTCCACTATAAAAACCCCAAAAATCTATTGCTGAGTCTAGTTCTTTAGGAGACTCCCTGCCTCCTACCTACCAGTACAAGCCAGTTGCTCTAAATCAAGCACAACCAAAACTAACTATCCACTGTCCCATGTACAGTTCACACACCACCATGCTCTGGAAATACAAAACATTCGATACCCAGATTCATACATTTCTGAGCTACAAAATGAAGTGGTCTGGATGATGCTGTATCTGAAGCATAGAATAGAAACAAAGACCCACAGGCTGAACTTTGAGCCCTTTGCATCGTATTTTCTCCCCCACTTTGCAGAGGGGGAGTGAGAGAGCAGCTGTGGTGGAGCTCAGCAGCCCAGCTGGGGAAAACCACCACGCATGCACTAGTGTGTCTTAAAAACTCATGAAGTATTTTTTGCACAGCACAGAATTCATCTGTCCTCTCACTACCACATTAGATACTTTGTGGACTAACAAGTGACTTAGACTACCTAATTGGGACTACTCAAAAATAACCCTCCGCACTTGTTTACTGACCACAAACAAGAAACCAGTCCTGTATGCACCATTTTACAGCAAAAAGCAAGCCACAGTAATGTCTCTGACCCTCTCTGTGCTCAGATAGCATACACAAGGATTAGGAGAAAGTAACAGATCAGCTATAAAAACAAGATAGCTTGTTCAGCTTTGCAACCAAAATTTTTCAGTCCGTATCCATGGTGGAAAAGGTTGTGTAGCTCTTCTCAGAGCTGTTCTTCCATCAGCCCTGTTACACAACTGTTAGGCTTGAATCTTCTTGCAATCTTCACTGTCACATGGCACGCAAAGGAAGATATCCATTTATAGCCAGATCTTTTATAGCAGTGGAGCTTATGAAAAACATTCTCGGTCTACATGGAAGTCTACAACATAAAAAGGAAATTGAGGAATCTTAGTATTTTCTACCATTCACATAGTATTATTCAAGAAAGCAAACCTTAGCAAGCATCCTCCTGTCCAAAAATTGAAAAATAAAGTGCACCATATCAATAATTAACTTTAAAGAGTCAGCATTAATATCATTACTACTGCCATCATGTTAATTTCAGGACTGATAGACATGCCACTAACATTAGTGGCATAGGTATTATATGTCAGGAAGGAGCCATATACTGGAAATCACAAAGAACGATTAGATGGTGTGCAGTAGAGAAAACAAATGAGCTATTTGTAGTGTGTCACCTTCCCAACCAAGCAAAGCATCCTTCCAAACACATGCTTGCAACTGAACACAATCTGCTGAATTAGCTTACTGTAGCAGTATAAAAATGATCTCCATCTTACCTCTTGTTTTAAGTAAATTAACAGTTGAGGCTGAGTGGTAAATTTGCACCAGAAACTTCCTTACACAACATCCTCTGGGAAGCATCAAATACTTATCTCTATTCTTTCAAAAACGCTTACTAACAAGGACCATGCTCATGGAGAAAACCTCCAACCTGTAACTGCTTGAAATGAGACTGTGAATGCAATTCCCACCCCCCGATCACACATCCCTTAAGAAAATTACGTTTCTATTCAAGAGTTTGCCGAACTGTTGATAGCTCAAGAATAATGCACCAGATGAAAATCCAGATGATCCAACTAAAGTGGGATACAGTAAACCAATAGCTGAGATGCCCAGTTTCCTTCACAGAAAGGGTGATGACTAATTATTTGGTAGATGTTATCTGTATATATGGCAAGAATATGTAGTTCTCAGTTCAGCATTCATATTAATGTTCTCCTGTACACATGCATACACACTCCCGAGCAGACAGAACTGAAAGAACACTTTCTGTGTCACACATCAGAAAGGAACTACCCCCAGCAACTCAACACCATCTTTGGTTTCTTCAAGATCCGTGTCCATAAAGTAGCTTATTACAGAGACTAGAACCATTCCCAATGCCATGGTATCTTCACAAACAGCAAAGCTCAGTTCCACATTTAGAAGCACTCTAAACATGAGACATCCCACTCAGGATCCCACAGCAGAGAAATGAGGCTGGCAAAACACATAATTTACAGTCACAGCTTATGATCCTGGACAAGGCAACAAAGCACAAGGTTAGAGCCAGTGGTGTTTTTAAAAGAACAATTAAGGAGAAAACAAGATTGAGACAGTGCTAACCTAATGAAAACACTAGCTCACATACGTACTGTCATTTAGCTTCACACATGGACTTACCTCTACACTTCTTTCACAGAGGAGAGCACTTCACTTTGGCCCTCCTACACACTTACATTGCTTGTGTTGATCACACCTGTAAAGGAAGGAGTGGAGGCCAACACACAGGGAGACCCATTTTGTTTCCTATCAGAAGCACAGCTGTCATCAGTCAGCCTCATCTACCCAAGCAAGGTGAAGACTATATCTTCACACCAAGAGAGCTCATTGCAGCAAGATAGGAAGTGTTGAGCATCTTGAAACAACACTTACTTCATCTGACTAGATGCAAACTAACAACATTCAGATACTGATTTGAATCTGGACAAGGGTTTATATGCAAAAAAAAAAAAAAAAAAAGAAAAGAAAAGAAATCCAGGCAAGGACAACTCACCAAACCAGAGAACAGTCAGATATAGTCTACCACCTTCCCTTGCATGATGTACACAACACATGATGGCCATGGCAAGACAAAGGTCTTTTTTCAACTAGAGAAGCCAAATCTCTTCTACTACAGAGGCCTACAATACAAGCATCCATCAAGGTTTGCTCACCTGGGCTCATTCATTCAACAACATTTAAAGCAGAGCATCAATGCAGAGATGTTGGACATTTATCTTTCCAATGTATCACCAAGACTAACAAAATCTTCTATTTTAAGAAAGCTTTTCTGCCAGTTTCTGCCACTTCTGTCAGCATATCTGCTGTATGTGAAGAATGATTCTTTCCTGGCACAGTATATTTTTACTAAAAAGAAAAAAAAAAAACACACAAAAAAAACAGTATTTTCAACACCCTCCTGCAGATGTCTGCTCATCTTTTCACAGATTATTTTTCATTTTCAGGTTACATAGTAAAATAGATGGGTTTAGAGATTTAAAGCACTTAATAGATATGCTAACATGACATGGATGATAGCAATATATTTTTTCTTCACAGCCTTGAAGGTTATTTGCATGCATACAACTGTTCATGGTCTCTAAAGAGCAGAGAAATTTATATGAAACTCTGCTAGTCTCAATTACAGTGACTATTATACATCACAAATAGCTTTTCTCCAGAGAAAACCTGAACAGACTGTAGGGGTCAGCAAAGCCAAGCTAACAGTATTTCTCTTCTCATCCTTTTGCTTAACACTACAGAAGCAAAAATTCCAACCTGAACCCTACTACAGCACTCTCTTTACTGAAGGACAAGGCAGCTCTCACATTTGTAGCCCTGGGGACCAGCCCTTTTCTCTCAGAACCCCTTTTCCCCCCCATTGTTTTTATTCGCAACTCAAGTACCCATGCCTTTAATGTCAGCATCCATTTTCCTTCTTTTTCTCTCACATCCTCTGCATGGTCACCTTGGTAAAACCACAGGGTTGCTCAGGCCTTGTTCCCACTCTGTTATCTGCCTTTCACAGAAGGAGGCTTTCCCCAATACCTCAGACACCGGTTTATACAGGTGGGGAGGCAGAGAGGTTCTCTCAGTTGGCAGACCTCTTCCAAAACTTTCTCCACAGCTGAGACACAGGCCAGTAGGGAAGAGGAGAGGCTTTCTTCATATTGCCTTTGACTCTCATGTTGGGAAAATGGCATTTCTGTTATGAGCTGCACAATCTCGCTATTTCCACTTAGTGAAAGTTACGGTAATGCCACCAGTACCTATCCCAATCTGTTTCTACTTACCACAGGGCTTAATGTGAGTTCACATTAAGGCACCTTTTTCACACTGCCTGTTGTTCAAGCTTAAGGAGTAGTTAAGCACATTCTGCAAAGTCAGGCTTAACTGTAAGCACTTGAGCTTCTGAGTTGGTTGCAAGTTGTTTTTATTTATTATTTGTGTAAGGCCTGGAAAGGGAGCTTAGAATCCACAGAAGTAATTCCACTGAAAACAGACAAGGTGAAAGAAGTACTCCAACTCCTCAACATTAAAGTACTGTAGAACCCAGGAACACTTACCTGCCAGCTCCTGAACTTGAGTCACTTCCACACAGCTTCACAGTGAAGTCACACCACCAGGCTCTCACTGTACTGAGGAGGCACCAACAACACAGCTAGTTCATAGAGTCACTCAAACTATTGCACAGAGATGGGAGGAAACACGAAGTAAAAGCAGACCACTGGGGAACACTGAGTCCACTTCACCACAACAGCAGAAAAGCACCCTAGAGAACCTGGGCCTCAAACTACCCCCAGGGAGGTACTTCCCTATAACTCCTCAGGCTTCCTATATAGCAAAGGTCAAATGACCCACACCTGGCCGGTTTCACTTCACAAGGGTGGAGCCAAGACACCTTGTGGAATAGGCTCCTCTACCTGGCTTCAGTCTTTTAAGGTCAATTGCTCCTTATCACTAGTAGAAATAACCTGACAAGGGGCTGAGTGGTTAGGGTTGACCTAATGAATGAACTGCAAAAGGTGCACAAGGGTCATATTTCTGTTAGACATTCTGTGAGGAAAAGTAGTACAGAGCCTGTTAAAATAAATGAATAGATAAATAAACAAATGAAAGAAAAGAAATCAAAGAAAAAAGAAAATGACCTTAAAGGCAAAATTGCTATCATAGATTTTCATCTGTCTGGTCACGACAGATGAAGAATATAGCAATCAGAATGACTTTTCTTGGCACTAATGTTATGTAAATCCACTTTTCTGAGATGTCTTCTTGATGCAGGACTTTCCAAAATCTAGCGCCGTGACCTCTGACTACACTATTTACTTCCACTGCGTATGAGCTATCACGTACAAATGCCAGGATCCGGATCCTCACTCGCTATTCAGGTCGAGGACTGGGCTGAAGGTTTGGGCTTTGAGTTGGGTACATGCCTACATTGCTGCTTCCTGGCAGGTCATGGGAAGAAGATCAGCTGGCCTGGGGGAGCTTATGTACACGTGGCTTTTAGGCTGCAGCCAAAGTGTTCCTATAGATCTGGAAGTCTGAAGAGGGTTGCAGTCCCCAAGCTCAGATACAACCGCATGTTAGTCTGGCGCAACCGATTTTTGTGTTCCCTGCACTGGCTGTTCTTTCACCTCCTCTCCAGAGGCAAGGACATGCGTCTCTTTCGTGCTCCTTCGTTAGTAAACAAAGCAGGAGAGATTAAAGCCTCTTTCTTCAAGTCAGTAAGATACTGGGCTACAAAGATGGCCAAGGGCCTAGAGGGGAAGACGTATGAGGAGCGGCTGAGGTCACTGGGCCTGTTCAGCCTGGAAACGAGGCGGCTGAGGGGAGGCCTCGTCGCAGTCTACAGCTTCTTTGCGAAGGGGGGTGGATGGGCAGGTACCAATCTATTCTCTCCAGTCACCAGTGATAGGACCCCCGGGAATGGTGTCAGCCTGAGGCAGGGGAGGTTTAGGCTAGACATCAGGAAGAGGTTCTTCACTGAGAGGGTGGTTGCACACTGGAACAGGCTCCCCAGGGAGGCAGCCACTGCACCAAGCCTGTCGGCGTTTAAGAAGCATTTGGACTGTGCACTTAGTCACGTGGTCTAAAGTTTTGGGTAGACCTGTGTGGTGCCAGGAGTTGGACTCAATAATCCTTAGGGGACCATTCCAACTCAGGATAATCTATGATTCTATGCCCGCCTTTGGTTTCAGTGAGAATTCAGGCCCTGAAAACAACCGAAGTTTCTTCTGGATGGTGTTTTTTTCTGAATAGGATAACTTCATTTCCCTTTTGAAGACTGAAGGCTCATAGTCGTCCTCCCATTCTTCGTCCTTCGGTCATTCTTCAGCTTCCCCCCCCCCCTCCTCATTTAGTAGTCTCTGGGCCAGATGTCAGAAAGTTGTGTCTCATGCAATAGTCAGCAGTTATCTCAAAAAACTCCCCCCTATTCTCTTATCTCCCAGACCCGTGTCTCAAGGTTTACCCTTCAAACCCTCTGTCGACATGAACTGCTAGACCATCCTTTTGCAAGATACAAGGACTATATACACTAACCACTCTGTTTCTCTTGGACTTGCAGTTATTTATACAAGAGGATGTAAGACAGAAGGTCGCATTTCATTATGAGGCCCTAGCATTGTTCCATATTGACACGAATCAGATGAACATATTTCACAGGATGATATTATCATTTCAGACAAATATGATCTACGTAGCGTGAAGTGTTCCGACACACTTACAATCTGCCAAGGGCCTGAAAATGGGACCTTCATTTTAAGACTGCATGGAAAAGAAAACAAAAACAACAACAACACAGAAGGAACTTTTCCTTCACCTAAATTTTATTATTATTTCGCAACTCTTGCAGGTGTCCACAAGTAATTTTGTCCCACCCCCTCCCCTCCAAAAACAAACAAACAAAAAAATACATTGTGGCACAGAGGCGTAATTTCAGTTCACAACAGCAGACGTTCTTCTCACTGAAGCGCAGTTAAGCCCCACAAAGTGCCAAAAAACTGCCAAAATGTAATGTATTTACAAGTTAGTTTTATATGTTTGCATTATTTACTTATCTGGTCTTGCCTTCAGGGCTTGACCTTTCGGGGGGGGGGGGGGGGGGGGAAGGGGGGGGGAACATGTAATGCCGTGCGAGTTTGTTTGGGTGAATGACTGACAACATGACTTTAAAATTTTGAACTGTTTGTATAGAAGCAAGGTACAGAAGAGTACGCTATCCCCAAGGGAAATGTAGAAACTACCCATTGCTTCTCAGGTTTAAAGTTAAAAGGTGTAAGCATCTGTTAAGGGGTAAGAAAAAGTGTAATCAGCTGTTTGAGTACAATTCTTACATATACAGGAGCATTTTCCTCTCCAATTTCCAACTTGGAGTGCAACATTTTTCATCTTGCTCTTAGAACAGGTTTCTGATTCTAACAACGGTTCCTAGTGCAAGTTTCTGGAGAAGAGAGAAGCAAACCAATCCTGACTGCTTTGAATGGGATGGAGAGAGCAAACAAATGTAAATGAAGAAAATAAACCCATAGGAATGTTTCCAAATAATTGTCATTGTCCAAAAGCTTTGAATTGGTTGAATCCTTGAAAGCTAATTAATGGAAACTCAGGTAGCATCACTGAATTTGAAAGAGTAAGATAGACTTGCATCGTTGCAGAGCCTCAGTTGCAGTTTAAATGGGCACTGCCTCTAACTTCACAAGAATGAAAGAGAAAAGCAGGTCTTTCCACCATGTCAGCTACTGGCAGATTTGGGGGGGGGGGGGGGGAGAGAAAAAAGAGAGTTGTTCAAATTAAAAAGTAATGTTTTCTTAGGACATTTCACCCAATATGTAGTATTTAGGAGTAACCAGACTACAAATGAAAGGGAGGATGAAACACTACAAGGTACTTGTGTGGCCTTAATTTACATGGCAATTGACTACAACCACAATCTGCAATGATTACACCATTCCCCCTTGAGACGGAAAAACGGGATTCCCATATTACTTAAGGGGAGTGCAATCCCTCTCAAAATATGAGGGCCTGAGGTACACACACCACTGAGTACTGAAAATCTTAAGACTAGGCAGCACCGAACTCAACTGAAAAGGGAGGAGGAGTCTCTTTGGACCTTCATGTAACAGAAAGGAAACTCAGATTTTGGCCCTAAGCAATTGTTCTTAGAGACAGGCTGGGAGCTGGTTCTTTTTAACCCAGCATCCATTTCCACATCTTCAAAGCTAAAGAAATGTTTGATTGCTCTGTTGAATCATGTTCCAGGCAGAAAAACTCATGATCCTATTAGAAGAAAGAGCTTAATGTCTTGCTTGGGTCCTAAAGATGAGTTTGGCATTCAGACGTACCCCCTCCAAGACAAACAGCTACCTTTACTTTGTGGGGCTCCTATTCTGCATAAGAGATTCATAGCTTCAAGCTTCATGATGTCTCCTCTCAATGAAGGGAGGAGGTTGGAGACGCATAAGAGGGCAAGACAACTTCCCAAACTACATCGCATTGCCACAAAACTACCTCAGCGTATTCCTGCCAGGGCACAAAACCCCTTTGCAAACCACCACAGATTAAACATTATGGCTAAAAAGGCTGGAGCGCATTGTTGACTTTTTTCTGCATACTTCCAACTTCAGGAGCCAGTCAAGCTGAGATGACAGCTTGAGATTCCAACTGCAGCTTGTAATAGGCTGTGCACCACAGAACCTGGTCTCCATAAGACACGGTGCTTCAGAATGACATCCCCAGTGGCGACATCACTTGGAAAGTTCCTCCAAAACATTCCCTGTGTTGCGTGCTAGGTGGCACTGCCTTTACAGAGCCGTTTCCCTGAGGACCAGATCTGGGGACCAGTGGAGGGGCAGGTGCTGATCTGTGCTCTTTAGTGACCAGCGATAGGATATTCAAGGCACCAAGCCTGTCGGAGTTTAAGAAGTGTTTGGACTGTGCTCTTAGTCATATGGTCTGAATTTTTGGGTAGATCTGTGTGGTGCCAGGAGTTGGACTCAATGATCCTTGTGAGTCCCTTCTAACTCAGGATATTCTATGATCATATCGTTCTATAATAAGCTGAATCACTTTCTTGGTCTTCTATCAGCATCCATCAGGAATTTAAAGAGGACTTACACCATCAAGACTCAAACTCACACCATGGACTGGAAAGCGAACCTCAGGTTTTGAACCAAGTGTTTGCTCTGATATGCCTGAATGCGAGCTAGCAGGTGAGCCTCTTGAAAAAAAAAATAATAATCTATCACCTCCTTTCTGAACACAGTAGGAAGGGTAAGAGTTGTAAAGACAGGCATTTATCCTGATAGCTGTAAAATTCAATGGGAAAACAGCACTCATTTGTGAGAAACCCAGGTGAAGAAAGATGTGGAAAGATTGGGTGCACTCTCCACAGCAAAGTGAGAACGACCTTCCCAGAACAAGACAAAGAGGGCTTGTTCTGCTTCCCAAGGAAGGGCGGTGAGGAAGTGGGACTGTAATCATGATCATGTCTTTGCTGTAAAGAGACACCACAAATTATCTGTTTATTCTAGGGTTAGAATATAAAGTTGTAGATACTGTCCACACACAGGGCATTAGGATGTACTTAGTCACATTATATGAACAATCCCAGTTCAAAGCAATACTCAGCAACAGCTCTTCAGTTATAAGAGAAAATACTTTTATTCGGCATTCCATAAGGAAAGATATTTCATGAAACCTACAAGCAGCACCTTACAGCTGTAATACAAAAAACATTCACAAAAATTACTACACGCCATTTGAGATTCAATTTAATACAGGTATTGAAGAAAGCACATCTAATTGCCGTTAATGAACAGCCTTGTTAATTACAGATATGGCTATACCCCTTTGCTAGCAATGTTCTGGTTTCTCTGCATTTCTTTTTTCCTCCTAAAAAAAAAAAAAAAAAAAAAAAAAGTTCCTTAATGTGCTGTCTAGCAAACACTACAGTGAAATCACATCCAAGTCTACTGAGTTACACTGCACCTTTCGTACCATCATACATCAGATGAAGGCTTGGCAAGCTGCCCACGTCCAACAAGCTGTTAGGGTGTTCATCCTCTTCCCTGTGCATTTACACAGGTGCATGGACCACACAACAAATGGGGACTGAGGTCTGGGCCTGACATGGCCTCCGGACATCCCCAAGGTCCTGCTTTTCTTCAGTGGGGCCTTTTAACAGAAGCAAAGAGGCAGAGGCTCAGCTCAACTCCTCTCACAGTTAGTTACCATGCCTCTTCTCCAAGGAGTTTCTAAGGGGTCCTCCTGGAAGACCTTCCGAAGCACAAAGGGTAGAGAAGGGCTTATCACTGGAAAACAAGCTAATCCCCAGAGACACTTCTCTTCAGGCTTCTACCAATTCTTCTAAGCATGTGAAGCAGCAGATTCATCTGAGCAACAGCAGAACTGCAATGTTAGCTCAAAGCCAGCTGAGAGAAGGGAAGAATCCAAACCTCAGTCTAATACTGTTAACATGTTTCCTGGCAAATCTGATAGTAAGAACTCAATTCCAAATCTCCAGGCTTGTCCTCTGCGTACCCTGTTCTGATCGAAGCATACACAGTGGGTTTGCTTCTTTCACTGCATTTCCAGGATGCTTTGCACCTTGAAGATGCATGGTATGCATTGTCCTTAACAGCACAGTCTTTGTCTTTCGAGTCCTCAAACCCTGGAAGAGGGAACTCCTCAGATTCTGCAGGAGCACTGTCAATCACCGGGGGAGCGGGATAATCAACATCGGGTGGAATGCAGTCCTCAAATGCTGGACGGATGCTGTTCTCAACGCTGGGGACGCCACACACTTCGTGAACTGAAGTACGAGGCTCTGCAGCTTTCCTGCCTTTCAGCTTTGGCAACTTGGGTCTTTCTTCAGCTGGAGGAAAAAGTCAGTTGAACAGAAATCTCCTCAATGCCAACAACTAGGCAAGACAGTGAAGACAACACAGGAAAGAGACAGGGCCGCAAGTGGCAAAGGCTGGCACTGGTGGCAGAAGCAGTCAAAGAACACGTGTGAACAGGACTGCCTTAAATTAAAGGCTGTCTCACTGATTTTCTTTACATGAGTTGTAACCAAGTGGCCAGCTGCCAGCAGAGACACCATGACACTCCAAGCTAGAGCTCACAGTGCACGCTCCCTTGCAGCTTCACAGGGGCACCCACAAGCACAGACTGACCCCACCGCAGGGGACTCTGCTACCTGGACAGGTAAGGGCCTTGGGATACCACAGTCCTGCTGCCTTCCTGGGGTGCCTACTCCCCTCGCCCTGCAAACAAACCCTGGCTCAGTTTGTACCTCTTCTTTCTGATGGCACGGGCCCCAGCTCTGGACTTTCTCACACCCAGCGATGACAGATGGAGAACACCCAGAATATCCCAGTCATGCCTGAGGCAGCAACATGCAAATGGATCTTTCCCTCCATACTGAGCTAGTGGGAGCAGGACTGCTGGCCAACAGCAAATTGGAAGGATCGCTGCAGTTAAGACAGGAGAGAAACCTGCCCTACATGATCTGAACAAGCCCCTCTGCCCAAAAAGTGTCACGCCTAACAAATGTGCAGAGCAAGTGGAAGAACAGGCAAAAGCACCAGCAGTCCCCATGCAGTGAGGAGCTACCAAGATCCACAAGTTTGCACAGCGTTAAAGAGAACACAGCCCACTACGCTGGGCAGAAGAAGGATCTGAGATTGCAGAAACAACTCATTATCTAGATAGTTTTTCATTATCTGCATAGTCTTAGTGCAGCACACATGTAATTATCCTAGTATTAATGCTGTCGGCAGCTCAAAGTGCTGTCTTTGGATCTTTCAAATTTCAGATGTTTTTATGTTAGAAAAAGTTCCCCTTGATTACAGTACTCTGCTTGCATAAGACAATCATGCCTCATGAACCCAAACTCAGACAAGCCACATTACACTCTTAGATCCCTGTCTGTGACCCATAGGAAGGCACATAATGAAATATACTCACCATTTTCAGACCGTTCTTGTTGCTCAGGATAGTCTCTATCATCTCTTAGTCTCAAGCTTGAATGCTGTAGGACTGGCACTGCTAACCAGGAGTTAAACCAAGTCAAGTTAAAAGCAGACAAATATACCTGAAGCATTTGCAGAAAGCTGTCAAAGAATTCATAGTCTGCATATAGCTCAATTCCCTATATCTTATCACTTAGTAGAGATTAGAGGATAGGAGGAAATTCTTCACTCAAAGGGTGGTAAAGTACTGGAACAGGTTTCCCAGAGAGGTGTTCAAGACCAGGTTAGTTGAGGCCCTGAACAACCTAGTCTAGTGGGTGGTGTCCCTGCCCATGGCAGGGTGTTGGAACTGGGTGATGTTTAAGGTCCCTTCCAACGCAAGCCATGTTATGATTCTGAGAAGTCCTCCCCCTCTGTTCAGCTTTTAAGCCTTTCAAGTAACTACCTACCCCTTCCTACCAGACAGGACAAACTACCTTATGTCTTCATTACCTATGTGGTGGGCCAACTTTGCATTTCGACTGCAAAGCACTGCGGGGCAATAACTGCTTCTTGTCAGGAGACCACCCTTTTCCACCCTCTCCTACCATTAGGCATTGCAGCAGGGAAAGGAGATTCTCCATCCCATCTTGCCCACATTTGGGGGTGAGCTACTCAGAACCAAGAAAACAAAAAATCTTCAGGTAGAGGTAAAAACTCACACATGCCTCAGAGCTAACAGGGACATGGAGCAGCAACCAGCTTCATCCATACTGTGCAACACTGCCAGGCACCTGGGAAGGTTGCCTTGGTTTCAGCCCCAGCTCACCGGCTCAGGAGGAAACATGGGTCCCTCCCCTTGCCTGCACTCACCAACTCTGTGCTCCCAGAAGTGACCAAACCCAGGGGAGTTCAGCAGGGCACAAGTCCCACAAGCAGAGATATGAGGCCCTATCCTACCAGTCAATGTCCCACCACAGGAAAAATAAATAAATAAATAATAACACAGCTCTCAGCAGACCACACACCACACAAACAGGAGAACGGCAGCTGCCACAACCTCCTAAAGCCTTGCCACAAATCCACCCTGCAGACACAGGACCAGCCTCTCAACACCGGACCTTGGCAAGCAGGGCTGAAAATCCTCCCATCAGTGTGGAAAGGCCTCAGGCGGTCAGTCCCTACAGCAGAGCCATGTGCTGTCACCAGCACTGACAGCGATGTAAAGCTGCAGCCTGCTCCTCTGAACCAAACTCACACCAAAACCCACAGTCAGATATCTCCTGAATGCAGAGAACTGGATCTATGCATCAATTACTATTTAAATAGGCTATTTAGGTTTTGAAGGAGATTTCTTACCTGTCCTGTGCCCGGGCTTCTGAAAACCCCTTATCAGTGCAACCAATAAAATAGTAACTATAACAGCTGCCGATGCTATGAGAACATAAAGAGAAGGATTTCTTCCAAGTGTGTCCTTTTGCTCTACAATTAAAATTTAGTTGTCAAAACATTTACAGTACAGCAGGTTGAAGCTACACCACTAGCTTTTGTGATCTTAATCATTTTTCTTATGACCTGTGAGTACAATATCAGAAAGCTGACTTCTAAAATTAGAGGTTGTCCTACTGACTTTCCTTAAGTGATCTGCAACCAAGCGGTCGCTTTTCACAAGGCGTATACAGGACACTCTAATCCAAGGCATTAGGACAGACCTCAGCCAACCTGCCACCAGCTGCTCTTTGTCTTATGCCACCAACTGAGAAATTGATAAGGTGTAGTGGTAATAATAGCTGGCATGCTATTTTCACATGCTAGGTTGTTTGCTACTGCAACACACCTCGCTTAAACTTGTGAGTCTCCCTATATCCCTCTGGTTCAGTTTCTCCATCACAAAAGCTGTGAAGTTTAGAACAAAACCATCATCATAAGCAGCATTGCATTGAGAGTTTCCTGCTTTCCCCACCACAGGAACCCCTGCAGATGTGCAGGTGAACCTGTTCTCAAGTTGGGGAACAGTCATAAACTCAAATTCACCTGAAAGCCCTTCTGATACATTTAAACCAGCAATCATTTAAAGATACAGCATTTACTGGCCCCCCGAAACTCATTCCTCTATCACAGCTCACAGTATTTCCTAGATACAGCGGAGTAACAGAACTCAAACGACATCTTGTGCCACTCTGGCTGAAGTAGGCACTGGCAAAAGAACGCCCAGCTTTACCCAGCAAGGCTTACCCCAGGAAGTCTGTGCTTCATCTCTCTGCTAATTACATGACTGCTCGTGCATTTGGGGCCATCTCTTACATAATCCAGTAGGTAATCCAGTACCCAATCTCTTACATAACCCAATACACAGACAGGTTTCTGTCTGTAGTCTGGACCCAAGAAAGCTTTTCATTTTTTAGCAATACTCACCAACATTCACATTAGTGATGCCTTCGTACACAACTCTGCCATCTCTGTCTTTCACTTCTATAGAATACCTGCCACGGTCACTTGTCTCAATCTTGTCTAGTCTCAGGCTGTGACTAGACACAATCTCAGACCTGTTAATGTATTCTCCATGGTACCAAAACCAAGAGCCATTTGTCCAAGCCACTTCCGTGTTTTCCTTTTTCCAGACTACCTGGAAGAAGTGTTCCGGCATCATCTCTGTTAGATTCAGGAATATGGATCCACCCATAAATTCTGTGATATCTTGAAGTATTTCCACTTCTGAGGGGAGAAAAACATCAGCTCATAACTACAGGATTTTATATGCCATACAGCAACCACAAGTAGGAATACTGCTCACATCTCTTGTTAAGTGAAAGTGTGCTTTATATAATTGATGTATCAGCCTAAAATCAATACACATAAATTTGTTCTGAGACTGCTCTGATAACTTAACTTGTAACCAGGTAGTTTCTTTTCCATTTTACTAATGCTTCTTCCCCACCACCCGCTCCTTCCCGACAAGGGAGAAAGATAGTAAACAAAGGGTGCTGGAAAGTGCTGGCAAGCAAAGGGAACATGAGGAAGTACATATGGAATCAGAGCTCGAGCACACCGTCACAAAGACAGGCATTTGGTTTTACATCACACCCAAGAGCCAGGTCTCCTGTGCTTTGGAAAAGGCTTGAAATGCAGTAGGACTTCCCAAAATTATCATCTGAAAAGCTGGTCTGAACGTGACAAGAACCACCCTCAGGCACATGACTGTCCCAAGCACTCATTAACCTGTGGTACCCTCTCCCCACAGGCAAACTGTTCTGTGGCACAGGACTCACAAGCAGGGATAGGGGCCTGGCTTCTTGTTACAAGATGCAGTTTGAGGTTGATACAAACATGAGGTAAACCACAGGAATGTGGACCCTGCTTGGACCCTCTCCCAATTCACTATTTTATGGAGATTGCTTACACTTCTGCTTTTCTTCATACTGGCATACTTCTCTTCATATGCTGGCTCACGGGGAAAGTGACTGGTCTTGGGCCACCATTTTGTTGAATTTCATGAACTAAGACACCTTTGGAAAACAGGCTCTGGAAAAGGAAACTTGCCAGAGTAGCATACACCATCTACATGTTATTTTCAGAACTTGCCATAGAAATAAGTGCTTCTCCTTTCTCTGCTAACCCCATCCAACCTACACATTTAGACTTGAATCCTACAACACGACTACACTCAGAGAAGAGGAAGGAAGGGAAGAAATGTGCAAATGTTTTTCCGGATATTTCATTTGTCGACAACATGCATCATTTGGGAAAAGACTCCTCTAATCATTTTGTAACCCAAAGTGAGGCATGCAAACACAGAAAGGACACCTTCTAGAAATACATACATTAACAAACGTGTATAGCATGCTTGGACTTACTCTTCAGTTCCAGGTGAAAAATCTGATGCAAATGCAAGCCATCCTGATGATACACTTCTGCTACATACTCTCCCTGATCTCTCCATTCCGTGGGGCAAAGACTTAGGCTGCCGTTGGAGAACACATGGGCCCTCTTGCAGTAGACATCTAAGGCGTTCACCGATTTCCTTCTGATCTGAGCCACTCGCTGTCCGTCTTTCTTCCAGATGGCATGGATGTACCCAGCTGACCGCAGGCAGGCCAGGGGAAAAGCAACGCAGTCACCTACAACCCCTCTGACAAGGTATCCTGTTGAAATATGTGCACGTGAATATTTACTTCAGGGAGATACAGGATATCCCATACTTCTGCTTTTTGAAATCTTTTACTACCTCGGAAGCATTTCCACACTGGCTTACAAGTAATCTAGCAGGATCTGCATGCCAACACAGCTTACTTTGAAGAAAAGGCAAATAATGAATTAAGTCCCTGAACAGTTCCCTAAGAACCCTAAGAAAGTCCGATGCCTCATCATGCTGAGGAAGCAGTTTACTTGGATTAGATTTAAGAAGGGAGAATCCTACAGGGAGGTCACAAGGCATACCAAGAGTGTATTATGAATCAGCATCCGTCATATATATTAATGCCTAGGGACACATCTAGAATATTGTCTTTGACACTGACCAAAACCCAGAGTATGTTTTCACAGTTTCTCTACAAAATTGGATCCTGGCATTTACAACAGCTGCTGTGTCAGAAGTAAACGGAAACAATAAGCCTTATGTCTTTTGTCATAAGCGGAATTCAGCACGTCTAAGTTATAAAATTACTGTAATCTCTATGTCTGAATGAAAATAATTCCCATGCTAATGATAATTGCTTGTTTCCAAAAAGCTAATCACTTCTGGGCAAAGATTATTTTGCCCTGACAAGCAAGGATTTTGCTTATCTGTACTTAATTCTTTCATCCCCAAACTCTCAAATCAGTCAATATAGTACTAGAGCCAGAAGAAAAATAAATAAATAAATAAATATCTTCAGAATGGAGCATCTAATTTATGCAACCCAAAGTAACAACTGTGGGTAAAAAGTTGCAAAGTAACCGTGCAGCAGTAAGCAGAGGGTGGTGTTGACAACATGGAAAGCAGGAAAGCAGAACAGAGCAAAATCCCGACTAATCTTCTGTGTCTTGTCACCCCAAGGAATTGTAACATCTCAAGGATGCTCAGAAAAGGGAGAACAGTCCTAATCAGCATCTTGTAGGACCCTAAATCACCACATTATCCCACTATGGGTCACACATAGTGAAGGCTAATGCCACTTTCAGGAAAACTCGCTGGACCAGCTCACTGTGCTATGTCAGCGGAGATTTCAAAATAACAATCTATTTTTTGTAGCCAGTAATTTCAAGCAGTGGATAAGATGACAACAAAATCAAGATCTGATATAAAGTCATAGTTGCATTTAAGTCTAACTGTAGCATCTTGCTTCTAGACCTGTGGCACAAGTGTAGATACTAATCGTGAGCAGAACAAATGTTTAATCAAAATCATGGCAGGCAAGTGTTCTCACGAGGTTAATATGTGAACTCAAGAACAAAAAGGTAGAAGATGCCAGCCAGGAACACACATCCTATACATCGTAATGCAAGCTAGCATCTGATCCAGGCATCCCTACACAGTAAGGGAAGGTTAAAGTGATAACTTGCACCCACCATGTACATGTAACTGAAATGTCCTTTGGTGAACGCAGTGCTGGGAGCTGGTGCAGACCTTAGCTGTGTACTGTCCTGCATCCTCCTTCCCAACAACGCGGAGCCCCAGTGTCCCGTTACGAAAGACACAAAGCCACTGGCCGTACCCAGTGCTGCCATGTGTCCCCTGCTTTAAGAGCGTGCCTCCCTTGTACCATCTGATCTGAGAAGGATGCTCCAACTGGACATAGCCAGGGTCAAAAATAACATAGTCGCATTCATTCCCATTTATCGTTGTCACATCACCACCAGCTGAAAGTACAACACACAAAACAAGGTCATTGCAAACAATTTTCTTTCAACATAATCCTCAAATATTGTCCCGATCCTGCAATTAACAAACCAAACCTCTAGGATCTCATCCACACCAAAACACATTTTCAATCACAGTTCAGTGTAAAAGCACGTAATGGCTACAGAATTAGGAATCAAATTAAAAATAAAAGTAAAAATCTTACCTCCAAGAATAATAAGTGCACACAATACAGCCTGGAAGGTGAAAACAGATAACATTTTAGAAATGATCGTTTCTTTGCTAGTATGTATACATTTCTGCATGAGCTTGTTCACCAAGAAATCATTAAATCCTACTAGCTTAGGTCACTAGTGAGGGATGTGACATGAAGCAGGTGAGGAGAAATGTTTAAAGGATGCTTTTATGCTAACCGCTTCCTTACTGAAAAATTCTCAGAAAAACAGAATAGCTATTTAAAAAAAAAAAGACACACACTGTGGTTTCAGCCTCTGTGTCAGAAACGCATCAGCTATGAACCTGTGGGTAACCTTCCCTTCTTCCCTTTTTTCTTTCTCTTTTTTTCATCATGCCACAATTGCTATCAGACTCCTTTTCACAGCAAAGTCCATCAAAAATGTGTTTGCCATTTCTACTGTGTGAAGAATCTTAGAGCAAATCATGACGTGGAGGTCAGCTGGGTTGCAGCTGGGACAGAGTTAATTTTCTTCTTAGTAGCTGGTATGGTGCTTTGTTTTGGATTTAGGATGTGCCTGTTGATAACACAACCATGTTTTAGTTTTTTTTAGCAGTGCGTACAAAAGACCAAGACTATTTCTGCTCCTGGTGCTGCCCTGGCAGTAAGGAGGCTGGGAGTGCAGCAGGATCTGGGAGGCGCCACAGCCAGGACAGCTGGCCAAGCTGCCCAAAAGGATGTCCCATGCCATACAGTGTTCTGATCAACCCTAAAACGAAGGAGTTGACTGTGGAGGCAGCTACTGCTTGAGGACTGGCTGGGCATCCGTCATCTGGTGCTGAGCAATTACATTGTGCATTGCTTTATTCTGAGTAATCTTTTTTTTTTTTTTTTTTCCTTTTCTTTCCTATTGAACTGTCTATCTCAATCCACAAGTTTTACTTTTTCCCCCCCAGTTCTCTCCCCCATCCCACTGGGTGGGAAGTGAGCAAGCAGCTCTGTGCTGCTTTGCTGCCAGAGTCAGGTTAAACCACAACAGGTGCATAGTTTTATAATCACAAGTGTAAGGACATAAAAACCAAACCAAGGCAAAACAAAACAGAAAAACACTTATCAGTTATCTGCAATACTGGAAACATTTATGTGAAATAGTGTCACACTACACAGCAACCCAAAATAGCGTCACACATCCCGTTCAGCTTCCAGTTTTGCATGAATGTGCACATGACACTAATAAAGTGAGCCATGGGAGATGATGCAAAGTGCTTCTTGATAGGCCAAAGGAACTTCTGCAAGTCTCCAGAGAGGTCTGTGGTGCCAACACATCTGTCAGCTGAGTAGTCAGCTCAGCAAGTGAATTTATTTCTGGAGTGCACACCATCTGATTTCTCGTTCTCAAGTCATAAATTAGGGTGAATTTGCCTTTGCAGTGCAGGCACAGCACCACGACTGCAATTTGTGCACTAAATTATTGATTGAACTTATCTTTGCAGTCTCCAGGTTGCCCCAGAAATGACTGTTTCCACTTGAACAAGAAAGAAGCAAAACTGCACCTAGGGCAGAGCTGCATCGGAGGCCCAAGATGAACAACAATGGGCAGTATTTCTGGGGAGGAAAGCACGTTGCCTCTCTTTCTGCTTATGAAGCAATGCCTCATATCCGAGCAGAGCAAGTACAGGGCCATAGAAAGGCATGCATCTGAGAGCCGGAAGATGAAACGACTGTCAGCTGACTAGCACTGACAATCCAAAATAAGAGCTTATGTGGTTCACACTCATATAGAAAATGAGGGACATCCAAAGCATGCGTCCTAAAGACCACAGCCCAACTAAAAACGCATGCCGCCGTACAGGTTATCAGCTACTTCCGCTATGTAAACTTGAGCAGAGAGTCTGTGTAACCTTCACTGCTACCTTCCTCACTGGATGTGTGTTCAACCACAAAATACGGCTTTGTGGATCATTTTACTGCCTTGTTTCAGCAAATGCAAACACTGTGGAAACTATGGCACTCTGAAGACTTAAGAATCTATGAATGCACATTCAGAAGAAAAGGAGTACTTTTCTTCTGAATATATCTGTACTGCAAAGTAGTTTCTTTCAACACAAAAGCATTCAAACCAATAGTAAGAAACAAGCACAAAAATCCACCAAATACAAGCCTAAACAGTCCTGTTCCAGCTCAGAAATATAAATGAACAGGGTGATTTAATGAAGCCAGAGAGGTAGCCACAGGTCTGTTGGTGCCATCGGAAGCCATCATTAAGCTTCAAAAGCCCTATGAAGGAGAGCAGCTACACCAACAATTAGCATCCTTCACCATAACGAAGGTGAACAACATGCTGCTTCAGATGCATCCCCCCATTATCAATCTTGGCACGGTAGTCTATGCCTGGACCAGCTAAATGAGCTCCACAAATGGTGCAGGCCCAAAAGGCATCCATCCAACCTACTGTTTATTTGCTGGTGATGGCACAGGTGCTCTTCCTTCCTGCCATGCTAAACCGGTGATGTTCCCTGTTAGATGGAAGAAGGGCAGCATGTTTATCAGGTGGTCAGTAATTCATTGGGTCTTTACACAGCCAAAAATTGTAGCAAGACTTACTAAATAGTGGTAGTCAACTTTTTAGATGTAGATTCATGCCAGGCTCAAAGTGGAAAGTTGTTGGCTTGCACCTTTAGTCACATTGGTCTTATTATCTTCAGTGTGCCCTTCACAATTCTCATGCTGTATGAAGAGCTATGTGCACACGTGTGTATGTGCATGTGTCCGTGTGCAGCTAGACCTGAGGTTTTTTTGTTTTAAGCTTTGCCTGGCTTGTTCAGCCCTCAGGCAGTCATCATAAATAGAAAAGGCTAACAGAAACCAGCTGAGTGGCTCCAGCTCACCCCTGACAGGCTTGCACACAGAGCCTCCCCTGGATACTAGCCTCCAGCATTCTCATAATCACCTCAAATGCTAAAAAAAGTCTCCTTTGCTAATCGCTTCTTCTCAGAGCCCACTCACAGACCACTGAAGCCCAAATAATTTGCATACCATTACCTTCAGGCAGATAAGGCATGTGTGTGCAATTTTGGGTACGCAGTTTCACTTGTAACTTGTGAAGTAATCAATTCCAGCTGAAATTACGCTGCCACGGGACCCGAGGCTGCTATCTTTTACTTTGCATAACACAATTACCCTGATGAGGGCTTCAAAATACGTATTTAAACAAATAATCACGTTAATATAGTTCATTTCCTGTAGCAGCCTTCACCTAAAATTAAATAATTCAACACCATGCCGCCTGAGGGAAGAAACAGTGAAAGACTGCCCCCTCCTGTACACAAATGTGTAATTCTCTGGATAGTTGAAAGCAAAAATCTAGCTTTTTTAGTATACCTTGGAATATTGATGTGATTGGAAAATAAAATCATGGATATATATACACATATAAAAAGACATAATAGTCAAAACTGTACAAAGAAGTTTCTGTCACTGTTTCTGACAAACATAAAATAATGAGAGCACTGACTCACTGGTCAAATATGTACAATTCCCAAATAGTCCTGGCTATTGAAAACACACAAACAAAAGCCAACCTTCAGCAATACAAGACTCAAAACACTATGTAGTGCCTAACCTATGTTTTTTTTTTCCTTGAGTGTATTTCCTCTACGTCACATAACCAAGCCTTTTTTCTTCGCCCAGACTGAAGTGTCACCGGAGACTGCATTATCCTTCTTGCAGTCCGAAACACCTCAAAAGCATGAAGAACAGCATCAGGCATTTTAGGGGCAATTCCCCTTGTCGGCATGAAGTCCTTCCCACAGACCCCACCTTCTCACCTTAATTACAACAGTAGCGCTGGAAAACCCAGAGAGTAAGGCATTTTGTAAAAGAACGTACTGACACCCGTGAGGAAGGGAGGACAGAGAAACGTGTTTAACCATAATGCAAGCTCTACCTGAAGCAGCCACCCTTTGCCTAAGCCCCCTCAGGGTCCTCCCCCACCAGGTCAGGGCCCTAGAGCCCACCCAACCCTGGGGAGCACTCGCAGGTGCTGCCCAAACGCTAAGGGTTGGGGGGGTTGGGGTTAGCTGTGAAGAAATGTCTTTTTAGTCTTCTCGTTGGTGAGATATGTTGTTCTTTCACCTGGCTGACTGGTGCTTTATAACAGTTCCTTGGAAATTGACTTGGGGCAGCCATGAAATGGGGCTAAAGTGATGAAATGAGACCTTGGAGAGCACTGTACTGCCACAGCGAAGCATCACCTGCCACCAGCGCAGGAAAGGGAGCCTTCCTTTCCTCTGGAACAGGGAAACGGGATGCACAGGGAAGTAAGATGATTCAGACTGTTTAATGAGCAAACTACCTAAACTGGGTGTCTTCTAAAGACAAAGCACCATTCAGAACCTGTAGGAAGACTCCATGTAGTTTCTTTGGCCCTACTTGGTTTCGTAAGAGCATTGCCAAACCAATAAATCTAGGTAACGGGCAATGAAGTAATCAGCAACTGAGATAAAGTGACTCCTTTAGCACACAAGCTTTATTGGGTAAATACCTGACTGCATAAAGCATAAACAAGCTTTCACCAGTCCATTGGCCATCTGTCTCAGTAGTCCTGGGAGCCTGAGGATTTTCTCCAATGAATGCATGCAGAGATTTACATAGTTGTGTTTGCTTTTTCTTTGTTCTAGTCCTGTCATATAATTTTTCCATTTACATGATGCCCAGAATGCCTCTGCTTGTACAGTGGTTGATTTTCTTCCCTCAGATATTACCTTCCCTTCTACATTTTTTTTTTTTTTTTTTGATTGGTTAGTTGTGGGTTTTTTTGTTTGGTTGGTTTGGTTTGTTTTTCTCCTTATCTCTTTCTGTTTTACTTAAGGATTCTTAAAATTACTACACAGTGACAGCTACCCTGTTTGGCTAAGGTAGGAACCAGTCACAGGTTGCTTATGCTAACCATCATTCACAGCTACAGATTGCTGGTCTACAAGACTGTACCTGGGCAAACCCCCAGTCACTACTTTGCTTTACAAGGTGTTTAAACACCAAGTCTCCTCAGCTGTAGGTCACTTGCTGAATTATGCAGCGCATCTCATATGTATGTAATTGGCCAAACACATTCAAGTTACTGATTTCTTCAAAAAGGAAGTGTTACCTATTGCAAACAAAGTAAAACCTTAAAAATAACAGATGCATGGACATGAACTTTTTTTTTTTAATTCCTATTTGGAAAATCTGTAAATTATTCAGCAAATTAGGCACACTTGAACCAAACCTAGCAAGAAGTTTGTTACAACAATGGGTTGCAGCTATTCCTGGGCAGCCCTGACCCAATATGTATTACGAGCATGTCTGATATATAACAGCTTTGATGGTCATTTTAGTCCCAGTTGGTCACAGGTGTCCTTGAAGCTTCTAGCAGAAAGTTCTCTCTGCATTCAGGACTGCTAGCAGATTTGATTCAATGCAACATGCTTAAAGCAGCAGTTACTACCCAGACACAATATGAATACCTCGACCTGGAATCCTTCCAGATAACTGGCACGTATTGTAGGCTGAAGAATGTATGTCTTTGAAACACAATTAAGCTGCTCTGAAATACTAAAAAATGGAACATGATACAATGATGCTGCTACGGTTTGGAAGTTCGCTGGCTTGTTTATTTGTGAGCATATGCCTAGATTCAGGTACTTGCATTTTTGCACTAATAAAGCAATTGCTTGCTTTTCTTAATCAATTTGGTAGTAGTTTGCTTCCTGTCTTTTTTTTTTTTTTTTTTTCTCCTGTGAAATGTAACATGGATGTAATGGAGACATATAGATATACAGATACTGATTGGATGTGATCCTGGGCAGCCTTCTTTAGGAGGCTCTGCTTGAGGAAGAGGCTGCACTAGATGATCTCCAGGGGTGTCTTCCAACTTCAGCCATTTGGAGATTCTGTAATTCCCATGTCAGAAACATCTGGGGGGAGGGGGGGGAAATGCTTTTGTACTTCAAATCCAAACCAGGGGATATCATTATCCTCTTGGAAGGCACTACACTTAACTTTTTGCAGCGTAAACAAGCAATCTTACCTAAGCTGTGGAAAATTGCATGTGTCACTGGTTTAAAGCTAAAATACTTACAGGAGCGTTTTCTGTCAAATGAAGAAGAAGACAGCAAACTGCTCTCATTGTTTATTTCTCTTTTAGCAGTTGTGCAGAATGTCAGTGCTCTACATATGAGTGATTAATGTATCACTCTGCACTGAAAGCTCTTTCGGTGCAGGTGAAAGTGGTTGATCAATAGGTAAGTTCAAGAAACAATCTTCAGTGTGCAGCCACAATCTTTCAAATGTCTTTAAAACTTTCCTCCATTCTATTCAGATGGCAGTTTAGCTGGTTGTAAAATAATTATTATAAAGACTGTTGGGTAGATACGGTATTCTTCAATATCCAGAGAATGGTAACACCAAAGGTTAGCTAGAGCTAGCAGCAAAGTGGAAAAATAGTTATTCCCCCATGTAGTGCTTCTCCTTTTCTACTGTAATTCTCATTAGGGTTTTTATATTGTTTTGCTCCAATGAATTCTTCATTAGACATGGGGTTTTGGTCATTTCAGCTGTTGAAGTGCTGTTCGCTTTTTTAACAAGAAAAAAAGTACTTTTAACACTAAATGCATACATGTAGAACCTTTTAAAGCTGCTATATCAGCTTTATCAAAACAAAAAGAGGTACTTCCAAATCTGAAGCTCAAAATCACTGAACAGTAAAGTTGCTCTGAAGTAGTAAAAAATGGAGACAAGGCTTGACATGGTGGTGCATCTGAACTCATACAACTACTTTGAAATGCAAGAACTTTTTTGAGAGCATATGTCCAGTTTCAGGCAGTTATATTTAAGAGTGACCTAGTAAATGCCAGTTTACCATTTTTATCAACCTGGAGATGCTTTGCTTCTTTTTATCTTCCTTGAAATATGATTGCATTACCCATTTTGAGTACTTCATTGCTTTATGCATTTTTAAAACAGCTAAACTTTCCTGGGAAGATTTATCCCAAACTGCCAACTTGTAATTAATGAATGGTCTGCAGGATGATATATGTATTGTATCATGTAATTGCTTATATCTTGCTCTTGGAATCACAGAAATGTCGATTGGAAGAGTCCTCCAGAGTCCAACCTCCTGCTCAAAGCAGAGCTATCACCAGCACCAGATCCGGTCAGCCACGGCTTTGTCAGGTTTGAAAAACCCCCAAGAATGAGATCCAGCAACCTCTTTAAGGTAGCCTGTTCCTCTCATCCACTACCCTCAAAATGAAGATTTTCTCAATATCCAGCCTAAATTTTTCAAACCACATTTGCCTTGTTTTATCATCTCCCACTAAGCTGGCATTTTAGGGGCAACTCCCCTTGTAGGCAAAGCCCACTTTGCTTCCACTGCCTTTATACATCCTTTCAAGTAGTTGTTCAAGCATCTTTGCTAGAGCAAACAGCACCAACTCCCTCAGTTTCTGCTCACTCTTTGTGTGCCCTAGGCTCCTAACCACCTCAGGAGCCCTTGCCAGTTCTTCCACATCCTTTTTGAAGGAAGGTCCATCCTTTCTGAAGGGCAAAACTGGACACAGTATTACAGTTGTGGCCTTAGCAGCTCTGAACAGAGAGGGATGATAACCTCCCAGTCTGCCAGCCATGCTTTTTTGGATGTAGCCCAGTAAGCAGGTTGCCTGAGCCATATTCTGCTTGGTGTAGGACCTTGGTGCAGATCCTCTTCAGCACAGCTCTTACTCAAGCAGCCAGCTCCCAACCTGTGCTAATGCACATCCTCTGACATGCATGAGGAACTTTGCCCTTCTCCTTGTTAAACTACATCAGGTTTGTTGGCCCAATTCTTGAGTTTCTCAGGTTACCTTGGAACTGAATCTTTGATGTATGAATATCTCAGCTCCCACTCCATTTCAGTATCACCTGCTAACTGGCCATGGATGTGTTCTTTCTCATCACCCAAATTGCTCATTAAAAAAAAAAAAAAAAAAAAAGTCATTACTAACCACCGGCTGTTATGGGTCATGAATTAGACATTAAAACGTTGGCTGAGCCTGGAGGACCAGTAAGTTTTCAGCCTCTCAGTTTCCAAAGCAGATGCAGTAACCCATCAGAAGCCTTATTAGAAACAAGGTATATTACATCCCCTGTTCTCTTTTCATCCCTATCACCAGCCATGTCTTGATAGGAATCAGGGTGGTCAGTTGGGGTTTGTCCACAGTTTGTCCACTCTGAGGTTTTCCAATCACCTCTTTTTCAATACGTATTTGGAAATGAATTTAGCAGTTTTCTTCACTGATGCTGGACAGCAGGCTGATGCCTGAGCCTACAGTGTCCCCTCCTATCAGTGTCAAAGCCATGGGCAGTACTTTAGCTTCATGTGCAGGACTACTTTCCTCTCTCTATTGTCTCTATGCATTTGTACTTTGACTGTGAACATATTGGTCCTCTACCCTCCATATTTCTAAGCAGATGTGCTGTGCTGCAAACATGACTGGGATGCAGCAATGCGCCTGACAGTCGTACTGCTTTACAAACTGATGGGGCTATGTTTTCCCTTTCATTCTATTTCGGTATTCCCAGCTTATTTTGTTGATGGCCATTTCTCCATCTGTTTGGACCCAGAGAAATCACAGACTGCAAGCCTAACGAGCCCATATCAGACAGACTTCTCCAACAGCAAGTCTTTAATGCAAATTGACGCTTAAACCTAACAAACAAAGCCTCCGCGTGACAAAACAACCTTTCTCATTTCACTCCTAATTGCAATTCCCATATTGTTTAGGGCACACAGTCACTGAGGTTTCTGACTAACTCAAATCGCTTTTGTGCCTTGCTAACAATCGCTTTAAGTGAAAAGGAAATCTGAGTGGCTTTGGGGGTGTTTTTTATGCTTTGTTTCTAGGAAAGAGTCCCAGATTCCTTGAAAACCGCTCGTTCCTGTGCTGAGCCTGTCAGTTTTTGTGCACCACCACGAAGCACACGCTGTGTATTGGGGCGTTTTAGCTCCTAAAAAAGCTGGGTAGTTTTCTGTAGGATGACACTGCAGCAGTGTGGCAGCGGTCCAGGCCCACGGCAAGGCAGCAGGGAAGCCCAAATGTCACCACAGCGAGCAAACAAAGGCACCATGGCACGAAAGAGGGCTCCCCTCACACCCCTGAGACCCGGCCACCTCCTCCCACAGCCGCCCCCCGCAAGCCCCCCTCGGCCCGAGCTCCTGCCTGACTCGGGGCGGGGGGGGGGTGGAGGGGCAGGGCTGGGAGTCGCCCCCCTGCCACCCCATCGTGCCAGCCCCAAAACAGCCAGGCTCGGCGCTGCTGGGCCCGGCTGCTCCGCCCAGGAAGCGGCGCCCTTTGGCCGCGGAGCAGGAAGCGGCAGCCGCCGGCAGCGGGGTTGGCGCTGGGCGCCCTGCAGGTAGGCGCGGCTCGGCTCGGTGTGGGGAGGGGGGCTCCCATCGCACCGACACGAAGCCAGCATGCCCCGGGGTGACCAGCGCCTGGGGGGCAGGCGGCAGGAGCCCGAGGAGCCCGAGGAGCCCGAGGGATGGAGCGCCACGCTGCCCTGGTGCCCGCAGGCTGCACAGACACAGACACGGACAGACAGCCACAGCTACAGGAGGGCTGCGGGGCTGAGCGGCCGGAGGATGAATGTCCGCCTGCAAGTGGCCGAGGTAAAGAAAATAAGTCATTGGACACAAAATCTGCTGTTGTGATATGTGCTATATGACTGTACTAAAGTCAAGGACCCCAAATGGCACGGTGTGTTTGCCAAAGGTCCGGATCAGACACTCTTCCCACCTCATTTTAGCAAAGCTATAAATGTTGCATCCAGTAACCTCCCAAACCTACATGCACAGGTGTTCGTACTGCCTTGGTTTTCACATTCAAACAGTAACACCAAGGATGTGTTCCTGCCAGTAACAGAAGGGAACTAACTCTTCCTTCTGCCCTGTCCACTTGCTTTGAGTTGGCTTGTGCCATCAACCTGTCGCAGCGGTTTCTTGGTAGTGGTAAAGTCCTGAGGGCTGTAAGGCTGCAGATAGCCCTACCTTGGAACAGCTTGAAATGATGTGTCTGCAGGGGTAGTCCCCTTCGGCATTCAGGGAATATTTAAAGCAGGAACTCAGGTTATTCTAACTTCTAAGGTTTCTTTTTTGCACATCTGTTTTTTGTTGTTCTCTTTCTCCAAGGTTCTAGTTCAAGAAGTCTCAGTTGTCTCCTTGATTCTGGCATTATCTAATCCCTTATTAACAATTACCTTTCAGTAAATAACTGCTAGTGATGAAGTGGACCACAATGAGGCGCCATCACTGCATGGTTTTTACACCAGAGCCCGACTGCCCAGTTAGCCAATTGCATCTGGAGCTTGAATAGTTGTCCAGAGGTGTATTTTTCCTTTGGCTCAGCCATAAGTAAACAAGAAGGATTGGTGGCTTGAAGCACAGTTCAGGGAATATGTTCCTGAAGTGATGCCTGTTCCCATATTCAGCAGGTGCAGTAGATTTTAAGGTATATTCTGTGATGCACTCTTGCTGAATATTCAACTAAGTTTAATTTTGTTTGCTTTTGTAAGAAGGATTCCTGATTGCTGAACCTGACATAAATGCCCAGATGGACCAAGGAGAAGATCAAGATCATGAAGATCATGAGGTGCTGGAAGAGATGCATATGGGTGAGAAATAAAGCAGATAAGTTTACAAACAGAGCAAGCAAATTGTTCTTTGAGCTTCCTCAAAGTTATTTAAACTGCTTCATTTCATCCAACTCATCCTGAAATCTTCTCCTTCCTCCCCAGGGCAGGCAGACCACCTGCCCTTGTCAGTGTACTGTTAAAAATATGTATGAGAAGACATAGTATTAAGACAAAATATGAAGGTTTCCCAGGGGCAAGGAAAGACCCATCACTGGAAGTGTTCAAAGCCAAGCTGGAGGGGGCCTTGGCCAGTGTGATCTAGTGGGTGGCATCCCTGCCTATGGCCGGGGGGTTGGAGATGGATGATTTTTAAGGTCCCTTCCTACCCAGGCTATTCCGTGATTCTATCAAACACCTATAGCATCCTGCTGTTTGTGGCACACATGCTCTGTGTCGCATGGTGAGGCTATGCTCCTATGGCTAGATTTTGCTTTGCTCCCAGTCCTTCCCTTTACTGCTTCTCCTACACAGTGCAGGCCAGGCTCCCTGGGAGAAGAGCTTGCCCATTCTCTGCCATGCCATCTCCAAGCAATAATCACAATTACTTGTGCATTTTTTCCAGGTGGTGAGGTAGATCCCCTTCGCAACCACTTTGCAAGCGCAGATCAGCAGGACGTGTTGGCAGTGGGGTCCAGAGGAGGAGACCAACAGTTGGGTGATGGCCACGGAAGTCAGCGCGGCTCCTCAGAGGCACAGCGAGGTGACTATAGGCCGGCAGAGGAGGCTAAGCTGCCTTGCTCTGCCATCAGCCTGGTAAAAAGACAAGAGAGAGGGGTGGCAGCAGCCTCACGGCGAGCCCACCGCGCAGAGCGGCCCACCATCTGCTCCGAGTGTGGCAAGGGCTTCAGCCGGAGCATCCACCTCATCCAGCACCAGCGCATGCACACCGGGGAGCGCCCGTTCCTGTGCGGGGAGTGCGGCAAGGGTTTCAGCCAAAGCTCCCACCTCATCCAGCACCGGCGGGTCCACACGGGCCAGAAGCCTTACACCTGCACGGAGTGTGGAAAGAGCTTCAGCCAGAGCTCCAACCTCCTGAAGCACCAGCGCATCCACACCGGGCTCAAACCCTACGTGTGCAGCGAGTGCGGGAAGATCTTCAGCGACAGCTCCACCTGCATCAAGCACCAGCGCATGCACACAGGCGAGCGGCCCTACAAGTGCCCAGCCTGCGGGAAATGCTTCAGCCAACACTCCCACCTCCTCCAGCACCAGCGAGCCCACGATGGTGTCCGGCCTTACTCCTGCGGGCAGTGTGGCAAATGTTTCGGGCAGAGCTCTGACCTCATTAATCACGCTCGGACCCACACGGGTGAGAAGCCTTACAAATGTAGCCAGTGTGGCCGGGGCTTCAGCGGCAACTCCAACCTCATCAAGCACACCCGCATCCACACAGGCGAGCAGCCGTACCGCTGCACCCAGTGTGGGGAATGCTTTCGTTTCCAGCCCCAGCTGGTGCGCCACCAGAAACACCACACAGAGTAGTTGGCCCTGGGGACCATGGGCAGCAGCTACGTGGTGCTGTGAAGACACCTGGACACCTCACGTGGGGCACGGATTTGGGGGGAGGGAGCCCTCAGAGACCGTCCCCTTTTCTTCTGGGCAGGCCTGTTTGTGAGCACTGCCCATGCACACAAGAAAAGAGGGAAGCCACTGCCAAATGAACTCGTGCACATTCACTGCAGCGAGGTGGCTGTTCCCAGCCCCTCTTTCAGGGACAAGGGGAAAAAAAAGGTGCTTACGGTATGGTACGTTCAAGGCCAAGAGGGGAGAACACAATCGTTCCAAGGATCAGTGCCTTCTGCTTTTTTTTTTTTTTTTTTTCCTCTATGGGGTGTGATTTTTGCCTTGGTAAAAACCAGCTGAAATCTGTTTTCTCTACAAGCTGCCAGGATTTTGCCCTTGGGCTAAGGCCACAGCCTTACATGATTGCTCCCCTTAGAATCCACATCTCCCACTTGGCAGTTTTCATGGTTTTAGGTGGTGTTAGCAGCTATTTATTTTAAACCCCCACAACGCTGCCTATGTTGTAGGCCCAGCTGATACTCTGAGGAGGCCCTGTCTATGGGATTGTGTTTTTGCTGGGTTGTATGGTTGTTAAATTGACAGTCCCAGAAATCGTGCTGCTGTTTGACAGCTTAATCCTCAGCAGCAATTAAGTAAATTAACATCCTATTAGGTATTTCTCCCAGGTTCTTGTTTAGGCGCTCTTGTGGGTGGCACTTTATGAATGTTTTTATAAGGCTTTTAAAAGTATTTAGGATGACTTTTTCAATTGTGATCTTCTAATTTTCAGTTGATGAAAAGGAAGAGAATGATGTTAATGATGTTTGAAAAATAAGCTATGTCAAACTTTGACTTTATATTAAATGTTAAACATTTTTTCTTGCATAAAATTTTTTAACTCAAACACCATTTGTGAGCTGTTAATGATTACAAAGAGGTGACTATGACATGGATTTCTAGAATTTCTGTGCATTTCTGCAAGCGGTTTTGATGTCATCTTTAGTATTGACTTTCTAAGGAAAATGGGGGAGGCAGAATTCTGAGAAAGCAGAATGAGCTGACCTCTAAAGAGATGATCTTCACTTCGAGGAGGAAAATACTACTACTGGGAATCTGTCTTTAAAAGGAATTCTAGCTCAGACGACCACTTGGTACGGGGGAGGAGAGAACTGGCAGTAATAACAAAGATGTTAATATCTCCAGCACGGAAGAACTCCTTGTGATGAACGTGGCAGTGTATACTGAAATGCCTGTTCCACCCACAGAGCCAAACAGGGGAAGAAATCACCGTGTGCTTTAGGCAAGAAAATGAAGTGATTGAATCTGTTGTGCTATAGAATTTTTTATTTTCAGCATTGCTTATGGGCCTAATGCTAACAGTGAGCTTTCAGATGGAGATGAGCTCCCAAGTAGCAGTTATCTCTAAGGGCTAGGAGAAGCCCTTCTCAAAGAGCTCAGGATCCTGGGGAAAACAGCAAGCTGTGAGCAAAAGCAAAGTGATGGGAATTACTGGCTGAGTACTGCAGGCACATCTACACCTCCCTTAACCTCCAGATGGTGTTGTGGAGGGCTCAGCTTCATGCTCCACTGGCAGTAGAGATGGTTTAAGTCATTTGGTTTCACTCTACTCCCACTTTCTCCCCCAGAGCCTGACTTAATGTAACTGTGCAGGCTAACCATTCACATGGCAGTGCCCTAAATCAAATCCATTAAATGATCCACATTTTTAAAATGAAAGACTTCAGAGAGTTCCTTTTAAAGTGCACCAGTAGAGTCTTAGACCACAGCCTCACGAGCAGTAGGGTGCATACGACTGAGAGACTTGGTGACAGAAAAATGGATGAGCCAACAAGCAAGTAAATAACATGGCCAATACTGTTAGTTCCCGAACAAGACATCATTTAAGATGCTTCCTTATTACCAGTTTGGGTTTGCCTGTTTTTTCATCAATGTTTCTAGGGAAGATTAGACCTTAGACCTGGAAAGGCCTGACACATTGCCTTTATTACTGCATTCCCTCCACGGTGGGAGGACGTGTACCCCTGGTGCCACAGCATGATGGAAACTGCAATTCATTTCTGGTGCCCTTAGTGCATGTCCTGTTATCAAAAAGTTTATTGATTCTAAATGGCAGCTGCTTTTCTCCCCCATAAACTGTCTGAAAACCTCTCTTGCCTCTGAGCTGGCATGTCAGCATATTGTTAAGAAACAACAGCTGAGGACATTTTCTCTCCTACACCTTTCATATATGCACTCTTGGTCATGCATTCAGCAGGTAGGAAGGGCAGTAGGCCATTTTGGGGCCAGCCACCTTCCAGGAAAGGCAACTAAAAATTCTGTGAGGAGTTGCCTGTAACTGCTGCATCATTTTTTGGAGAGCTGGTTTTCACATAACTTAAGTGCCAGGTTGCCACCTAGCTAGACAGGGCACTGGCCACATGTTGCTCTTGGTAATCTGTCCCCCGCTCTCCAAGACATGTCGCTCCTGCAGGATATCCTAGTGGACAGCCCTGATCAACTAGTGGTCCTTAGGGAGCAATCTAGAGCTATGGCTTGTGGACTGTTGCAATTTCACTCTGCAACACAGCACAGAAGTGCACAAATCTTACGCAGAGCAGATGACTGGGGACGGGGCACCTATGTTTACTCCCTAGGACTATATTATACACCGGTGTAGATGTAACCTGAGTAATCAGCTAAGATTATCAACATTCATGCAGCCTTTCTCAGTTCCTTGCATTGTCACTCGATGTGTTGAAGCACAACAGCACACACACCCCATTTTGCTCCTGTGCTTGCTTTTAGTGCTTATCTGAAGACAGCTGCCTTCCTGTCCTCCTCCAGGCTCTCACTACCAGCTGCTTCACAAACAGTGTCCTCCCTCAGTAGCTTAAATAGATTATCTAATATTTTGACCAGGGTTTGCTATTAACTGGAACAAGATTAATCATGAAATCAGAGTAATTGAGATGCTCAAACAGGAACCACTTAAGCTTAGCTGCAAAGGCTGTGGGTGTTGTTTTATTATTATTATTAATTGCCTACAAGTGAAGATGAGCTTTTCACAGAAGTGCCCAGATCTCAGGCCTGCCAGGCAGTACTTGGGATACTACCTGCACTTTTCCTTTCAAAGATCATTGCAGTGGTACAAAACCATGCTAATGCTTTTCAAGTATGTTTTGAAAAGTGTGCTGCACATGCCCAAGTGTTGAAACTTTTAGGCTTCTAAGTTGTTTGAAGGCTCTAATAACCCATGCTGTTGGGAGCACTGTAAATCTGCACCTTGTTTTGATGAGGAAAGTTGAGACACTTTTGTTTTAGCTACAATACAGTATCATAGCTTAATTAAGAAGTGTTTCATACCAGGAGAGCAGGTCATTCATGGAGACCTCTTGATTACAGAGCTCTGCTGCAATAACTTTTGTTTTACAGCTATTTACAAGAACCAGCCTGAGTTGCATGCTATGGAAACTGGGGAGTCACATTCCCTATTCAGGCACCATACTGGGCTGAACAGAAGGCAGCCACTGATCTCTCTGCTTAGGAACTAAACACAAAAATGACTATATATAAAAACATGTTTCTAGAGAAAAAACAACAACTTATTTCGCTCCTCCAGCACTACTTATAGCATACCTTAGTCTCCAAGTCTGCTACCCACACGTTTTGTTACTCTGGTCATTAGGTGAAGGTCTATTTGTGTACAGAACCAAGTGCTCTCCTCTTGGTCTCGGCAGCTCAGTTGTTCAGCAGATGCAGGTCCCACATTGCATCATTTGGTGTTGCACAATGCAGTCTCTGTAAATAGGCTGCACCGAGATGCTTGCAGATTGTATTTGCTAATTTGTTTCACTTCCTCAGAAATCCTGGGTTCTTGATTCTGCTGATGGTTTCAGCACTAGGTGGCAGAACTCCAAGTCCTGAAGAAAACTGTTCCAGGTAGCAGGCCCTTCGGCACACACTGAATCACAGTAACCAGGTACACACAGAGACTTTTAAAGTCCTGCATTTTAGGAAAGTATTCCTCAAACTTAACTGTACAGACCTGTCCTTCAAAGTCTAAGATTTCCAAAAGCTTGAAAGAGAAACCAGGAAGAGCTTATATAGCTAAGCTCATCCTCCTTGCAGAATGTCACTGGTCTGAAGATGAGAGGCAGGTGCTCCTTGTCAAGGTGCTGACGGGGGGCTGCTCCCTAAGGGGAGCCTGTGAGGGGCAGCAGCAAGCCCGGTCCTCTGGGGCCAGAGGCCTCTGGGCAGTGCTTGTCGGCTGCCCTCCACCTTTCTGGAGGTTAAAATCCTTGCCAAACCTTGTAAATCCAAGGTGAGCAGGACTGAGGCCTGTAGAAACACAAGCGCTGTCTTTGCCAGGAAACGGGACTTCAAAAGACTTCATCCCTGCCCATGGCAGCGGGTTGGAAGTGGATGGCCTTTAAGGTCCCTTCCAACCCAAGTCTTTCCATGGTTCTGTGACAAAATAAATTAAACATTTAGCAGGCTCTTGAGTGTAAAATGCATCCAGTTGGAGCTCAGACTCTCGCTACCCTGGAGTACCTATTCAGAGGTAAATATGCTGACAAATCTGTTGTTCACAGAGAAGATGTGATAAAAGGGACACAAAAAATCACCAACAGCTGCTCTGGAGAGGGGCTGGTGGAAGTGAACTTGAGCAGTAACCAGAAAGGATTTCTACCACACACTGAGGACTGACTGAAAGCACAAGACCTCTTGTAATAAGTGGTCCTTTGCCATGTGAGGCTTTTTTTTTTTCAAGCTCATTTCTCTAATTCAGAAATGGGCCTGAAATACCAACCTGCACCTAGAGTGGAGCACACAGGCCCAACTGGATCTGAACATAGAGCAGCCTCATATGTACAAGGGGTGGCTGGAAGACACCGGCAGAGCTGTCAGTGTCTCTGAGCCCTTGACCTGGACGTGGACAGGGCCCTTACCACATGGCCCCCGGGTGCCCATCCCCATTGTCAGCGCTGGAGCAGCAGGGTCCAGGCCCGGGCCACTCCACAGTGTGTGAGGGGATGTCCAAAAGCAAAGTGGGGTGGGTGGCTGGGCCTGCAGGCAGCTGTGGGTGAAGCAGGGACAGAATTGAGTCCCCCCCAATCCTCTCCCCAGCACAGAGGGGTCAGGGGCAGCACTGGGCATGTGTGCATCCCCTCAGTGCTGTTCTCCAAGCTGAGGGGCCTGGTGGGTCCCCAAGGATGGAGCTTGCTTACAGGTGTCTGTAGGCCGGGGGACATGGCTGTTGGCTTGGTAGGGTATGAATGTGAGGACTGAGCCTGTGTCTGGATCCACATTTGACAAGGAAAGAAGCCAAGGCATGGTCTCAGCGTGCAGTGGGGTCGCTGGTGACGCAGCCCAGCACTTGTGAGTGGCAGCAGGAATGGGACAGGGATTGCCAGGGCCTGGCCAGCACTGCCTTAGGGAGCAGGTGGCACTGCATCGCTTCCCACTTCACAGGGAGGTAACTGAAGAGCCAGGAGATGACGGTTCTTTCACCACTGGTACTGCACACTCTTCTTGCTCCTGCACCTGTCTGCTGGCACTGCCTGGCAGATAGGGATTTGAACACGTAAATGCTGTGCAGATTACACCCGCAAACTGTGAGAACCCACACCCATTATTTACAGCAGGGAGATGAGGGCTGAATGAAGGTACTTGCTTATGAGAGAGGAGAACCATCAATCCAGAGTATTGCAGACATAAGGACAAAAAGGTCAAACTGCCAAAATGAGAGAGTGTGTCTGTAGAAAAAAAAAAAAAAGGTAAAGCTTCTCAATAAAATCTGCAGGGAAGAAGCTTTTGTGTCTGCAAGACCAGGGAAGGATCCAGTGAAGCTCCATAGGGTACTTTGAGGCATTTCTTGTATGAAGGGAGGGTGGGCAGAACGTGCTCCTTTATGTTATCCCATGAGCTAGGGTATTTATGAAAGGCTCTGCTGCTCCCCTGGAAAATTTTTGTTTAATCATCCATTAATTAAAAAAGGTTGAAAACCACTCATGTCAACTGCTCATTTCTAAGCAAAAAGTGGGCAAATTGTTTTGCCTGCAGGATAATAAAAAGGCAGATTGGTGGTAGCTTTTCCTGCTTTTATTCGCCACGGTGACAACTCAAAAGCGACAACTGTGAAACTACAAGCATGGTAAATGCATAATGCTTGGTAATTGGGGATGAGGATGTGTCCCAAAAAGCTATAAGAGTGTTGTATTTTCATTGTACAGAGTATTCATTGTAAGGTCTTTCTTACCGCCATCTCCCATTTTGAAGATTAATTACAGGAGAGAGAGGAAATCTAAGGAAAATAGCAAAAGCTGAGTACAGCAAAGAAAGCCATTCACTCACTGCATAATGGGGGAAAAATAGTTATTGCAGGTAAGCAACCACAATAAAAAATGGAAAATAAAACAAACATATCTCTTTGATAAACAGCAAGAGGACTATATCCCTGACTGGGGGTTTCGATAGGCTCTGTGAAAAGCTCGTGGCAGCAGGGCACCTGGCTCCCACCCAGCGCTCCGCACTGCACGATTTGTACAGCGGAGCCACAGTCACCTGTTGGGATATGTGATAAGGGCAGCACTGGTGCTCCACAGGTGTGACAGGGACGGGGTGCATAAGAGCCTCCTGTCACCTGCACACTCATTTGGTGCTTTGGGCACAGAGGGAATGCGGTTCTCAGGGCACAAGTAAAGGCTTTGCAGGGTAAAAAACAAAACAAAACAAACAAACAAAAAAAACTCTCAAAGTGAGCAGGTGTGGCAAAGATCCACCAAGAGATGCTGGAGATGAAAACCTTGCCATTTCCTTGACCCAAGTTTTGTTTTTTAAATGAGCCTGTCAGCTTTTAATTCATGCTTTTAAACTCAAATGTAACTAACAGCATCTTGGAATCCCATTTGCTTTCTATGACTCATGAAACGCTGCTCCCTCTGCCACTGCTCTCACCAAGGACAATGAAATCTGAACGGATTTGCTTCTGTTGTCTGCACTCCAGAGCTTACTGCAGCTGCCCTGGGGTTGAAAACAGTATTTACTTGTTTTGAAATTGTGTTCAGCTAGAATTTTTAAAATACTTCCAGTACCATCTTTGCTTAGGCTTGGGAGAATATAGAGCAGGCTTGGGGTTTTCTTTTGTGTTTTCTGTACTTTTTGCCTTTATAGTGTTTTGTTTTTATTTTTTGGTGGTGTTTGTTGCTGTACTGGTTTTTGTTTTGTTTTGTTTTTCAAAGTGCCACTTGGTCCACATCTAAACTGACCGGAACTGGTCAGGGAGGGATTACAAGCATGACACAACATGACAGGCAGAAAGGGAGAGAAGGCAAAGGTCCCTCCTGGCAAACGTCCCTGCACAGGCTGCGGCAAATGCCCAAAAGCAATTGTAAAGATCACAAGAGAACTTGCGTGGGAGTCATGGCAGAGTCCTTCCTTTAGTAGCAGCTAACTTTATTCTTAAGGTTGTTCTGTGCTTGATGCTGGTAATTCAGCTGACATTTTTGAGGTGGTATCAAAACTGATAGCCAACCCATCCCATTATGTACAAGGATGTCTTTACTGATCTCCCAGGGAATGGGAAAGTGGCTTCATGAGCTCCAAGTGAAGATGAGGATGAGTTCAGCAACACAGCTGCTGCAGAAAGTGCCTATGCTGGTGCTGTACCACAGGTTTCAGGAGTCAGGGTCAGTTCTGCAGCACCTGGCTTATGCCAAAGGCCTCTTTGCTCCTAGACCCAGTCAAAGAAAGAGCTATATCTACTTCAGCTTTCATTTCCACATGTCCTAAACCTGTATTTAGTGACACAGAGCGGATCCTCCCCCACAACTTAATGTGAAAGGCCCCTAGAGAAAGAAGGTAGATCTACGCATTTCCTCAGTGGAACAGTCCATGACGTTGTATTTATTTTCAGAATAGCCCAGGCATGATAAACACTGTGTCCGTGTACCTGTAAAAGTTTGTAGCTATGTTTGGCTTACAAAATGTTGTGTGATTGCTTCTTCTTAGAGATTCCTATCTATACAGGTCAGGGGCTGCCTTCAGAGAAGCAGCTTGGGAGGGGACCTTGGGTTAAATGAGACATACAGACCCCTCCGAGTATGTGCGGAGGGAGCAGTCAGTGTGCCCAAGGCAACCTGCAACCGTAGAACCTGCAACCGTAGGAGTAGGCTGGCAAGTTGGCTGAGAAAAGCTCTTCTGTGCAATGCCAGAAGGAGGTTGGTCACATGCCAGTGGTGCCATCCACGTGTGGTTAACTCTCCTAAAACCCCTCAAAAAATTATCTGAGAATGAGAGTTTTCCATTTTTAGAAGGCCAGTTTTTCATCTTAATATGCCTGCCTTTCTTTGCTGCTCCCTCCCACAAATTTCTCTGGCCAGTTTTAAGTAACTTTTTGAAGGAGATTCATATGTTAAAGTCTTCATTGGCTGCAAAACCATTTGTCTTATTTCTGTTGCAGGAGAACTGGTATTACACACCTAGAGTGGGCTTGTCAGAAAAAAAAGGCCAGGGAAGCAGGGTAACTGCTGGTCCATGGCAGTGATACCCAGAGAGTCACCAGCCAGAGCCAAAGCCACGATACAGTGAGCTGCTGAGGGGCCCACGCATCAAAGCAGGAGCAGAAACCTTCCAGGGAAACTCGGCACACGTTTCACAAAAGGTGAGCTGGGCCTGGGGCACATTGCCGATGGCTGTCTCTAACTTAATAACTCAGGCTATGATGTTTAGTTTCAGCCCCTTCCCCTATATTATATGCTAACACAAAGAATAATGCTGGCTGGCTGGCTGAGCTGATGTATGGTAGAGTTTATCCAAGTTTCCAAGTATTCAAGGTGCTAGCTTTGTTAACTTTCCATTTCAGGGGAAGTGGATTGGTTTGAGGATATTTGCACTAAAGCCACCACATGGAAATTTTACAATGTACCTTAAAGGAATAATGGGATTATTAAGAAGTCATCACCGTTGGCATTTATTTTCCCATTCCATTTACGTCAAAACTTTTTTCAGTAGCCCAGATAACATTTTTGACAGCACGGTCAGATTTATTGCTCATGCTTGATCCTGTTGTTGCTCTAAGGGCTCATAATTTTTTTACAGGATTCACTCATCATCTTAGTTGTCTTCTTAGCTAGTCACTGTTGTGATGCTTCATTTTAAGGCCACAAAACCATCTGCATCCTTGACATGACTCAGACACCCATATCCTGTATGAAAAGGATTTTAATTTTATGCCAGCAATAAAAATTGATCACTGGAAAATTTATAATTTGAGACCCCGGTACACCCACGTCAGATTAAGTGCAGGAATCAGGCTCCCAACGCCTGCATCCTGCAGGTGCTCTGAACGATGGTGCAGGCACAAAGCTACCCTTACCTCCTCTCTGAAACAAGTGACTCCTCACGGCCCCTCCATCAGCCTCTGGCTCCCTGTTCCTCTCTGCTGCTTACCCAAGAGTCACAAGTCACTAGGGCTAGGTAGCTATGGAGATGAAAGCCCTGCTCTACGTCACCCTTTGCTTTCTGATATGGTCCATTTGGTGCCTGTGCAGATACATTTCCTGTGGGAAAAATAGAGATGGCTTCAGGACAGACACCATTAGTAACTGAGAACTCCTTCAGATTTGTATAGGGAGATACGAATGGGCTGCTAAAATACTTGGAAAATGTAAAATTCTAGAATAAAGGCACAGCCAACTGATGCATGTTGCCCAGATCTGACTTTAGGGAATTAAGACCTGCTCTTTTTTTTTTTTTTAAGGCTGTTTTTTTTTATCATCTGGTAAAACATGTAGAATCACTAATCATAAAATCTTCAGTACTATTCCAGGTACTTGGGTTCAAAAGAAATGTTGGACAGTTCTTACGAACAATTGTTTCTACGGTTAAAATTGTTCTCTTGAGAGAATTAGCTTACAACTACTTTTCTACATGCTAAGTAAATAAAATGTCAACTTCCTAAACACAGTGTGCAAATACACTAAAGTACCAGGCATCAAGCAAACAAAAGTGATTCAGATAAACGAGGGGAAGGATTTCATTTTTAATATACACAACTCATTCCTGAGGGCTTGATCAAATCAACTACAGTGACTGAGATAAGGGACAGACACAAATGAAATGAGATTTTGAAAGCTCTGGCTTTCAGAGTGATTTAAAAGATACAGGTATTCAGAGAATGTTAAATCACTGTTTTGGCCCCTTTCTGACACAATTATTGTTGCAGACACACATTCAAATCTCCATGTAAAATGGTTCCTGGGTCTGCTGAATGTCTGATGACAGGACAGCAGGATAAACTCCCCTAAAATCAGAACGTAGAGGTTCCCAAGGTTTTTCATTCCAACAAAACGTTAACAGTTTTGCTGGTTGTATCAGCATATGTCAGAGGTGAAATATTTAATTTTAAATGGCACGTATTGTATTCTTCTCGAGGCACTGGAGTTGAGATGGAAACCACCTGCCAGCCTTTTGTTAACCATCCTGTGGTTCTCCTAGGAACATATGTTAAAGATGAGAAAAGATCAAAATACTTACAGTTTTGTCTCTCCAGCCATAATGCAAAGCAGAGGCAGGTACAGTATGCCCCTACAGGATAATCCTTTGGCCAGGAAGACCCAGGACTAGAATTTACAAATCTGCACTCACCACTAGAGAAGCGTGGAGAAGACATCCTTGTGTCATTCACCTAGTGTGAAAAACTGGAATGTCCTGACAGCTGTGGAGATCATTCACCCTCTCCTCTGACCATTCCTGGTGAACTATATGGCGAAGGAGTAGTACAGAAAGTAATCTGCAATTTTTATGGAGAACTGCAGTGATGTTCATTAATCCAGTGTTCAAATACGTATTGCTAGAGTGAGCACCTAACAAATTTGAGGCCAGGTAGCTACCAAACTTCCAGAGTTAAGAAAGATGGCATTTCAGAAGCTGACAGTGTCCATAACACAATATGGCACTAAATCGTTTCTAGGCCTGACAGCAATCAAGATACTGGACCTTAAAATATTCCCGCCATTTTCCCTCACATTATGAATTTAGCAGCTAAAATTTAAAGAAATGACTGCATTATACCCTATGAAATCCAGAATGTAAGGCTTCCAGATGGTGCGAAGCACTCACTTCTAAATTCAGCTGTTCCTGAGACAACAGCCACTAAAATCATGTCACAACTGTAGTGACTGAAACAAGTGTAATTGAAAAAAGTGATTTTCAAAGCTTGTGTTCATCCACAGCATTAATTCTTTCTCCGTTGCTCTTACTGCTCTGTTCAGTGCCTGAGAACAATGACCAGAAAAGAGTGATACCAATAGCACAGAATGAAGATCTGCAGCCTTCTCACTGCAATTTTTCCCCTTTTGCTTCTTTAAAACAAAAAGGCCACTATGCAGAGAGGTCTGGTGGTGCTGGAAGCAGAACGCCAGCAAAACTAGAGCACTGCTTCTGATATGGTGGTGTAAATGTTCTAGCTTGAAGCTCTACAGGGCCATAGCTCAGCTGCAAGAAAATGCAACTTTATCAAAACAAATCACAGTTGGGGACGGGGGAGAAAAACACATCATGCTCTCATCACAAGAAAAGCTACTTTGATCCACTTTCAAAACAATACATCAATCTCACTTGCAACTCTCATCACAAAATGAACATAACTAAATATATTGAACAAACCAGCCCATACTTGTCTCTGTCTCTCTCTCTCTGTTCAGCCCTTGCCACAGAAACACCTCATCAGTCCCTGCTCTATGGTGTCTGAAAGGATGTAGATTTTCTTTCATAATTTAGGGCCTGATCAACTGGAGGCGGTCTGCAGCTGTAAGAACGAGGCCTCCTCCCAGCATGGGGATGATGCTGAATAGGCTCCAAGTATAAGCATGGGATGATATTGATCCAAACAGAGAAGAGAGGAGACAGAGAGAGCAAGAGGTATGCACACGGGCCTCTCCCTGCACGTGAGACAGGGCAAGAGGCACAAAGGCAGCCTTGCTCGTAGTTCAGGGCTGCAGGGGCAGCAGGGCCATGGCTGCCTTCCAGCGCAGAATGGAGGATGCCAGAGAGAGCCCTGGCCTCATTTTCTTTGCAGACTCCCAGAGCCTCTGAGATCAGGTGCTGTTCATGGGAGTCTGTCTCTTAGGAGAGCCTCTGCTCCCCTGATGAAATAAACGATTTGAACTGAGTCCGAGACTGGTGGCTGCAAAGGTTCACGGGGGCCTGTTTTGCTTGTTGCTCTGTATCTTTTCCACCACAGTCACCTCGTGGTATCCAGCCCATCAACATGACATGTCCACAACTTCACACCACGAGGGACATCCTCGTTGGGAAATCGTTCTGAGAGGAAAGAGAGGAGACAAGTGTCAATAGGAGAGCACCCACAGAACGGACAAAGAGACAGATGTAGCTTCGACAGAGACACAACTGGAGAGTGACAACTTTTTCAGGCTCACGCCCCTGTTCTTTCTTGCACAGGCCACTTTGCTCAGGGCCAAGACCCAAGCTCTTGGCTCCCCCTCCCCAACAGCCACAGTCTCATCAGCCCTCACGAGCCCTGACTGGAGCAGGATGTTTCTCACTTGCTGGCATTCTGGGTGACAGATGCCTTTGGTGTGCATGGCACACGTGCACAGGGCCATGGGCATGCACCCACAGGCATCTGTCACCTCACCCCTTTCATAATGATCCCACTGAGGTCTCTCGCAGGGTTCCTCATGCTATCTGGGGTTCCCCACACTCTGACTCCATCCACACTCTGCCCTCTCCTGGAGAGCCCCCTGCTCCTAAACTCTGCTTTGTGACCCCCGCCTGGCGGCTGATGCCTCAGCGTATCTGGATCAGGAGCACCAGACATGGCCTCACTGTTTTCTTGGGCTCCTTTTTCCTCTTCTTGTCAGAGGCGTTGAGGTAGGCCTGCTCCCTGGCCCGGTACGAAGGGCCTCGGCTCAGCTCCCTCTCGCTGTAGGGAGGCAGGGTGTCCTCCCCATCCTCCTGGTCAGACGACTGTGACTGTGACTGCTGCTGCGATGGCTCGGGCTTGTAGGTAGAGGGTGGTGACCAGGCGTAATACGTTCCCCCTCCTCTCTGGCTGGGCTGCGAGCTCAGCTTTGAGGGGGTTTCACAACGGTCACCGCTTTCATCGTAGCTCCGGGATTTCCTCTCCAGGACGCTGCTGAGGTAGGAGTGATCGTATTTCTGGCTCCCTCCGGGCGTCCGGCTCACCAGCCGGGGCAGGTGCTTCTCCTCGTGGGCCCGTCTGCGGGGCGGGCTGTACGACCAGCCCCGATCCGAGTCCGTCAGCGGCTCTCGGTTCCCCCTGCTGCGCTTGGTGTAGTACTCCTCCAGGGAGCTGTCCTGGTGGTGCAGCCCTCCGCCACGCGACTCCGAGCGCTCGAAACGCCGAGTCTCCTGGCTGTCCGCCCGCCGGGCCCGCTGGCTGTAGGACTCCGCGAAGGCTGCCAGCTCGTCCATGGAGACGGCCGGCACTCCCACAGAGAAGCTCTTACGGGACAGCATCTCGGACTTGGATCTCTGCTGGCTGGAGGAGGAAAAAGGTAGGGTTAGAGGCCAGGATTCAGCTGCACTCATCCCCTCGGCAGCCTTCAGAGACAATGGAGGGAAGCGGGCGCTCCTGGGACATGAATCATCTGACCTGTTTTCATCCCCTTCTGTAGGAAGAGATGTATCACATCCTAGAAAAGCCTACTTCTCTCTGCTGACTGTAAGGGCAGCCTAGTGTGGAGAGCTCAGATTCTACAAGCCTAATGTTACCCAGAGATTAACCCCGGGATGCACCGTCCTTGTCCTCCGCTATGCAGGGCTGAACTTCCTTTCTTCCCTTAGCCCCAGCACTTTTAGGTCTATGTCCTGCTGGGAAAACTCAAGAACCTGGCTACAGAAGCTCACAGGAGGGCAATTATGAAGCAGGTTTAAAGGGAGTGAACTGGCACAAGAGCCCAGTACTGAGGGAAATAAATACCTGCCATTGCTTTTGGGGGACTGGGCTGCTGGTATGAGGGAAGAAGCACATGATATCTCTTCTAGGTGCCAAAGTGCCGGTCCTTTAGACCTGGAATACAGGTCTTGCTGCACCAAAGCACCAGGGTGTGATTCCTAACACAGTGCACCAGCACTGAGAATTGCCTGAGGCATCAGGTACAGATCTCAATGAAGCACTTTGAGAAGGCGACTTTGTTTCTTATCTATCTCACTTTGCCATCCTACCTGGAATGGTGTCAGTACCTAGCACTGCCCAGCTGGGGAGGCTCCAGCAGACCTGTACGAATCAGATCAATTCTGTCCTCATCTAAGACATCTTCCATCTCCACCTTTCTCTCCAGCTGCAACCCCTCCATCCTACTAGGCTGGACCAGAGCAGCAGGACATGGAGAAGAGCTACCAGTATATCTGTCCCATCTCCTTAACTTACTACTTTGGCAGGTACAGTAACCTCCCAGACACAGCACTCCTCACCTGTGCCGGAAACTGTCCCTCTCATCTCTGTAATCAGAGACAGCCTGTGACCTTGATGTGCTGCCCCCGCCGATCACTCCTGCCCAGTACTCAGCATCCCCATCCAGGTCTCCTGCTGGAGGCAGAGGTTTCCTCCGCGCCTGGCGGTACGGCTGTCGGAAGTTCAAGTCGTCCTCATGCAAGGAGCTGAGTTCAGAGATGGTGTTGTTATCTGAAGGGGAGGATGCAGAAAGGAAATGAGATAGGCATCACCTAGTAGCATATGGGAGAGAAGAGAGGACTGGAAGGCTGTGGAAAGCCTGGCTGCAGATTTCTCAGACAGAAGCTGAACTGCCCTCCAATAAAAAAAAAAATCAAAATGGAACCCAAGGTCCAAACCCTTGTGTGATCCTGCCTGAGACTCCTGGGGCTGTTTGGACACATAGCTGGTGTTGGACCTACAGGTCTTCTGAACTGGTTAACCAGTAGCCAGATGGGATATTCTAAGGGTATCTCAACTGGCATCAGATGCTTGTGTTCGGACAACAAAGTTCAGTCTTTGTGCAGAAATCCCCCCTCAGCCCTGCTTCACTAGCACATGTGAGCTCAACACCCTCACGAGGTGGGCACTGTGCTTGGTGGTGCATCATCCCAGCAATTGTGCCACCTCCCCCTTTCCTGGTGTGAGACAAGCTGGCTCTGGATTTGGCCTGACTTGCTTAGTTAAAACAAAAACAACCCCCTCAAAAAAAAAATTTAAAAAAGTAAGAGACTGTCTGAATCACTGTCAGTCTCTACCCTGTCAAGCACATTGACATCTGGAGGCCTGACATACCAATCTGGAGAGGTCTTTTTATAGTAAATCTTGTGGGTGGAGAAGACAGTGTGCTCAGCAATGACTGTTTTAGAAGTACATATAATTTCTTAGTTATGCCTAATCAGTACAGAGCCTTGATGTAATGTCATTCCCTAAAACCCCTACCTTCATTGATTTGCAGGATCTCACGTGTCTGTTTTAAAAGAGCCTCTGCCAGTGCCTAAGATGGGCTAGCTCTGCATCAGTCAGATGCTGCATGGAGGAACCAAGCCCCCGAGCCTGCTGTTGTCCTCAGAACAGCTAGAGGACGAACACCAGCACTGCAGGCCCTCCTTGTGCACATAAACTGTCCCACCACTGCACCCCTCCTAATGTCTCCTAATGCAGGAAGATCCTCGCTATGGTTTGTGCTGACACCCATTAAACACCCCTTCAGTCTTTATTTAGGAGAATAAAGCCTGCAAGAGGCTATAGGCAGACAGTGAGGAGTTCCATGCAGAAGCTCCTTTCTGAGCTTGCATCATGCCCCCCCCTTTCACTTGGCAGTGTCTGACTGCCAAGCCATCAGAGCTGCTGCTCATAGCGCCTCTGATCTTATGTTGACCAGTGTCACCAAACCTCCTGGCAATCTCCTTGCTTACTGAAATCTTTCTTGTAGTCCCTATTGCAGGGCAACAACCACTCCAAACTACCTTTATGTATCATTCGAACCATACCGAGGACACCGCAGCACACAAAACAGACCTGGCTTTTCAGACCATGATGATCCAAAAGTTCAATTGCCCAAGCAGCCAATTTTCATGATAGTCTGAGTCTCCCACACCTTGTTCAGTCTAATGAAGAATGATTATTAGGTGACCAGTAACTCTTTAAAATCAGAACACATCTGTAGATTCCTAAGATCCAGATTTTATCCATCCCAAGATTAACATCCTAGAGGCTTTAGGCTTTAATACAAAGCCAGTGAACCTTTAGCTATGAATTTGCAGGGTACTTTTCAGGTCAGTGAAAAACAAAATCAAACCGTTCTCATTCCTCACATCGTTCTCGCATCCTCCGAGCTGGGTCAAACTGAGCCAGTTCTTTCTCGACATAGTACAGCACCTTCATGGAGTCCCTTTCCTTGTCAGTCTGGATCCTGTACCCTTTGCGCACTGCTGGGGAGAAACGAAAAGAAAAGGATTTAGAGGAAAACACATTTAAGTTTGAGGAGACTTTCAGACGACATTGCTTCTACAGTTGAGCTCACATTTGCAGGCAGGTAGGCTGCATCTTCCAAAACAGTGAGTCAGTCCTTGCTTCAGAAGAAATTTGTCTCTAAGGTGGGATGTGAAGTTGTGAGCAGCTGCATCGTTTAGAAAGTTTGCAGCAACAGCAAAAAAAGGCTTGGAAATGCCCAATCTGTACAGCCAAATGCATCAAGTGGTGACACTGCCACAGTGATTCCACCTCCTACAGAGGATGGCAGGGAGAAAGGTAGAAGTCGCTTCCCCTTTCTTAGCACTACTGAAAGGATTTGTCATGGTATGGGAGAAGCAGTGCCAGAAGATCAGGCTTCCTCTATGCAGCAGAGGCTGTGAGCTCCCAGGCTGCAGGGGAAGCAGGTGGCTGAGCATGTGGGAGCTGTCACTCTGCAGGAGCGCTCCACACTCCCCAGCCCTACGAATTCTGCTCACACAGGTTGAAAAGCATGTGGCAGGAGATGCTCCAGAACACGGAAGGAAACATAGAAAGTCCCACAAAGCACATCGCACTGAGATCTATACCAAATCCAATAATGGGGCCAATCAGGTCACTGGGTAACTGTGAAACTGCTTGCTCTGGCACTCTTTACATGCTGCATTTTACAGAAAAGGTAGGTTTCACACAGGCATTAGGTGCTTGACTCCACTTGCGGGGGAAGTCTGGACAGCTTTTTTGGCTTTATCACCTTCCTGTGTAGAGAAGAGAAGCTCCTACACACCCAGAGCCTCAGCAGGTCTAATTCTGGCAGGCTGGCTCTATGCATGCTTTATGTGCTAAGCCTATGAATAGCCCGGCTACCTCAAGGCCAGTCTACAGGCAGCAAGCAAAAAACTCCACCTATTAGGACTTTGAGGAAAATAAGGCTTCTGTAGCAGATTGTTTAAGAAACGTCTCAGCCTGGGGCTATTCGAAGATTGACAGAAACACAGGTCTCAGTCCCAAGGAGCTAACCCTGAAACTCAGCCTCATTAGAGCACTGCTGTAAGGATGAGTTGCACAGGGTTAGTGTGTTCCCCCGTGTGAAAACTGCAGCATTGCACGAGCCCTCCTCTTGACACACTATTTTAAAAAATACTTGGACAGTGGTAGTGAGCCAACCTCTTCCTTCTGCTTTATCCCATACCCCGATACATCAGTACCTAACATATGGGTTTGGTAGTACGTTGCATAGTATGCAGTGTGGGCTGAACAAGGACTTGGCAGAGGTATTCTTAGGCACCTTCTGTCCTAAACTGCTGCGCTTGTGCCTGTGCACTATGAAATAACCATGCTCTGCCTCAGAAATGGCTGTGCCATAGAAACTGGTGGAACGATTCCTGTAATAATCCTGCAAATTGCTTCAGGAGGAAGTGCTTTACCGTGGATTTTAAATGTGTATATGTAAATTACCAGATCTTGAAATATTGCCTAGTGTATTTGTATTTGGGAAAGGTATTAGGTGTTAAAATGTAGTACAGGTCTCTCACAGTCCTGCTTTCAACATGTCTCCAGGACAAACCCAGATAGCTCACCTGATGGCAGTCTACAGTTTCACAGTTGTTTATCATCACCATAAATATGTGTACAATGATTGTAAATGCACACCATGACTTACAGAACACAAGGAACCCTGCCTCTGCCTTCCAAAGTGGAAGACCAGCATGTCTCTCCAGGTCAGGTTGCTGCTACAAAGAGGAGCTGGACTGACTGGCCTCAGAAGTGGTGACTCCTGCTGCACTGACACAGCACAAGCAACAGCACTGCAAGTTCTCCGCTTTGCCTCACCATCACAGTTGACCTCTGGTCTGATACGCTGCCAGCAAAGAGTCATCTCACTGTTCTTCCTTCCAATGCATCTCCTAGGAGCTCAGCTGAGCCACCACCTCATTTTTACACAGGCCAACAACCAAACATTTGCTGGAAATGACTCTGACCTACTGATAGTCTTTGGGGAACTTGAGCAGGCAGCTTCCAGATTCTGTCGCACAAGAACCACTAATCATGCTGAAGCTGTGCCAAGTATCTATTTGGGCAACATCTTCAGCTCCTGGAACTGATGGGAGAATTAGCTCGGCTTCATGCTAGCTTCATGCTTGACTTGTTATTGCAGCTATGTATCAAAAGGAAAGTGACTTTCTTGGGTAATTCTGTAAGCATCCAGAAATTAACTTTGGAATTAAATCTGCAAAGATGACTGTGAGCAGCCCATAAAAAGGCTTTTCCATTACAGATAAGGCATATTTTGTCTCTACATTTATTTATTAAATACTTCCGGCAGTGATATTGAATGCTCAACTTATTAAACCTCTTTATTATTCCTTCGTGTGAGATTCAAAGATATTATTGCTTCCTCCTCATACCCTTCTTCATCCATAAATTGCCAAAATCCTTTAATAAGGTCTGCATATTTTTAGACCCATCTCAATTATAAGGAAATGAAGATGCAAAGATGTTAAGCACTTGTCCAGAACCATTCCATTAAGTCAAAGGGAATGGAACATTCTTCCCTGTTAGAGCATATTTTCTTCTCCTGAACAGTTCATAAATTTCTAATGCTTAATTTGTGTAACTATGGACACTTTTTTTATTCTTCTGTGGGTGGAACCAAGTCAGACAAAACTGTAAACTGTTTCCCTCCCCAGAAAGGACAGCACTACTATTTTTTTCAGGCAAGCGTGGTTAGGAAGCAAGTGATTTGTCATCCTTTTCTTTTTTTTTTTTTCACTTTCTATACTGGAGGTCTAGAGTTCAGCTCTCAAATTAAAAGCTTCCCTGTGCGCATGGTTTAGGGAATCTATGCCAGAGTCTCCAGGTAACCACTGCATTTAAAATAGAGAGCATACATCCTAAATTATGTGTTGCCAGCAGTCCTAAATACGAAAAACGAACGTTCGTTTTTATTTCCTGCTCAGCCCTAAGTTCAGGACCGAGTTCCTAAGCTTCACTGGAGCTTTGTCACATGGCGTTTATGTAACTGTAGGCAAATTTTTCAAATATTCTCGTGCCTTAGTTTGCTCACTAGATCACCTCACAGGGGTCAGCTACAAGCACACAAGCTAACTAGGGCAAAGGCTGTGCTTTCTAGACCGGCAGCCAGGATTACAGAATCCTCCAGTCTCCATCCCCTAGCGCTTCTGATCCTATTGACCATTTTTAAACGAACTAGACAGAAGTTTTTGGTATCAAAGATAGCAAGTTTTTACAAGTTTCAGATCAGACCTACAATAGCTGTGTGGAGGATGCAGAGACCATAATTAGTGCTCCTTCTGAGCAAAGACCTTCATTATCCATTCAACTATTATCTGTTTTGTTTAGCCTGCTGTCTGGCCAACCAGCAAATAAGCAGCTTGGACGAGCCATGTAACGTGTTCTCTCCTCTACTGCATGTAATTAGGGGATATTCTGGAATGATAACAGAGCTTAAGAGACAAGGAAGAGAGCGCAGGGCATCAACCTCCGTTAGCTTCTCATTTAAATATTATTTAAATAATAATAAAAAAAAAAGCTTAAGAAACTGTGTTGCCTCTCCACAACAGTTAAAATTCACTATAGTAATAGTTTTACTTGCAATATGTAGTATTGCCTGTCAAATACTGAGTTGAAGGTTTAAGTCTTGACAGCTTGATTCAGATTATATAATAAATGCATTTTTTCCGTGTAATAACCATGGATGCTAAGAGCCATTCCATTTGGTTTCTAAACACATCCAGTTTTTATTCAGCATTTGTGCTCTGCTAGTAAAGCACAGCAGAGACAAGCACTGGGTTTGTGATTTGACTCTTAAAAAATCCCTAAGGTTCCCACAGCCAACACCGTGTTCTACAAGCAGTGACATTTTGCACAAGAGAAAAAAAAAAATAAGCACTGTGGCTTGTCATTCATCATTTTCTGACAAAGATTTTTGAATTGGGTACATTCTGCTTTGGATCAGTGACTGATTTATTTCCTATTTCAAAATGCACCATTCCAGAGCTCTGTTTTGATTTTGGTGGGAAAAAAAAAAAAGTATGACTTGAATGAAAATACTTCTATTAATTCTGGAAAGGTTAATATATTGAGTGGAGCAGGGGAAGAATGTGGAAGGTTATTCCAAAAGCTTAATTATTTGAGTAGGCTACTTGGTTGTGGAACTTTTTGGAACTGTCTTATCAACACACTGTCATGAGTAAATTTAACAATTGACAATTAGTGCAGAGCTTTCAAATCAGACATATGTCTGGATCAAGGGCTAACATACTGTGTCAGTTTGGTGACTATCTTGGTAAGTCACTGCTGCTGCTGCAGTATGTTTGAGTTCAGGCAGACACTCTGGCCCTGAAATGCTCCTAGGATGTGGCTAAATAGCCATTCTCTTCTTCCTTGAAGGCAACTTCCTTTACAGCAGAAGTGACCCTCACTGAGATAGAAGCACCATACTCATATTCTCTCTGTCTGACATTGATCTGTAACTCCCTTCCAGTTAGAAGCCTTTTACCACTCACATTTCATAAATGGGAAGGCTGAACAAGCCAAGCGACCTACTGACTTCTGTAAGGTATGGGAGGGGATCCAGCTGCAAATGCTCTTGGGCAGAAATGACAAGGGAGCACGTACCTGCGCTCAAATTGCTACAGGGACAGTAAAACATGCTGCAGCAAAAACTGCTGCCAGAGGAGAAGCAATGCTCTACACACAGCAGCAAAAGCAGTTTACCAAGACAGAGCAGCTTGCAAGGCATCGGCTCTAAGGGGAAAACAGCCACTGCCTCTGCTCTCCTGCAACCACCTTCATTCATCCTTTCCTCTCCTGCAAGCAAACGTTTAGAAAGGGGCCCAGAGCACGAACCTGGCCTCTGGTTCTCTGCTGGTCTAATTCAGTACCCCCAAACAAACATTTTACTGATGGCACTAGAGAAGTTGGCCCACATGGCCCTAAGGGATGCAAATGTCATTGTCAGCACCAGGATTAAAATGCAGTTTGTCTGTGTTTATCCTGTTCAAAGATGCTTGCCCCTCCCATTCGCAGCCCTGCTCCCAGGAAGAGGACTGAATGCTGTGCTTGGCACTGCAAATTACCATTTTGGCTTCCTCCAGTGGCGTCGCTTGGGGCTAAGGGAGGTGGGTGCGACTTGTCCATCAGCACAGCAGGAGATGGGACACCAGCCACAGGGACGCTGGGGATGTAGTATGGACCTGGCATGGAGGAGACCGCAGGAGGGTACCCTGCCTTTGCTGCCTTGCCTGCTACGTACACTGAAAAAGAAAAAACAGCAGTCAGCATCACACCAGCCTCCCCCAGACCCACACGGCTTGTGGCAGAAACCTGCACATCGCTGACATTGGTGACAACCCAGCAGGAGACAACTGGACAAGTGAAATGACAGGGGCCGATATGAATTTCTCTAAGCCTCAAATAGCACTGAGGGGTGTTTTAAAAGTGCTCACGGCACATCGTGTGAACACTCCAAGACGCCCAACATCTGGAAGATACCTGGCATGTTATAGCCAGCATTTCTGCTGCCACAACTTAGTGGCAGTTAAGCTTTAACAACAACTCTTGTCTCAAGCTGCAGGGATGAGGCTCATGAAGCTTGACAGATCTGCCTGAACCTGACCGGGAACCTTGCTGGGTTGCAAGGATTTTGCAGTGTTGCAGAGGGCAGCTGCTTCGCACTGTTGGGAAGAAACCTCCCAGGATGCTTTTAGCTCTGCCCCCGCAACACTCACCGACATGACAGCAACTTTGGAAGGGGAGCGTGACACTGTGGAGAAGCAGACACAGCTGCCAAGGCAGGGAGGCCTCGGAGAATCACATTTGTAATTAACTTTGAGCGCTCAAGCATTGAGCAATAGGTCAGATGCTTCACTCCCTGAGAACTAGTTCTAGAGTCAAGCAGAGTGCTCAGGGCAAAGGAAGCAACATTAGCACATTCTCCTCCTGTTCTGCCAGGGAGCAGAATAGGTAAAGGAGATCCGTGCCAGGCCTGGACGGGGTCACTCACGCGCCCGGGGACAGCAGCAGGATTCAGGACAGCAGGGGCAGCGGACGTAACAACAGCAGCTGTGTGGGCAGCACTGGCACCAGCAGATCCCCACCAGGAGGAAGAACAGGAACGCGCCCAGGATCACCAGGCCCACAAAGACCCACTCTGGAAAACACGGGGAGAAAAAGAGATACTTACAGGATTGCACATCGCTGGGGAAGCGAACAGCAGCAACATCATCCCAGTGGAGAGCACAGGGGCAGAATAGATGGTGGGGCTTTGTATAGAAACAGACTCCCTCCTGGTTTAGGACCATGTCAAAGCAGAAATGGCACATGGCAGTGAGAAACAGAGCTACCAAAATGTGGTCCCTTCTCAGCCTCTCTGGCAGGCTCAGAGGAAACCCTTCATCCCGTGGCAGACCTGTACAAATGCTGCAGGACATGCCCTATTAGCATCTGGGTCTCATTAAAGACTCATTCTTCTCAGCCATGTTCATGCCCTGCTTATGTGTTTGTTCCCTACCCATATTCCAGTTTTAATGGGACAAACGACGGTGAAAAGCAGGCTATAAATAGCCCAGTAAATGAGCCAGGCCTGCCCCTTCACAACTAGGCCCACGCACACAATTATTCTTTTGAATGTGCTGAACGAACATCCTATTCAGGCGCTGCAGCCAGCCAGGAAACCTAACAACCACTTTTTCTTTTTCTTTTTTAATTTTCACTGAAGCCTCAGATGAAGTCTGTACAAGTGACAGGGCAAAAGGGACGGTCCACAAAAACCGTGATGGGGCTGTAATGGGCTCTATTTACATTGCATGGAAAGGGGAGCTAGGAAAGGTCCCTAACACTCTGCTGCCAGGAAATCTGTAGCAGCAGCAGCAGCCAAGGTGAGGGCAGGTGCCCTGCCTGCCATGGGGCAGCTCTCAGCCTTTCACTTCACCGGGGATGGTGGGCACATGGGTGCACGTGTTGCCACATGGCAGTTCCCTGGATCAAGGGAATGGTCAGCAAATGCATGTGGACCAAGAAATTTCAAGACTTTGAATGCAGAGGAAGCCTGGAGTTGGTTTTACATCAGAGAGATGTACCAGCCTATCTGGAACTCAGCCCACTGGTGAGGGAAAACCTGCGGGGAAAGACACCAGAGGTCCCCAGGTGGTTCTTCAACCACCTTGGAAAGATGGCAAGAAGGCAAAGAAAGAAGCGGTAGGGCTGCTCAGCAGTGAGGTGGGGTTTACACCATGAAAAGCAGCAGCAGCAAGCCACTCTTTCTGAACAGAAGTCAAGCATCCTCTACGTGGCCTCCTGGCACAATGGGATTTGGGCTGCAGAAGGGTTGGTACAAGAGCTGCAATGCAAGGATGGAATGACACTAAGTGAAATGAAAAGTCGAGGAAAAGGTTGCTCAGCTTGGAACAACCAAAATACAATTACTTCTAGTTCTTAATAAAACGCAAAAAAGAGAGATCTCATTTTTGATTCATCCACGGCGTTGTTTGAGCAGAAGCAAAATTCTTTTCTTTGTTAGCATTTTCCTTCACTCTTCTACAAATAATTGCCTTTTGTAAATGCAATTTTTAATTTCAAACTTATGAACGTCAGTGAAAGATCTGGCATTTACAAATCAAAACACTTCATTTCAGAAGTGTAAAGTGAAACATTTTATGTTTTTTGAATATTTGATTTCTCTCTTGGCTGAAACAGATGAATTTCATTTAAACTTGCAGATAATTTTGGTCCTTGTGGAATATTTTTTGGTGAAGTTACTCTATGTTGAGAAAAACTCAGCTAATGAATAAGGAAATAGCTGGAGGGAAGCATTCATGAATGGAAAAGTAACAGCTGATAGGAAATTGTTAATACAGTTCCTCAGGTACCAGTTCTAGGAGCCATCTTGTTTAAATGTTTGCATGAATGACCTTGACACAGAAAATAAGAATGCATTAATGCAACTTAAGGGGAAGAGGTAGGGAAGCATTACCAACAAAGATGAAGACTAGAATATCTTATAGAAAGGGCAAGTTGTCCTTGGGCAGGCCTACAATAAGAAACATGTAACACAGCATATATATGCTGAATTTCAGGGTGTGCGGCAATACTTCCAGGGTCACACATTCAAGGATCAAGAACAGTTTCTGCTGTGAACAGGACTTCATTTCTTGAAAGCAACCAAAAAATAAAGGACACGCTATACTATTCCATCACAGGACAAGTGTAACCACTTGGGCTTTACAGCCACAAAAATTGTAATTGTAATCCTGTGCCCCACAAAGGAGGAATTTCCAGTAGTGTTAAGGAATGCCTTCATACAAGGCCTCCAAGTAACTTCATCTGAAGTTACTGACATTATACAACCCTGATCATCTTTGTACGAGAAAAGATGGATTCAGGCTGCAGCTCATGCAAAGCAGGGATTCAAGAGCAAAGAACAGATTCGACAGCCTGCCTCGTACAGAGAGAGCAGAAGCTTGCTGCGTTAGCCTGTCATGGAGAAGGCTGTGAGCAGACATAGTCGCTGCCTGGAGATACGCTAGGAGCATGAATGCTAGGGGGAAAAGCAGTTATTATAGTTAAGGGTCCTAAATAAATGAGCATAAACAGGCTATGAGTAATGTAGAGGGAAGCTAGAAGCAGCACATCAAAGAAGGCAATCTGATGTGAGAGAGAAAGGCCAAAACCAGGCTACTTTTTTTTTTTTTTTTTTTTTATTTTTTTAAGTTTGCTAAGCTTATGAAAAGCATGAAATAATATGGTGCTTGGGATAGCATGTAAGACAGTAAGCCAGACTTCTTTCCCTATACTTCCAAAGTCTACGCCACTCTGAGCAGGGCAGAAGCTTGCTTCTGTCACATTCTTGTCATGAAATATTACTGCCTGATGGAAGTGGCCAGCCACAGCTATGCAATGCAGCTCAGGTGTCAGGTCTCCAGAGCTGTTAGTGAACTGTTCACTAATAAAGGATAAAAGCCTGGTGGAGGAAAAAAACAAACAGCAAGTCCACTGTAAGTGTACTTGTGGTCCTCCTGAAAATGTTCTAGGAGTATAAAAAGAGATCAGGTTAGTATATATGTTACGTGTTACTCAGCACTAGGAGAAAACATCTGAAATCCCTATCCCAGTCACAGGGAGAATTTGATCTCGCAGAGTTAGACCATTTGCTTCTGCGATAAGGTTAAGAAAACAGAAGAAGAGCTCACTGGCTCCTCCTGAATGCACAGAACCGGGAGTTCAACCAGTCTTACCTGCACTTCCCTAATCCTCACCCTGCTACAACAGCCATTACCTTCTCTCACTACCCTTCCAGATACAACTGTGTAACCCTGAGGTGTAAACCTTTACCAAGCTGAAACGCTATGAACTTCACTGTCTGGAAACTAGGGGTTTGTGCTTGCAAGAGGATCTGATTTTGTTAATTCAGATAACAGGTAATGCAGGTGATGTGTGGTCTGTCACTGCCTTTTATACTTTATTTTTTATACGTATGCAGTGGGGGTACCAGAAAGCTACCTGGCCAACATACAGGAATTGTACACCCATCCAATAGGACTGTAAATAGTGGGGAAAAAAAGGCATTAGGCAACAGAGAATCAATCTCTGTCTATGCTGAAAAGGCCAATCCCTCTCCTACCATGCTGAGCTTCCAGGGAGCTCTGGGTTTCACTGGAGGTGGAGGAGTGTCTGCCTTCTCTCCATTTGCATCTCTGGGACAGCTTTGAAAATAGCTTCACACATTTATATGGAGATGTATTTCTGCACAGAAGTGTGAAAGAATGCCTTCCTGGGCACTGTCAGGGGATGATCATGACTCTAGGGCTAGATGTTCCCACAGTTCTTCCCTTCCAAGGACAGCATGTTGCAGTCTGTTTCCTCTTTAAGGAGTGCCCCAGTTGGTGGCTCTCATTAGTTTGCCTAGCGAGGGAGTTGTCACGGGCAGAGACCCCTCGCAGCCGGCCCAGCCACCTGGAGTTACCTGGGACAATGTCCAGGACACACAGTGCAGGAGGACCCGTGCCACCGCCGGGTTGCTAGCCAGTGCTCTATTTCTAGCACCTCCTGTGCTGCCATCTGGGGCGATGGCTGTAACAGTACCTGCAGCACAGAGCCCAGGGAGGGGAAGCTACTGGTGCACGAGAGAGGATGACGTACAGGGCCATATGGGCACACGAGGCTGCTGAGGTCTCCAGGGGCTAGGGCAGCGTTGCCTTTGTTCTAGCTGAGAGCTTGATACAAAACTTCTTCTGCACTGGGCTGGCATTTCTGCTCTCACGCTGACCCTGGCACGGCATTAACCATTTCTCTGAGTCGCCTCCCAGCACGGCCGCTCCTCCCCCAGTCCCAGCATCAGCTCTCAGTTCTCAACCCAAGACACGTTCCCAGTAAGCAATAGGCTTTTTTCTCTTTCTTCCCCAGATAAAGTACACATAAGAGTAAAACGTACACCACACAAAAGATGCTGCAGAGGGATAAACAGACAAGATGACAGATGACTGCATAATTAAAGGGTGAAATGGCTGAATACCTGGCATAATCTCCACAGCAAAACTGGGCAAGAGATCAGCAAGCAGCCCTGTCCTGCCTAGAAAAGACAGAAGGAGGAGAAGAAGGAGAGAGGTTACTGCAAGAAAAACACACTTCCCAGCCCCTGCCTTTGCCACCAGTCCCCTTCCTCATCAGCCCACTCACACCCCTGGCAACCACAGATGTCATCGTGCTCAACGCCTGGTGTCTGCCTCAGCACCTCTACCATTTCTCTGCCCATGCATTTTATCAATTTCTCTCTTCACCAGCAGTGCTCGGGCGGAACAGAGCTTCTCTGAGTTAGGCACAAAATGACAAGAAGAGGGGGGTCCCCTTAGTGTGATTAGAAGGTAGCATCTTTCTGGAGTTATGCCCTACACATGCAAAACCCTCCTGGAAATACACAACATCCCTCCAACAGAAAGATTTGGTTTACTTTAAAAATATACTGATGCAGTTTGAATGGAGGTGCAACATCTTTAACCCATGTGGCCCCTGACAGCCACATGCATTCAACACCCACAGGTGGTGCCCTCCCTGTGGGGCTCTGCAGCTCCAGAGACAGCTCCAGGAAAGCCCAACTGTGAGTATGTGCCGCTTCTTTCCAGATGCACGAGCAGCTTGGTGAGGCTGTATAATATAAAGCCAACTCTGGAGTGAAGCAAACCAACCAGGGAAGGACTCGTGTACAATTTCACAGAATCATTTTGAAAAAGGAAAAGGAAAAAAAAAAAAAAAAAAAAAAGAATTTGACTTTTAATTTAGAACTGAACACAAACAGAATCCAAGCTCAAAGGCAGCTTGGTGCCTATTTGTTTTGGCACTGTGCGTCTGGGATATTTCTAATACACAGCAAACATCCTACACAGTGTTCAGCTATAATTCACACACACTTGTGCATCAGCAGAACAGGACTGTGTGCAGTTGTGTCCCTCTTTTAAATAGCACCAGGATCATGCTCAGTTTTTTTCAGACATGCTAGAAGGTAGGAGAGCTGTGCTCTAGAGAGGCATACGTTGTGGCTGGACCTTAGCTGATGCAGCTGCGGGTTAGCCAGTGAAAAAGGCAGTAGAAAGCAACCCCACGTGTCCTCCAGGTCCCGCACTGAGCAGCGCTCAGACACAATGATGAATTGGGTCCCAAGTTCCTCGGCCTCAAGCCTGTCCTTGAAGTGTGTTATAATAAAAGAGATTGCCACTCTCTGTTTTTCCTCAGTGCTGCAGCTGAGCTTCTGTAGAGATCAAAAATCCACCAGGATGCCTGCTGGAGCCATAATAAACATCCTCTGAATACAGGCAGTGCTTTGCAGCCAGTTGCAACTCATCAAAGCTGTCTAGGGCTCGTTGTACCACCACCACGAGGTGCTGCCGAAGCCTTAGCAAACGACACGGTTCAGGCAATTGTTCCTCATTTACTACTTTGAAACAGGACTCCTGCCATCCACCTACTGCAATATTTTCATCTGCATATACAAAGAGTTTCACGACACTGGTAGTCCATTTGCTGGAAGGCTCAAGTGTCCAAACTGCTCACAGGGAGCTTGTTAAATGAGAGCACTTATGCATACTCTCTGCTCTCTAGATATGAGCATGCACGTTACATGCACAGGCTAAGTGCTGGGTGTCACAAGTGGGCTCCAAACGTATGCCTTGTGTTGAGATGTACCACATTTACACTATGTTCCATACACACATTAAATACATCCTCTATTTTCTCAGCATGCACAAACAACATGCAGTTCTTGTGCAGGACTCCGCTCCTGCCTGTGAACAGCATACACATGGGCCACGAGCTCACAGAGCATCGAGGCAGACACCTCCACACAAGCTTGTGTGTAGTCCTCGCCCGACAGCAGATGTCAGTGTCCAAACAGCTGGAAGTAAAGCCCTAATGGGGTTTGGGGTGGCAGAGGTCAGGTAGCAACAGCATAGAGCAAAAGCTCCATCTTGCTGGCCCAAGAGGCTGCCTGCTTTGTTTTCAACCTACCCAGAAAGCCTCAATCCCTGCACGTGCTGGGGCCTCACGACCCCCAGGAGGAACTAACTGCGTGTTCAAGGGGTAAGCAGCATCCCTCAGAAACAGCAGTGCTGTTTTTCACAGCAGTGCTGTGAGAATTTTGGCTACAAAGACAACTGGGGGCTCTGTCCCCATCCCAAATTAATTCCCCATTAATCCTTCTCCCCACCGCCAGGTCCAGGAGGGTGAGGCCAGGCCTGGCCACAGGGACGAGGCAGAAGGCTCAGGCCAGTGCCCCTCACAAAGGCTGACCTTCCTCTTCTGCCAGCAGCAAGGAGCAAAGCCAAAACACCCCAAAGCAGACCACAGGTGCCAAGTTGCAGTGCTGCCCACCATCCACAAGGGCTCTGTGTCCTCTGTACAAGCCCCCGCCCCTGAGCCCCCACAGGCACTGCGGGATGCAAGAGGGAATAGAGGATATAGAGGACGGCCCCATTTACCAGGGTCGTCCAGGAGGCTCTGACTGAGCCAGGAGCGTGTCCTCATCCCAGCACGGATCTGGGACACGTTCCCATCTCTATTCCCACCGCACTGGAGGCTGCGCTCCCCCCGCAGCAGGCACCCCTTGTGCCCCAGGCCTTGGTCAGCCCTGAGGGGGGAGGCAGCCCGCCAGCCTCCAATGCTGTGGCAGAGGAGCATGGCAGGAAAAGTGGAGGAGAAAGGGGTGAGGGAAGAGCTGAGGGGGTGCAGTGTGGGTCCCGACGGTGCAGAGACACAGGGGGCACGTGGGGACAGCAGTCAATACACAAGAGGAGGGCGGGTGGCAGCACGAGGGTACAAACAGCAGCAGCTCAAGGAGAAGCAGGAATCAAGCAGCTACTTAGCAAGAGTCTGCAGAGAAAAGACACGACAATAATTAGGGAAAGTGGTACAGCTGAAAAAGAAGTGACGGCAGGAATAAAGGAGGTGCAGGTGCAGTCAGGAACACGGCAATAGGGTAAATACAGGAACATGGTAAACACTGGCGACTGCATAAATACCACAAATATTGGGTAAATACGGGAATAACTGTTGAATTGGTGTCCCTGTTGGAAACCACCTGCAGCAGCAGGGCCCACGGGAGGCAGCAGCTGCAGAGGGAACAATTCCTTCCTCAGAGGCGGAAAAATGTGCCAAGCCATGCCACGGCCAGAGGCCTTGGCACGGGACGCTGCCCCGAGGGGAGGCTGGAAAGCACCGGGGAGGAAGCGTGGCGCCTGTAAACCCGCCGCTTCTCCAGGGAAGCTGCTGCGAGATTTATTGGGAGAGCAGGGCTCCGCAGCGAGTAGGGCCCTGTAAACTTTATCCTTTCTTCCCATCCTTCTCTTCCCTCTTTCACTCGGAGGGAGAAACAGCAGCAGCCCTTCTCGGAGATCAAAGTTTTAGCAGGCAACAAAGACCTCCGAGGAGGCTGTTGCCATGGCTGCCTTGGTAACGGAGGCCTTTTAATCACGCCAGCCTCCTTTGTGAGCAGCGTGTGGCTGTCGCTGGCAAATAGGCAGGAAAAGAGGGGTAAAAAAAAAAAAAAAAAAAGCCTTGGCAACAAGTAGCACTTGTAAATGGCGTGAAATAAAGAACCAGGAGCGGCCTGGCCTGGGACGAGCGGGATTGGACCGCGGTGACAAAGGAGGCAGCGCAGCGGTGCGGGGCAGGGCAGGAGCAGTGGACACAGGACGCCCAAGGAGGATGAAGGACGTGCGTGCCGGGGCTGGGGGGAGGCCAGCAGCCTTCCTGGCCTCCAGGCCTCGGCCAGCTTTCTCAGCAGAGGCTCCCATGCCCGTAGCTCCCTTCGCCTGCTGGTGCTACCTTGCCTTCGGTCGCGGAGGCACAGCTCAAGGTTGGAGAGCCCTCGCTGGGACACTGCTCGCAGACACATCCCCGGCAGAGATCTGGCCCTCTGGTCCCCAGCACGTGGCTGATAGCACTGCCATCCCCGCCAACTGCTGCGACCAAGTGCTGGCTCCGATGCTGCTGGCAGCCTCTCAGTGAAACGCAGCGCATCCCAAAATTGTCATCTTGGATGGGAAAATTTTGCCAAGAACTTTCCCATCTCCGAAACCACATCAACTTTTATAATGAAGTCTCTCCTGGCAAGGAGGAGACTCCAAACCTCCCTTTATTTATCCCAGGTATTGAGTCATTTTGCTGAGTAAGAGCCATCTTATTAGCACTCCTTGCCATACACTCATGTCCCAGGAGAGATTTATCCTCTCTGAAAGCCAACGCACGTCTCTATTAGTGCATTAGTTACTGTACAATGTGCTGTGTGTATGTGTGTCTACCTTCATTCCTACCTATAGGTATTGCACTTGATAAATTTTGGGTTTAGACTGCATCAGTATTGGCTAGTAATACAAGTTACCACAGATCTTGGTTTACCAATCAGGTAAGTATCTACTGACTTCAGAATTTAAGAAAAACTCATGTGCTAAAACACAATAATGATAGAAGCTGAAGCATCTGAAAGATTACTTATAAAATAATATTTCACTAATACATCATTTATGCAGGCTGCCGAATTGGATGGAGAAAAAGTAGGCAAGAGCTGTCTGGCAAAGCACATGGCTCACCAACCAAAGCATGAAACCAACAACCAGGATTAGTAGATCACTTTCCTGCCTCATCCAGGAACTTGACGTATTCTTGGGAATGAAGCCGCTGTGTCTTGAAGCATGTCTAAGCAATGCATGATCTCGTCAAGCAAACATTTCCGAGCCTGCACAGACCTATGCATTTCAGGGCAGCCAGTTGTGCCTGCCTACACCTACAGCCATTGCCCTCCAGATATTAACAGCCTGGGAGGGGAGCAGCACAGCTGCTTTCACAGGACCCCGCAGCTGATTAGTGAATTCTGGCTTTTAGAAAGGCTTACTGGGTTATATGCAGTGCTGTGCAATCAAGCTAGACAGCTTCTCAGTGTGAGCTGGGCCACATGAAGCTAGGACAGGGTATCTTCTGGCACCGCCCTGCACTCCTGATTCAAAGGTTACTCCAGGTGCCTGCATCCACTGTGGCGGTGCACTCGCAGTTTCCTTCAACAATGAAGGAAATGCTGCGCTGAATGACTTTATTAAAGCCCACGGATGTTCTCATACAAAAAGCATTCATAGGTGCTATGAATAACAACTTGATTAATAGCACTGTTTGTGTTTCTAGAACCAGGTCACTCCACTGCTAGCTACTAAGACAGAAATGTAGACTTTTTTAAATTTAGGATTCAGCCTTTTTGGCTCAATCATACATCAGTTCTAAAAAAAAACGTATGAAGTTGCAAATGGATTCACTAGCCCAGATGTAATGCCTGCAAAGAGTTTTAAAATTCTAGTAAAATACAAGTGCAGCAAGCCTCAGATGATTCCTGTTGTGCAATTGCTAAGCCCTGCATTAACCCTGATGCAGCAGAAGTGGAGTTCATACACTTTCCAGCATGCTAGACCCTGTTAGGAGATGCCAAATCAAAATACAAATATTTGATAAAAGCGTAATAATACTTTTATATTGAAATTCTCTCCTTTCTCTACCGTAGGTTCACTCTCTTTCTGTGCTTCTGAGGCACAGAGGTTACCATCCCACTTCCCTTGCCTGCACCAATTTCCTTAATAAGGAAGGAAGACCCTGATAAGAAAAACCTACTGAAAGGTCTTTTCAGACAAGTACGTGAGCACACAGTTAACATCAGGTATGCTTTATAAAACCTGCCAGCTTTGCTGGGCATGACTGGACGTACATAAATGCTTATGTGCTTTTCTGAAATAGGCCTGAAACGAAGACAGCACGTGGGATTCTCTGCAGCTACCTGCAGTTGCCCAGTCTGTGTGTGCGCCAATGTGACTGACACACTAAGGCAACAAAACTCAACATGCAATCCCACCACGACCTAGGCAGACTGGCTACTTAGACTCCATCAGAAAACTGTAAATAGAGCCAGAAGTCTGTGATTATTTCCCTAAGAAAAAAAAAAAAAAGGAACACTAATTTATTTCAAGTTGTGACAAAGCAGCTTTTGACCATGTGCTATGTTGTGATTCACCGTGTAAAAGCAGGATCCTCTACTTTCAGCTAAGTTTCTATCCATCTATTGACACTACTAGGCACCTACCATTTTTGCCTCTCAGACCTTCCAAGGTTCTGAGCGAGACTAAACTGTCCTGTGAAACAGCATCTTTCTCTGACCTAAACACACCTGTATCTCTTCGCATTAGTATGCAGCAGCCCCAAAACAAGCAATGTAAATTGTATCTGAAAGACCACTGCCAGCACAGAGCAAACAGCAATGTGCTGTGGGAATGGCAGTATCTCTTGCAGACACTATCTCTCTGATCCTCCAACCCCTCTCACAAGGAACCTGGGTTCCACTCAAAGAGCAGCAAACAGTAAACAAAAATTTCTTACCATGTGTCTCCTAGGACTGCTAAAGCACTCACATCTACATTTATATTCAGTGTCTCCCTGCAAGTCACTAATATCTGGGAGCACAATGATATGAAATAAAAATGTCCCAGAAGGTGCCAGAATATTCAGAAATGGTAATTTCACCAATGGCTGCCTCCTCCTCCTCCAGCCATCACTGGGAGAGGGTAAAGGAAAAGAGAAAAAATACCAGCATAGGCAGAAGGAGAAGTCTAAGGTGGGAAGGGGAAGAAAGGAAGGAAGATGATTAGGTAACCTGGACTCACTCCAAAAGCTGGAATGTTGCCTCTGTACACATTGCCCAGGAAAAGGAATACACACAGGCTGCACCAAACAGCATGAGGCAGAACAAAGTATGCCCACGACAAGTATGTTTTCATGCTGCTGCCAAACTTAGCTAAGCGCTGCACAAAGTGCAAGGTCAGACCCACGGGCTGCAATGAACAGAAAAGCAGATGCGGTCAAGATAATATAGCCTAAGTGATGTTTCCTCCCAACAAGACCACCACAAACCAGGGCCAGGAGCATCACCAAGCCAGCTTCAGAGGAAGGGATTTCTTTGTTTTCCCACACGTAGTCCTCTGTACACATGAAAACCAGATTCTCCCTGTTACCATGGCACTGTATCATCACTGGTGCCTGAACGCAGTTGTAGATACAGATACGAGAAGACACCAAATCATGGCAAGGAAGGTGAGGAAAGGACAAAATTCAGAGTCACAGTCAGCTCCTCTGAGGCTACCTGACAGCTACAGCTCCAAAGGGCAGAGAGAACCTCACCTGAACTAAACACAGGTCAACCTTGGGCCTGTTATTAACCAGCACACGATACAAAGGCACGCTGTGGATTTAAACGAGGGTATGACACCGCTTTTTGGAGGAACTTATTCTCCAGCTGTCTGCCACCTGAAGGAATAAGTAGAGGAGATTGCACTGTCCCTAACCCATGCCATTCCATTCGATTTATTTTGTGATGGCATCTCCAAATAAAAATGTCAAATAAATTCTCACCTGAGCCTTGAGATTAAGGCCACTTGACAGACGTGTTCTACCGTATGCCTCCAGGTATCACTACACACTACAGACCCAAGATTTTTTAACATCACAGAATGTACAGAATCTGTACGCTCAAAAACCATACAAAGACACTGACCAGGCAAACACTGGTGTCAGCAGATCTTACAGTAAGTTAGAAAAACCTCATTATACCTTTCTTCAGCAGTACAGCACTACAGTTGGGTTAAAACAAACTTAACAAATGCCCCTGAAGGCTCAATTCCATTCTGTCTTCTCTCGTAGCTGGGATGGGTAATTTTTTTAACCTACGGAGAGAGGCAGACTGTGGAAGCCAGGGCTGAAAGCTAATCCCACAACTAGGTGGGACCACACTGCACGAGGAAGCCTAAAAGACACACACAGAGCCACGAGTGCATACTGCAGAGAAGACAGGTCCTTGTAGTGGCAGCACCAGCTGAGACCTGACTGAGATTGGGGAACTGTAATTCTAAACGTACAAGTACAATTAGGCAGGCAGAAAAATATCCCAGATTGCCACATTCAAGCAGATAAACACAGTGCTTTTTGACATCCCCACAGGTCAGAAAAGTAGAGCCAAGGGAAGGTTAAAAGACTGCAAAAAGCATACGATTTGATGTCTTCTGGGTGTCTATTTTTGAAAGACTCAATCTCAAGTGTTCACTTTGCTGCAAGTTTATTGTTTTGCGCCTTAAAAACAAGGGTTCTGACTTTCCCCAGCCCTGCACTTTCTGTAGTCATTTACGCCTGTGTAATGTGTGAGCAGCGTGGGTGTAAACATTACTATTCTGGTTTGGCAGCATTTGCCACCCACTTTGCCTAGGTGTGAATGACTGCACAAGGTGCAAGGCAATGGTGAAGGTACTGCGGGGACTGTTTTACATAGATTTTACACCCATAGTAATATGGTGCGCAGATATGCGGAGAGGGAGGGAGAGAGCGGAAGGAAAGATGCATCAGCTATTGACCCAAGACTCAATCTGGCAAGAGGGCTTACCAAGTACAAGCAGCTCCACTGATTCTTCATTCTTGCCCTCCACATCATCTGGTGTGATGATAAGGCAGTAATAGAGCCCACTGTCTCCCCACATCAGCTTCCCAATCTGAAGGTCTGCATCTGAAAGGCAAAAACAAAAAGTCAGGGGTTCCCTCCAACACCAATCGGTGGCGTGGGTCTGTCTCCGAGTCCCAAATCCAATTAATTTCCTTATGAAGATGAGTGGTTAACCTCATTCAGAATATCAAGAAATTCACAGAAAAATACACAGATGTGGGACTCCGTGGCAGTAAACGGGAAGACAAGTAATGCCACAGAGGAAGCTCACTCTGCAGGCACCGAAAGCAGAAGGGATAACTAATGTTACTCTGCCTTCCCATTACCACATTCGTGCCATTCAAGAAGGGATTAAACAGTTCTTCCTCTGCAGCACTTCAGTTATCTGCCAAAAAGATCATATGGAGACAAAGGAAAGCACTCACCCTCGCCAAGGCTGATCACATGCTCGCCTCACCAAGGGGCCCTGGACTGCCCCCACTTCTGGCTAGGTGGTCTCCTGAGCAGAGCAGAAGCCTTACACATGTGACAGGGCAAGGTTTCTCACACAGACTCAGTCCAGGGCAAACATTTAAGGACCTGCCACCCGCCATCTCCACCCACGTTGGCTTCACCCCATGGAAATCTCTCCCACTACCCAAGGCTGTGTAGAGATTAGGTTCACAATGAGGTGAGCTGGTGAAGTCTAGAGCTAAATGAATATGAGGTGTAGGGCAATTTTCTTATTTTGAAAAAATCAGTGGAGTTTGTAAGAAGAAAAATCTAGCTCATAGAGACTGAAATTATACCTCTCTTGCTGGCGTCCCTGTGTGAAGGAAAATATATATACAGAGCAATATGCAGAAGCCAGGAATAAAAAGCTTAGTTTTCATCAAAGGGAAAATAACACTGTAGCAGGGTTAGAAACCTACATAGAGCAGCATGAAGTGCAGCACCAAAAGAAATGACCTTTGGGTCCAGGGTTGGTTGGCTAAATCCTAAACATCTGTCATATGAAAGTCTGCTGGAGGGGAGGGAACTCTTATAAGGAAGTTAACTCAACAATTACTGCCAGCCTCCAGTACCCCAGATTGCCAAGGATCAATTCCAGCCCCCATCACACATCCCGGGGGCAGGAGAGTTACCGTGGACAATGCTGACGTCCCGTTCCTTATAGAAGTCCCCTATGGTAACGGCAGATCCTTGCTTGGAGGCCACGACACGGACCGTCCTCCTGCTGTCCACACAGTCCAGGTAGGGATCCCAGTCCAGGTTCCTCTTGCTCATTGTCTGTACACCAGAAGTTGCCATGCCCAAAGCTTCTCCCATCCGGTCCTGGCAGTACGATTTATACCTCCATTGCACCACCGCTGGTTGGGTGGAAGAAGTAGAGAAGTGGCAGCGAAGCAGAGCAGGCTGAAACAACATGGCCACCTTCTTCTTCTCAGGCACGGTGACTTGCAACCCTTCCACCTCAGCTAAAAGACAAAAACATGAGCATCGTAAAAAACATTGCTTGAAGAGCAGATTACGGCACTTTATCATAGCATCACTCTCCCCACGTGCATAAAATTACAGCATCACATCTCTCTGAAGGGCGGGCAGCACGCAGCGCCAGCCCTGCACGCCGCCCCGGTGCCCAGGCACTGCTGCTTGCTCTGCCAAAATAGAAATGCAAGAAAGAGTAGATCCAAAGCGCATAGCTCCTGCTGTGGCTGGCATGTAGCGCTAAGAAAAATTGCCCCACATGGGAGGTGTGGAGAAAAATGGCCCAAACACTCAAGCTTTTCACATTCCCACGGAGGATACGGACCTCGACACGTAATGTTTATCTACCAGCTGACAGGAAAGCTGCAGCCTGGAGCTGATGTATTAAGGCTTCTGAGAAGATACATGGGAATGAAATAAATACAGGACTGCTGCCACATCCTTGTGTAGCTTCGGGAGAAGCCAAGAGACGGTGAGCAATGCCAGCAGTGAGCACTCGGGGGAGTGAGGTACTCCATCTACCCGCAGCACAATGTCCGAAGCCTCCCACACATGCCCCTCATTGCTTCCTGCACTGCAGGCAGCACTTACACAACGCTGCAAACACACACAGACACTTTCCCAAGCCTGGATGTGCCAGCCTGTGGAAGCACAGAAACAGCCCAGGAGCGAAGTGGGGCATCTGAGAGGGAAGAAGTTTGTAAAGGGGGTCTGCTCGCTGCTGCTGAGGAACATCAGGGCCCAACAGCAACAGTTCATATGGGAAAAGGGAATCAATTTCAGTATGACAGCAGCTCCCTACACACAGCTGTGCTATACCCCAAGGCCCAGAGCAATGCACACTGAAAAAGAGGACAAGACACAAGGAAACTTTAAAGAGGAAAGCAAAAGAGGGCATTTACTTTGCATCACAAGAGACTGCTGGGCTTAGGTGAGGCTTAGGGAGGAATGCAAGACTGAGGACAAAGCAAGGCTTTGGGGGAAAGCAGTAGGAAAGAAGGGCAAATACCAGGAAAGAATAAAACATAGTGAAGTATTAGGATAAGCATAGGAAGCAAAAGGATAAGTAGACATGATAATCAAGGAACCAGCTGGAAAAAGCTGAAGGTGTCTTAGCCTAGGTCAAAATTATTTCAAAGAGCTGGAGCCAGGTTGCAGGAGATGAGGAAAACATGCAGAGAGGAAACAGTCAGCAGAAAATAAACCACCCATTCCAGAAGCTGGAGATGAGGAGATGGAAGCTAGCAAAAGAACTGAAATGGCAGAGGAAGTCTTTAGGATCGGGGAAAAAGGCAGAGAGACAAAGCAGTGGAGCTTAATGCAGAGAGAACAGTAAGTACACCAACAGTATGACAACGGCGGGTCCAGATGGAGACAGCCACAGACCTGAAACGCAAAAGCAGGCAAAGGTCTCATGAGAAGGAGTCAGAACCACAGCGAAGTGAGAAGCTTACACCAACACTGAATATTCATCTCAGCAAGTTATCAACATCCACAGTATAAATCACAACAAAGCCTGCAAACACCACTCAGGTGATAAATACACAGTATGGGCACCAGCTAGGAAGAAAGCTTATTTGAGGGAGATAAACTAGTCACTGATAGCAACAAAGAGTTACTAATCGAGGCACAATCTGACCCTGGGGACTACTAAGCGAAGGCTCGCAGTGCCCAGGGGTGCTACGGCATCCACAAGAGGAATGCTATATCATGCATATAATGGATGCATGGCATTATGCATACAGCACTTGTGCTATATGGAAATTGCACAGGGGACGTCGTGAGTTTTGATAGAAGTGCCCGGACCCAAATCCAAATGCTGATGTTCTTCAGCGCGCCATGAAAGGCAACTGGGGTCCCAGCAAGATGCTGCCACAGGAGAGGCAGCCCCTGAGGTGCAGGCAGAGACAACTCGAGCAGCACCAGCTGGGATGTTTCTGCCGGGCCTCCTGCTCCCAGGGCCAAAGGGGCAGAAGCAGGGGGGGCTGCACAGCACTCAGAGAAAGTCACCACGCGGTTCTCCTGGTGACATCTTACCTCCTCGCCCCCAGAGGGCCGTGCCCTTGGGGCTGCACGTGAGCCTGAGAGGCATGACAAACACCTTGCAAAACGAACAGGTCCCGCTCAGACCTACATCTGGCAGCTCTGCCTGACCCCACGCAGTCTGCAGCCAAAGTCGACGCATGACGTGAGCTGACCAAGTGACTCACCACGTTACTTCAGCTTCGGGGACAAAACAGTGACACGGGGAATATTTAAAGCTTCCCCCTGCGAGTGAAGTACGCCGCTCGGTAAACACAGTGCTTTCGGCTGTCTGTGCGCTGTAGCCCTCCTTCCCTGTTAATGAGATTAATGAGCTTGGCAAGCCGGGCTCCGCTTTAATAAATGATTAGCTGAGCTTTAGCAAATTCTCAGCTGACGAACTTTCCCCACCCCGCTCCCATGTGGATGTCTATATTGAGAAAAGAAACTTGTAAGCCGCTTTTGGGAAAACACAGGACTTCTTTCCAAAAGCATTTGGGAGATGCACAGTAAATTATCTGGCACCTTTTATATCCCATCCCAAGGTCTTTATTAACTTTTAAAGTATTCTTTTCGGACCTTTCCCAGAAATAGCATTTGAGAACAACCCAGTGCCTCGGACAGAGACTGGAGCAGTGGAAACTCTCAATCTATTTAAGTCAAATTGTATATAATTATATATGGCTGCCCTGAGAAATCATACACCTGTTATTTCCACTGCTAAAAAAAAAAAAAAATAAGAGAATCTATTCATGTAAGGTGTCACTGTTGTAACCACAGCCATCCAAAAGGCCAGAAAGACACTAGGCTGCCTGAAGACAAGATGGGAGCTTTACACCTACCAGTTATGTCTGCACACATCAATTACAGAGGTCTCCTTAGGACTTCCTCTAGTTCCAGAAGAAACTGCTCAACTCAAAAATCTTTGAGAGACTGGATGAGAGACCAGAAGCCTCAGGACAGAAATCTGCGTTGTTTATATCACGGAGCCAAAAAATAGGAAAAGATACAAAAAAGGATGACAAGCTTAGTGACAGCAGACTGTGGTTGCTCTTCATCTAGTTTAATACAAGCAGGACCATATTAATCAAGAACATCTTAAAAACACAAATACCCTCACTCTCAGAAAGTAAAAGGAATCTATATTTTTGTATGTCAGTGCATATGCACACATAAAGAGCTTAAAAATATCACCCTTCAGAAACACATGTATGCTTCTTGTCTATTTCTCACATGCTATGTGTATTTGCCTTTTTGTTTTCCTCTGATTCTTTCCCTAAACTATTCTCAGATTATGCATGCAAACGATGCAATCAACATTACACACAAACTATCCCTAATACATTTTAGCTGTGATTAAAGAAAATTCCAGCGAGTGATGATAGAGGGCTGTATTCATACGGGCACATTGGAGCCTTGTGAGACTGATCTTCCCGAGTACCTTCCATGAATAAAAAAACAGAAAGGGCAACTGAGAGGTACTAATTTAGGTTCTTGATTTTCAGTTGGAAAATCAAGGAGAAGCCTGTGCCTCCCTGAACCTAGATGAATCCCAGGAAGATTTAGCTTCTCTACATAGCCTTAAGCTAGCCTTTAGGAATACAATAAAGTTGATCAGAAGCACTAATCCCTGTAAATAACAACAAATCCAAACACCATAGTTCAATGTAATAGGTCTTAAACTGCATCCTTCTACTGAATAAGGTAAGAGTCCAAGAGAAGGCAGTACACGTTGTTCTTCAGGTCAGCATGGGTCTCCTTATCTGTGCATGCCGTATCTCTTCCTTTGCTATTATTTGGCCCACATCACCATTTGCCTGAGGCAGCATGGCTGATGCTATGAAACTACAGAAATTACACCCCTGAATTTTATGCATCTTTATGGGTATGAGTGCCAGATATGCATATGGGAGAACAGAAAGTCCTTACGCCCTGAACCCCTAGCCTACACTTAAGGGCTTAGGCAGAAAAACTTATGTTCATAGGTAAAAGTCAAGGGGCTCCTCCTGGTCTCTACCACTTCTGCAAACAAAATAAACTAATGTGTAAAAGGATGCTGCATCTGTTTCTATTGTGCCTTGGATACTGCACATCAACTGTAAGTATTCTTTCCCCTCCCTCCCCTGAATACAGGAACTCGGTCCACATTTTCAAATGTGGATCTAGCCTAACTTCGGACATTGAAGGGCTGGGCTTTGAGACTGGAAATCAGAGATGATATGCAGAGATGCAATCAAGTGAACAGAGAGCAAGCAGGATCACTGAGATAGCGTTGTACAGATTCTTGCCTACTCAGGCTGGGTTACATCCGCTCCATGCAATTAACCAGCAAAAGCCATCACCAGCAGACTGAGTAGTTTATGTGAAATTAATTACATGTCTTGGTCTAGTTGCTACCAGACTTGTGTTCTTAGCTCCATAGCCACTAATCATCAACTTTTTTAGCCAGCAGGAAACCAATGCCTAAATAGGTCAGCTGAGGTGGACAGACGGCACTGCTTTATACAGCTCCAAAGCAAAATAGAGACTTTCGGCTCCTAAACTGCTTAACCTGGGCAGGTGCAAAACCAAAGCAGTCGCAGGAAAGCACAGCCTTGCACACCCAGCACAGAACCTCAATACAAAAACTCTCCATTAAGGTACAGCTCGGACTCTGCAAACTGACTGCAGTAGACTTGGACTTTCTTGCTCTTCCAGAACGACCACTCAGCAACCGGTCACCACCAGAAGCCTGAGAACTAAGGCAAGAGATGGAAAGAGTCTCTCCAAGCCTTGCAACAGTGAGCCATGACACCTGGTCTTGAGATGGCATTGGGATTACCATCACTACCAGTCCTCCGCCAGGGTGATCTCCCAGGAACAAAAAGTAATGAAAATGTGAGGTTTCTTCCCAGCTACACTAAGCTTATGCTGGGTGCAGCCAATCGAGGGAAGTCAGATGAATAGTTTAAATCAAGATAGATCAAACAATCCATCCATTTTCCTGCCTTCCCAGGGAATCTGCTCAGTCAGCCTGGGAACAGCAAAGCACAACCACACTCCACTGTGCCCCTTCTGCCTGCCCTTCCAAACTGTGGAGGGGAAAGCAGGGTAGTAAATCTACCCACCTTTGTATTACACCATGGCTTTGCAGTGGCTCTCCTGCACAGAGAAAGCAAACAGGCACTGAGTGCTAAATTACTGGAGGAAAATGACTTCACAGGGAGAGGTCACATTTTAATGTCTACGGTCTCCTAACCATAACCTTTCCAGGCTCAGGCTGAGTCTTGAAAGGAAAAGAGAGTGTGCTCTGCCTGTTCTGTGGGTAAAACCAGAGTTCAGTCTCCAGTGCAACACTTCCCTCTAGTTTTAAATGCGTTAGGAATTACTGCATTAATAAGAATGATGGTAAACGCGAGGGGAAAATTCACCCCAGAGTCAAGCAGCACCTGGTAGTTTATGAGAACCAGCTTTACAGAGGGGCCTAGAGATACTTGACAAACTGTACCTTCTTTTTCCAACCTGGGTCAAATAGTCCTGCACTTATCCCAACCCACACCACTTCACACGAAGGTATAATGGATGACCGGCTCTTCATCCTTTTGCTGTTGTTATTAAAACACAAGCTTTAGGCGTGTGGGAGAGTAGGGCAGAAGAGAAGCTGAACCAAGCCCATCATACTTCACACGGGATTTTTTTGAATTTGCAGTACGAAGTCAATGCAAAACCAAACAAAAGATAAACGCAAGAGCCAAAAATTAAAGACAAACAAAGGACAGAGAGGCATTATTGCTGGGAGGAAAGGAGCTGCAAGTGCTGATTAGAAATTTCTCAGCCCACCTAGAGGAGGGAGGAGGGGAGAGCAGGGGGCGAGAGCCTCCCTCTCTTTCTTGCTCCCTTTTGTCTCCCTGCTTCCTCCCTGTCTTGCAGGCTCAGTCTCCTACCCTGGCCCCTCCACCTCCCAGCCCCCACTCCTCTTTCCCAGAGCAGAGCGCTGCTCCAGCTGGATTAGGGCTCCTTACCTCGATACAGACCTTTCATTCCTTTGCACAGCCACTGGGGAGAAGAAAATCTTGAATCCATGTTTGCCAGCCTCTCTCCCTTTTCCACGCACACGCTCACACTCACTCGCTCACACACACGCACCTTTGCTTATTTGCTTTCTTTCGGCCACAAAAAAAGGCCGGTGGCGCCTGCTCTATCCCTGGGTGGCAGCGGCTGGAGGGGAGCAAGCTGACACCGGCTGCCTCCATCTCTCAGCGCACGGCTAACCTGTTGCCTGCCAGAAGCCTCTGCCTGCCTGCGGTCGACACCAGCAACAGCAGCAGCAGCAGGCAGTCCTGTCGCCAAAGCCCAGGACTAGAGGAGACTGGAAGGTCTTCCTACCGCAGCGGTACCTCGCTCTGCACAGACCCTGCACGCTCCACAGGGCGGACGCTGCCAGCAATCACCAGCTGCCTCTAATGGAGGGAGAAAGGTGTCAACAGCCCAGCCTTTTAGCTTGATGGAAAAGTCCTGATTTGGCCAGACACGTCCAGATAACGAAGCTCTTTAAAAAGAAGGAGGAATGTAACGTGTTTATCTACACCTTGCGCCCCGTTCCCAGTCCCTGGATGCTATTTATCGGCACGCTACTACAGCGAGTAGGGAAGGAGCGGTAGTTGTGGGTGCGCTGGCACTCCAGACCAACTCGCAGAAGTGGGATACATTCGGAAGCAGCCAAATGGCAGGGAGGGAGGCGGGGAGGGAGGGAAGATGAGCCCCAGATGAGGCCGTGAAACCCTGGAAGGGAGCAGTAGGCAGGCACCAGCGCTGAAGATGACTCAGAGTGAAAAAGCAAGGAAAGGGGTGGGTGGGTGGTGGGAGAGAGGTGTTATGACTAAAAGCCGAATTTACTGCTTGTGAATCCTAAATCTGAAGAGGAAGAGGGAAGAGCCTGAGGTCTCCTTTTTTTTTTTTTTTTTTTTTTTTTTTTTTTTCTGGGATACATCGGTGGCGGTGTGAAATCCAACTGCTTCTGCTGCTTCCCCGAGCCTGTAGCCAGCCTCCCCGGCTCAGCCAGCCTGCTGCAGCCTTTTCCACAGCCTCCTGCGCCCGGCTGCTGCTCCAGCCAGGAGGCACAACCACCCCCTGCTGCCCTCCCCTCCCCTCCCCTGGCTGCCCTCAGCTCAGCCCCTGCCCTTCCCCACCCCGGAGCCCTGCTGTGCTCCCCCCTGCCCGGGGGGGCCAGGGAGCCGTGCCGGGGGGGGGCAGCCCGGTCCGGGGCTCACAAAGGGCCCCACAGGCCGGGTCCTGACCCCAGCCCCGACCCCAAACCCACCGAGCCCGGGCAGGGCAGGGCAGGGCAGGGCAGCCCCCTCCCCACGCTCTTGCGCTGCGCAGCTGGGACAGCGGCGGACAAGTTCCCCCGATCGCTCCCGACCCTCTGGCGGAGGAGATTTCCCCCTCAAAGTCTCCCCAAAAAACCCTCCGGGAGCCCTCGGGGCCGCCCCCCGCCTACCTGCGAGCCAGAGCAGGACGATCCAGCCCAGGACGTGCCCCTCCATCTTCTGGCGGGCCGGCGGCCACCATGCCGCGGGGGAGCCGCTGCCCGGGCTGGCTGCGTGTGGCGGGGCTGGGATCGGCTGGGATCGCCTCAGCACGGCTCGGAGCCGCTCTGCACGGCTCGGATCGGCTCCCCTCGGCTCCTCCCCCGCCGCCGGGGCCGCCCCCGCCGCTGGCCGGGAGGCGGGCAGGGGGCCGCGGCCGTAATTGCCGTCATTTTCGGGGGAGCGGAGCTGAGGGGGAGGCGTCCCGGGTTGGGGTTTATGGCTTTCAGGCCAAACACGGGGTTGGAAGGGGAGGGAAGATGTCCCGAGGGAGCTCGCCGAGTAGACGTGGTGCTGTGGGAGATGGTTTTGTAAGGGGGCGGGTGGTGCTCCGAAATGAACGCGGCGCGGCCCCACATGAGGACACGGCGTGCTCCAAACTTGTGGACTCCGGGCCAGAGAGAAAGAAGGCGGTGGGAGGCTGGGGGGGCTGCTCAGGGGCTCCGAGCCGACTAAACAGCGACTTGTTTTCACAGAATCGTGTTTTCACAGAATCACTAAGGTTGGAAAAGACCTCCGAGATCATCTGGTCCAACCATCACCCTGCCACCAATGCCACCCGCTAAACTTTTTTGGTGTGTCCGCACCAAAGAGAAGCGCCTTCCAACACGGCCCTCGCCCACACAGCTCCCCTCCGTGTGCTGCTCATCCTCGAGGCGTTTTCTTCCAGGGGCTTGGCTTGCATTTGTAACCGAAGCGTGGATTCTGCAGATGTCAGTGACCCACATGGGAGAAGGGAGTGGTCTTCAACCTCTTCTCATCCGAAATCTGCCAAAGAACATAAACAATCCTGATTTTCTAACACCAAGGGGGAGCAGAGCGAGGTGTGTCCCTCTGCTAAAGGCACCCTGCAAGTGATGCCTGCAGTAAAACTTTATAAGCTCTTTGCATTCTAGCAGGTATTTTCCAATTGCCTGTAGATTCCTTTTAATTTTGCCTTTCAGACTGAACTTCTCTACAGGCAAAAGAAGCTTTTTTCAAAGCAGTGAGCAAAAATAGATCAATAATTTCCAAGTGAAAAAGCAAAACAGCATGTTTGCTGTGATAAAAGATGTGTTGAAACATTTTGGTTGTTTTTGAACAGTTGTAGTTCCTCTGCTAATGTAGTTATAGTGGATTTGGGCAAGGAGACAATCCCAAGGCAGCCGGTCTGTTTTTAAGTGTTTTATTCCAAGCTATTCAATGTTATTTAAAAATACACTTCAAATAGAAGTTTATTTTTATTCAGCATTACTTAAGAAGAAGTAATAGAGAAGAAATACACACCCATCCCCATATAGTCTCCTGACCTTTTGGGGCTCAGAAGGTTCCTCTGACCCAATATATTAGTTTAATTGTTTTGCAGTACCAGCTAAAAGCCACAATTAAGAACTAAGACCTCACTATGCAAATAGCATAGGTACCCAGCAGCACAGTGCTGTTCTCCTTCAGCTCACAGAGATCTGACACCTGACTGCCCTTGTGCATACTCACAGCTGAAAGGCAAAGTAGAAACTCTTATTAGAGCTGCAACTTCAGCCTCAAGAAATACATGGAGTTCCAGAAAACTCACGGTGCCGTGATACTTCAGAACATCTGAGTGCTTACCTCACCATGATTAAACATCTGTAGCATACAATCCATGAAGGTTTGTATGCACTGAACTAATGCTCCTAAAAGGTGAACACAAAGCTATTTTTTGTCTCCCTCCCTCAATCATTTTTCTTAATAACCCTCAAAAATTCGAGTGAAATCCCTGTGCCTTGCCTTTCTGTAACTTAATTGGGCAGGAGGCTGAACCAGTTTCCTGAGACAACGTTGATGTGATATTATCTCATATGTTAAAGGTTGGGAGTAGGACAATCCCTTATGTATCACTATTGTTAGCTACTCTCAGCTTTTTTTTTTTTTTAATCTACTCCAGCCTTTGCAAATAAATTTGGCATACAACGGTTTTGCTAAACTTTTGACTCACAACAAAGGAAGGAAAGATTTTCAATACATGGAAGCACCATTGTTTTGCATGTAACGTTAGATTTATAGCTGCTTTGAAATTTTCATATATTCAAACTCAGTGTACGGTTCTTTTTCATGTAAAGTGAGCTGTCATTTGTATATATACATGTATGATGGATTAATAGATGTCTGAGCCTGGAATAGATGTTCCAGATCTCTGTAGACCTTTGATCTGAATATTGCAACATCTGCGCTGGCTTAATAGGTAACATAGGGATGTTGGCTTTCATTTTAGCCAAGTCTGGTAGACAGGAAGGTGCACTACTGCAGTTAGCCCCATTTCACCTTCGGACAGTGCGTGAATTCCTAACCAGTTACCCAGATCACTTCAACCTGCAGTCCAGCAGGGATTCTTTGTCCCCTGATAAACAGTTCCCTGGGGCTGTCCTGCACAATTTAGCCCCAGACTGAACTGGAAGAATACCACTCTACAACACTGTTTGATGTAAGTGATACCTCAACACCAGCTGGGAGCAGTTCTCTAAGCAATGGGATCATGCAAAATTCAGTTGAGCAATACAGAAACAAACAAACTCACTTCTTGTTACTCACGCTGTAGTAACTGATGGCTTTCTTCTCTTCTTGCAAACTACTTAATTCCTCCCTTCCTTCTTTGATCTTCCAGTACCAGTCTTTTGTGGTCATTTGCTCTGTTGATAAGCAGAATCAGCTTTTTAGTATGTTTCCAGGATCTGGAATGATATACACTAGCACCTCACTCAGAATGATCCATCTTGGCAACATCCCCAAAAACCTGACATGTCGCATGAAAATATTTCTCTTCATGAGTACTTTTGTATATCCATTCAGCTCCCTGAATTTCCTTGGTAGAAATTACCATACAAACAGTTTTCAACAGCTTTCTGGGATGTCATACTAGATTCAGCCATTAGGCACTATTCTCTTGATTTAGTACTGAGACCAGCACATTACAGAAGCTATTAAGTGACACATCATCAAACCACAGTGTTTAGTGAGTCTCTTCAGAATAGCTACTAACTAAAACTTTTCCTCGTTTGCTTTGTTACCCTGGAATCTCTTATTAATCTTCAATAGCTTCACAGCAAGACATTGCAGAAATATATGCATTCTCTCTGTATATGCTATTTTTTCTCAGCTGCCTGGCTACATTTGATCGCACAATGATATGGAGCTTTTACTTCCCATTAACATCAGGAGTGGGTGATATGGATATATAAACTGCTTTTGTTCTTAACCATGTCGTTTGTAACAACTAACATTTAAAATGCTTAATGGAGAAACTTGATTTTCTCATTCCAATGAGAACACAGAATATGCGTATCTGTAATATCAATTCAGCATTATACAAAAAAAAAAGAGAACAGCATCTTTCTACAATACTCACTCCTCCATACGAATTTCCCATGCTGTTCCTGATTCTTTCTTAGACACCAAAAATCACAGTTTCTATTTGCTATGCTTTGAGATGGGACCTAAAATTTGCACTTAAATAAAATACTAAGTGCATATCAGCAGTAATGTTTTGTGAGGTTAGGGTACAAGTACACATTCAAAAGTGAATCCTCCCAGCTCATAATCTTTTATGTGTCACTGTACTCAAAAAATACACAGAATTGAAACAAGACAAACTCTACTTCATATCTACAGTTAGCCAAGGATATAACAAGTTGTTAAATTGTCTGTGATTGTTGGCTATAGAGAAACTGTGGCAGCACAAATACCTTCTGGGAACTGGGATTCAGCTGTGATAGTCTTATCCAGCTTTCTTAATGAAACAAATCACACCACTTTGCCACGCTACATCCTGTTTGAACCACAGCTTATCTGTTAGAAAAAGAATTACAGACTACTTCGAGTTGGAAGAGACATCACCCAGCGCCTAATTTCATCCAACTTCAACTTCTAGTACTGCCTAGCCAGATGGAAAAGTCTTCTTAGGGGATTTCTGAACAGAGGCAATGACTGTGATCAAAGCACCCTTTAACGTTTTCTTTGGAAGTTCAACAAACTTTTGTTATTTTGCTATATTCTGGAGCTAACACCAGATCTGGAGAGAGGATCCCAGGCACAGCTGCTGAAAGTATGAAAGCAGATGTACTACAGCATCGTCTCTACTGCTGATACTTCGTTTTCCTTCCAGAGATGAACCGTCAGTCCTTTTGACATAGCATCACCTGGGGAGATCCCATTTGGTGGATATCCCACTCCGTCACACTCATTCCTAACTATTCCCTCCATCTTTGTATCATTTGCAAGCGTCCGTGACAACTGGATGTTTGTTTCAATAGTATTAAATATTTAGTAGCATGCAGCCAAGAAATGGCATAAGAGGAATCCTGCTGAAAACGTGCAATAACAATTCCTCCTGTAAAATTACGTTTTGAGACATCCTAAGCTAATGTTTTAATGCATTTACTGGGGACCACATTGTCTCTGTGTCATTCTGTTTCCTTGATTTAGTGTTGTGTGGTCGAGTCATATGCCTCACACGTGTCTGAATGCATTACCTTTAGGAACCACAGTTAATATCTCTGATGCAATTACAAACTAATGTGACAGAATCTATTTTTCTGCAAACCCAGGTTGATTGACATTAATTACATTAGTTTTCTTTAATTCATTACTGAAGCAACTCCTGTATCAGTAATTCTATTCTCTTGCCTGGGATCCTCATCAGTCTGACAGGTCTATAATCACATGGGTCATCCTATTTAGGGCCAGATCCAAAACAAAGACTTTGGAAATTTTTCAGTACCGAACTGTAGAACAGTAATCTAAACAGCCCTCATTCAGCAGCAATTTGAGACATTTGTCAAAGTTGACTGACTATACACTTACAATTTTGCTTCCCTGTGTGTCCAGACTGTCATGGGCATATAAGACATTAAGCAAAAAAAACAACCTAAGGCTTACATATATGTGGGTTGTCATGGCCAACTTGAAGCTTTCCACCTGAAAACTTAGTTGAGGTCTTACCAAATATTAAGGATTTCCAGTATTTGTCCAGGATACTGGAACAACGTGGTGGCTTCACTGGAGCCACAGCATTAAAGATATTTGGAATACATGGCATAGATGGGATGCAGCTGCACCCCACGCAGGCAGCTGGTTGACATGTACCTTGTAACATGTTGAGTGCTTCAGGGACACGCTGGTCAGCAGTGAAACAGCACATGCCCAGCAAGCCCCATGCATCCCACAGCCACATCACCTGCTGCACTGCAATTCCCAGCACAAAAGCTAGTATTTCTGAAGAGCAGACAGAAGCATAGCAGCACCCACTTGAGGCCCCCTCAAAACCTGGAAGAAAGATGCCAATGTCACCTGTGAGGCCTGATCCAAGACATTCACAAGACGTCCAACACTCAGTGAAGCCCTGCAAAGGCAGGCGAGGGAACAAGGCAGGGGCATGTGGCTTACTTTTTGTAAAAAGGCCTCGTGACTCTTAGGTGTCCAAAGTTACATCCTCAGTCACACAGCTGAGGGGAATGGCATTCTCAACTCCTTTTGCAGTTGTGACACCATTCAGAAAGAAACCCAAGATTCATTATATCAGGAGTAAGACCAAGAGAAAAGCTGACTGCTAATAGCGGACTGCTTAAATCATTTGCCTGAGGGAGGGGCAGCTTGAAGGTTCTGGTTCCTGCAATGCTTATGCACTACATATAAACCAGTAATAACTACCGGACTGGAAAGCCAAAGTTCCCATTTTATATCACTCTCCAAGGAAACTGCCACAGGTCCAAAAGCTCCTTTACCAGGCTGAGAAAGATACAAACTGCAAAATTATGTGATAAAAGCTCATCTGCACACCCACAAAGGAGTGCAGGGAGACAATAGCATGGGGGTAGCCCAGATAATACCCCACCCTGGCTCCTCCCTGGCCCATCACAAAAGCCATCAGCCCATCAAAGGCCCACCTCCACTAGTCCAGAGAAGCACAGGAACAAAAGGGCAGGTAGAATCCCAAATTTAGAACTGAGGGGAAGGAACAACTTGTCTGGACCCCTGCCAGTGCTGTTTCAGACAGCCCCTGGGTTCAGGAGTGAAACACTTGATAGTCAACACCACAGCAACTTTGGGACTGCAGCCCAGGAATATAGGACACATTACGGGATGCAGGGCAAGAGCAGTTCAGGATTGCACAGGACTTCCTATGGGATGTTTAGGGGGGGGAAACAAAAGCAGAGAAAAGGAGGGAGCTAGGTGATTTGGGAAGGAACAAGTGTGGGGAAAAGGAGGGATGAGAGAATAAGAAGAGCTGGTTGCATGTCAACAGTTTGCTGTTTGATATGTCTGGCCATGCCCTGTGCCTGCTCAGCACAGGCTGTCCTATCTTCTAATTAAATTCATTTCTAGCTCTTTTCCTGGGTGAGGGACTGTATTTTGTGTGTATGTGCGTGTATGAGGGATCTGAGCACCAGCGATGAGACTCAGATGGGTCAGAGGAGCTGGGTGCCTTGGTGCCAGTGACTGGAGAGACCCAAGTGGACAAAACCAAGTGACCCACTGGGGTGGGCCAGGGCCATAGAAAAGCTGGCTACTGGATCTCACTCGAATTCCCTAACGAGAACACCAAATATTTCCCACTCTGTGGGACAGGGCTCTAGCCCCAAAGTAGCAGATCTCTGGGTAGCAGCAGATGTTGACGAGTTTTGTGCAGAATATCTTTGCTCGTTCTTTCTAAGAAACAACTGTAAGACACATCTTGGAAAGAAGATGATAGCCATGAATCCTGAATGAATGAAAATGCATTACTGGCAGAAAAGTTTCAAATAGATTTTCTCTTTCAATGTACGTAGACCCTATTTTGAGACATCTAACGAACTACATGTATTGATGAGAAAGCACAGGTCCCCAGTTGTGGAGCTGGGTTTCCAAGGCCAGCTATTTAAGAGTTAGGTGTTGGCATATCAAGTCATTTAATTGAATTAAGTACTTTAAAAAATAATACTTAAACACTGGCACAACCCTTGCTTTTATTCCCTGGAATGGCCCCAATGTGACTTACAAATCACCATAAATGGTCTGGAGAACTCCTTTGCCAGCTAAGTTAAACAGCAGACAATCAAACAGTTAAAACATGAGTCTCCAGTTAAAACACAGGGAGCTCCCCAGGGTCCCAGCCAAGAATACTGATGACATGGTGCTCCAAAGATGACCTTTTCCCTCTTTTTTCTCTCTCCCAAATCCACGTAGGATAATCCTTTCTCTTCACTGCTTATGAATTTTATTTTCCAACCACACCTCTAGCCCTAGGAGAGCTATTAGTGGAGTCTTGTCTTCTTTAAAGAGTTGATGCACACATTATCTAATTTTTTTAAGAGGATGGGCTCTTAGAGGGTGGGTCACAAAATTGCACATAAGAAAAGAACATGGTGTGAAGGAAAATAAAGCAACTGTGCACAGATGTACTCCTAGCAACAACTCATACAGTAACACAACAGCAATATTCGCCTTTCTGGCTAAAAAAATAGACTCTGCAGAAGTTTGTATTTAAAAGATATAAGTTATTTCTTGCAGTCTCTCTTCAGAGATTTAAACTAACGTATCAAGGACTAGTCCTGGATACAAGTAATTTTCCACAAGAATGACAGTGACTTTAAACATGATCTTCTATTCTCATTGACTTTACTTTATGACTTCACATGTTTTTAACAATGTGATTGGCTCCTCCTGTAAATTTAACAGCAAATTCAGTAAGTAAGTGCTTCATAGGCAGCATAAAACAGATCGTTTCATTGGATTTGAGCAAGACAGAAAAGCCTCCAGAAGACTAAACTGCACCAGCATTTTTTAACCCTCAGAGGAAACCAGCCACTAGTAAGATGCAAGAGCTATGTGATCTGACCTTACCTGCCAGTGGTTCCAGCAGTGACAAACATAATTAGCTGAGCCAAAGATCTAAGCCTACACAGCAGCTACCTCCTTTGGAGATAAAGACTCACAGTTACCTAACCAGAAGATGAAGAAAGCAGACAGACTGAAGGGAAAAAGCAGTTTTCCAATGAAATGCATTGAAGTCTTCGTCACTGTTTTATATCCTCATGTCCAAATTTACAGTAAATTCAAAAGGACTCTGGAATAGAGGATGGGAAAGAATCTTCCAAGTCAAGGCTGTACCATCCATCTTTATTGCGATTGCTGGGGTAAATTCACTGAAGTCAGCTGAATAAGTGTAGTGTGCTGGTTCATGTTCTGCTACATCATGCAGGCTCTGTAGGAACTGCAACCACATACTGAAGATGGTCCCCCATCAAGACGGCCCCCAAAGACAAAAGGAACAGTGAGGAATGTGGGAGATATCACACATCTGGGGCAAGAAAAACATGGCCAAAATTTAATCAGAGCCTTTGCTGACACTGACACATTGGCAACCCTGCTTCAGGTTGAATTTTGGGTCCTCTGCTGCAGGCAACCACATTTCACAATCCCTTCTGTAAACTGATTAAACTATCTTCTGTGGCCAGTTATGGATATATATATATATAAAATTAACACACTAAGACAAGTCACGATCACTTACTTTTTGAGAGAGATTGATAGAAAGCTTAAGGAGGGAAGCAACTCATCCTGCCTATCAAGATGATGCAGATCACCCTTTATTTTATGTGAACTGTGGCTCAGTATGCAAACTTTCAGTGAAGGAAATGTCAATTATGTCAATGAGATAGATGAAAGTCTGGACAGCTTTCACAGTTTTGCAAAATATGCGCTCCCAAAGTATTTTGTAATAAGCAAGTGCAAGTCTGCCTTTCCAAGCATATGCATGCTCCCTCACCTCCTCCACTCTTCTGCTACGTATCTCAAAACTAAACCCAGGCCTCTGGTGTGAAGCTGGTCTTCACTTCTCCCCCATTCCCTCCTGTATCCCTCCTGTGAGGGCCTCCACTCCTGTTATCTGTCACCCCATATTCTCACCCAGAAATCCGGGCCCTGGCAGCATTTTGAGTGCTACTGGATGTGTCAGAGCAGGCACATCATCCTGATCCTGTCTCACTGAGCACCAGCTCCTCCTGAGGTCACTGTCAGGGAGCAGCAAGAGCCAGGCTGTTCCAGAAGGAAAGGCAAGGCAGGAGCTCAGGGTGATCATGGAGGCTGCAGGGCAAGCACCTTGTCAGCAGTGCCCATCCCTACAGGACAAGCTGGTGTTCAATGGCAGCAATAGCTTGCACCAAGTTCTTGCAAAAATTCAAAAGGCAGGCTCCCCACCCTCACAAAGTGGCAATATACTGATTTTTCAAATTAAAAATATACCCCTATACCTTCCCACTCTGAATAATGTTACATATTAAATTTAGTAAAATCCTTACAGAGTCACTACGCTCACTTATGAATACAGATGTTTGTACATGTAAGCAAATAAAAGAAACAGAAGACTTGAATTACATATCCACAATGCATGGCACCAGATGTATGTGGGACTTAGGGGAATACGCAGGGATCATTGCTTACTACTGGTTGCAGGTACTTCCCCCAGGCCACAACAGGCCTCTTACTACACGGTGCTGCCAGGAGCAGCAGGAGTACGGCTCCTCCAGGGGAGTTTGAGCCAAGAGCAGGGGGTGACCCCAGCCCAGGCAGAGCAAAGTGCATCCCGGGGAAGCCTTCGTTTCCAGGCAGGAACGCAGTGCCAGCACCAGCCGAGGACCGCATGTGGTCACTGGCAATAACACACTGCATTTTTATTGTGTTTCCATCTCGGCAGATGCCGGAAGACCTATTGAACCGGACATTAGGGAGAGGAATGCTCGCAACCCCAAACAATGCAGCAGAAAACATAACAAAACAAAACAAAATGCCACCTGCCACTCTCTGCTGCTGTGGCAAGGAACACACTCTGCTGCTGTGGGCTGTCACCGCCTCCCGGGGGAGCGGCTGGGCATGACGGCCACCTGCCCTGCCCACCGCCCCTATAAAACGTGTGTTAGGAACCCAGCCCACTCCCACAGCAAACGGTGGTTGCCAGCAGCAAGGGCAGGCCTGGAGGACAAGGACAGGCCAGGAGGACAAGGACAGGCCAGGAGGATAAGGACAGGCCAGGAGGATAAGGACAGGCCAGGAGGATAAGGCGAGGCTAGGAGGAGGAGGAGGAGGAGGAGGGCAGGCAGGTGGCGGCAGCCATGTCGTGCTCCAGGGGCTTCCCCAGCCCCTACTACTTGTTTGCCCGTGACCAGCTGCCCAAGCTGCAGCAGTGCGGGCTGCCTGTGGCATGTGTGGCCGACGCCATCCCACATTGCGCCAAGGACTGGGCGGTGAGGGCGAGGGAGCTGGGCTGAGCCTTACTTTGAGGAGAGAAAGGCTTTGGGTTAATGCTGCTTTGTTGGAAGGGGGTAGGAGGGAGGGCAGCTGTATGAATTTTGCCCCAGCACCTCTTGGTGGTGGCAAACTGACAGCTATGAGTTGATTGTGGCACGTGTGGTGGTAAAACACTGAGGTGGTGCTTGTGAGAGGGGGAGTTAGGTGGTGTCCCAGCTGCTGTCTGCTTAGCACAGCATTACCTCTTCAGCCTTGAGCAGCTCTATCTGATTTTGGTTAAGAATTACTCCCACCCTGTCCTCCGCAGCTGCAGGGGAGGACATCTGTCTTGTGGGCAATGGGTGGTGGCACCCCTGGCTGGTGAGGGGAGCTTCAGGAGACCTCCATGCTGTGACAGAGCCAGCTTGCCCTCTTCTGAAGGTGCTCTAAGTGCATGTGCTCATCAGGTGCTCTGAATCAAAGCTTAATGGCTTTGTAAGAGACAGAGCTGCCCAAAATGCTTGATTTGATGATACCAGTTAGCAATTTTTGCAAAGTATTGATAGCTTCCTTTTGAAAAACAGTGTAAAACACTTGATTTGTGTAACTACTAGAAGGAAGTAGTAAAAACTTCTTAATAATCGGCTTTCTTTCAAGTTGCTGACAGAAGAGGAAAAAATGGCATATAATGAGAGGGCTCAAAAGTGGAAGAAAAAGAAATCACAGAAGACAAAAAAGGAGGTAAATGCTCAGAAATTAACACCTTTTGGGAAGTGAAGTGTTGCTTGGGTTTGGCAAGGTGGGATGTTATAGGAGATTACCTGTACTTTTAACCTCAGACTTCTGGAAATTATGGCTGATGTGGTAGCCTGAAGTATTGTGAAATTTAAACAGAAAATTGTTCTGGTGTGACTTGCTGGTGGGAGTACTCTGTACCTCTTTAAATAACCACAGCTTGTTCTTCTGTACCCCTTTAGCTACTAAAATGTTGTTCTCTAATGGCTTAGTTTTATGTTTAGCAGTATTTTGCAGTGTCTGATTTAAAATGTGTTTTATTTATAATATGGTAAATTAGCATGGTTTTTAGTCACAGGTTTGTGTTACCTTTGCTTTGTGGATGTCCTTAATTTAGGTCATACTTGTCTGATAGCCTGGAAGTCAGTACATTTTACAACCAGCTGATTTGGTGTTATTGAGTGAGGGGCTCAGTGGTGGACCAGGTCAATGAAATGTTACAGCCTGCACACACACAAAAAAACAAAAAAAAATGCTTGCCATTAGTTTTAGATTGGTTTGATTATGGAGAAAATAGTGGTGAAGGACAAAATCTCAATGTAGGAGTTAGTAGTTAGTTTTCTGACTACACCAATGTGCAGCTTATAGCACTCTCCCAGCAGGTCCCTGAAGTTTTCCTTGGAGTTTGAATTATGTGAGGTGGCACAAAGCTTATTTTATTCCTGTCTTGGTTGTCAGCATAAAAACTTCTATGTCAAAGCAAAGAGCCTGATTCAGTATGTGGATAATTTACTTCTTCATTCTGTATTACTGTATACAGGCCATGAATTACTGGTGAGGGTAAATCTTGGGACATGGAAGTGCTAACGTGACAGAGAGAATGGTAGGATGACTGTAGTTTGGAGTAACTAGTAAATCTGGATTAGTTGAGTTAACTAATTTGGACTAGTAAGAACATGTTAGGCAGTGTCTTCAGATTTGGGGGCCTGCATAGGAAAAGACTTAAAATATGATCGTGTTATTTTTAGCAGGTGAGGGGTGTATAATTAATGAAGTTAAATGTTCATACATAATGGAGAGCAACACGAAACAACTAAGTCATAAATGGAGATGTGTATTTCGTTCAACACGAAGTAGCATTTTAGAAAGCTTTAATCAGGAAAAGAATAATTGCTTTACTAAAATAAAGCACATCATCCTCATTGCCTGACAGTGGAAATACAGGACTGTGCATTTGGAACTGTGATCTCATTTTATTACTTGCACTTGGGTACACAGGAAACTACAGTTATTTTGCATAGTGAATGGTCTTGGTCAACTTTTGAAGATGACCAAAGCTAACATGGGTGGGACTAATTCCTCCTTTTAAATAGCTTAAACTGATAACTATGAGAGCTTGTCAGGCAAAGATGATTATCTGGAATTTGTGTACCTAGATGTGGATATTATTCACAATTTGGGCCTTGAATGATTGAATCCTGTAAGCCTGTCATGTGCCTAGGCAGATGCCCAAATCTCCCTGCCTTCTTAAAAGCATGCATGAATGTGCAATATTCTACTTAACAGGCCTGTGAGCCCCTCTTACTTGCTCTGTACCGGAGCAGTCTGATGAATTGAGGCTTTACCAGGTTTTCATGAATGCTATTCCTAGTCAAAGACAAATAATGTATGTGGCAAACTTTTTAATCAAGTTTATGTATTGTTTGAAATTCCAGTTGGAAAGACTTCCTCCTGTGCAACAAGTAGTTGAACCTAACAAAATTAAGATTTTTATACTTGTATTAGATTTTAACTAAATAGCTGTGGTTCTTTCCAGTTGTGAGTTAGCCAAGGTATTTAGACAGCTATCCTTTGTTGGAAGAGAAATCTTGCTGTCCCAGTCTGCAAGTACACAGACAATTGTACGTAAATGATAGATTTGTTCCATGTAGCCATGACTAGTAATGGACATAAGGTCTTCCTCTAATAGAACGAGGTGAGGGATTTTACTGGCAGTTAGTAGACTGATTTTTAATTATTTTATCTTTTTCAGATGCCTAATCTGGATCAACCAGCACCTAGCTGTCTGACCACTGTGGTACACAGAGTTACTTCTTTTCCTGATGCCTCTGCTGTGTCGTGGAAGAGTGATCAGGGTATACTAATCTTACAGTAGTTGATTCTGTTTGATAAAAGCTTGCTTTTTACAGATATTCTGAGTGGTACCTATACAAAGGACATTTTAATTTTTTTCAATAGCTCTCCGTGTCAAGTGTGTGTTTGTTCTTAAAGTAATGGTGTAGGCCTGCAGGAAAAAAATAAAAACTTTTTCATTGCATTGAGAGAAGTCAGTGCAAATGTCCTTCTGCCTTGCCTGAAATAATTCTATCCTCTGGTGGTTTTTTTTCCTTAGCTTAGTGGTTGTACAGCTACTAATACTTTCTTTACAATTCTTTCAAGGCTTTTAAGAAAAAGATCATTCTGACATTTGTAACTTACAAGGGTAATCCAACTTCAGAATAAAGGAATGCTTCTGCCATGTTCAAAGAGTGAGAAATTGTACAAAGTTTGAGCTTTGATATCTACCAAGTGTTAGAGAAAATGATGACCTTGCCTCTTTGGGAGAATAAGAGTGGATACGTACTTGGTCAATGCTTTTATAACATCCTGGTTTGTTGAAAGAACTCTTGAAACCTAAACTTTTCCTATATTTACCTTGTCTTCAAGTGGATGTTTTGATTGGAATTGAGTAATTAACACATCTGCAATATTTCCCCAACAAGTAATCATTTTTTTCTCAAAAATGGTAAAATGGTAGTGCTTACAAGGTAAGTTAATCAGCCACTTAATGTAAGCTATTTCTGTACTGTTTGCTTATGTCTCTGCTCAAGCTTTTTACTTAAGAAGCCCCTTGAACTGTTCTCAATATTTTCATGGTTATAGAGTGTCAGGGAAGAGTAGCTCAATTTAAAAAGCGTAACACCTGTTAGTTCGCTCTCTGCCAGAATCCATGCTTAATATATATATATTATATTATATATAAATAATATATAAGAGCATAACTGCTCTTATTCAGTTGAAAGTTAAGGGACAACCGAGATGCATTTTATGATGATGCTCCTTAATATTTCTCAGTAAAAATTCTGCATGGTTGTCCATACCTATATCCATTTTTTCATAAGGAAAGCAGTTGCACCTAAGAGGTATCAATCCTGGAGCTTGCAGAAATTAAGACCCATGCAAGAGAGCACCAGAATTCAAATTTAGGACAGATGGTGTTGAATTCCATAAAATCTGACCCACAACATCATTTCTGTGTTTAAAAAGACAGATAATACCTCACTATATAGTTCTCCCTATATAGTAGAATAAATAACCTTTTTTGGTAAGGGGCAGAACGTAAGCGTAGGGATTAAATAAATATTTTAAAACTTCATTGGGAATGTTATGTGGCATTCATTGAACATTAAGCTTTAGGGTGTATAGTATTTTTCACAGTAGATAATTTTTTCTTATGCTTTCCTTGGGTATTTTTACCTTCTTTAGGAGTTCATTTAGTGAGAAGTGATCCTTAGTAGAATTCTTCCCATCTCCTTGTACTGTAGGTTAGTACCAGCTCACTTAACTGATCTAACTTAATGAATTGAGCTTGCAATGCTGCTTTCCAGTTAGCAACATGATTTTAGGTCTCCTCACCCTGTAGGAGAATAAGACTATCATAATAAGGAATAATAGACTACCGATATGCCCAACTCTTGCATAAGTATCAGTTACCTTGTCATCTCACATGTCTTTCTCCATCTGTGTGCTTCCCTTGGTCATTACCCTACTTTACTCAGTTCTATGACAAAGTGCACAAAAGTTTTCACTGGATGAGGTGACTCCAGGATGGCTTGCTGTAACCTCTAGTTACTCTTCTGAAAATTGTTATTTTTTTTTTCCTCTCAGCTGTGGTTGCAGACATCTTCTATTTCCTGAACATTTACAGTCATGGCAAGCTGCCATCCCACTGTGACCAGCGCTTCCTTCCTTGTGAGATTGGGTGTGTCAAGTACTCCCTGCAGGACGGCATAATGGCTGACTTCCATCACTTCATAGATCCAGGTGATTTCCAAAGAAGGGTAGACAACAAAGAGTTCATCTTCTGCAATAAGAGGGAGGCTATTTAATGTCAGTTGCTGCTGCCCAGATTAGATTTCTGGTATTAAGACAGGTTTATTTATTTGACTGTAAGTGATTGGACTTCTACTCACAATATCTGAGCAGTGCTGTTTTTTTCTGAAGATGTACTTAAGTGCTAGAACTGCATGAAGCTTCAAGGAGGGTCGAGTAAATCCATAAGGCACTTCTGATATTTGTGCTCTGTATTTCATGCAAGGAACGTATGTCTTGGACCTAAACATAAATGCTATACAATATATACTTTTTTCTCAGATACATACAACTGAAAATAATTTTTTCAAAAATAGCTGTGGTACTTGTACAAGGCCACAGGGGAAGATGAAGCTGTTCCATTCTCTAAATCAAAATGTGGTGCATAGTTTGGAGTTATGGATCTGTCATGGTGGTGCTGGATGATGGTTGTTCTTTTTCTCCCCTCCCTTATGCTTTTCTGCAGAAGTACCACCACGTGGTTTTCGGTACCACTGCCAGACTGCTAGTGAGTATCAATAGAGGAAGAGTGGTATGCAAGGGTGTTCAGTTTGAGACTTGGCTTATCTGATCTATATCTACTTGTTTTGTACATCTCCTTCTGGGAGGTTCTTTCCTGGTTTCTCTTTCTGGGAACTTCATCTCAAGTTTTGACAAAAAAGGGGTGATAGAACAGCTTGTTGCAGTCACTTTGCAAGTTTCTTGTATCCACAAATGGCAGAGCTCTTGACTGCCTTGTTTCCCTTGTGCTCTTAAGCAGTGTTTATACATTCCAGGTTGTTTCTGTTAGTACACTTCCTCCCCTTTTGTGCAGAAGGAGCAAACTTGGCCCATGTTACCCTATGTCAAATATTTAGATAATGGCCTTTTAAGAGGGAGTAAGTGTGCGTGTCTGCTCACAGCCCAGACCAACTAGTCTTTTGCTGTCGGAAGCAAGGTTTTGATAGTTTAATCACGGATATCACAGATGCTGCCTGTAGAGAAGAGGTGTGTGTGTGTACATGCATGTATATAAAAAGATACAAAGGGAGGTTGGGTGGGACTGTATCATTTAAAGAATGATTTCTCATAACTCCCCCCCCCTTCTACCTTCATTAGGTGATGCCACTCATAAGATCCCTATATCTGGATTTCATCTTTCACGTACCTGTTACCCAGTTGTCTTACGTGAACTTCTCGAGTTTGCCCAGCCAGACGGAGGTGGTTGGCCTCGCTTTTTCTGCAGGGTATGGTCAAGGTCAAAGTAAGGCACTCTAAATTGAAATCTGTAAATTTTCTTCCACTGGACAATCAAGGGAGAGACTTCGCTCTAAACCATAGTCAGCTTGTTGGGGCAGGGAGGGGGATTTCCGAGTTCTAGTATAGGAAGAAGCAGTCCCGTTTTAAAAAGTTGAGTCATTTTTAACTTTCTTTTAGTGATTCCGGCTTTTTTCATTAACAAAAAGCAATAGGGAGCCTGAATAAGCAGAATTCCTTTTTTGTTTTTTCTCCCACACCCACCCACTCACATGTACTCCTACTGTTTAGGAAAAGAAACTAGTGGTTTTATAAATTAGACTGAGTTTTTTGCCTTGTTGTTTTCAGCCTGCATGTCTGGCTCCAGTGTAGTCTAATGTTTTGACTTAGGTTAAGGGTTTTTAAGACTACTTAAATTGATTGTGTTGAATATTATTAGTCAAATAATCCGGCTTTTCTAGGGCTGTTTTCACATTTTAATGTCTTTTTTTTTTTTTTTTGCCATGAGAATACCATAAATCTTAATTTACTTGTTTCACTGAGTTGCCAGTGTGTGAAACAAAACATTGGGGTTCAGAGGAGTTCAAGCTTCATGATGACTGTTTTCATTCTATTGAAGCCTGATGCTAATTCATAACAGGAGAAGAGGATCAAGATCTTGGGTTCCATCCATAAATACAGGACTCTGAAGAAATGTGGATGCAAAAATACTATACAGCAGTTAGTGGAAATAGCTGTAGCATGGGTTAACTGTTAACTTGTTCCCAGATGTCGGTCAAATTTCTCCTAAGGTTTGGTTGTAAGTCTGCCTTGCTATTAGATCCCAAGTCAAGGGAATTTTCAGGAAGGTTGTACACAAACACGGTCTTTTGTTTTGGAGGTGACTACTTAAGGTGCAGCCAGAGGTGTTGCAGATGTCAAAATTCTATACTTTACTTGTATATACTTCTTGAAAGTGACTGAAATTTTCTTTTCTCTAGGCTGATGACAGATTCCGAGTAACCTGGTGTCTTGAACGAATGGCTAGTGTAGCAGGTGGGAAATCAACCTGTTTGGGCCTTATTATGTAATCACGGATTAGTCAGGAGTTCAGGTCTCAAAGGTTTCATAAAAGCTGGTACTGATAGCTAGAACTACTTGGTATGCTACTCCCTCTTCTTTTCCTCCAAATAACTACTGTGTGGTCAGTCAGCTAACTGGGTAATGAGCACATCCACAGAACAATGCACTGTTTCTTGCTCAGCCAGTTAAAGGAGCAGCAGTGACAGTGAGATTACTGTGAAGATGTGTGTGGTAATAGATGGGAAAACTAACAGCTTCTGAGGAAAGATGGCCTGTAGGTAGGCTATATAATTACTGAGGAAGAGAAAATTGTGGGAATACAGGACCTGCTTTGCTAGGAAGCCAAATGTTACTAATACCACTGGTGGAATGAATAATTTGTTGAGGTTTACATTAGCTTTGAGGTTCAGTGAAGAGGCTGAATAGTGAACAAGGACTAGCTGAAAAGTGTGAACATTCTGCTCAGCTGGCTTTTCTGTTCTGACCTGGATCTCCTCTGAGCTACAGGCATTGAGAGCCATCTGGAGCTTCTTACTGTGGAAGACCTGGTAATAAAACTGTACCAGAAGAAATATCAAAAAGAGCCATCCAAGACTTGGGTGTGTAGAGAGCTAGATGCTGTCTTGTGGGATTTTTCCAGTAATACCAGGTATGTTGGCTTCTTTTTTTTGTGGAAATGGGTATTACTTTGACATGTCTTGGTGTCCTACATACAGTTTATGCACTACTAGCCTAAAATCTTCAGCAAACTTCTAATCAGAAATGCTTTTTGTCACAGTGTGACTGCAATAGGAAATGTGAAATCCATGTTTTTCAAAAAAAAAAAAAGTGTGAAGATTAGCTTTCACATGCTGAGTCTGGGGCCTAATTTAAAGGAGGGTTAAAAAAGGGAATTAAATATATTGTGATACTTAACTGGAAATCATGGAAGTGAGAATATTCAGAATCTAAATTGTAATTAGGATGGGACGCTAGCTGTTACTATGTACCTCATGCTGCAACTGTGATGAAGGCCTAGGTATGCATGCTAGTGGCAGTAATCAAATTCTTAAGCTTAAGAGTTAAGTGAGATCTTTCCTCCTGAAGGAATGCTCTTTGTACAGCTCTGGAATGCACTTACTTTGTCAGATTGGTGTTTTGTTTCTTTCCCTACATGTCTTGAACAGAATTTTTGCTCCTTTCAGATCCTTGTGTTTCTACGAAGAAACAATATGTAGTTAGTGGTGTTGCAGGGGAATATTTAGCACTGATGTAGTTTACTTAGATACATACCTGAACTTCTTACTCTTACTGTTTTAAGTAAGAACTAGTAATATGATCTTTTTTTAAACCAACTAAAACTTATTCCTAGTCTGCTTACGGTGTGGATTTTGAGATCACTTGTAAATCAGTGTCACTCTTTACATCTGTATTGTCAGGCATTTTTCCATTTCCATGAGTATCATCACAGTAGTGGGAGACCTTTTCAAGAATGGAATGGAAAAGTGTACTTTAAAACATGCATTTGCAGGAGGAGGTGGGGTTGCTCATACT